>NC_046304.1:31265552-31874441 GCF_004115265.2 Rhinolophus ferrumequinum | reverse complement strand
GGGCAAAAAGGCAAGTCGTGAATTAGGACAAGATACACCCACGCAAAAGACTTGTATCCAGAATATATTAAATACTCCTACAAATTAACAGGGAAAAGACAAACAACCCAATTTTTAAAAAATGGGCAAAAGACTTGAATAGGCCCTTCCCAAAAATGGACATCCAAATAGCTAGTGAGCATATGAAAACTTGCTCAATGTCATGACTCATCAAGCAAATTAAAACCCCAACAAAATACCACCAGCACGCACCAAAATGGCTAAAATTAAAACAACTGACAATATCAAGTACTGTCAAGAATGTGAAACAACTGGAATTCTCACGTGCCACTGATGGGAGTCTAAATTGGCACAACCACTTTGGAAAATTGATTGGCACTCTCTCCTAAAGTTAAAACTACAAGTTCCACTTACTCTACCACCCAGCAATTTCACTCCTCGGTACACACACACACACACACACACACACACACACACAAACGGGTGTGCACGTCTACCAAAATATATGCACAGAAAAGTTTACAGCCGTTATATTCATCACAAGCAAAGATTGTCAACAATCACATGCCCACATATAGTAGAATGAATCAATATAATATGTTTCTGTATATTCATGCAATGGCGTCCTACACAGCAATGAAAAAGAATGGACAATTGATATCTGCAACAACAAGGGTGAGACTCTCAAATGACTGAGTGAAAGAAGCCAGGCACACAGAGCACATTCTGTACCCTACGATTTATAGCAAGTTTACGAGCAGGGAAAACAAGTCAATGTTTCTAAAAGTCATAACAGTTTCTACTACTATGGGGCGGGAGTACAGAGGCTGCTCACTGACTGGAAAGGAATAGGGGGAACCTACTGGAAGGTATTGGGGTGCTGGAAATGTCCTACATCTTGACATTGGTGGTAGTAACATGGTGATATATACACACATACGTACAATTAATTACCTGTGCATTTCATATATCTCAATCAAAAAGCAATGAACACACAAAACAACACTCTGTCCCCCAATGAGGATAGGTCGCTTGATGAATGGAAATATAATTGTAGTTACAGTAATTTCCAATACAGGAATTTATGTGACCTTTCCTTTTTATAATTAAGTTCCAGGGAGAACTTAATTCGTCTTCTGTCACACTGTCAAGCTTCCCGTTATCAAACAATAAAACCGTATATCCTGGCATGTGCCAGGAAGTGCACACTAATTCAGTACTAAATTAAACACTCTCCTGGCTTGGGTTTGGGGATCTTTACTTCCATTCTGTCTTTCTGCTCCCCACTCCCCAAACTCCAACCCCATTTCCCTTTGACAAATACCTTTTATGTATGCTTGTTGCCACCTCGAAACCACACTGAATGCAGGTAAGGGCAGCACACAAGTAATGTACTAAATGAATAAGGTGCTATGAACAGAGTTAAAAGGTGGTAGAAAGAGGAAACTTTGGTTCAGGTCTTCGCTTCCTTGTTACCTGCCTGATCTTGAGCAAACCACTTAATTTTTGAGTCTTTTTGCCTCCTCACCTCTAAAACCAGGATGCCATGACTCATCTCAAGGGTGTTGGGACTATCTCATGGGATAATTCATGTGACAAGTACGAGAAATCATGGTGGTGAGGCTCACCTGGCCGCGAATACAGCAGTGCATGAGCTGAGGTCAGTGAAGAAGCAGGTCTGCGCGTCCCCACCACACATCGAGGACCTACCTCATTGCTCTCCATCTGTCACATTTTCTCTGACCTACATTTCCTTTTTGGAACTTGGTGGGTGTTTCCTTTAACGAAAACAGACTACCTGCTGTCAGGAAGGAAGACGCAACAAGAAGCCTGTGGAAGTGTCTTAAAAGGATTGGCTGGATAATGACCATGGAACTCAGAACCCCGGGTCTATTTTTTTTTCTCTACCCATAGAGAAAAAGTTCCAGGACACCCCGGCATGTCTGATCACAGAAGAAAGAGATGGGAACAAGCTCAGGGAAAGTGAACAAGCTTCCAAAAGAATGGAACGGATGCTCCTATTCTCCACACCCTCAACTTCCATGACAAGCAGTTCCTTTTAATTTTAAAATTCATCATGAGTTGTAAGATACCAAAAAGCTCAGGCAATAATATAACAGACCCCAATGTCTCCACCACCCTTTTGGAAGAGAAGTTGACAGTATGCTAAATGTGCTAGGATCTCTTTCTTTAAAAAGAAGATAATTAAATATTATAGGTAGAGTTGAAGTCCCACTCCCCGTCTTTTCTCCTTATCTCTCCCCTCCCTTTGAAGCTGGTGTAAATCAATTGGTTATATCCTTTTGGTTTTCTACCCAGAATCCCCATGTACTTATTGTTTGGGGTATCAGTAAAGTTAATTATAATGTATCCAGTCCTATCCATCCTTTCAAACTTGCTTTTCTCATTTATCATATTAAAGACCTAATTCATTCATTTTCATTGCTGTGTAACATTCCATTATATAAATGTTATTGATTTGTACATTCCCCTATTGATAAATAGTTGGATTATAACCCCCCTTTTCTTTAGATATTTCACATTTCTTTAGATATTCACAAAAAGCGAATATCCTTGTTAGATCTCACTGTTTATGCACTGGAATATCCTATTTTTAAAAATCTAAAATGGAGCCAAAAAGCAGAATTGCTGAATTGTAGAGTATGCCTATCTTGAATTAAATTAGATCTTTCTAAAGTGGTTATGACGATTTAAACCACCATATCCTTTGCCCACAGTTGGTGTAATCAGATTTTTAAAATGTGTGCCGATATGGTTTGAAATGGTATGCTACTGCGATTTTAATTCCCCCTGAATCCCAGTGAGGCTGGGCACATTTTTCATATATTACGGCTATTTGAGTTTCTTCATCTATACAAAAGCTTGTTTATACAGTTTGTACATCAACTAATTTGTTAGATTATTTGACTAATTCTAATGCCAAGCAGTTTGACTTCTCCCAGAGAAGCTCAATCCATTTTCTCACACCTCTAATTTTCAGAAGTTTCTTCTTTAAGGTTAAACCCAAATCTGCATTACTATTTCCGTCCAGTACACTGGTTTTGCATTCTGGGATGAGAGAGAATATGTCTGACCTTTCTTTCTTATAACTGCCTCATATACTCATTTGTACGTTCGTTCCTTCCTTCATGCATGCATTCATTCATTCATTCATTTCAACAAATGCTAATTAAGTACTCACCAACGTCAGGAAAAAGACCTGGTCAGGCCATCATGGAGATATGGTTTAGTAGGGCAGACAGACATTGAATCAACTAAAACACAATCACATGTAAGCCCAGTAACAGTGATATGTACAAGAAACAAAGGTAGGACAGAATGAGGATGATTTCAACTGATTTTCACTGTTTTGTTATACCATTTATTAAAATATTAAGACATTTGTATAAAATTTCTTATAAATAGCCATTGCCACAAACCCCTTGTGTATCTCCCTCCTCTAATCACCTGGCCACCTGGCACTTTCCAAGAACAGCCAACGTCTCTATGTTAGTTAAAGGGGTGGCACCAGTGGGGGTGCTCTAGGATCCTGCTCCCATGCTACAGCTGACCTTTGTTCTGATTGGTTGGTGCCCAGGCCTGTGTTACATATTATGACTGTCTCCCCTGGGAGAGGGCTACCTTCTCTGGTGACCTAGTTTCAGGTATTCCCACCATCCTAGTTACACTCTTTCAGGTTTATCTTTAACCCTCATAAATCAGCACTCAAAATAATACTTAGAGGAAATGGTCACAGCACCATGCTTGCCAAACTTTAATATGTGTAGGAGACATCTAAGGATGTTGTTAAAATGCAGATTATGATTCAGAAAGTCTGGGATGGGGCCTGAGATTCTGTGTGTCTGACAATTTGCGAGGGAATGTTGACGCTGCTCGTCTGAGTACCACATTTTGAGTAGCAAGGGTCTCACCAGCTTGAAATATAGTGGGACTAACAGCCCCCTAATTCTGACACAACACTGCGAACACCATCGCCCAATATCACATCAGCTTTTTGGCAAGTGTCACACAAAGGACACATATTGACCTAAGTATCCTAAGTCTCTTTAGGAAGGGCTGAGGTTAAAGTCAACTGTTTCTCACCTTTCGTTTGTACAAGTATGTTTTTGTACAACCATGTAACTTTGCACCCAAAGTAATTTGGAGGCCAGTGAGTTTGCAGCCTGGTTGCTATTCAACCAGTTCAGTTTATAGAGAAAGGTTACTCAACGTGCTTCTGATAACGCACATGAGCTTCTGCTAGCTTGTCTATTGCTAAATTAAAGTAATCCTCCAGTGAGCTAAGGTTCACCATTATAATGTTTCATGCATTACTTTAACAAGGAGTGTTCGAGCACTCATGCCTGGCAGTCACCGTTGCGGCACTAAGATAAAGCCCCTTGTCTTACCAAGCTTACTTTGTGCTGAAGCCAGATATACAAAACAAACAAACAAACAATAAAAACCCTAAATAAACAAAGAAGAAGAATGTCATGTGCCAAGAATAATAGCTGGAGGTGACAGTTGGCAAGCTGGCTACCAAGGATTGAGTGGTAAGAAAGGGCTTCTTAGAGATAATATCATTGAGGCTGAGGTCTTCTAGATCTAGACGAGAACGGAGAAACTATATATATATATACAGATCATAAGAAAAAACTATAGATAGAGAAGATAGATGGTACTAGGCTCTGCGGCAGTAAAGAGCTTCACATGTTCACAGATCAAAAAGGCCAATAAGCTGCCTGGAGCCTAATGAGTGGTGGAGGGGTGATACACATGACATGGGAAAGTAGGAAGGGGCTAGCGCCTGTTGGGCTACCTATGTAGGGTAAGGAGTCTAGATTTTATCTAAGTGTGATGTGAGGCCGTTAAAGATCCTTCCAATCTTTGGATTTGTTTTAGAGGTACAGTCCATAAGGCTTGCCTTCATACTGAATTACTGGGTATCTAGATTTCTTTTTTTCTTTTTTTTTCAGCTTTAGCAATCCGCTGGGTGTTCAGGCCATTTCCTTTGTTGGGGAAAGCTACAGTGCAGAGGATAGCTCAGAGGAAAATGCAAGAAATGGTAAGTTTGAGATGTCTGTTAGACATCCACGTGCAGATGCCAAGTCAGAAACAGAGTCCTGGAGAACTGGCAAGTTATCAGGGCTGGAACACCAAGACCTGGCATGTAACGTAGGTAGCTCTTAGGGCAGACCCCTAGTAGATGCCACACTCAAAGATTAATTAGGGGAGTTTGAGGAGTGGCCAGTTAAAAAAAGAGGAAGAGTAAAGATGTGGAGTCTTGTGAGCTCAAAGAAGTGGTTCAAGGAGGCAGTAGCCTACTGTGTCTGATGCTGTTGATATATAAGGTCGTGGTATGTATCAACAGAGCACTTCCCACCAAAGCTGGCAGAACAGAGATCGCTGGTGACCTTGAAAATAGCAGCCCTCGTGGAGTGAGGAGGAGGAAAGCCTATCGGGTGAGTTGGGAAGAGAAGAGAATGCTAGGAAGTGGGAATAGTCACTGTAGACAAATGGCTCAAGATTTTAAATGAAGGGAGCAAAGGGAATAGAAGCTGGAGGGAAACAAGAGATCAGCTTTACTTAAGAGCAGTTCTGAGAGCATGTTTGTATGATAATAGAAATGAAGATCTAATTGTTGCGGCAAAGACCTTGAGAAGGTGAAAGAGACTGGGGTCCAGACCAAAAGTGTAAGGCTTGGTTTTTGATAGGTACAGAGACACTGTCTCCATAGAAACAGGAGGGAAAGAAGAGAGAGGGTACGGATGCAGCTAGATCGTTTTGGCATCTAAAAGATGAAGGGTTCCCACCTTCTTCCATTTTCTGTATGTTTGAGGTCAGCAAGTCATAACCCATTCTCAACTGCAACAGCACTCTCAAGAAAAACAAACACGCCTGATCCCCCCAATAATTACAAATGAAAATAAACAAACAACTCTATGAAAGTGGGCAAAAAAGAGAGGTATGCAGCTTCTAACCAGAGGAATCAGGGACAGGATGTGATATCCCCAACGGCATTTAAACCCCTCAAAGTTCTTGAAATATGTTCTATCATGTCCTACTTCCCAACAACCATTCAGGATACTCCAATGTCACCTTACGGACACAGCCTTCTCCCCACACCCTTCCTCTCTTCTTCTTGGTATGTTAAGATTCTCACTCATGCTTCAAGACTCAAATAATATATATATACCTATATATATATATATATATATATATAGGTATATATATATGTAAATATATAATGTATACATATACATTACATATATATGTATAAATACATATATGTACATATACATACATGTATATATATGTATAAATACACATATATGTAAATATATAATGTATATTATATAATATATAATATTATATATATATATATATCTTTCATCATATCTTTCCTGATATCCACCCAGTGACCCCCGTCATACCTGTCTTACCCTCCTTTGATTTCTCAATCTTATTATATCACTTAGCAAAGTCTTTCCTGTAGTGTTTTGTACTCTTGGAAGGAAATAATGATGTCTTGATTGCCTACTATGCCTTCTCGATATTTTTCTGCTACTCTGACTCATGGTCAGCTACTCTCTTGTCCACACAGCCTTACTCTCTTTTGGTTCCACATCAACACAGATATAGAAACTCAGACCTTTAGCAGATTGCCACAAGAAGTCTAGTCTCAACAAGACTGAGAATGGTTTAAGCCCGTGCCACCATTCAGAGTTAGCAGGATCTGTTGGCAGCATATCCATATCAGTAATGAGATACAGGCAGGTGAGAGCTAGGTCCCTTCCCCTATACGCTGGCCTCCACCCGGGGCATTGCGATGTAAACATGTCTTTGATTGCTTTGTACAACACACACTCGTACAGACCTTTATTTATGAGCATGTACACAAAAGTTCATACTTTCTTTGTCAGCTGGTAAAGCACCAACTCTATGTTCTTTGAGTCACTCTCCATAGGATCCTTGTACGGAAGGGTTACTTGAGCCAAATGTGACATGATGTCAGCAGCAGAATCCAGCCAATCTACTTGGAATCAGGTAACCAAATCCTCTGTTAAGTGGCTATAGGAGGACTTAACTGGAGCCCTAAGGTGAGGGCACCACTGGAAAGGAGTGTATGGCTTTGGAGTTTACTAGATCCTCATATCTCACTCATTCAAGGGCAGCGGGGCCCGTATGATACTTCTTGCCAATCCACAGGTCTTGAGTACCATTCATTTCACCAATAAAAATTATTTTAACATCTCTTGCGCTAATCAACAAAGTCTCTAGGTGCAGATTTAGACATGGAGAGTTAACTCCTTGTCCCGGAGGCCTTGGAACTTTTGACTCCTAATCAGTGGCTCTCAAATGCTATCCTTAGTAGTATATATTCTTTTCCAGAACACTTCAAATGTTAGCTGTTCCCAGGGTATGAATAAAATTAACTTAAACATATATAGCACAGAGTTTAAATAGGAATGTTCTGAAGTAAATCAGACTCACAAGGTAATGAATTCCTCCCCTCTTTCTCTCTCTCTCTCTCTCTCTCTCTCTCTGCTGTTCTTTTTTCTCTTGGTAGTGTGCACTGAACAGTGATGGAGTCATGGGAGAGGATATTTTGGAGTGCATAGTGTTTCACTAAAGATTAAATTCCACAAACAATTCTGTTCTCCCAAATCCCTCTTAGCCACACTGCCACCTGTGGTGGCTCTCTTTTCCTAGATCCTATTCCTTCCCTTGTGGAATTTCAAATTACTTTCCTAGGTACTCTGCCTCCCAACATAGCACTCTCTTAGTTCTTAACTTGCAGACCGAAGCATCGAGATTCTTAGGAAAATAAAGGCTTTTCCTGGGAACAGAGGCCTGGACTCATTCCAAGGCTGTTTTGCGGAACATCTTTAATTACTCAGACATGTCCTTGAGGCCTCTACCTCTCCCTACCCTTTTATACACAATTTCTCTGAGCATTTCTCCCAAACAAATACAGTGTTCTCCTCAAGAAGAATGTTGGTAAACAGAATTTCGCAACTGTGTTACAGACTTATGAATGAGAAATCATTCTTAATTTTAAGCCCAAGCAAAGTCAAAAATTCGTTGTATCCCAGATATATACTTCACTTACTCTCCAGGCTCTATGGAATCACTTACTCTTCTTGACACAAATATAATATATATATAGTCCAGGGATTTCATGTATTATATTTTTTTCTGCTATCTACAGGCCCTCTTCACTTTGTAAGAAAATTTCAGTTTTACTGAGGTACAATTGACAAATAAAACTGTAAGATACTTACAGTATACATCATGGTGATTTGATATCTGTATATAGTGTGAAAAAATTCTCCACATCTAGTTAATTAACACATATATCACCTTATTTTTTAAAAAAATTTTTGGTGAGAACACTTAACTTCTACCTTCTCGGCGCAAAGTTCAATTATATAACATTGAGTTACCAACTATACGAGGTGTGATAAAAAATTATGGTGAATGCTGCTGTCACGTGCTATCCAACGGAAAGGCAGGGATCTTCAATACAGGAAGCGGGGCATAGAACCTTAGTAACTGTGTGTGATACGTTTCAACTTGTTCAGGGCAGTTAGTTGGGTGTGAGCTACGGTTGAGAGAAGGTGTGTTTTAAAGGGTGCCATAAATCATCCTCCATCATGACAACGCTCCGTGTCACACAACACTTCTGGTATATAACTATTTCTGTCAAATAAAAACATTACAGTGTGTCCTTATCCACCTTATTCACCAGATCTGGCACCTTGCCACTTCTGGCTCTTCCCCAACGTCAAAATGATTCAGGACATGGAGGCAGCCACGACAGCACAACTAAAGATACTCACGAAAGAGGACTTCCAGAACTGCTTCAGAAAGTGGCAAGAACGATGGAATGCGTGTGTTTCAAGCAAGGGGGAGTATTTTGAGGGGGATTAATGGCAATGTGTCTTTTACTGTAATAAACTTTTTTACTTAAACATTCACTGTATTTTTTTGAGCACACTTCATAGTCATCATGTTTTACAGTAGATCCTCAGACCTTACTCATCTTATATCTGGAAGTTTTACCAACCTCTCCCTATTTCTCCTACTCCCTAGCCTTTGGAAGCCACTTGCCTACTGTTTTCATGCATCTGACTTTTTATTTATTTATTTATTTTGAGATTCTACATATAAGTGATACCATGTAGTATTTGTCTTTCTCTGTCTGGCTTATTTAACTTAGCACAACACCCTCAAGATCCAATCATGTTGTCACAAATAGCAGGATTTCCTGTGTTCTCATGGCTGGATAATATTCCATTATATATATCACATCTTCTTTATTTATTCAACTATTGATGGACATTTAAGTTGTTTCCCTATAGGCAGATTATTCAAAATGGCTAACGCTATATGTGGCCAAGACTGCTATGTGTAGAGATGACCATGAAATTTA
Organism: Rhinolophus ferrumequinum; assembly: GCF_004115265.2. Taxonomy (NCBI): domain Eukaryota; kingdom Metazoa; phylum Chordata; class Mammalia; order Chiroptera; family Rhinolophidae; genus Rhinolophus; species Rhinolophus ferrumequinum. The sequence continues at coordinate 31,865,005 of NC_046304.1, read as the reverse complement.
TCATCTAAACTGGGACACCTTTGAAAGCTGTACTGAGGACAACTATTTTCTTTTCTCCTAGTAGTTTAAATACAGTTTACATTCATTAACAGTAGAGTTTAGGCAACTTTTCTCACTGGGCTTAATGTAAAAAGCACAGGTTTCTGAGCCCCACCCCAGACCCTTAAAAGTAGTTCCCCATGCTGGCTGCACATAAGACTCACCTGAAGTCTACACTTCCACCTCCAGGGTTCCTGATTCTATTGATCTGGGATGGGACCAAATGGGGCACACAACAAAAAGCTTTCTAGGTGATTTTTTATGGTGATTAGGGTCAAATCTCCAGCAATATGCTCCTAGGTGTTTTTCACACTCCCTACCGCTTAAAAATCCACTGGCTTCCTGTGAAGCTCTCCAGTCTGGAATCAGACTCAGGTTCAAATCCTTCCTCTTGCAGTTGCTACCATATTACATTGAATAAGGTACTTAACCACTTCTTCACTTATAAAAATGACAATAACAACAGTACCTACTGCAGAAGTGTTTATGGGGAGTCAATAAGATGTAAATCACTTAGCATAACATGTGGCACATAGTAAATCTCATTAAGGAGTAGCTATTATTATTAGCATTTTAAGCATTTATTTAGCCTTTGTAGACAAGCACTGTACATTCATATATATAAATGGCATAGTCTTGGACTAGTTACTTAACCCCCCTGTGCATCAGGAGATTATAAACAGAATCTCTGGACGAAGTATATCATGAGGATCCAATGAAATACTGCATGTGAAGCATTCAGCAGACACCTGGTACACAGGGAACGTACAATAGATGTCAGCTGTCCTAACAACACATCATAGAACTTCCATCAAGGTTAATATTCCTTCAGTATTTTTAATACAGTTATTAGCCAAGAAAATGGTCCAACTTGGCTCCTTAAATGAAGCTGAATGTCTTACTCATATTTGGTTTTCCAGCTTTCAGCACAGTGGCTGGCACACATCAGGGGCTCGATGAAATGTTCCTGGAATGTGTGCATGAATGAATGACCCGGGAATTTGTATTTGCCTCCACTCTCACATTGATCTTGCCTATGTCTCAAGATTGTGAAAACCTCACTGACCATGGGGCCATTCATTCTGTTTCCAAAGGCTGCCAACCTGCCCACAGCTCTAATCAAGAGCAGCCCTGATTTATGCCGCCTGTGGAGCGAGCCAGGGAGGTGGAATCCTCCACCGCTGATTTTGTTTATCGCTGAGTCCTTGAAAATTGAATAGGGAGGGAGAGGGAGGTATGAAGAATGAATTAAGAGCTACTCCCTATCACATTTGATATGAGGTCCTTTCACTCTGGCAGAGTATAGCTTTTTGTTGTTGCTAATATGAAAATTCTACTAATGTTACAAAAATACATGGCAAGTCCCATGCCTGTGTCTTCTACCTGATGGCCACCGGAGCCCTGACAATGATGGAGGACCAAGCTGCCTGGATTTCAGCGGCTTAATTACTGAACTGTTGTTGCAGGCTGTGCTGTAACTTTGTAATACTCTTTGGTGAATGAGTATAGTGTATAAAGCAAAATGTGTTTCCCCCATTTAGTGGATATTGATGAAAGGATTTGTTTGAAAGCATTTAGGCTAACTTGGTTCTTTGTTTTATTTATTCATATCCATACATTAATTGAAAGCCCAACAGCGCAAAAAGATTGTATTAACGTGATCGCCCTCTACTGGCCATAAGGTGGTGCACAGACCTGGCTTTGACCAGCTCCTACGAAAACTACAGCTATTTTTAGAAAGCACTGGGCTTTTAAACTCCAAAATACAGGTCAATTATGAGTATAGTAGAGAGACCCATGTGTACTAAACCCCAATAATTTCTGAATATTCTGCTTCCTGAAAGGAGATCATTTGATTGCATATATTATGAAGAAAAAGTCAGGAGCCAAGAGACCTGAGTTGATGTGGGCCTGTCTTCTCATCTTTGAAAGACGGCTGAGTAAGGCAGGCCCCAGGATCCTTCTCAGCCTCTCCAGGTGCTATGGTGTAGGGCCGCAGGTTAGGGGCCCAGTGCCCCCAGATCTAGTCCTGATTCTAACTTTTACTCTTGCTATAAAGTAAACAAAGGAGGGGATGGAATTACCAGGGTTCTGTTGAATTCTGACATGTGATGATCTAAGTCACTCTAAACCTGAGCACCTATAAATGACAGGGAGAAAAACAATCTTAGAAAGGTAATTTCAGTGCAAACCCTTTCATTTTCCCCCCCCCTTTGAAAATTCTTAAGAAAATAGTGTATCCCTTACATAGCAACTCATAACTGTCTCCACATGGACAGTTTGAACAAACCCTAACTTTTTTTATTGTCTAGAAAATAGGGAAGAAGAAAAAAATCCAACACTGGACTCTAGATATGGGTTCTTATTATTTGAAAACGTAAAGTGGACTTCCTTCACGTCCAAGGAAGGATAGATGCCTCTGAAAACCTACACAGAAACGTTCACAAAAAAAGCTGGACTGCTGCCCTCTACAAAGCAGATTTGCAATGTCATCAGCAACCTTTTGCTTCCATCAGTTATTGCTGGATTCCCTGGTCCCTGGTCACAGTTCAAAGGAGACATTAGCTCAGGCAAGGTGAGCACAGTGCAATCCTCCATCCTTGAAACAAATGCTGAGAGCATTTAAGAAAGTCAGAGCAAGGCAATGTTGGAAGAACATCTCTTTTTACCACAAGGGAAATATAAAATGCCACATAAATCAGGGTAAAATGGATAGATTTAGCAATGAGCTGGCCTGTGAACATTTACCAAGTTACAAGAATTAAAAACAAAAATGATAATTTCCTTATATTTATTCTACCTAGCCATTTATTCTACCAGGCACTTTCATATGCATACTTTCATTTGCTTCTTAAAATGACACTGGCGAGGGGTTGATAGAAGCATCATGAGGCCATTTTGTAGATGAAACTAAAGAAATTATGTACCTTGTCTATAAAGACCAAATCACACAGATAATAAGTACTGTTATTCTCAGATATTTAAAATCATGCTGCAATGGGTTTTCTGAGAAAAATGTGCAAGTCCTTCTATGGTTGTTAGCAGTTGTATGTATGCATGTAAGTATGTATCTTTTTTTCCAAGGAGAGCAAAAGAGACATAAACCATGGGTTGATAACGGGAAGCCAGAGCAACAGAGCTGGGAAAAGAAATCTTTGAATTTGATTCTGCCATGACTTCTCCAAAACAAGAGTTCTATTCAAGGTGACAATCACCCAGAACGTTGACTGAACACCTGAAATGTACTGTATGGGAAACATCACAGGAAGCCATAATCCCCTCCCAACTCATGGCCTAGTTGGGAAGTAGGTTTTGCAGATTGATACAGATTCAATTCTGTTCTCTATGAGACCTGTGGACAAAATGGCAGCTATTAGTTCCCATGGGCTGCAAAACAATGGAGAGGAAGCTTCATGCGAGTCACACCCAATCCCATGAGCAGGTCTTTACAAAAATCTATCAGCTCTAGTTCAAAATGTCTTAAATCTCATTATTCTCGTCATCTCTATTGCCATACTAAACTAGTGGTCTAAAAGGTCCATTGAAGCAGGTAGCCAATTTCAGAGAAAAGCACATCAAAGAGGGGTCCTCTTCTTATCTGACTGTTAAAGAATTTGAGACCCTGTTCCTGTTGTCTCTGGAATCAGGAGGCAACACACCCCATGCCTCCTTTGTACGATGGTCACAAATTTTATTTGCAACAGGCTTATGTAGGAGCTCATAAGATATAACTATGTGTGCTCATACCCCTTCAAATCTCATCCACATAACTATTCTGCAGGTACAAAGCTTAAAATACACCAGACCAGATATCAGTGGGAGTCCAGCTGGAAAAATTGAGAGATCAGCATGGTCTCTGTGTAAGCATGTGATAAAATCTCTACAAACAGTCATGCTTTTCAACTGGATATGAGCTCTCCCTCCTCTGAATCCCTGGAACCTCTTTTGCATCTCTCTGATAACAGGTTTGCATTTTCTTTCTCCACCTACTGAACGGTAAGCTCCAGTGAGCAGGGCGCATATATGATCATGTGTCTTGCTCAAATCACGCAGCTGATAGAATGAGGCTTATGGAGGCTGGCAGACCTGTCCCAGAAAGCTGGCTCTACTAAGTGGGACTTTGAGCCTTACGTTAACCTCAACTCCAATAGTAAAAACAGGTTCTGTACAGATCAAATGAGATAATACATGTAAATTTCTTAACCAATGCCTTGCTCCTAGTATGGATGCCACAAATAACATATTATGATACTGTGTCTTAAGTTGGGCTCTCCAGGGGTAAAATCTGAGATGGGAATTTAAAGGCCTGTGATTTCATTGAAGGAGAAGTCTCAGGAAAAAGGGAGTGAGGGAAGCAAGAAATGGCAGGAAAAGGAGCTAAATTGAAATCTAGCTTCAGCCTGATCCCACAGGGACCTCTGGAGTATAAACTGCACCAAAGAATTAGTTCCACCTTGGAATGGATCCAACCCGTTGTACCTTCTTCCCCCCATCCAAGCCCTCCATGTCAGTCAATTACTGGCTATAGATTGCCCCCTCAGGGAGCAGAGGAAGACTTATCCTCCACAGCCAAGCAGTTCCCATTTAACTCTGGCCAATTCCCTGGAGAAGAGGGCAGCTGTGAGCTGATAGCAGCCAACATTCACAGCAACCACATAAGGGATATCTGGGCAGAACACCAACAGCACCCAATACACTATTATTATATGTATAAATCCCATGTCTAGATCTGAGAATTTGACATGACAAGGATTCAATAAATAGTTATTACATTGAATTAAATTACAGAATCCAAATTATGGAGAGTATGCAAACCAGCGTGAGTAGTTCAAGTTTCAGTCACAGGTCCAAAATCTTTGGAGGCAGCTCTCACATTTCTTCCCTTCACTGGCCCTCATAATTACTAAGGCTACACAAGGTTATAGCATGGCCCTAAATTCCTTGGCACACTGATTATTTCTGAAGCCAATGTACCCGTGAATTTCCTTGCTTCCCTGGTTTCAGAGATTTTCTGGCATTAATTACACCTACGCTTACATCCAAATATTTCATTGTGATGCAGATTATACTTGTAATTGCATGAATTATTCTTCGAAGGTAAAAAGAGTTAATAATGTTTCACCACTCACTGTGACATGTTTCCAAGCACGTAAGTGACAGATGCACTTTTAAATGATGTACTTTTTCTTCTCCTTGTCATGCAAGGACCCTGATTTAAAGAGAGCGAAGCTGTAAAGGCAGCGCCTTTTGGATCTACTGATGTCATGCTTGGATTTCCATCTCCATCAGCAAATGCATGAATAAATAATGTACTCAGGTCCCAGTACCTGCTCAGATTATATTGTATCAGCAGCCTTACGCGCTGAAACACCATTAAGACAAATCCCCAGGCACCCAGGGAAGGGCGGGGAAGAGTTGTGCTGGTCATTAATAGGAGCGGGAGAAAAGCGTTTGGTAAATTGTAAGGTTCGTTACAAAGGTCAATTATTAGTATTAATAATAATTCTTCTACCATCAACCTTACGTTCAATGCTCTCTAGATCCCCTGACCCCACATTTTCTGAATTAATCAGCCCTTTCCGGAGATTTCGCTTCTGTTCTAGTGACTGGGGACAAATAAATAGGAGCCCAACCAGGATGAGTGACCAGCTCTTTCCTTGCACTTTCACTCAATACTCTGTCTATTGGTAGGGACCAAACTGAACTCAGAAAATAAGACCCAGCAGGTGCTAGGAGAACTTTAATAATGAGTAGCCTCTCGGTATCATATAAAAAGGGAACAGGGATTCTAGACACCAGCCCCACCATCATGACATTGAGGAAATAAATGCCCAACAAACCAGTTGTTGAGCTGGGAAAGGTTCCTGTATCTGAAACAAATGGATCTGTTGTCCGAGTTCATCAGATTTCATTTTAGTTCTATGAGGACCACGAGGTATTTGAGAAAGGAAGAAAAAGAAGAAAAAAACAACAATACCCACTCTTTGGTATGGATAAATCATAATATAATTAATCCCTCACATGTAAATTCACAGTAATGGGAAACGGGGTGAGCTGTCTCTAATTTGGGAAGAGCAAATAGTTGAGCTCTGGAGCTGGGGTTGGCAAAGTATGGCCAAATCTGGCTCTTTGTCAGTTTTTTTAAGTAAAGCTTTATTGGAACAGAGTCATGCCCATCATTTACATATCCTCTATGACTGCTTTTGTGCTACCATAGCAAACTTGAGTGGCTACCACAGAGACCATCTTGGCCTACAAATTCAAAAACATTTGCTATCTGGCCCTTTAGAAAAAAATATGTGCAGATCCTTATTCTACATTCATACTCCTTGGGACTAAAGGCTGGCTCCATCACTTATTCGTTCCATGACCTTGAGAAAGTTCTTCAGTATTATTATCATGAGGAAACTAATACTACCTACCAAATAGGGTTGGTGTGAAGATTGAATGAGGTACGATAGTCAAAACACCTAGAAGAGTATCTAGAATACATTAATGAGTCAATAACTGTTAGCCATTATTATTAGAAACAGCAAGATCCAACCTTTTCCCTCTCCCCATATGTCAGTGGCCCTTCTGCCGAAAGGACCACCTGGACACCTTTCTGCCCTTTCCCATATATAAATTTAGAATGTCTTTCAGACATAACTTACTGCGAACGCAGAGAGATCATTTTCTAGGTATCGCATAGCAGCCATGCAAAGGGGAAACCGTTGTGTTTTCCTTTCCTCACTTTATTCCTGGAAGAGGCCTTCCCTCAAAAGCTCATGCAGAGATTTCATACCTCCTTCCTCTGTCTCCTACTAAAATATTCAATGGCCAGCCTAACATCTGTGATACAATAATGGGTTTGTTTCTCGAACTAACAGTGTTTTCTCACCTTTAAAATCAGTTAGGGGCTCTGATTGTATGATCCAGGGACTGTGGTTTAAAACACCAACCCTGAGGTCCTAAGAGGGCTTCCTAGTGTGTACAGATTCGCGGCTCAATGCACGGAGGGTCCACCCTCTATAAGGCAGGAATGTAAGGTAGACGGCACAAGTTAAGACTAACCCAGCTCCTTGAAAAAAAACACACATGGATGAGTAAATTCCTCCCCTCCCTTCACCTCTCTTTCTGGCAGTGTTCAATAATAAAAGGTCAGTGTTATGCGCTAAAAAATTATATTGATACCCATAAGTGCAAGGTATTGCCCTGGGGGTCATGGGGGAAAAAAAAACAACACATGAGGTATAATTCCTGTCCTAGGGAGTTAATAATCCACTTGGGAATACAAAACAAGCCCATGAAAAGTTAAAAAGCAATTAATGAGTTCAATGCCTTTACAGGACAACGATGGAAAAGATACAGGCCATGTTACAAGGAATTGCTTAGTTACTAAACACTTTCTTCAGACAGTCAGCATTACAGACATTTCAGAGAACAGATCCACATGCCCTGTGAATTTGTTAACCAAAACAGGAGAAAATGGCCCACCTACTTTTTCCTCCTACTGAAGGATGATAAAATGCTAAAGTTAAATATGTATTTACATTTCAACTGAGTAATTTAAGGTGTTTCAGTTTTAAATGGACACAAATTAATTAGCTCCCCAGGCTAACAACGTGTGTTAACCAGCTTTCTGAACATTGTTTTCTAACTTCTGTTGTAATATTTGTGGAGGAAATGTCTAGATTGGACCAAGAGATTCAGATGGAAATCAGGACATGTGGTTTGGTGAAGATTTGAAAAGAGGACAACCCCCACAGCCAAAACTGGAAGACGGGATGGGGTCCTGAAAAGCATCACAGGACCTAAAAGCTGACAGAACATAGCAGAACTCAGAGAACGGCTTTCCCAGAGTCAGCAGGAACAAGCAGGAGTGGCTGCATTCTAGAATATTCTAGAAAGACCAAGCTGAAACAACTTCAACTGAGTCTCTTGAGTGCGGCTTCTCCATCACATTCACCAATTCACTGTAGGCATCCTGATGTCCTAGATGTCTGGGAAATGGGGTTTATTCCCAGACATGTCACTAAATTCAACTTGAACCATACACCCAGATTTCTATTTCTTTTGGACCACTGAAGTTCTAATTTAGGTGATGTGATGATCTGCTTATACAAATTCCATAGCATAGTGGTGAAGAAAGTGGCTCCAAAACCAAACTACCTGAGTTCAAATCCTAGTTCTGCCTCTATGATCTTGAGCAAGTTACTTATCCCAATGGGGAAGATAATACTGTTGAATTATCTGGGTGGGTGAGGCTTTTAAAACCATCCCTGACACATAGCATCTAATATGTTGTCATACCCTGTCCTTGCATTCATTCCTTTATTACTTAAACTGCCAGTTACAGGGGCAGCCCTGCCTCCTTCTCTGGGACCAACACCGGCCCTACAAAGAAGGATATAACAAGTCTGAGTTTATTTATTTGGTAATCTTGTTTCTGGCCCAATATGTATCTTACTCCAACCCTGGTTCTACCCAGAAGACCTTATTTTAGTAACTTGATTCTAACTTTCTCTTTCTACCTATCAGGTTCTGGTTTCAAAGTACCCCAGTTTTTCTCTGTTGGATGCATTTTGTGTTGACCTATGTCAGTCCTTCTGAAAACTAGACCCAGTCTTTGCATCTGAATCCCTCTCCTGCCACTGGGTCCCTTTAACGCTATGCTCTGTCCCCTCCTGGGATCCTGTTGATGGCAGGACCGCTCCAGTGATGACTCCGTGTCTACCTGGATATCTTCCATTGTCCCGTTGAAACCTCCCCCATCACCTCCTGTGCCTCCAAGAATCTTCCTGATGTTTATATCTTTGCATTTGTGGTTTGGCATCTAAACCATTCGAGTACTATCAGAATTCTCCTATGGCAAGCAGCCTGAAAAGGCTGGAACCACCAACTATTCTGCAGACATTGTGGCAAGAGAGTTTCCCCCAAGCACTCTCAAAGGACTCACCTTCTCTGAGGCACCTCTTGGTCAAATGGTTTAACAAAATGAGAAGACAAAGGAGACCTTCAGAGCTCCTCTCGATTCTGCTACTTTTGGCAAAACTATCCAACAACATCAAAATAGGGAGACAATATAAGTGATATGGGATAGTGCTTCAAAAAATACAACTGCTGCTTAGCACACAAAGTAAAGGCTAACGCACAGCATGTATGCAGAACAAAGCTGCAGAACAGCTCTCCCATAAATCACTCTGCAAAGCTTAGGTCTGTGGAGCCATGAACCCATCCCACAATTGCACTAGAAAGAGACCTTCATGGAAAAGAAAAGAGAATTACAGCCTCTTGATAGACATCCCCCAGCAATCATCACATAAAAGGGGAAAAGATTGAGGGCGTTTTGTCTATCTCACACACACACACACACACACACACACACACACACACAGATACAAACACGATGTCAAGGCAAAATAAAATGCTGGATATTAATTTCCAATCACTGTGAAGGAGGCACCAGGTCTTGCACAACAACTTGCAACTCAGAACACACAGCACTAGCTTTGTTACAAAAAGAAAGACCATCTGCCTCCCAAACAACATGCCTGCCCCTGGGCACACCTATGCTGCCCTCCCCATCCAACCACCTACAGGAACCTTAGGCAAGAAGCTGGTCATTAGGACTCAGGACGACTCACTCCTCCCCCACTTCTGGTGCCTCTGTCAGAATGTAACAATTACACTGTATTATCTTAGCACTGGGATCAACAAACCAAAATCTCTCCTACAAATATACTTCTTACTACCTTTTATTCTGTAGCAAATATCCCTTTATGCACACCTCAATCAGAACTAGCCAAATAGATGTTAACTCAGCTTGGAAAGGGAGAAGAATTAAAACAAACAAACACACACAGACAGACAAATGCGCTGCAAAGTCAAATTTGCATAAAAAATCCACAGATGCTGGGACTCCGGTTATGGAAGGGAGGCAAAATTTAAGGTGTGCCCCAAAATTCAGCAACCAAGGTGAATAATATGTTAATGCACCATTTTAAAAACTCAAAGTTAATGCCAAAATATCCATTGTGAACAAAATATCGAATTTTAAATAAGAACTAAATTCAACAGTGCTGTGATGAATCATCTTGGAACCTAAGATAAAAGGACAAAAATAGTAATGCTGATCCTATGTTGATTAAAATCTTGGATATTTTGCTCATCATGGGTTTTTTTTTTTTTTACACTAATTCTGATTTCTTTAAAATGTTTCATTAAAATATTATTTATCTCGATTTCTGAGTTTTTTTGGGCTCCCCCTTCAGTTTGCACTGGTGCCTCATTTGTATCACCCCCATCCTTGTCCCTCTTCAAATTATTGGGCATCCTCCTATCACTAGAAAGATCCAGGGTATTGGCTTCTGACATAGCCTTCCAGAACACTGCCACCCACTCTATTTTTTTTTTTAAAGCCCCAGAATTAGTACAGTGGGATGGAAGCCAGTTTTCAGTTAAGCATTATTAAACAGGTTAAATATCCCCTTTGGGTTCAAATGCCACGGCTTTTATTCAAGTGAGATTGTTATTAGAAAGCCCCAAATTTAACATCAACTTCATTTCTGTTTTATGATGGGTCTTGTTATGAAACACAAGGTCCATTTTAATCAGTAATTCCCAATCTTTGCACCATCAAAGACATATTCCGCCCAGCCTCTAATTAGACCCTGCATTTGGAAAAATGCCTTGTTTTGCTAAACATTTATTAATGTATTTATTAATAAATTCTGTCCACCATTTTAATAGGCCAAGATAGCTATGTCTGCCAATCCCATCTTCTGATCAATGGGAAGTAACCTGTCATTGCCAGGCTGAGGTGACACAATTGTAACCAAAACCAGAGATACTTGAACTTCAAATTAGCCCATGAAGTTTCATCAAGGGTGTCAAACTGTTTGTCAACTATTTTGAAATTTGAGACGTTCTCAAAAATGATGACGATGAAAGATTCAATTAAAAGAAGTGACATAAAAGAAATGGTGGGAATTACCATGTTTTCACCTAGGTTTATAGAAAGGTAAGAAATACGTAACAAGAGAAATAGACTAGTAACAGGATCACAGACGATTTAGAAAAAGTATATGCTGTTTTCATTTGAAAGTTGAAAAAGAATGCAGATCGCATCCTCAAACTCCTCATCTTGTTGGGGCCTGAAAACTTTCGAGGTAGAACCACGGTGATGTTGAAAACAAATCAGCTATAGCAGAAGACTGAAGGAGAACTGGTAGAACTATGAATTTCTGAGCAAACATTTATGAATAGAAGGATGAGGAATATATGGTAAGCAGGCCGATGGGCCAAAGGCCACTGACCGAAGCTTCGTATACACAGGATGCCAAAAAATGTATACACATTTTAAGAAAGGAAAAAACTGGATTAAAATTACACCGATGGTAACCACTTTGAGAACCTCTTGTAATTGCAGAAGTCAAACATGACTTCTATTCATCTTCCATTATCGGTATATATTATTACAATTTTAATATAGTTTTTTCCTTTCTTAAAACATGTACACATTTTTTTGGCATCCTCTGTATTTCATTAAGAAAATGACATTTCTAGATACTTTTCAAGGTTATCCACTAGGAGATAAGCTCCCTGAATTGCAGGAACCATCCACGTTCCCTAGTACACGGCAGAGAGCCTTCCCAGGACAGAATCAATACATATTTATTGAATAAATGAATGAGTGAGTCCCTCATTTCATCACCATTGTTCTCACACATGAATGCACTTCAAAAGGCATTAGGATGGGAGAAGCTGCCTTTACAATCAACACAGGCCTCCCAGGAGAGGAGAGCCTTAGGCTCTTTTTTAAAAAAGGCATCTTGTCAGGAGCAATCATTAAGAGATGTCACGAGCACCTCTATCCATTCACACCTACTGCCTACCAAAACAATGATCCATCCTACAGATTCTTCCTCTTACTTTTGTCCTACTAGGACTCTCCAATCTCTCATTTGAGCTAGTATCCAAGTCTCAACACAACCTCTTATGTTTTTCATTTTGACCGTGGGGCTCCTTCCTGTATTTCCTGGCTCTCCGATACTCTAGCTTACGTCTCTTGTCCTGCATTTATCTTCCTCTCCTTCACCCCACCCCCTGCCACACACACAATGTAGTCCAGCATAGAAATTTTTTACACATTTTTGAAGCTGGTCCTCACATCAACACTATGAAGTTGGCAGAGCAAGAGTTGTCATTGGATTCTATTCTATGGATGGAGAAACTGAGGGGCAGAGAAATTGTGTGTTGGCCCCAGGTCCCAGTAAGTGATAGATCCAGGATTCAGAATCAGGTCTCCCGGCCCCAAGGCAAACACTTCACCACCACCTTCATATGAGTACAGGATTATGTTATATTACCAAGGACCTCGGCCTGGTATGTAGTATGTAGCTGATGTAAGCCTGACATAAGAAGGGATACAACAAGTCATATAAGACGATTCTGATCACACTGGAACACTCCATCTCTTTTTGTGTCTATGGAATAACATAGTAATGCTTTAACAGGGTATATAAGATTCTCATAATTCGGCTTGTCTAATTTTCCAGATTTCCCCCCACCACTCCCTGTTATTCACACAGTGCCCCAGCCATGCTGACCTTACAGGATCCTTCATCTTCTATCTTCATTCCTCCAAACCTTTGCATGTGCGGTTTCCTCTGCAATTACCCTCCCACCCCATTCATGCAGTGAACTCCTGTTCATCCTTCTAGAGCCTGCATAAGAAAGACGTACGAAACTTCCAGAATGAGGCTTGTTCTCCTCTGTGCCCACAACACCGTGTAACTTCAGTAGCTTCCCATGGCTCTTAGGATAAAGTCTAGATCATGCCAATGGCTTGTCAAGGCCCTTCATGATCTGGCTCTCATATCTTCAGCCTTATCTCTTCCAGCACTTACCATGCCCTCACACGCTACTCCCTATCCATCCTGAACAACCTTCAGTTTTCACACCCACATCGCTGGCTCTCCCTCCTCTAACCTTTGCACATGCAGCCCCTCAGCCTCCCTCTGCCCCCTCGCTGGGAAAATTCCAACTCCGTCCTCCAGGAGGTCTCAGCTGAGATGTCACTTTCTCCAGAAAGCCCTCCTTGAGTCAAGGTTGATGGCAGAATGGTAGCCCTCACCATGATATATATTTCATGACTTACTCCTTCAATGTCACCCTTGATTTTATTTCTTCTTTGCTGCATTCCCTGTCTACCCTAGAAGAGGGTCCATGAAGAGAGTCTACGATTAGATTCTCCTTGATTTTCTTTATGGGAGATCCCTTTCCATTTTGGCAATCAGCACTCTATAAGATTTTGGGGTGGTTAGGTGTGGTGGAAAGAACTAGGTGTTAGCTCACTCTCAGGTCCTCTTCATTCATTCATTCATTCATTCATTCATTCATCTATTCATTTATTCAATCAATAGCTATTTATGAAATACTTCCTATCTATATGCTAAGTACAATTCTAGGCAATGAAGAGAACAAGCAAAGCCCACGTCCTCATAAAATTTTCATTCTAGTGAGGGAATCAGATCAGAACTAAAAACATAAACATACATGTAATGTATGTTAGACAAGGGCTATGAGGAAAAATAGTGGCTATGATATTGCCCATGCCATGCTGGACAAAACTATTAAATCTCTCTGAAACTCAATGTCATAGTTTGTAAAACGGTGTTAGTAATATTTGATTTAAATAGCTAGCAGGGTTTCGATGTGGTTCAGGTACGCAGGGATATGCATGCATTTTTTAATACCTAGCAAACATATGCTATTATTATTATTATTATTTAATTTTGGATGTAATGTGGTCTCTACCCTCTCCAAGAGCCAATATTTAAATTTTAAAAATTTCAGCAGCCATTTAGACGTTTGAAAATGAACAAATGTCTGGCTGATGAAGGCTTCAGTCTGCTTCTGAATGTTTGGTTAACATAGCTGCATGATTGCAACGTCGTGGGTTTACTCCTGTGCACTTGAAAGCATCACCCTCGGGATTATTATATTTTCTTATACTATTGTGATAACGGTGATTTTCCTGTTTAAATGTAAATTTAAAATGGACACGCTCAGGCCCATTTGGGAAAATAAGCTAAAAAGGACTGACTGTCCATCTCATATAAATGTTATTTATATTTCTACGTAGCTCATTTTTATTTAGGACATATGTGCATGCCAGCAATGTGTGGGAGAACATTAAGTCATTCTCCATGAAATTTAAGAACCAAATTTGATTTTGCAGCTGTTTGCAGATTTTTTTTTTTCAAATGGCAACATACATTTTTTTAAAACTAGCTTTAAAAGGGTAAGTACAGGAAAATAGACTAAGCCATGACTTATCTATATTGCATTTGCCAAAGAAGAGTTTAATATCCACCATTTGAAAGGTGCTTAGGAGTGACATGAAGATATGGCAAATGGGAACGAACACTTCAGGCTTCTTCGTTTTACACACGTACTTGTTTATTTGTTTGTAATTAGACCATAAAACGTGAACACGGCCTCAGAGTCATTCTGACGCGACCTGTTAAGGTTCGGGTCCCTTTTACCTCATCACCTGCCCCCGTCATAACTTCACTCCATCCATGTGATAATCACTGTTAGCAATTCAGTGCGTATCCTTCTAGACTTTTAAACATATACTTATAAGCATAAATATACATGTATTTTTGTATAAATAGCACACTATGCATGTTGTCCAGAAAGTTTGTCTCTTAACACATATTCTGGAGGCCCCGCCACACAGGGACAAAGAGCGATACCCCATGCTTTGTCGCGTTTGCATAGTATTGTATGATGGAATTCCACCATAATTTACCTTAGTTTATCCCATTGCTGTAAATGGATATTTGGGCTACTTCCTCTAAAAATGGTTTTTATGCTTAAGTCATGACAAACTGAGTATCCTGTATATGCTTTCTAGTGCACATGTGTGCACTTCTCCAGAGGACACATTAAGAGGTGTAATTGTGGCTTCAGGGACATTCCCAGTTTTTCTCCATTTAAATTTTAATACACGCTGCAGACTCACTGTCCAATAATGGAATACCAATTTACACGTTCACCATCAGGATCGGCTCCAGTTAGGAGGCATCTCTGTGCTATTTAGGGAGGAAGTGGGCGGAGAAGGAGAAGTTGGTGCCTTCTAGCTCACTGGGAGTTAGGTACATACATCCAGCGGGTAAATTCTGAAAGAGTGGGAGGAGCTCAGCCTGGCAATAATTCTCCCTCTTCTATTATGCTAAAGTTAATTCCTCCTTTATGCTACTTTGTCCTTTTATTCCATTTTCAGCTGACCCTAGATCTCTGAAATCAGATATCCTTTGGATCCTTATTTCCCTTAGATAGGACCCTAATCAAATAGTCCATTGGAATTAATCCCAACGATCATGTATTAAGTGACACACACTTTGCATGAATGATCTCAGTTAATCCTAGAAATAGCTCTGTTAGATAGGTACTACTTTGGTCCACATTTTACAGATGAGGATATAGTCAAAGAGGTTCCATGTACCTGCCCAGAGTCCCAGCATCTGTCAAGTATCGGAGCAGAAATTTGGACCCAGGTTAGGTGATTCCCATACCGGCTCAGGAGCCATGAGCCACCAGGCTCCACCGCAGTCATTCCCTCCTCTGCCCCCCTAAGGCTCTTTATCTCTTCCCCCTTTATATCAGGTGTTGCTTTCCACCTTGGATGAGTTATCTGTGAATAGGATTTATCTTATCTTTTAGACTGTTAGCCTCTCAACCAACAGATGTGTGGCCCAGTCACTTCTGTTTCTACCACTGTTTCAAAAACTACAGGACCTCCAACATAGTAGAAACTTAAATATATTTTGAAAGAGAGACCTCCTCACCATTCGAGCTCATAAAATTTCTTCGCATACAATCCAAGATCACTGAGTGTCCCCCCAAGCTGAATCTGACAATGGCCTTCATGGGTCACCTACTGTGGCATCTGTCCTGGAGCTGACTCCCACATCAGAACCTCTAGATGTGGAGCTCTTCTAATCCCATTTCTACCATTAGGAACCATTTGCCTTATGGCCCATTCCCCTAGGACTCCAACGATGTAGGATCGAACGCCTTAACTTGAGTTAATTCACTGGATGCCTTAATTAGAATTTATTTGCATTAATGTATCAGTTCAAGCCCTTCACAGTTTGCTGCTCCCCATCTCGATGCTCTGTTTTCTCTTTCATTCCGAGCCCTCTTGTTCTCACATTTATCCCCAGTTTCCAATCCTTTGGGTCATGCCTTTATTTTGCCTTCCAACTTAGCTGCTGAGTGGAAGCCGGATTTGACTGTCAGCCTTCCAGGCCAGCTCCACCCCTGGACACTAACTACCTCTTGAATCACCTTCCATTCCATGCTCTGCTACCCAAGGGAGAATCTCACTCTACCTCCATGACTAATCAAGGCCCCCAAATTTCATCTTAGATCCAAAATCCTGGGATTTGTTTATTTGGATAGAAATTTAGCTAACAGGTAATAAAAAACACTGTAACAAGGACCATCAGTGTTCTACTGAAAGCAGCAGCCCCATGGTCAAGAAGACTAAACCACCTCTTTCTGCTCTGCCTCTTGCCAGCCTACTCATTCCAAAAGCCACGGTCAAGTCCCTCCTCTCTGCTGCCTTCCCCACTTTCCCACAATAATTCTTAAGAATCTCATTAAACTTCTGATATTCATTACCCAAACTAATATTTAATTACATATGGTCTCATTTTGTTCTATGTGATTTAAGGTTTGTCTTATTAGACAAAAAAACTTCTTGAAACAGGAATTATACTGCCATATTCTCCTTAATCATCATCAACATCATCATAGCAAGTATTATTTAACACTCACTGTGTGCAGAAATGCTTTACACAAATTAATTCATTTAATCTTTACAAGAACCCTATAAGGTAGGTACTATGATTATCCCCATTTTGCAGATGAGAACACTGAGACTTAGACAGGATAGGTAACTTGCTTAAGATCACATGGATACTATGTGGTGAAGCAAGAATTCAAATCTGGGCAGTCTGGTTCTAGAGTCCATGGGTGTAATCACCGAGACCTCTTCTTCCACGCAATCCCTTTATAGTACTGAAAACAGCTGAGTACAGAAATGTAACACGATAAATATTCATTGGTTGGTTAGTATACAATTTGACACTAATGGTCCTTTCAGAATCCTTTAGTTCACTCTACGATCATTTTGAGACTCAACTGCACATGATCCAACTACAGAGGAAGGGATCAGTCTGGAATAAGATGTGCCCACAAGAGCTATGGAAGCACTGGAGAGGCAGACCCACAGGAAGATGCTATTGAAAGTTGGTTTGGCCAGCAAAGCACTGAGCATGACAACAAAAAGACATGCTCCAGTCAAGACAGACAGTCAATTGCATTCTGGTTAAGAAAGGGGGCTTTAGAGCAAGGCTGCCTGAGCTGGAATCCCAGGGCCACGGAACACCTTCGTTATGAAGCCATTTTGAAGCATATGAGCTAATTCTTCTCAAGTGCTTAGCACGGTGATGGGCTGAGTAGGTGCGTGTTAACTGCTATACTATTCATAATAATTAGAATGAAGACTCAGATATGGTACCTAGGCTCCTGACTTGTATATGGGGTGCAGCAATGGGGAATGAAGGGGTATTCAGAATTCAGCATCTTCCTGCGGCTCTGGCAACCTGCGTCCCGTGGATTCTAGTGAGCTTAGCCAATCGGTAGTAGAACCAAATTTAGGGAAGGCAATGGGCCCTAAGCCTAGAGATTCCAAGGTCCCTGTGTAATTAGTGCAGAAATGAAGGCACTAGGTACAGGGATAGGGGCCCCTCATCAAGACAGAGCCACAAACTGGGGATGTGGTCCCAGATGCAGGTGAAATCTCATGGCTCAGCTGAGGCACAGGACCAGAGCAAGACAGCAACAAGGGTACCTTGGAGCAGAGCCCAATACATGGGGTGAGATGGATTACATGAGCTCTGCCTCCACTCAGAAGCAGCCCTAAGAACCATGGGCAGGCTGAGCATGCAGGTAAGGATCATGTGACATTGGAGGAAAAAAAAAGAAAAAGGCCGAGAGTCAAGCTGGACCTGATCCATGTTGCACAGGGCTGCCTCACTGCTCTGTCCAGGCTTACCCTGTTGGTGAGCAAGCAATGTAGTGCTGTGCCCTTTGCTCAAGGCAAGCACTCAGCAGGTGACTGACCCCAGGGAGCGGACACTAAGCTGGCAGTTGGCACAGCCCGTGGTGCACACTTCTACACAAGACTCCCAGCCTCCGGGGCCCCAGTGGTGAGGCACGCATCCTCTGGGCAAAGAGCGTGGATTCACACAGCAGGAGACCCATAACAGCAGGAGACCCACGGAAGACTTTTCAGTGTCTATTTTTTCACGTGGTTAGCAAGGCAGGGGAGAAATTGTCAGAGATCCACAATGAAGAGTTTAATTCAGGGAGTCAGCAAAAGGGTGAAAGGAAGCAGAAGAGAAAACAGTGGAAGAAGAGGCCTCAGGATTTTGGAATAGAAATGCAAAAGGTGGTAACAAGGGAAAAAAATAACGGTCCCATCTCAGAAATGGTTCAGACATTTGTGGAACAGTTTTCCACTCTCCACATACCTGCTACTGTTTTAGGCACATGTTATTCACTCTTCCAGAAAAGCCCAACTTCTCCACTCATTTGACATATTTCCACATGTTCTTAATCCTAACTCAAAGTCCACTTCCTTTAGACATACCCTCTTCTGGTCTCTGTTTTCACATGACCCAATGTTTGCAATAGTGTATTTCAAAGTACAATACAATGAATTATGAATGCAATTATGAATAGCCACCCGTGATCGCCTTGAAGACGTCCATCTTTATGTATCTGAGACCCTCAAGACTGAGTACAGTTTCTGGAACACAATATGTGTTCAATTTATGATCACTGAATAAGTAAGTGAAAAAAGAATGAATAAAGGGGAAAAGGAAGAAAGGAAACACAGCAGGAAGGAAAAAGGAAAGGAAGAGAGAAGGAAGGGTAAAAGGGATGGATGAAGGAAGAGAAGTAAAGGCGAGGCAGGAAGTGAAAAGTACTTTTTTTATCATATAAAAGTACCTTAGCCTGTTATGAGACTCACGTGTGTCAAGGTAATCATTTATCTCACTGGCAAAGTGCTATAATAGCATAATCAAAGGTTATAAAGCAGAATGCTATCTCCAAAAGCTACCTCCAATGCCTTCTTCACCCTACATGTTACTGATCTCATTTATTTGCTCTCTACTTCAAACTAGTGTCCGTGCACGCAGAAATTTGGTGTATACAGCTTCATTTGAAACCAGTGGACCTCAACTTCTCCAAGAAATATTCCTAAAACGACCTCCTGTCAGACTCTTTGTTATCTCAGCACTTAATTCTTCACTTGCATCATTCTAACCCTGCACCTGTTTATTTGTCCCTTGGGGTGACAGTTTTCCCTAGGAATCATGAGTATATTCTTTAAAGGCAGACAAACGGGTTCAAATCACAGCTCAGCCAAGTGCTAGCTTTCTAACTCCAGCTAAACTACTTGCTACCTCTGAGCCTCAGTCTGTTCAGCTATATAGGGGTGATGAATCATAACCTATCATGGTTTTTGTAAAAACTGAAGGCTACTTAAGGTTTTGACATATACTAAGCAATCACCAGAAACTTAGACATGTACGAGGCGTCAAGAGTAATAGCGGTGTTGCCAGTACTCATTAAACAGTAGTAGGCTTGTCTGTTCTTATGCGCTGGTATACTCTCTGGTAGAGGAGACCATCTTATCTTTCCTTTATTAGTATTTTCTTTGTCCCCCTCTTCCTCCCCAACTCTATGTCCCCCTCTTCCTTTCAAGGAGTCTTGCAATTCTCTGTGACTCAATGTAGAATGCATGCTGTGCATTGTGGATCCCTCCTTCCATTGTGACCTAGATCCACGAATACCATGGCCAGTTCACCCAGTTCATGAGCCAGAAACCTGGGTCTCCTTCTGACCCACCATACTTCCTCATTACGACCATATGCAATTCATTAAACTCCATTGATCCATGTCTTAAAATTTCCTGATTCCCTTCACTGCTCTCCATATCTACCAGCACCTTCATTAGGCTACCTCCATCTCTAACTCAGTCTCCTGACTGCCCCTCTCAAGGTTACCTGACTACTCACTGCACTTCACTCCCAGTTAATTCTCCACTCTGTGGCTGAAGAGGTCTTCCTAAAACTCAGATTCAACTGTGATCATGTAACCACCTCCCGTCCTAGATTAAGGCCCTCTCGTGGCTGCCATTGCTCTTCGGATAAATGCACAACTTGTTAACATGGTTGTTCTATAATTACACTTATTATCTTGGTTGGAGACACATTGGTTCGTATCAGGGCCCTCCCTTTGTTTGGCTGTTGTCTTTTTCTCCAACAAGCCCTCCAAAGAAATAAGCCTAGCACAATATTGCCTCAAAAACAAAGCTGAGCCCTGAACTCTGGACTGGGAAAGTCTCTTTTTGGTTCAGGATATCATATATAACAGATAGAAAACACTGTGTGAAGACAGTCACAAAGAAAAGGGCCAAACTGGTATAGTACAAGACAAAGTGATGGATGGAGAAGCTGGGTGCCTAAAAGCACTTCATTTCACTTTTCTAAATGTGCCCTGTCAAAGAGAAGGGAATAGACACAGTAAGGCTTAAGTTGGTGGATGCACAATGCAGGAGAATATTTATCTTCATGCTCTTGAGCTGCCGACCATTCAGCATTAGAAAACATCACCAAGTCTGTTTCCCAACAAGCCTGGAGCCCTTGGAGTGGAGAGGATCCTGATTTAATGAGCAAGGCACACCATCTGTCAACAGGACTGTGGAGTGGTAACTGAGTAAGCAGCAGCTTCCAGAAGCCAGCGAGCAGAACACTTGGGAACCATGTGGGTAAGACGCAGCTCTTGGCTCAGTGGTCAAGGGATCTTACACTCCCTACCCACTGGGCCTGGGAGTGAGAAGTGGCATCTGTGTGTCGCTGCTCACAGTCAAGCCCAGCGTCAACAACTGTGGACGCTTGATGAGCCACTGCCGAGGGGAGACACTCTCCTCAGAACAGGGGGCTGCAGGGCTGTATCCCTGACCCTTACTTAGGAAAAGGACTCTGGAAAGAGGCTTCAAGTGGCATTAATATAAATAATAGCATTTACCAAAGCATTGACCTTAGCTTACAGCTACGGGTGAATGAAAGGAGGAGAGAAAGATTTATACACACACACACACACACACACACACACACATATCTTAAAATAATAATACAATAATATATAAATATAACGCATTACTTATGGAATACGATTTTAAAATTGAAATAACCTAGAATGTATTTTGTACCTAAATTAGTGAACGCAACGTAGGAGTTGCTCCTCCCTCAGTTGTAAACTAATACGCTCTTTAACCAAATGGACCAGAAATTATATATCCAAACGATGGCTTTCCCCTTTAAAAATCAGTCACCTTGGAAAGCTATGTGATTCTTTGTCTGCATTCTCATAGCTTATTTTATCTACTACATTTTGAGGTTCATTTACCTGGCATTTGTTCTCTCCTACACATGTGAATCCCTAGTCCCTCAGCTAGCGCTTGGCATATAAGCAGGCAGGGCGGCAAAACGTGTACCCAGGAGTCAGAGGACCTGAGGTTCAAATCCCAGATCTGTTACCTAGCACTGTGAATTTGGTCTTATTTCCTAAGCCTCAGTTTCCTCATGTATAAAATGGGGATAATAACTGTCCAGACCTCATGGGGTTGATATGACAATTCTATGAAAATAAAGCACAAACAATACTTAGCATTATGTTTAACACAGAGTAAGCACTCAATGTGTTGGCTACTGCTATAATAGACATGGAATTGAAATATATATATACTTATTCCAGTTATACTACCTTTATATGTGAATTCTTGGGGCTCCTCTTCTAGAATCATCTGGACATCCTTACTCCCATTCTTCCAAATCACCCTAATGTGGATTTTTGGTGGCATGTGATATATAAAGACAACCGTAAATTAGCTAAATCTACACCCAGTGTCTCTGAACTTCTTGACTGTTAACTCTAAGTCTTATTCTCTTATTTCGCTTTGTAACCAAAAGATCTTTCACAGTGCTCAGCACTTAACTCCAGTAAATATTTATTGAATGAGTAGAACATTTGTTGGATGAATCATGGAATGAATACAGTAGGTGAACCAGCTGAATCATCACAAACAATTTACTCAGCTTGCTCACCCTGCAGGACTCTATGAGGATGTGTTCAAAGGGTGGACAGATGAAACCCTATGAACTGGACGTGGGGAACAACTTTTCTAGCTTTCTTTCAGTGCAGCTATGCTGAACATTTGTCATGCTTTCTGGATTCCCATCACATGTTGAATGTTATTCCTGTGTGTATTAGTTTCCTATTGCTGCTGTAACAAATTACTATAAACTTACTGGCTTTGATAACACACATTTAGTATCTTACTAGTTCTGGAGCTCAGAAGTCTGACATGAGTCTTAGGGGGGCTAAGATCAAGGTGTCAGCAGGCCTGTGTTCCATCTAGAGGCTCTAGGGGAGAGTGCGTTCCCTTGCCTTTTCCAGCTACTAGAAACCTTCTGCAGTGCATAGCTCATGGTCCCCTTACTCCACCTTTAAAGCACACCACTCCAAACTCAGCTCATGCTGTCACATCTCCTTTTACTGACTGATCTGCCTGCCTCCCTCTTATAAGGAAGAACCCTTGTCTAAATACACTGGGCCTCCTGGATAACGCAGGATAATCTCCCCATCTCAAGATCCTTAATCACATCTGCAACGTCCCTTTTACCATGAAAAGGAACATATTCACAGGTTCCCAAGATTAGGATGCCGATAACTTCGGCGGGGGCGGGGGCGGGGGCGGGTGGGGAGGTGGGCATTACTCAGTCATCCCACTGTGCATGGAGTCTTTTCTGCCTTTTCTGTTTAATCCCACCCAGGTAGAATCCTGAACCTTACTTTTCATATGGCACAGGCACATGATTGAATTTGGCCAATCTCAGTTGCCTGAGACTTCAGTTCTAAAGTGAACATGAGGAAGCAGGTCCGATGTGGTGTCCATTTTCTGGTGAGGTTAGTGGCATAGGATTGTCCCGCTTTCTGGGCACCAGTGGTGTCTAGTGACCAGTCCACATCAGTGATGGGATTTCTGATCACTGTTTCTGCCCAGAAGTGGCAGGAGCAGGGGTCTTTCCTAAATAATCTCACAGCACATTCTTATAAGCACAGCCTCCAATTCTGATCGTCTGGCCCACCCATAGATTTGGTGAGCACCTCAAATGCTTTAACTAATTTCCTTTCTGCTTCCACTAGTCCTAAAGGGGTTCTGTTATATACAACTAAAGACTCCAGTGGGCATAGGCTCTTCTCCAACGTTGTAAAAAGAGCCTGCAGAGAGGCTGATGGAGTGCCCCTAGAACACTGGATCAACAAACAATATTTTGGGGTGCTTTTTAGGTGCCCAGTGCTTCGGAAAAAAGCCCTGAAGAAATGCAGGGCAATCATTCAAAGTAGGGGTTGGTAATCGGCAGCATCCTTTGTAACAGCAGGTGTGAAGGGGAGGGCAGATAGAGAACGCCCTATGTGCTCTCCTCTGCAACTTTGATTTTCACTCTCTTCTCAATCTAAACAGACCGATGCAGATACAATGCTGTTTGTGAAAGGACAGGAAGAGAGACAGATTATTGATGCTGGTCAGCATGGAAGTACCCCTCAGGGTTTTTCAAAGCACTTTACTGCCATTAGTTGTTTATATTAAATAGTCTTGGAATATCCATTAGTTTAGAAAGCAAAAGTGTATCTGGCTTAAGACGGCTTTTCACCCACTGCCACTCACCTCTGCATTATCTGCAGCTCGCTCACCCATGGCTCTTAGTTGACCCCTTTGGAGGACAGGATGCTTTTTCAAACTAATGTTTTTCAAATGTTTTTCAATTGCTCGGTTCGGGGCCTTCTGCTTGATGGTAGGAGTTCAAATCGTGGCTCTGAGTGACTTGGACCAGTCACTTAACCTCTCTGAGCTTCCTTCTTCTATAAAATGCAGGTATTGCGCCTCCAAGCAGGCTTGTAGAGAAGACTAAGTGTGTGTTGTGGTGTGGCCAAGCTCAAGCTCTGGGTTCAGACACACTATCAGAGTTCAAATCTTAGGTGACATCTTATCACCTGGGTGCCTCTGCCTCCTCTCAGTAAAGTGGGAGATGGATGAGAACTCCCTCATAAGGTCAAATGATTGACTGAGATCATAGATGGAGAGTTCTGTAACCAGTGGCTGTGAGTTACTAATATGATAAACAGGTAAGTGGCTATTTGGAGTGGGCTGTTTGGAGTGAACTAGGAATTATCAAATGAAAGAATAAAATCATAGTTTTCACCCCCGCCCCCACCATCACCCTCCTTTAACACAGGCCCTAGTGATCCAAAATGCTAGGAAACAAACATTGAAAAGCTGCTATTACTGACGGATATCAGATCCGTGGTGGCCTGAATTCAAGGATGGGAGAGCAAATGACCAAGAAGGGGCACAGGGAAATCTGGGGGGTGATGGAAATGTTCTATATCTTGATTATGGTGGTAGTTACCTGGCTGTATTCTTTTTCCAAACCCATCAAACAGTAGGCTTAAAATGAGTGTTCTATGTGGTCATTATACTTCAGTAAAGTTGATTTTAATTATAAGTGTGATATTCCATGCACTCTAGAGCAGGGGGTGGCAAAGTTTATTCTGTGAAGGGCCGGACAGGAACTATTTTAGGCTTTGCCAGCTAGGTTCTGTTAAGACAACTCAGCTCTGCTGTTGTAATGTGAAAGCAGCCACAGACCATGGATAATACATGCATGAATGGGTGTGGCTGTGTTTTACTCAAATTTCACTTATGGATCGAAATTTGGTATCCTGTAATTTTCATGTGTCATGAAATATTCTTTTGATTTTTCCCCCCCAACCATTTAAAAATGTAAAAACCATTCTTAGCTCCTTAGGCCTTATAAAAACAGGCAGCAGGCTGGATTTGGTTGACAGGCTATTGTTTGCCAAGCCCTGCTCTAGAGTTCAGAAGAACCTCTGTCAAGTCGCATTCTGAAATCTGCATTCAGGGCTTCTCAGGGCAAATGCCATGCCTGGGAATCCAGCTCCCGTGTGTCCTGCAGGGTCCTTGCCAGAACCCATTCCCTCTGTGGCGAGGCCAAGCCTCTGCCTCTTGACTTCAATTTCCCCATCTGTCCAGGGAGGACAGCAACCATCTCCCAGAGCTCCGCAAAACTCATTCAGCTTGTTATTTGGGGGGAAACGCTCTATCCAAGTGCAGAAACTGATCATGGCTCGGGTTATGTGTCTGGCCGGTCTCAATCACCAGGGGGAAAGGTTTGATTTTTCAGGTTGTCATTCCTGAAATTGCTTGTCTTTCCGGGTGATGTTCTTATTTCTGAATGTAGTCTGACTTTCATATTCCCAAAAGAGGAGGTTTATTTTTTCAAAGAGCTGTCAGCAGAACAGTACTCTCAGAAAGCTTGCTCCTTCCCTGCCAAGCTGCCATCACCAGCACAACCCATTGCTTAGGGAAGGGGGGCTTCCCCCCAGAATGTTGCCTGGGCAGGGCCAGAGCTGTGCCAAGATCCTCGGACCGTACAGGGAGCTTTACAATTCCAGATCAGCACAAACCGAGATTTCTCTTTTGGTTTCTGACAGTGGTAGGAGCTTAAGGAACTCCTTTGGGGTAGTAAAAACTGCCAAGGCAGCCACAAAAGTCAAGACAAGTTTGGTGCTCCTAAAACCTTACAGCTTTAAAACATTTAAAAAAAAATTATTTCATTTAGCATGTAACTAATCTTTCACTGAAAACAACCATGGATTATCCAGGCATCCAGTTTATTATTCTACCTGTTGGAAACATCTGAATCCATTATTTTCAGTAGAGTTTGCAAAATTATTTTGTAAAGGGCCGGATGGTAAATATTCTAGGAGTTTCAGGCCATGCAGTCTCTGCAACTACTCAACTCTGCTGCTCTGGTGACAGCCAAAGGTAATACATAAATGAATGTGCATGGCTCTGTTCCAAGAAAACTGTGTTTACTAAACAGGGTGGCAAGCCACAGGTGGCCCACAGGTTGTTACTTGCTGAGCCCTGTCCTGAGGTGTAGTATTTTTAAGAGGCACCAGGTGGGTTGAGGAAGAGGAAATACAGTAACAAATACTACTTGGAATATCTGCAGATAATCTCGTAATTACTATTATAGATGGGGGAGTAAAACGGAACCAATCAGCACGCCATGCTAGGACTGGGAACAGGATAGACGAGCTGAATCTTGACCACAATGAGTTTTGCACCTGTCGGAGGCAGAACGGTCAGTGATGAGCAGTACTGGGGACAAGAAGAGCCAACGGGGTGTAGAGACCAAGAGAACCCTGCTAACTGGATGGATGACAACAGCATTCACAGAGCTCCTCTAGCTACACTTGTGAGATGGGTATGATTCAGGTGGGTGACAACCAGGTGGAGAAAACACAACACAAAGGCACAGGTAAGTAGGAACAAGGTGTGTTCCCAGAATAGTGACTTGGCAAATGGGAGCAAAGCTGGAAAGGTGTTTATGGGGTATCACAGAGGATTTGTAAACATCAGTTTTGACAGTGGGAACTTTTTCTGTAGAATCAGAGGAAGGTATTAAAGGTTTCTCAGCTTCTAGTACAATGTTCCCTACAAAGAAGGCAACTCAAAGAATCTTCTTCCTTTACAAAGATGGTGTGGCTGGCTGTAGCTTACATGTTATATGGTTTTACTAATGGGTCACATTTATTAAGCCATTATTATCTGATGCTAACATACTAAGTGCTTTACTTTCATATGTCATTTAACACAAAAAAATAAGCACTTGAGGTAGTTATTTTTATCCCCATTTTACAGATCAGAAAACTGAGACGCAGAAGTTAACTTACCCAAAGCCATCCAGCTTGGAAGAAGCAGAGTATGGGTTTAAACCTAGGTCAGTCTGTAAACTTTTAATCACTCTTCTAAATGGCTTCTCAGTACATTTAAACATATTTCTGTGTTTTAATAGTTAAATGAATCATTTTTTTAAAAAACCTCCTTTTTAATTGTTTCTTCCAATGTTTCTTTACTCAAAAATCCTCAGAACTATGATTACATTTCTCATCTTTTTATCTTCCTACTAATAATTTTGTTTTCAAGAGCAACAGGTTCATAATTAAAAAATTTAGAAATTTCACTTCTGTTCAAATTTCATGCAATCTGAGCTCCCTAATTTAGCATAAAATTGTGATTTTCATCAATGCCATATCTATCCATCTATGTATATAATTATTTTCACATTGTTTTTGTCTAAATTTTAGGTGGGCCTTGCTTTAATGCACACAAACCATATATTTATCTCACATGACTTTTTGCTCAAAGTAGTGGAATTCAATTTCAAATATACAAAAACGCTTACAAATAAAAGCCTAGAGGGGAATAAACTGTTAACAACAGTTGCGGTCAGGTTATGTGATCACAGGTGATCCTTGTCTATCTCTAAATGACTTAAAGTTGGGTTTTATTAGTGTTAACATTTTTAAGTGTCATCATGTGAAAATGTTCTCTTAATAAAAAAAAAGACTATGAAACAACACATTGGGATCTAATCTAATAAGCAACTAATAAAAGCATTCCTTAATGCAAAAGGTGACTGTTTTCTATGAAGGCTCCACGATTCTTGATTACATGTACTTAGAGCTATTAGGTTTCATTAATTCACTGGCATCTAATATCAGGCTCCCTGCTGTGGGTCTATCTTCAGCTTCTCTAAATTCAATCAATTTAAGAGAAATAGGAGTAGGGGTTTAATGGATTAGTCACAACAGGCCATTAATCTCTGCATTCTCAGTTGTAATCCAGCCTCTACCAATGTGATTGAGGGGAAAATCCCACAAAAATCCAAACACTCAGAAAAGCCCCAAAGCCGGCTCCCTAGAGACCAACACACTTAGGTCACAGTTCGCTTGTCTTTACTTAATATCAATACACTATTTGTCATCTGTTCTACTTCTTGTTGGTTTTCCTTTTATGCCTTTTGCTGAAATTCTCAGATCTCAGATGTACCTGAGAAGGAATCATGTTGCAATCCCAGGAACAGGCTAGCATTTAATTATCATTTTAAAAATCATTCTCTCAAGTGAGTATGAAACATAAATCAAAACTATCACTCCATGTTGCAAATTTGTTGAAAAAACATGGTTAAGGTTACCATGTGCATGTAAATTAGTGCTTGGGGAAGCTGGCAAGACTGAATAATGAAAAGAAAATACTGTAACCAAATACCAATAAAAACAAGCAAGTGACAGTCTGAGAACATGTAAATATTACATCTTTTATCATAAATGAATTGGTTCATCATATCTCAGTTCTTTATTGCTCTGGCCAATAAGCCAACATTTACTAACGTATCAAGCCGGAAAAACAATGGATCAGCATTTTGTTTGCCACCGTTGTAAAGGCCAAGTACTTACTGGGTTACATGAGCCCATACACCTACCTTAGAGGCCTTGATAAGCCTAAGTCCTAGTTGTAAACTGAAAATACGTGGCATTAAAAATTTTTTTAATTATTAAAGAA
Source organism: Rhinolophus ferrumequinum (assembly GCF_004115265.2). NCBI lineage: Eukaryota > Metazoa > Chordata > Mammalia > Chiroptera > Rhinolophidae > Rhinolophus > Rhinolophus ferrumequinum. Next base: position 31,836,336 of record NC_046304.1, on the reverse strand, counting down.
AAATGTGGGCCAGACCCAGGAAATTGCCTCTGAAGATCACTTTATGAAAAAGACATGATTATCTTCTTTCTTATTACCTTTAAAATATTCCCCAGACATTTTAGCTTCCCTTAGTGAATCAGATTCAACCAACCTCAACTGATTATGTGTCATGTGCAGGCATTGTGCTAAACACTTTCACATGAATTGGCTCATTTAATCCCCATGTTTTACATGATATTGCCAAATTCCTTCTTAATTTTGCCCAGCGTGTCTTTTGTTCTTTCAGCGTCAGTCATAACAACACAAAACCCACCAGTGATCAAGTACATTACATGTGCCCAGTACTATGCTGCATTTTAAAATGTCAGTCTCCCTGGACTGCAAAGGTAGATGTTTTTACCTCCAGTTTATAAGAGAGAATACTAGGGACTGGAATTTTTGAGTAATTTCCCAAGGTCGCACAAGTAACAGCAGAATTGAGATTAAAGTCTAAGATTCCAGTATATAGATCCCAAGGTTTTCAGTAAATGTTTTATGGAGCAATTATATCCCCTACAACTCTTTCCCACAGTCTTACTAGACAGCCATGAGGTCATCATTCTACAAATAGTTTTGGGTTATTCTCTCATCATGCCTTATCTTACACTTGCCCATTTTGAAAGTCATTTGCCACTTTTCTGCTGACTCACAGTCTTGAAAGTTCTTCCTGTGATTTAATCTTGCTGCTGCGACATTTCAAAAACTGGAGAAGTTTAGCATCAACAGCAACATAGATAATTTTCTATAAAAGTCTCTTAAGACTATAAAATTTCCAAGTTTGAAAGGGACATAGACATTACCTTGTCCAATATCCTTGTTTAAAAAAGAGAAAACTCAGGCCCAGACCAGTAAAATGACCTCCCCATGTCACAGAACTACTAGTGGCAAAGCTAACACTAACTTCAACGTGTTCTAACTTCCATCCCAATAATATTTTCTGCCATCCACCTTAGTTGCTCGTAACTTGTAATTTATAGAAATATGCTCTGGGAACGATACTTAAGAAGTCTCAAAATTCTGGACTTTACAACAGGTAAAGTCAATTTACTTGTTCTTGACCATGTTTTCCTGTCTCTGATCTGACTTATTAAACAAAATAACATCTTAAATACTATAGTTGTTCAGTTTTTGTTAATAGTTCCTGGGGTGGACCACTGTTGAAAGATCTTTAAAAGGTTATCACTATCGTATGTACTTGTTTACTTCCTCAAGGGATTCAGGTGTATAGCTGGAGACTTATAAACAGATTACACATTACTTATAGATGTAATATGGTAAAACCATAAAGAACTTCATACTATTTTACCCAGTAATCACAATACCGGGATTATTTAAAAAATAATTCAATAGAAATAAATATCTGTAGTCATGAAAACATATGCCCCAAAAGGGGCAACAACTAGAAATACAGAAGCTTAAAAATAGGGGAAAAGATAAATATAAATCATGCCATTTTAGGTGAATAAACTATTTGGAAATATTATGTAGAAAATCATGAATATTAAAATGGCAGTTACTTACTAATTGTTCACCAAACCATTTTCCCTCTGCTCCTGGGCATAAGGCTAGCTTACAATTCCCAAGTTCCTTTGCAATAAGATGTGCCCATGTGACTTTCCTGCTTGGCCCATAAAAACCTCTCCCATGATCCTCCTCCACGTTCTTTTTGCCACCTGTTGATGTTGGTGTCTAGGACAACACTGGAAGCCATATCTTGAAAATAAGCAGAGCCTCCATCAACCTTGAGACACCCAAGTCACTACAAAGACTGGATTCTTTCCCTTTTATTCCTCCCCCCAACTAACCCCCCGAACACACACACACACACACACACACACACACACACACACACACACTGACATGAATGGATGATCAATGTGCACAGAAAGTAAACTTCTATTGTGTTACGTCACTGAGATTTCGGGGGTTTATCTGTCACAGAATGTAGGATTTCCTGAACTAATATAACTGGGAAGCAACATGGGGGAATACTTAAGATATACTGTAAAGTTTTGTTTTGTTTTTCTTAAGTACAAAGATTTAAGGTTGAAAAAGTTATAATTGAAAATTTGGGTAAATAAAATTTAGTCTATGAAGAAATCAATTAGTTTTCCTAAATTTTCTTCGATACTGTTGCTATAGCATTTTTAGCATTAAAAGCAACTCAATGACTTCCATCATCTCTCATGCTTGTGACACTAAAACACTTGCACATACAGTCACTGGCCTGCAAGAAGCTCTGATCATGGAAGAGCAATTCGCGTGAACACATGATTAGCCTACACAGCAAACTCTCGTGCATTAATTTGTCTGACACGTTTTACCTTTAGATGTGGCACATTACGAGGCTTTACTGGGCTCAGTCAAGCTCTAATCTCAGCAGTTCTAAAAGCAGGAGGGGGAAAGAAAAGGCTGCACCAAACTCATGAACCTGAAATTGCATGTGACTCTCACAGCACTTCAAAGACCCAGACTAAAAGGGTGTGAAGAACCTCACCACAAGTGGAAAAACCAGGATAGAACTCGTCACAGACATAAAAAATAATCACTTCATTAGTTTACTTTTCATTCTACAAGGATTTGAGCCACTGGGACTTAGAGAGCTAAGTATATGATGGGACTCAGACAGATAGTGACCTGTATCTATTCACACCCAGGCCATTCAATAGGACTTAACTGCTCATAGATGCCTGACTTTCTAACTATCAGTATAATCTCCACATATCTACTAAGAAGTTAGTAATAGGGGCCTTTGTTCTATAACCGCCCCTTATTTTTTTCTACAATTAATTTAACAAGCAAACAAACGACAAACCATCCAACTGACCATTGCCTCAAAGCTGTTAAGATCACCGAGGCTATCACAGGCAGAATGCATAGCCAAGAACTGCAAATTCCCTATGTCCTTTCCATTTCTAGGTGCCTGGCTCTCCTCCCTGGTAAGAACTAGTGAGCTGTACCACAGTTCTGTTCCAGAGGTTAGAGGGGGAAGTAATTTTCAGACACAAGACTGAAACCCCTTAGGGACCAGAGCCATTTCCTGTGTTGCTCTGCACCAAGACGGAAGGGTGAGGTAGGCTTTCCCTTAACGCCCTTTAGTCTAGGTCAGCACTGGACTAAGGGGCAGTGAGCTGTCTCTTGTGTTGGTTTTTCCCAAGACGCAACCCAATAAGAAAACATCTTATTCTAAGCAATCTCCTTTAATAGGAACACAGATGACATGGAGAAAGGAAGGACAATGCATCCATTGACCCTTAATCACCCTAGTTCAAGTCTTTTAGTACGGTGTCATAGAACACAAGGGAGCTGAAATACACTTTAAAATAACTGTCAGTGCCCCAAATGATACTGGTTTGTCAAATGCAGGTATGAATTGAGTCTGAGAAAAAAATAGGGAACTGTCAAATATGTGGCTGGGAAAGTTCCAGTTCTCTCTGACTCTGTATATTTAAGGACACCCATGCAATAGAAGCAAGAGGAAGGCTGACAGAGGACTTCTTCATCTCCCCTCCCTCCTAGCCCCATATCTTGTCTCCCAGTCTCCTGCTAAGGAAGGCAAGCCAATCTAAATCACTCCTTGTGATTCATTTACATGTTAATATAATCATTCATCATTGAGCCATCTACCAAATGCCAGGTACTGAGTTGAGCAATGGGGAAAGGAACCAATATTTTTAAATCACTAAGTATACATTCTACAAGGGCGAAGATCACGGCTGTTTTGCTCACTGTATTTCATCTTCTGCCTGGCCCAGTGCCTGGCTCATGGGAGGCATTCATTAGTATTTATGGGATTAATGAGCCAACACATTAAACCCCTTGGGGGTGGGAGAGAACCCTTCCATGGGCAGATAATTTTACTAGTTCATTTCAAGAATCCTATGAGGTTATTTATTTTTATTCCTCATAGAGGAGGAATGGCCTATGCTCACTCAGTAAGGGCTGCCATCAAAACTGTTTTCCTTGAGAGTAAAAGGTAACTGTGTGGTAGAAAAGGGGGCAGTGGAAGGGGAATGTATTGACTCATATCCTTCAGTAAATGTGTTTATTCCACTTCTGGCATTGCTGCCAAATGTGTTGTAAAGCCAGCAAGACTTGGCTCTTGAAAGTTCACCTGAAAGTCAGAGGCTTCATTTCCTACACCAGGCCCTTCATCCACTGGCCGTGAAGCATTGGACAAAGTTAACGATTAATTCTGCCTTTACTGTTACAAAGGTCCCACCTCTACCAGATCCGGAGGGAAAGGCATTTTGTAGGCTGTCTCCTTCACAACTACTGATAAACTCTGTTGCCATCCAAATGGCACCTTAATGCAAATGTAATCAGACCAAAACACTGGCTTCTCCATTACCAGTCCAATTTGCTAATAATAAGGAGCAATTAATTGCTTTGTTAGAAAGGCAATCCCATCCCATTCCTTACCATCTACAGCTCCCCACCCCAAGACCTGCAGGCTGGAAATCCTTTCAAGTTTTGTTTAAGGTTACATGAGATGAAAACTGCAAAAAGCTGTAGGAAAAATTTAATTATCAAAGAGGATAAAACGATAATTGTCACATTGCAACATCCAGGATCAACCATTAAGGTCCTGGCTCTTTTTCGTCGGGTGTAAATACACAGAGACAAACTAAGTAAGGAGATAAATTCTGTAATCTCTATCTGGATTATCTCAAAAGCTTCTGAGAAGCCACCTGGAACTAGAGACAGCACTGGAAAATAACTAGTGATCTGGGGCAAATGAAGCATAGCTGGACCAGAGTCAGAGTTTGGACTGTCCTATTCCTAACCAAGAGTAAGGTATAAGACTTACGACTTACCCTCTTAGGTCTTAAAATGATGCCTTCCCTACACAGAGAGGCAGAAGGGTGGTTTTTACTATAATTATATTCAACATTTTACTCTTACTGGAATCGTATCTCCTAAAGGCTCTTCTCAGCCTCATCCATCATACTCCACTCTAGTTGTTGCCATATTGACCTCTCGATAGTCCCCTAAATCCATCATTATCCTATTTGATCTCCCTGTCTTTGTAAATGCCATTTCCTATGGTCACCCCTCCCCAATCACACTCCTCTGGTCAATCAGCCAAAATGTTCAAACTCAACTCTTTAGCATTCTTCGAGACTCAGCCAAACACCTTCTAGATAACACTGCTTACCCTCCTTCCGCTGCGCCCTCCCACCTCCAGAATGACTCAGACTTCCCTTCTCTGTGCTATTCAGACACTGTCTGTATCTCTTTTCATTACAATATTTATCACATTCTGCTGTAACTACTAATAAGCTCAAGATCAGTCTCTTACTAGATTATTAGTTCCTGGAGGGAAAAGTCAGTGTCTCAAGCATTCGTGTAGGATTCCCAGTGCCATTTGTATAGGATACCCTCCTTAAATGTTCTTGGTTAAGTGGACAAGGGAAGCCATTTCATTTTAGGTCTCTACATTCCCTCTGTGGTAATCATTGAGAGGGTAAAACGGATATGTAATTTAGGGAATCTTGAGTATACGCGCCCAAGTGAACATGTTGTCTATTGGAAATAAGAGTTGTGCAGCATGTAATAAGGTAAAACTGCCATAAAATGCTTTTCAGTGCTTTAAGCATCTGTTTCATGTAAAATAGTGCATCTATTGTTTGACACAGAATTGATATTCCCAACAGAAATGCATGTATGGGTGATTCATTTCTCGTAGCTTTCATTGAATGCTAAAGCCATTATTGTTATTGTTGTTATTATTATTATTCAAGTACAAAATTTGAGACATCTGCACACATTGCTTCTTGGCCTTTTGGCTAAGATCAAGTGTGGAGACATTTGCACTTGCACAACAAGAAAATACCAAATCTCAAAGACTAGGGTAAAGACATAGGATAATTGTCTTTTTTTTTTTTTTTTTTTTTTTAAGTTTGTCAGCCAGAATGTAAGATAATGGCCTAATTCATCTATTAGGGCAATCTTGTTAAATGGATTTTGTGAGCAAGAATAGAGGTTAACAAGAAGACAGGAGTTGGGTTTCTAAAGTACTGCTTATTGCAACCAAAGTATAAAAGTATCTTATTAAATTGCACACAAACATATTGTCATTTTTTCTTATCTCTACCTTAGCTCCTCATAACTAAAAGTAATACTAAAAGTAATGATCTAAACTTATCTTAGCTTTCAAGTCCCTTCATACTGGCCCTGGTTATTCTTTTAGCCCTACATCCAGTCACTTAATTCAACCCATCTACTTCATATGCTCATCTCACCATACTTCTGATACTTTGTTTTTTTTTCCATCCCTGCTTGTCTATGAACATACTACTCTTGCCTCATGGTATATCTTTTTTTTTCCCCCTGTTCTTTTGAAATGTCTTGTATCCTTCCAGGCCTAGTTCAAACGTTTTTTTCCTCTCTAAACCCTTCCTGTTCCCCACTTGCACACACCAACAACAGTTAACTGCTCCCCCTTTATATTCCCATTGCACTTTGTATACACCTCTAGCATATGACACGTACCACCTTATAAACACTAAGGACCAGGTAGTATTCAGTTTTATGGTTCCCATGTCTGTCACATAGTTAGATGGCAATACTATTGTGTTGAACACAGAAGAAATGACTGAATAATTAACTGGAATTTACAAGATCAATTTCAAAGTGTCCATAACAAGCACTGTTATTGGTGACGATCATGACAATGGTGATTTTATGGGAGCAGCTCCAATGCACTGAATGACCACTGCATTCCAGGCTCTCTGACAGGATCTGATGTACATTATCTCCAATATTTATTGTATAGATTTTACAGAGGCTCAGAGAACTTAAAGAACGTCTCCAAGACCACACAGAGAGTGAATCAGGAATGCAGGATGCACACATAGGCCTATCTTGGTCCCAAAGCCCATGCTAACTCACGCAGGATAGGTGTGATCTCAACAGCAGTTACTGTGTTCCAGACACCATGCTAGGTATTTTACGAATAGTGTTTTATTCCTTACAATTACCATGGAGGATCAACAACTTTGGGAAGTATCATCTCTAGTCTACAGATAAGAAAACGGAAGTCTCCTCAAAATTCCCAAATTTTGTCTACAATTTTTGTCTACAATCCCAAAGAGGCTATAAACTTTCTATGCAAAGGACAGCAGTAGTTAGAGACATTCTACACAAATTTAAAATCCAAAGAAATGTTAGAATCTCAGACAAATTTTAACCAAGTTCAGTCCATTGAATCAATACAAAGATCCATACTAAGAAAAAATTAAAATTACCAAGAAATTAAATATATTAGGAAGTTCCGTATTCTCTCAATTCAACAGCCCCCTACGTGGGCTCATCCCAACTTTCCAGTATCTCCCACAGCGAACCTTTTATTCCAACTGGGACAGTGTCACTGTACATCTCATTCCTAGTCCTCTCCTTTTGACGAAATGGTCCCCTCCATCTCTTCTACCCCAACCTCCAACATCTACCAAATAGTTTTCTTTTCCCTTATGTCTGGACTTCTCTTTTCTATAGCATTTATGCCCTTTATCAAACAATTAGACATTATTCTTATTGTCTTACCTCACGATACATTTTGTACATTACAATTTTACTCTTATAACTATATCTTAACAATTAAACATTATTCATACTATTTTATATCACACTACATTGTGTGTATGTATCTCGACTTTGATTTTACAGCTATATCTTAAGCACGGATTATTCCATCATATGATAAACACATCTTTGAAAGAGGCAAAGGAGATTCAATATTCATTTAACAGATGAGGAAACTAGACACTAAGAGGGTAAAAGAATTGCCCAAAGTCATCTCTATAATTAAGTTCTACAGCAGGCTGGGTCTTCCAACTTCCAGACTGATTCTACAATGGCTTGCTACCGTATATACTTTTACAGTGCCAGGATCTCTTCTTAACCTAAACTTCAGGTCCAAATACGGACTGCTTAATTAAGGTGACAAGTTGGGATGCTGACTACCTAGAGTGGCAATCCACCCCTGCCTCCCCACCCAAGAAAGTGTTTCTTTCCATTCACATTTCTCTTTCCCCCAGGGATTTCCTATTCCTCAGGAAGACTCTCATCTCATTGTCAGGCGAGTCTCCTCTGTGATGATGGCATCTGTCAGTGACTGGGTATATGACATCACCTGGGATACTGGATTTAAAGAAACCATACTGCTGATAAGGTCATCAGGTAAGTGTTCTTTGTTGGGGTGCAGCTCTTTTATTTAAATGAAATGTTCTATTTCTAGCCATACTGACAGCATCTGCAGTGTGCCATTTTGGAAGCACTTGAAACTTGGGTTCTATACCAAGTTATAATTTACAAGCAGAAAGAGGAAAATTCTGTTGCTCCCCTGGGTAATAAGCACTACATTGTTCCCAGGTGATTTATTAAACTTCCCAAGCCTCCCCTCAATATTGGGCTCATGGGGATGAGGTAGACAGACATTTATGACTGTGAACCAATACCGAATACTGCCAGTCTCATTTACATGAGAAACAAAATAAAGAGACATTTCAAAGTTGTTAAGTCAAGGCCTCCTTGAAAGTAGGATTCATGTTCAATGTCATGAAATGTGCCTGCTGATTGTTTTTGGTTTTGCTTTTACACACCTTGAAGGGAAGGAAGGTAAAGGCTCTCTTCTATCATGGCCTCACAAACCAGTGCAATGCCAGATTTGTCAGAAGAAGATAATTACATTATTGCAAGCTTACTACGCCTCAAATACTGTACTAAGAGAAAAATCACTGAAAAACATTATCTCATTTAATCCACATAACAAATGTGTGGGGTATGTACTTATCATCCCCTTTCTACGTGTAAAGAAGCTGATGTTAAACCATTTCAATTTTCAGAGAAGGAAAAGACTGTATGAAATATTCCTTGCTTGTAGGGATTGCTTATCATAAGATGCTGTGGACAAACTTGGGTAAACAGGGATCTCCTCTGTTTGACTGATAGACTCAAATGCTACCTTAACTCTAGCTCTTAACTGCAATCATGAGAAACTCCTACTTCTAAACTCTCTAAGACTTACACCCATCTAACACAATTTATTCTTTCTTTTGGAGACACACACACACACACACACACACACACACACACACACAAAACACCAAATAAAAACATTTAAAACAAAATTTGAACCAAAACATAAATGATATACTGAATTCTGACTCAGATCTGCCTGTGAATCCTCCAGGCTGAACCTCTGTGGGCTTTGGTTGCCTAACATATAAAATTAACCTACGAATTCTAAGAATAGATGAGTTAAACTATGTGCAATATTATGTAATAGATGTGAAAGCACCACATCATTCTAAGTGTTGTTGCTGTTATTATGAATAAACTGACAAAGAAGTAAAGTTACATATAGGGAAGTAGAATGAGTTGTGTAAATTAAATCAGACAGCTGTTTTTAAATCAGAAAATTCTCTCCTGGTGCTGCTAAGCATTCATTCTCACCGAGCTGAGATGCTTTTGTAAGAATGGGATGGTGCTCTTGCTAGTACAGGGAAAAATCATCCTGGTCTCTCTCCCTCTGCCTCTCCCTCTCTCCCTTCCTCTCCCTCTCCCTCTCACTCTTCCTCTCCCTCTCCCCCTTCCTCTCTCCCTCCCTCCCTTGCCCGCTCCCCCCACCACACACACACAGACACACAGAGCTTGGCTGCCTTACATTTTTAGAAAATGAGATCTGCAACTAATGTAGAGCTGCAAGAACTCCCAGATCGTGGCATTCCCTCGTCAGCCTAGCTGTGTTGTCCTTAAGTAGCCAAAATTGATAGGATCTCAAATGGAAGGCACACACACTCCTTCCTTAGCAGCTGGCTAGGCCTGGACAAGCAGACCCCCAGGTTCCATTTGTGGCCAATGGATACTGCACGCTACACACTATGCTAGGTATTTTACTGCACGCTACACACTATGCTAGGTATTTTACAAAGGGTGTTTTGCTCCTTACAATCACCCTGTAGAAGCAACAACCTTGGGAAGTATCATACCTTTGTCACAACCAAATGATTACTGCAGAGCCATCAAACATACCGAGTCCCGCTCTCTGTATTTTAAGGAATACACCTACACAGACCCAGGGAGAAAACTAGGAAACTCCTTGGATATACTTTTAATTTGGGGGGTGAGGTGGGGTAAGGGTAGGTACCTTTGATTGACAAAACACTAAGCTGCAAAGCACCAGAGTGTTTCTGAAAACAAATGTTACCAACTGAAATTTAATCAGAGTACCTTCTACAGGCCAGATCTACCACCAAAATTTTCCTTCTGCAAAATGTTTTCACTGCAGACTTTTGCTGCCTTTTTCTAGTCGGGTATTCCTCAATCATAAAGCCAACCCTACCAGCCAATGCATCACTCATTGATGCCCGGTAACTCAGGAGGAATAGTTAGTACCCATTTCCTGGGTGGGGCAATTCATCCCAAGATGATAGAGAAGTATTGCAGTTCATCTTTTTTTTTTTTTAAAATTTAAGATTTACTAAGTTCTATGATCAAGGGTTATGTTGCTTTTGGTAAAGCTCAGTCGTGAGTAAATTAAAACTGCAAATCATGGAAACAGAAATAAAAGACCTACTAAACTTCCCCTGAGACACAATTATTCAACCTCAGCGCCTCATATTCCTATACCTCTTAAGGCTGCCAGATGGGAAAACAAAATCCCCCAAACTGTGAGTCATAATTACATTACTAATCAGAATTGTGACATTGAATGAGTAGTTCTGTTTATGGAGGGCAGAGGCCACCTTGGCCCTGGAGAAAGAATAGTCTTTTAAAGTTTGTACATGTGTAAATATAGAGTACACAATAGTGTATCTCTGCCTTCATAAAGTGCAAATTAATGCAGATCCTAACTAGGCATTTGGAACGCTAGCCTAGTTTTCTGTGTTTAGCTAATAGCTAGCAATTTCATTTACACTTTATCCTCTCATTACATAGCAATGATGATTATTTAGTAAATACATGTGAAAGGCCAAGTACTCCATAGCACCCCTCCTGGGTTGGAAATAACCACCTCCCCACCCCACCCCCCAACTAATGCTTCTATTTATATAATTTAGTTGCTGATACACCAAACCAAGCATAGCTGTGACAGGTATCCCACTAATGCCTCTTTTGGAGGCTAAGAACAAACCCTTTCTCACCTGGGTCCCCTGTGATGGCCTGACCAAATACAGGGTAGGGGCTGGAAATAAAGGATGATGGTGGGAGGTGGGGGGGAGGTCCAGGGCCTCAATGATGTTAGCCCTTTCTAAATCTTAAAGGGACTCAGATGGTTTGTCTCATTTGAAAATTATTTATGATGCTGGGGAGAGGTAGCAAAAGGCTATTTTACAACTAGTGAAATATTATGATACAAGAGAATTCGAAATAGACATGGAAGAGAGAAAGATATAAAATGTGGCCTGGTAAGATGCCACCCAGTTCATTCCTAGATCCATGACTGATATACATCTTTGCCAGTCACGTGGGAGTTTTTCCTTTTAGATGTAGGATAGGGTAAAAGAGGTCCCACTAGAGGATTTTAGGGCACTTTTACTATCTGCCAGGGACATAATGTATCTCTAAAGTATCACAGAGGCCAATTTCTTAGCAGAGTGGCCAAGCCCCCTGAAGAATGATTTTGAACAAAAGATTTCCTATTCCTGCCCTATGAGAACATTGAAATCGAATAGTGGTATTTGGAACTGGATCTAGGGTAAGGGCAGACAAGGGTTTTCAATACCCAGAATCAGGTGTGGCTTAGACCATGGGGGTTAGGCTGAAGGAAGATGCAGGAAACATGTCCAGGCACCCCAACGCTGCTCCAATGTGTCTGCTTACAGGGGCAGGGTTCCTGCTCTCCTCTTCTGGTGACTTCATGGGAAGTTGGCTGAGTCCACAATTCTGCAGCGGGAATGCAGGCAGAGGGGAGCACTACAAATGAGCCTTACCCTGGGTGCCTAAATGACAGGTGTGAAGGGAAAAGGGAGGAGGCACCCAACTGGGGAATAGTGCTGATCCAGGGGCTTTTTTCCACAGCTCCCTTCCACACCCCCAACTCCCTGTACCTACGAAGACACTGTTTGGAAATCAGAATCCCTCCCAACACAGACACACAGGCTCAGGCAGGCACAAGCCCTACCTCATTCACCTCAACTGTCTTCTCATTAGCTGCTAAAACCACAGACTGGCACAAGTAACCTGAAGTCAGGGATTGAGCCAGCACATCCTTGCCACTGGGAATTAAGAAAGACCATGATCTAAAGCGATATTTATGATGTTGTGTTGTTTCATATGGATTTGGCATTTATTTGGGGGATAGGGGTTGGGCTATCGTGTTTCACACCATCAGCACCATTCTGATGGGTTTGGGGAAGGCACGAAGGACCTCCACGTCCCTCTGGTCCCTGCTGTTAGTCTCCAGTCCCGCATTCTCCCGCAGTCTCTTCAAAGTGCCTAGATACCAGGGCAGGGCTCTGCGTCCATTTTGCCAGCCGAAACCACCGAGTTTGGGAACTTTGAAAGCCAGAGGATGGGAGTGGGGGTTGCCAAGGCTCGGATGTCGGCGCCAGAGTTCTCGGCAAGAAAGCAGTTGAAAATCAACACCCATCTGCCTCTTTTTTTCTCAACTCTTATCCCTTCTATGTTCCAGGACTCCATACAGATTCTACCCCCGACACACACACACACACACACACACACACACACACACACACACACCCCTTGGGCTTAGAAGGTTTTTAATACTGAAGGCAGCAAACCCACAATGCTGAAAGGGTCTCTGCCACCCCCCCCCCCCGCGAGGCCACTTGAGTGTCTTGCATACAATAAAACCCCATACATTCCAAACAACATGCCACAAACCCGCCGTGACTCCCGCGCGCCCCATACCTGATATGCAGACGATGAAATTGGCTTGAAGAAGAAAAAGCACCTCCCAGACTATTTCCATCCTCTGATTTTCATTCCAAGTGCATCACTCGACGGGAAAACAGGGGGGACAGGGGGGAGCCCGACACGGCACACACACATACACACGGGCACACACTTCAGAGCGAGCGTACACTCACACTCCCACCCGACAGCCGGCCAGGCACAGTCACCCCCAAGATCAATATCGCAGTTTGAATTGTTCCAGCAAATCTCCCCTTGGGCTCGACGGATGTGCGCCCCAGATGTGCTGACACATGTCCGATGCCTCGCTGCCCCGGAGGTCTCCCCGCTCGCCGGGCTCTGCTCCTCTCTTGAGCGGCGGAAACAGCACTAGCAGTGGCGGCAGCAGCCCACTGAAGCCACTAGACTCGGGCTCTTTCTGCAAAGACGAGACCCCGATCCTCCGGGCTCCCCAAGAAGACATAGACGATAGCCCCCCGCCGGGCCGCGCCGCGTAGTCCCGGACCCCGGCAGCTCGCAGCTCGCTGGCTGAGCCTAGGCAGTCCGCGACAAGTTGCCCTCGAAGTCCTCGCCGCTCACCGGGGCATGGTCAGAGGGTGGCTGCTCCTCTCTGGGGCCGTTCTCCCGCTTCTGGGGGGTCGGGGATTAGGAGCAGACGCAGCAGACAGAGAGACACAGAAAGAAAGGCAGGGATTATTGCCGGGAAACGCCGGCCGCCGGCAGCCTGCACTGACCCTCCCTGCTCCCAAGTCGCTCGCAGCCGCCGCCTCCGAGCCCAGCCAGCGCGGTGCGTCCAGGGCGCCGAGCGGGAACTGCCGGGAGCCCGCGACCCCGCGCGTCAGAGACCCACGGGCTCCCCACGTCGCGCGCGCGCTTTCGGTTCCTCGGCTATTTTCCTGGGCTCCCCAGAACCCTCGCTTCCATCGCCGGCAACTAGCGGCGCCGCCGCCGCCGCCGAGATTTTCCGCAATGCAACTGCAGGGGTCGTTATTTCCTCGCCTACGGATCCCGACGCTTCCGGATTGGGAGGGGAGGAGGAGGGCAGGTGGGGATGCGAAGGGGAGGAGGGGGAGGCTTGGCCAGGTGAGCGTCCTCGCCGCGGCCGGGAGCCCAGCCGCCCGCTCCCGAGCGCGGAGGCGGAGGCCTGGGAGAGGAGGTGCCTCCACGCGGCCATTAGGAGGACGCGAGCGCGGGGCATCGGGGCTCCGGGCGCCGCGGCAGCCGCCTGGGCCCCAGCCCGGCTCCGACTCCGCCCCGCCGCGGCTGCCTCTGCCACCCTCCGGGATTTGGGGAGTTGCTCTTCTCCTCAAATAGAACTTCGCGCCAACCGATTCGGCGCGGGAGCCTCAGGCAGGACTCATCCTGGGAGCGCTGTGCTGCGCTCTCCCTTTGCTGCGGATTTTTTTTTTTCCATAATTCATTCTCTGCCCTCTTCCTCTCGTCCCTCTCCTGCCCCCTCCCTCCCCCTTCCCCCTTTCCGTTCCGGTGCCAGAACATTACTTACCCCAGAGTTCTCCTCTCTGCAGGTTCCTAGAGCTGGTGCAACTCTTTCCTGCAAGCCCCTCACTTCCTCCTCCCGAAAGGGGGAAAAGAGCGTCTGTCCAAGTCCGGGTGCGAGCAGCGGCAGCCTCTGCCCAGCTCCGGGACTATTGGAAACCCGGGCTTTAGGGGGAACCGGCTTCCCTTCTTTTATTTCTTTTAGTCTGTTTTTCTTTTGGGAAGCTCAAGTGCTTTGGAGGCTTTTGCTGGGCTCCAGAATACTCTGCCCGCGACACTCATCTGCTTCCACTGAAGGTTTCCCTACCAGTTCCACGCGCGCGCGCGCACACGCCCAGCGCGCAGCTTCCTAGGGCCTCAGGGGAAGGTGGGGGCGGCGGGAGCACCACCCACCGCCCAGGCGGAGGTCTGGGCCCCGCGGGTCCGCTGGTCTCGAGAGAAGCAGGCTGTATGAGGCCAGGGAAGCGCTTGCACCTGATCAGCGGCTTGCAATGCAGAATGCGGGGCAATTGGAAGGAAACCGGGCGCTCGGGACTGTTCGCCTGAGAAGAAGGCTGGGAGCCAAAGAAGAGACGGGAAATCGCAGCAGATTTGTATCGCCTCTTTCGCTGCAGCGGCGGTTTGAGAAAGCCCCAGACCTACCTCTTTGGGTGTGCTAAAGCCGCGGGGCCAGGGTAGGGGAATCCCTGGGAAGATCTCGGATTTCTCGGCGCGCTTGTCCGGAATGCAAACTGTGACGTTTGGAGATTTTGCACAAGTGCGGATGGACACACACAACAAACACACACATAACCCGCAGGGGATTTTGTTTACACATTTTTATTTTTGATGTTTAGAAGCCATTGCAGTGTGAGTCTCGGTCTAATAACCGCATAAAGGGTGGATGAGTGGAGAGGGAGGAGAAGGAAGAGGGTACCGTTCATCCGCACAGTCAGTTGAGCGAGTCTTCCAGGCTGTGTGGCATCTGAGGGTGCGGTGTTAGAGCCAAAGGAGTTACGCTGCAGCGTTCCCCAGGATTCTCCAACTGACTCCAACTGCCCAGGAATCTGGCGGGTCTTTTTGTAGAGTGGCGGGAGGCGGCGGGGAAATGTGACAGGGAGCAGAGCCGGACAGCAGGAGCTTCCTGGGCTGGACAGATTTTGGGAGCCATGGCTGTGGAATCCTCCAGGCTCCCTCCCTCCGGAGATTCGAAAAAAGAGCTGCCGGCGGACTTGCCTCCTCTTTAAGAAGGAGGTGTGGCCCAGGGATCTGTTCTCTAGAATGACAGCCAAGCACTCCAGGTGGTCAACATATTAAAAATCTAGGCCCAGAACGAAGAAAGACCGGGGTTCTTAAGGAGAGAGCTCCAGGCTCAGCAGGAAAGACTTTGAAACCTCAGAACATTATAAGAATGGAGATAGTGAGAAGTAGCCCATTTGGGGAACATATGGGGAGTGGGGATGTTTGTCTCCGTGCCTTGAAAGTCCACTGCACGAAAGGACTTTTTGAAGGGAGAGAAGACAGCAGTTTGCCAAAGATGAACAGATTCCATCCTAGCGACGTACTGGAACCAAGGACAGTAACCTACCTTCTGCATTTGGGAGCTGAATTTGGGGCCAGCAGGAGAGCTCTCTCTGGAAGTAGAAGCAGGGTGCCTGGATTTTTATACCAGGACTCACTTATTTATTAATGAGTTATGCAAATATTAAATGTGTGCCTTATGTTTGTCAAGCACTGAGGCAAGATGCTGGAGTTTTGTAATTGGAAACCTGTAATCCTTGCTTTCAAAAAGCTTACAGACCATATCCTCTCTACATTTTGCCTTAATAGCTAATGCCAGTAAAATAATACTTAATTTTTCAGCCGGTACACTCGCCTTCCACCTTCTCAAAAATATTTATTCTCTGCCACCAAGTACTTTCAATTTAAAAACAACAAAAAATAAATAAAAACTTTCAAATCATGATAGTATTTGATTAAGTAAAAATAATTGCATGCATATATTATTTTCTATGTGCCAGGTATTGCCAAATCCCTTACCTGAATTATCTTATTTAATCATCATGACATCCATATGAGAGAAATATCATGACTTCCATTTTACAGATGATAAAACAAAGGCCCAGAATAGCTATTTGCCTAAATCCTCACAGCTACTAATTAGTAGCATAGAGATCACAGCCAGGCATTCCAAACTCAGAAGCTATGCTACACCATCTCCCCTCATGCTTTGTAAAATGAGAAGTATCATCTTGGGTAGGTAATTTTGTGCTTTAGTAGAGACTAAGTCCACACATGACACAGCTAGAAGTCAATTAAAGGCAGGATGAAATATAATGGTAGATTATGCAATTTAGAATTTAACGATGGTAGAAACCGGAGAAAGAAAAGAACCCTGGGAATTACGAGTTTATGCGTAATCAAAGGCATTTCTAATGAAAGAATCTGAGTGCCTGCTGAGTGCTAATTCTGTTCTTGACACACAGCACTGAACACAACAGCCCCTCAACATTGAGCTTCTATATTAGCATTTTCTAAAAGAAAAAAACCTCATGTTTTGTCAAGTCATTTTTAGGCTTAACCTATGTGTTTTCTAAGAAAATCTCTATCTTAATCCAGAAAACAATGCAGTAAAAACATGTAGTAGGTAGAAACCTTTTATCTTCACACTTTATTTGTTTTTTGTTTTTAATCCACAAAACAAGCAAACAAAAGAAATGGCTAAAAAACTCTGTGAAGCTAGGAAATATTTATTCTTAGCATTTTTTCATATTTTAATGAGTTCGTACTTATATATTAATTACAAAGAATCTTTCTCTATTATATCTGCCCTCATCTTCTGTGTCTTTTCTGCTCTACATTTTTCCACTACAAACTCAGCCAAGTATGTTACACATACGAGGCTGGACAATTAAGTTTGCAAACTCATCCTAGAAAAAGTGCTACATACCTCATTGCTGAATATCACTACGGTCACCTTTGAAGTACTCCCCTTGGGAAGCTATACACCCACGCCATTGTCTAGTCCACCCTTCAGGACAATTTTGGAACTCTTTCTGGAATGGCCATCAGAACTGTCGTACTATTACCCTTGATGTCCTGAATGCCATCAAAATGTCTTCCTTTCAGTATTTCCTTTATTTTTGGGTAAAGAAATAAGTCATTGGGGGCCAGATCAGGTGAGTAGGGAGGGTGTTCCACTACAGTTATTTGTTTACTGACTAAAAACTCCTTTACAGACAGCACCGTGAGCTGGAGCATTGTCGTGATGCAAGAGCCATGAATTGTTGGTGAAAAGTTCAGGTCATTTAACTTTCTCACGCAGCCTTTTCAGCACTTCCAAATAGTCAACTTGGTTAACTGTCCAGTTGGTACAAATTCATTATGAATAATCCCTGTGATATCAAAAAAATGTTAGCAACATTGTTGCAACAAGTTCCCTAACTTGTCAAACCTCATATAACAGAACATCTTGGCTGAGCCTAAGTGTGACAGCCAAATCCAACTGCCCCACAAAAAGCAAGGGATTACAATTCCACATCCACACTAGGACAATATTGAAATCCTTTGTGTTCTTTATCCACCTTCTCTTTCTCAATTGTTCTTTCTTTAATTTGGAAGCTGTCGTGTAAAGAAGTCGCTCTGATGTGATATCTGTATCTTTATCTGTCTTACAGGTATCGGACTATTATGTTGTAATGTAATTATGTTGATAGGAACATAGGATAGGCTCCACTATTATTGAGTGGGGAGATTTCCGTTGAAGGTAGTGGAAATTATCCAGTCAGTCATTCCTAAAGAGAGGCAGATCTTGGAACAGAAATGAAGACTTGGAAGATGAAACTTAGAGGGGAGCTGGGCAAGGAGTACTTCCTTTTCACTGAGTTAGGGTGAGAGGCAAAGGAATCATTCAGGAGCATGTTTAATGGTGAGGGCAAAGCTGAGATGTGGGCTGTGCGCTGCACAGGGAAGAAGCTTTGTAGTAAGGCAGGAACACACACCAATCAGATTGGCGTGTAATTCAGTTGTCTGCGAGTACTCATATCTAGTAACCAGCTAAAAGTTAATCTCTGAATGTTTTTCCTTCCTGCTGTCTCTTCAGATGACTACTGATAAACATTGTAACATATTGTGGGAAAATTTGTGTCAACTCTTGGGCTACAATGGTAAGGGGGATTGCAGCAGTTCCAAAACCAATGTGCAGATGGTAGAAGCGGCAGGAGCAAGTTGTTGGTGATACCCCAAACTGCAGAGTGTGATGGACAGTGACACAAAGGGCAGACCATTGCAGAACAGAGAGCTGTATGGAAGACAGAGGTGGTGGTGATGGTGAAGACCATGGTGGGTGACCCGGACTGTGAGTAGATGAGTCATCTTCCCTCGGGAGTTAGTGGGAGGGAAGAAACTCAAAGGGGGACTAGGATTCTGCTATCCAGCATGCAGTGTATGTGTTTCCTGTTGCTGCTGTGACAAAATATTATAAATTTAGTGGTTTAGAACAACACAAACGTTTAATCTTACAGTTTTGGAGGTCAGAGTCTGAAAGGAGTCCTATAGGACTACTGTCATTGTGTCTGTTTGGCTGCATTCTTTCTGGCGGCTCGAGGGGAGAATTTGTCCCTCGCCTTTTCCAGTTTCCAGAAGTTATCGACATTCTTTTGCTCATGGCTCCCTTTCAACAGTGGCTTTACTCTAATTTCTGCTTTCATCATCACATCTTCTTTGACTCCCTAACTGCCTTTATTTTTCATTTCTTCTTTATAAAGACACTATGATGACATTGGGCCCCTTGGATAACTGCCTACCTCAAAATCCTTAATTGAATCACATCTGCAGAATCCCTTTTGCCATGTAAGGAACATAGTCACAGGTTCTAGAGATTAGAGTGTGGACGTCTGTGGAAGGCAGGCACTATTCCACCTACCACAAGCAGGTAGATATTTCGATTACATGAAAAATGCCAAATGTAGATCAATGAAGCTTCTTGTGGAGTAATTGTAAAAAGAAAAGCTTGCTATTGTTCAAGACTATTCAATAATATACCTTATGTTTTTCAACAGTGAGTTCATGAGTGTTATCTGAGACATTGGCAGGAGACCTTGTTCTATGTAAATGAGTCAATCAAGAAATGTTAGTATATTTGACTGAAAGTAGTTCACATCTCTAGACCTAAAATGTGAGGATGATCAGATGGCATAGACTACCAAAATAGGATCTTTTCCTCTTTTTGACATCAGAATAGTTACCACCAGTGCTCATTATATTTTTGAAATAGGATTTCTTCTCCTCCATATTAGAATTTATAACTAACAAAGGGAATTGTGTTTTTTAAAGGACACAGCAGCCATTTTATTCCTATAAAATGGTATGCCTTATTTACTGTTTACATTTTGGCAAGTGATTAATGACTAGGAAATGATACTAACATTATGGTATTTTGGCTAATGCTTTGGGCATTGGTTTGGAAGTTAGTGAAACCCATGCTATGCCTTTCTTCTTTTCATCACAGTTCATCTCTCAACTATCTAGCCTTCTGAACTCAAAACTTATTTGCAACCAATAAATAGCAGGCATTCTGTAAATGATTGCTGAAAAACTGAATAGGTTTATTTGCTTGTTTATTTAAATTAAAATGTTTCTTACATTTTAAAAATTAAATTTATTACGGTAACAATGGTTAGTAAAATAATATAGGTTTCAAGTGTACAATTTTATATAATACATCATCTATGTATCACATTGTGTGCTCACCACCCAGAGTCAGTTCTCCTTCATATATTTGATCCCCTTTACCCTCTTCTACCACTCCCCTCCCCATTTACCCTCTGGTAACCACTAAATTGTTTCCGTGTCTATGATTTTTTTGTGTGTGTTTGTCTTGTTTGTTGCTTTCAGTTTTATATTCCACATATGAGTGAAGTCATATGGTTCTCGACATTATCTGTCTGATTTATTTTGCTTAGCATAATAACCTCAAGGTCCATCCATGTTGTCACAAATGGCAGTATTTCATCTCTTCTTATGGCAGAGTAGTATACCATTGTATATATATACACCACATCTTTATCCAATCATCTACTGAAGGACACTTTGGTTGCTCTTTCTTGCATTTTTGTCATGGGTATGTGATAGATGCTTCATAGTGTATTTCAAATACACATTAATATAATTTCAGGACTGATCTGGTCTAGCCCCCTTCATTTTCAGGTGAGACGATGAAGGCTTAAGGTGAGAGTAAATGTCGTGTCCAAGTTCAAATACAGACAGAAGCAGAGGCAGAGGCAGAACTTGACTCCAACCTTCCTAATGACTTATTTTTAAATCTTTGTTGGTTTGAAAACTGGCCCCCATACATGGAGGGCAAGAAGAGACCTAGGAAAGAGGCAGATTGGTAGGTGGCAATTTTAATAAACAAGAAGGGAACTTACATATGAGGCTTGTCCTGGGCGACCACGGGACCAGTAGATTTCTGCACCCTCTTGCCAGAATCTTAACATTTTAATAACAGACCCTCACTGTTTTCAGTCATGTATACCACCCAGATGGTCTCAACAATACCTTATTCTCTGAAGGCTGCACCTTTGAAATGAATCCTAGAGTGGGAATGGGGGGTGGAACTTTCATTCCATGGACAGGGGAGAGCCTCTGATTGCCCTGGTCCAGCTCTATGGTCAATGACCTCCTCCAACAGCCCTCCATCCCCATCATTCTTTTTGTTGTTACCAAGTAACACATTGCAGTAGCTGAAACACAGAAAATAAATATATTCTCCAAATCCATACAACTTAGTGGAAGATGCTTTTTTTCAGATTTTCTGCTTTTTATCCAATGCACTTTCAACTCCACCCCACCATTTGTGTGTGTATGTGTGTGTGTGTGTGTGTGTGTGTGTGTGTGTGTGTGGTTTTGTGGTGTTCGTTTCTTTTACATTAAACATTTTTCCAGTGAAGTTTTACACAAACAAGAATCCTCTCCTCTTCTTAAGCCAACTGCAGTAACTTCAGGTAGCAGTTATAGATCAATCGAGAGGATTTCAGTTCCATAATGGCTTTCCAGCTTAAAGAAAGGCTTTAATTAGGACAATAGTCTGTTCCCATCTCAGCCTGTATAATTTCGGAGTTAGTAACTAACGCATTATGTTTTCAAATTATTTGCCCAATAATTTAATAATTCACTTTGCTTCCCCAATGATTAGCATTACAACGACAAGTATTACATTTCACTTTTTATTTTTCTCTTGAAAAACACATTCTGGTTCACTACTCAGCATTTTCTACATGCTGGATTATAGAGCAGTATCTCCCATGTATTTACTAGGAAAATCACAAGTAGTGAGTGTGGCAGACAGACCTACCCCAAATATATGGAGGTCCAGGTCAAGAGGAAATCTGATTCAGTCTTCCTCCCCCAAGCCCAGGGCCCTTCCTCCTTCCTTTCCCACCCTCGACAGTGACTCACATTGCCAAGAGCCTGATATGGGGTCCTTCATGCTTCCATGAGATGTCTCAAGCTCAAGTGCCTCACGTCCATGTTTCTTCTACACACACCTATTTAAAGTCATTTCTTGGCCACACTCTCAGCTGTAGGTGTTCATTCACCAGCACTGAAGGTGAACAGGCAAACAGTACCTGTCTCCTCTCTCCACCCCACAGTATTAATCATTGAATGCTTGTGTGAAAAAACATGCCTTTAATTCAAAGCATTGAAGAGGTTCAATAAGCGAGGGATGGTGCAACAGGTAGGCTCTAAAATGAATCCCATTTCTAAATCAACAGAGGGGATGGGACCCTGCTGTAGAGGTCTCCACAATGAGCTTTTCTTCTCCGGCAAATGAGATTTTTCAGATTTTTATCGAACTTCAACAGCAGAGTTTTTTCCCCTGATACTACTGTGTGGATTTAATAAAGCAGGAGTTGAGTTACCATGGTAAGAAACCCAAAAAGTTCTGAATCCGTTCTCGGATTGCTGCTAGACAGAAGAGAAAACTCATTAAATCAAAAAGAACCTCCTGCTAAGAATAGGAGAGGTATGAGAAGCCATAACCCTATGACAGAGTTAACAGCAGTTGAGACCAAAGGGGGTTGTAAGACTAGCGCCTTCATTACAAAAATATAAAGGTGCCACTGTCAGGTACCATAAAATATCAAGCTTGTGGCAAATATCACATAAACTTCTAATGAAGTGATGGTTTTCATCTCACTAATTCAACTACTTTCTCTTAATGACTCTTTAAAATGCTTATGAGCTGATATTACTTTGTGCTGAGCTTCTGCTTGGGAGGGGTAAGGACATAAATATTACACATGAAAACACATTTAAAAAAAATCTTCCGTAAGTTATTACGTCTTTAGGAAAATGGAGTTTTAAATGGATGGGAATGAAATCTTAAATATATTTTAAATGATCAGCTATTTAAAAAGAGCATTCGTTTCATTTCAAGTCACTAACCTCTCTCATAATAAAATGAAACTTCCTGGTGGCTGTTTCTCACGATCCCGCCCATCAACTGGGAAACAGACTGGCATCCCTCCATCTTCACTTCAGATTTTTTTGTGAGAAAGAAAATGAGCAGAATGAGCTCTGTTTTCTCCTCTCGCATAACTGAATTGGGAAGGAGGTGGTGGTGATTGTGGGGGTGCTGCCCTAATAATTTTCAGACACCTGGATTCATGTGAATCAATAACCACTTGAGTTAGCTGTTCCACAGTCCTCATCCACCGAAGAAAGGGAATGGGGCTCTTTATCAAGCAGATCATGAGGGCCACTCCCCAAAATTTCTCATTTACCTTCTGGAGTTTCGTAACATCTTCAAAGAAAATGGATTTTAAAATCTATGAACTACAGTGACTCTTAAGGAGAATCAGGGTGATAGGGACAAAAAAAAAACCCCACAAATGATGGAAAGCTTGGATAGGCTCATTGGTATAAGGAAGTGGGTCCTACAATGGTTCAGAGACCGGTTCTGATCCAATTTGGCGGCTGAACTCTGTCAGGAGGCCCTCCTCACATCACCTGCTACCAGCTATCTACTTTCAACCAGCAGGGTGCAACCTTGAGTCAGCGTGGAGATAGATGCCTTATCCCCCTGGAGAAGCAATGACCCAACTTAAAGTGAAGGTAACTAGATCTGAGGGAACTTTAGAACCTCAACCTAACCCTTCCCCCATGGAGCAGAAGACAGTTCTGGCTACCTGAGTGGAAACCCAAACTAACTACTGCAGACCCAATGAACTAAGCAGGGTCCTGTCAGGCCCACAAAACCAATAGTTATTTTTTCGGAGAGAATTTAATGTCAAGGATGGGTGAAACAGGGGTTGGAGACAGGAAACACTAACCTAATAGAGTAACTAAAACAGCTATCACCATTATGACTGGGGAGACAAAGCAAAGGTGTTGGGGTTATCAGAACATAGAAGGCAGGAGGAGGGCTTCTTGATGATCTGGGACCATACCTCTCAAGAGAAGGTGCTTCCCATTGGCACTGGTACCTTAGACGCTCAGAGGAGGGGCTGTAACTCAGACCTCTGAGGAGGTTGTGTGGCTCAGCTGCTACTGATGTCTCTGATGCGGCACGATGAAGGCTGGTTCTGAGGCTGCTGAAAAGGGGCCCAACTGCTGCTTGCTGGATGGAGTAAGAGCTGCTGCTGAGGATGCACAAAACCTGGATGCAAAACTGAAAGGATCAATTCCTTTCTCCTGCTTTCTCTCTAGCACCCCCTGTTGGCAAAAACCTAACAGAGAAGAACCTGGCCAAACAGAACTGGGTTTGAGAAAGACCCAGCCACAGCATCACAGAACAGAGCATGAAAGGATTTGGAACTAAAAGGTGATAGGTTAATAGTGGCACGCCCACTATTTCCAACATTGACGGAACTTTGATGGAGGAAAATTATCTTCTAATATTGTAAAGCTGCATCGACTGTTACAGCCCAGGATTTTAAAAAAAGGAGCGGTGCTTCGCAGCTGCTTTTCACAGGGCTTGATGAGACTGAAGCAGCACTTTTCTCTGATTTACCAGCAGTTCTGATATCTTACCCATAACTTTATATATATTTGATCTTCCAAAACCTGCTTTTGTCTTAATCTCTCGCTGGGCTATGAAACTAAACAGTCTACCCCAGTCTCTTTTCCTACCTTTCAGTTACGCATCTCAAAACTTTGGGTTGCTCCACCATAGTCAAAGGCTGAGCCTTTCTCATAATCACGACTGGGGCCAACTCCCAAATAACCAGCAGCACCAAGGATGGTGCCCCACTTCCATCTCCCTAGAACCTGCCAAATAACAATGTAAAGGCAATCTTGGGCACTTGACCCTGAGTTAGAGCTGAAGGCAACACGAGAACAACTGACCTACAGACATAGCGACCTTTATAGGAACTCAGAAGGGGAACATCCAATAAGAACTATAATAGCTAAGGTGGGTGGCAGAGGTGAATCACCCTTCTTCAAAGGTGTGGTAACCTGAGGCACTGTGGAGAACACAGTGGATAAAGAAGCACTGGACCTTGAATCAGAAGGCTGGTATTTGAAACTGAGATCTACCATTCACCAGCAATGGGATTTCAACAGGCACTTACACCCTTTAAGCCACGATTTCTTTTGCAAAAGCAGAATAAAAAACATCCTTCATATAGAATTATTGAGACAATTAAATATAATAGTACACATAAAAGCATTTCATTCACTGTGAGTGTTTAATATTTTTAATTAATCTACACCTATACGGAACTGTAAGTGGAAAATGAATATGTTTCATGAAACATGGTAACCAGGAATTTTAAAACTTCATGTACCAGACTCTTAGTGTATACCATGTTATTGTTCTCATGGATCCTGTTCTATATCCCTCCCCCACAGCCAATGCAACGATTTTTGATTAACTGGATGGAAGTGGGAGTTAGGAAAGTGAAATAAAGGGGAGTAGACAATTATATAAGTAGATATTTATATCTCAAGTAATATTTATTTGATATTCACTAACTAAACCTTTTTTTCCTTATTCTTATCAGGGAGGAAAAACATCATGATGAGGCTTAGGGCACTGAAATAGGAATCAGAAGACGTGGGTTGAAGCACTGCACTGCCATTAGAAGTTATGCGGACAAGTTACTTAAAGTTTCCCGGTCTGAGTTTTTGTTTTAATTGTTATTTTGTTTTGTTTTTTCACTCTGTAATAGTTTTTTTTCCCCCCGTATTAGATAGATTTATATCTACCCCACTGGGCTGTTGGAGGAATAAATGAGATAATGCAGTCAAAGCGCCTGGTGCAAAGTAAGCCCTAACTACATGGGGCTGTTACCATCAGCTCCTGACCCTCAGATTTTGTGGACAGATCAGTGAGATACATGGGTGTGAGCCCCAGCTTTGCCACGGACTAGTTGTGTGATCATGGGTACGTTGCTTAAAATTGCCAGGCTTTAGTTTCTTTAGCTTTAAAACTAAGAGACCATATACTGAGTCTCCTTCCTTCACAAGATCACTGGGTAGTGGATCTAATGAAAAAAACAGTGCAAAACACTTCATATATGTGTGTGTACATATATATGAACATATACATGTGTATGTATGTATACACATATTTGTATGCATATCTATATATAGGGGCATGCATGTATGTGTATATGTGTATACTCACATACACATAAACACATAGTCCTTGATTTAGAAGGTCTCTTAATATTACATAATCTATCTGTGGTAGCCCTTGATTGGAATTACTGACTTAATGCAAAGAAAAGGCATCAAATTCCAGGTTGTGCTGTGACAACGGAGGGAAGCAAATGTAGCCTCTCATTTATTACAGATAAACATTAATATCTTTGTTCCCTTCATAATTAATTGCCCCAGGCCCTGGTTCAAGTATAACTGTACTTTATGAAGCCCAAGCAGAGAAATATTGTGCAAAATGCGAAGCACTAATTTTATCATAAGTAATAAAAATTCAATTAAGTTTAGAATAAATGTGTGAGTTAACAACCCAAGCTTAACATAAAGCCAAGGAATGTAAATAGATTTTAGAAAACAAAATAACAAGGGGGTGACAATTTATAAAGTGTATGGAAAATCCATCATTGCCTTCCACACACTGGCAAGAAAAGGCCCACATTATGGGAAAGGAGAATAATTTTCAACATTTTTATTAGGCTTTATAGACAGAACAGTCCAACAAGGAGCCAGAGTAGGAAGCTTCTTACACAATTTGAGAGGAAATAAAAAGTAAGCCTCCCAGAATTATTTCTTCCATGCACCTTCCATGGGATTCTGCAGTGTTGGCGAAGGTTTTCACTCTAGAAGAGCATAGATAAACACTATGACCATGAACTTGGCATCAGATAGTTTGCGACCGGGTCTGCACTTTATCCTTGATGTGCTATGTAACTATGGAAAATGCCCCTTAACATCTCTGATCTTCAATTTACACATCGACAAAAATGGAGGCATTAATAATATTTTTGTTATGAAGTATGTTTTGAAAGAGTTAAAACGAGATATTTAGTGAAAGCACTTTATATTATGGAGGCTGAGGAATGTTATATGTGGTGAGATTATAATGTGATTTGACAATCTTAGGATCTTTCGTTGTGTTTTTTTTTTTTAATTCACACAGAGCAGAATTTGCATGTTCAAATAATTCTGTTCTTCAAAGGAAGAACCTCAGAGAAGGGTTTCTTCAACAAGTCTATCATTCTCAAAATCGTATGGGAATTCTTATTTAAAAATGGATTTTAAAAATCATGCCAAATAAAATGGCTATGTCAGTCACAACTATTTTTTTTTTTAAAGTAGAAAATGTATCAACAAGTGTTATCCCTCACTTTCTTCAGTGGACTTGAACTTGTCACTAATGAATATATTTGAAGAATGAGTCCCAGATTTTGAAAGCAATTTGTGAGAAAGACTCACAGAAGTGTTCTAGAGTGATGACACGGGCGGAACATGTATGAGAGCAGCTTGGGACTGGAAAGGACCACTCAGACCATCTCCCACCACTACCTGGTTTATGCCCAAACCCTTTCTATGGCTGTTGCCACTAACGGTTATCCAGGTTGTGCTTGCACACGTCAAGAGATGGGGGACTCATAATTCTATCTTGTATCCCATTCTATCCTTGGTTATTTATGTCTTTTAGGAGTCCTTTCTTATAAAGGACCTAGAATCTGTTTTCCTGTAATTTTTGTTCCAAAATTTCCATTTATCTGGGCTCTATCCATGCTCTATTTAATCCTTTTTCATGTAGCAGATTTTCAGGTTTTCAATGAATTTTTCATTATATTCTCCCTGAATAATTTTTTAAAGGATTAATAGCCTGGCTTCCTCAATCTATTAAAGTGTACCCAGAATTAAATGCATTTACTTCAAGTATGGTCTGACCAGAGCAGGTTGTGTGTGCACAAATGCACGTGTGTGTGTGTTGTATGGGTGTGCATGTTTGTGTATACACATGTGCTCTTGCTTTTGTCAGACAGTGAAGGAAACAATGATGTTTATTTATTTATTCAGTAAATATCCATTAAGGTCTTGCAACATGCTAGGTTATCTTCCTGATAGTAAGACGTCAAAGATGAACACAATAGACAGATTTCTTGTTTGCATGAGGCTTATATTCTAGTTGGAGAGTAATCAATGGATCAATATATAATTAAATGCTAGAGATAAATGTCAAAGGAATGATTAATGCAGAGGAAGGTAACAGAGAATGGCTTGGTGATGAAGAAGGGATGGCTCTTTGAGATCAGGTAATCAGGATAGGCCTTGCTAAGGATATGACATTTAAATAGGGACAGAACAGAACAAGGGAATGAACAGGCAGAATCTGAGGGAAGAGCATGTCTGGCAGAGCTAATAGCAAGTGCAAAGATCCAGAAGCAAATGAGCTTGGCATGTTTGAGGAACCGTAAGAGACGTATGTGGCTCCAGTTGAATGAACAAGAGGAAGGGTAGTAAGAGGTGAAGCCAGGGAGATACCTTAGGCATGAACCAGATGTTGTCAAACCTTGTAGGGTGTGATCACCAGTTTGGAGTCTATGCCAAGAGGAATGGGGAATCCATTTGTGTGTTTTAATCAAGGACGGCATCATTTTGAGATCAGTGGCTTTGACTCCAGTATAGATGATTGACCTGGGAGAGGGTAGAGAGGAGGCCATGGAGAGAGGAAGCAGGGAGATCACTTTGGAGAAGAGAAAACTGCAGACTAGACAAATAAATAGGTGTTCTGATCACCAATTCCAGTCTGTGTTCGCGTGTGTGTGTGTGTGTGTGTGTGTGTGTGTGTGTGTGTGGTGGGGGCAGGGATGTTTCTCCACCAACAAGCAATGCTCAGGCCACAAGCCAGGTGTCCTACAATTCAACTCAATTCTGACACTATCTATCTGGAGATAGCATCAGATTCCTCTGGTTGAGGGCTGAGTCCCACAAGACTCCCTCCAGCCACCCCAAACACGCACACTTCAATTCAGATGCTATTTGCAAGCCCAGGTTCTTACCTGTCCCTCTGACCAATTGGGTATAGATCAGAGGTTCTCTCACCCCATCTTTGGGGTCTATAAATTTGCTAGTGCAGCTCACAGAACTCAGGAACCTGTTTACTCACTGGATCACTGGTTTATTATAAAAGGGTATAACTCAGGAACAGCCAGATGGAGGAGATGAGTAGTTATTAGGTTGGTACAAAAGTAATTGTGGTTTTTCCAATTTTTTTTTTTTAACCTTTTAAACCTCAACTACTTTTGCACCAACCTAACAAAATGCTAGGGCAAGATATGGGGAAAAGGTATAGAGCTTCGGTGCCTTCTTCAGGAGGGCCACTCAGAATCTCAGGATGTCCAATAATTTGGAAGCTCTACAGATCCCATCCTTTTGGGGTTTTTTTAATGGAAGCTTCATTACATAGACACGATTGATTAAATCATTGGCCATTGGTGATTGATTCAACCTCTAGTTCCTCTCCTCCCACCCTGAAGTTGGGGGTGGGACTAAAAATTCCAACCCTTTAATTACAGGTTGGTTCCCCTGGCAACCAGGCCCCATCCTGAAGTTACCTACGGGCTTTCCAAAAGGCCCCTCATTAACATAACAAGACATCTTTATTGCTCTTATTAGGACAATTCCAAGGGTTTTAGGAGCCAGAATTAGGGATGGAGACTAAATAAGGAGGGTGCCAAAAAAAATGTATGCACATTTTAAGAAAGGAAAAAACTGTATTAATGTATACTGATAACAAAAGATGAATACAAGTCACATTTGACTTCTGCAATTACAAAAGGTGCTCAAAGTGGTTACCATCAGCGTCCAGGCACTTCTGATGACGGCGAACTACTGCTTGAGCAACTTTGACAAAAGTGTTAACATCTCTTAAAATGTGTATACATTTTTTTGGGCATCCCCGGTATATTTCTTATAAATTACGACATCACAGCAAGAGATATTGGAGCCTAGAACTAGGGCAAGTGGTGGATTGGGGATATATTTCAAGCATAGTGTCTATAGGACTTATTCGTGGTTATAGAAATAGAAGAATTAGAGGAGCTAAGAAATTTGTTGTGAATACTCGCATAATGGTTTTGCAAACAGATAAAGAATCAGTAGGTCCAATAAAAAGTTTTAATGACATGTGAAAAATAATATCCGGACACATCCCAGTGACCACTAACAGTATGGCACAACCAATACAACACTGGACTAGGAACTCATAGTTTTCTGAGCTCTGTCACTTATAATTTGGCCTTGAGCAAGAAACTTTCCATCTCTGCGCATCTCAAATTTCCTTATATGTAAAAATTAAAGGACAAACTAGATGTTCTCTGAAAGTTCATTTACTTCATTTGTGCAATGTCTCTAAGGATTAAACATAACCTGTATTTGCAAGTAGATATTTTGAACCCATTAGTGACATTGCTGGAGACTTAGCAGCTTTTAAGGGAAGTATTTCCCAAGGGAAAACGTGTATAGAATTCCATTAGAAATGTAACTGATGAATTTAGATGTCATTTAAAGCTTACACAGGTTCCCATTTGGGTGACCTGAACTAATAAAACAGAGTTGAATAAACAGAAATTTGCCTCATCAATGCCTTGGGCAGAGGGAAAAGGCTCAATCTACTTATTATACACCACTAGGTGTTTGACAATGTTTTGAGTTCTTTCAGCCCAAAGATTAATCTAAAAAGTCAGTAAATGTTTGTTCAGTGGGGAAAGAAATGCATGATGATTGAATTACATATTATAGCTTCATTGATTGACAGCAAAAGTACTGAGATATTGGCCTGGTAAATGCAAACTCTGTTGCTTAAGAATAAAAACAGAGGAAACTCTGATTGTGTAATCAGAGCATGTTAACACACTGTTATCATTTAAAATATGTGTTTTCTCCCTTTCGCAGGAAAACAATAACCAAAAAAAACCTGAAAAAAGAGTCTTGCTTTGTTTATACAAAAGATCCTATAGGCCAGGATCATGAAATATAAATAGGAAAGCAGCAATAGCTAAAGATGGAAGGATGGTAGGAACGGGAAACACTTGGAGAAAGAGAGAGAAAAATCTAGAGCAGGAGGGAGGGCAAATATGAACACTAGGCCACCCTTCAGTATTCTGCTATTCTGAGTTAGTAAGAGAAAGAGAATAGGAAAAAAAATCTTCTATGAATCTTGTCAAAGTCCTTTTATTAACCCTGTATCTCTTCCTGCACAGAGAAAAAAAATATTTGGAATCTTTCCTTTTAAAATCATCCAAATCAATAAGAAGATAATTTATTTTAGTGATGTGTTTTCATTGTCCTTTAAGTCAGTGGTTCTCAATGACTATAAGTGTCACCTGTGGAACTTGCTAAAAATGCAAGTGTCAGAACTCCAGTCCCCCAAAGATTCAGACTCCATGTCTGAGGTGGAGTCCTCTAGCCTATGTTTTTTATTAATGTCAAGTATCCCATGTGATCCTGACACAATGGTCTACAGAGCACGTTTGAATATCCTTTCATTAAGAGGCAACAGAGTATGCAGTCAGGCTCTCTGTCTTTATCGTATCATAGCTGAGCTGAAAGGATCATTTTTCTGGTTTAGGGGCATTTATCCCTGCTGACATTCTATAGGCAGAGAACTATGCCCCTCATCACACTTGCTGACTGGATAAAATTCCAAGTTCAATGCTATGCTGCTTAGGAGAAATGCACCAGGAAAATGAGGGCATAGGTGAAGATGTTCCAGCTTCGTAGCATTCAAGGTAAGAATCATTAAATAGATAAAAACTGATGATTTTGTACTACTAAAAGCACAGTCTCCAATCAAGAGACAACAATTGTGAACATTTCTCTCTCATAAAACATCAAATATATAACAATGTAACTTTTTAAAAAGGAGAAATATTAAAAATTCTGAGAGATTTTAATACAATTACAAATTATATAATTGAAATAGTCTCATAGTTTATTTTATCCAGTTTCCTCTATATTTAATTTCTACGAAAGGCAACATAACTCTTATTGATTTTAGTAAAAACATAAAAATTACTGAATGTATAGTTAATTTAGTAGTGAAAAGCAGAGCACAGAATGTGAGCAAACCAGAAAAAAACCTGAACATACTGTTTATTTGAAATCAAAGCTAAAATGAAAAGCCAACGAATGGCCAAGACTTCATGTTAATCAATAGTATATAACAGCAATTCTAAGTGAGAGTGGATTTCAGCAGACCCTACACCAGAGGTAAAGGGTAGTTTTAATTGACCTAAATGGACTTTCAATGGGTTCACTCTTTCTCTCCCTGCAAATATAATCACATTTATGTTTATCTACCACAAATACATGAAGTGTGTGTGTGTGTGTGTGTGTGTGTATTTGTGTGTGTATGTTACACTAATGGGGGAAAGCCAGTATAAACACAAAACAATAATTAATAAAAAATATTTCTATTTGCTTTCAGAATATGTTAGTAAGTAAAAAAGCAATGTTGTCTTTGGTAACTTCCTTGCTTTCTGCTATGAAGAGATGTTGCAGGCTCGTCTTGTAATTGCTATCCAGAATCTAGAATCAACAATTTCTCAAAGAGCCGTGGTATTTAAGACCATAAACTATGTGGTAGGATGCTCATTGCTCGTGGGCTGGTCATTGTTTCTAAGGTCTTTTCAATGGACAGAATTGGGGGGGTGGGCAGAGAACATATGTGTATATGCACAACATGTATATAGAGATGTATATGTATACATATGTACATATGAGTCTATACACACACACACGTATATTTATTTATATATTTACATTTAAAAATAAACTACATTATACATTTATACTTCCAATTAAAATTTAGGGCTACTAAGTTTTACCTTAATCATATATATATATGATATATATATATTCTCTCATGTCAAAAGTCTTTGTTCCCAATGTCACTAACATAAATTACTAATCTTTGAAAATCCAAAATTCATGACAGTCACAGAATAACAATACTGATTCTACCTTGAAGGCATGGTTACAAAGATTTAAAAAAATAATCTTACTGTCCTTGGGATGCATCTTATTAGAGATACTCAGTATAATAAATATGTTTTAAATTGTTTGAAATAATTCTTCTGTGTATGGCTGTGTTATCAACTCAATACACAGATAGGTTCCTTTGTTTCATTATGATTTCAATTTTCAGAAACTGCTTTTTAAATTTTATTTTTATTTTCTAATTATGTTATATATTTGATCCCCAGATTAAACATATAAAACAAGATATATTTAAAGAGTTGTAGCTTCAGTCTCTGTCTCCTACACCGCTTTTCTTCCACCCACACGATACCATTTTATTTCTTTTTATTATTTCTTTTGTAAAATAAACAAACCCAGCACACATATGTTGGCATACTATCTTTTTAGACATTTTCCCCCCCTTGCATTTTTTTTGTCACTTTATGATCCCTCACAGAAAGCCCTCCATAGCAGTAAATGGAGGAATATTATATTTCTTGTACCGAGTATTGTAAAGTAATTTCAAACCTGTAACACAAATCAATCTCAAAAATTAATAGAGTGATTAAGTCAGGGATTCTGATCAAATTCTGTGCCCCTCCCCCCCCCCCCCCGTATTCTGTAATTAGTAAATGAAACTGCATTTAAATGGCTCGAGTCCTGTATGGAAATTCATGCCAAGAAATCCAGCTCCGGGGGCAATTTGATAGAATTTCCTGCTCAGGACATTCACTCTATTTTTTCTTTCTTTTTGAATAAACAAATGTTTATTGAGAGCTTCCTGCCAGTACTGGGTGTACCAAGACACACAAGACGCTTTCTGGCTTCAAATAGTTAAAACGCTAGCAGAGAACACATACCTGTCAGGACTGATGTGAGGTGGTAAGTGCCTGGCACAAAGTACTTAAGCCTCCCTTCATCTCTTTTCCCTCTGCTGTTCCCCTTGATGACACTGGTGATGGTGAAGAGTGTGGGAGGCAAGTTGGGAGACTTCAAAAGGTGTCCAGTTGGGCCCTAAAACAGGCTTAAAGGTACAGGGCAAACACGTAATAGACATTTAATAAATATTATTATTTCTCCTCCCTCCCTTCCCCAAATAATTTCCTTCCTGTGAAGCTAAGTGTTATTTCATCCTCTGACTCACCGTTGTTGCAACAGTCATACTCTCTGCATTAAATATAATCTCCTCAGGCTGTCACCCCATTTGTATTAGTTTATCATTTTAAACCTCTCTTTGAAACACCTCCTCCCCTATTTTTCCCCCTCCTTTCCCTAATGCTTCTGTTTTATAGCACTCTAGTCATCCCCGCTGTTTACCCTTTTATTCTGGTATAACCAATCCCACTCATACAAACCCAATTCATTCCAAAATGAGACTAAATGTGCCATAAAACTAACAAGGAGATTGCTCTCAAGGTGAGCAATAAGCTGACACAGCACACGGGTAATATTTATTCGGCAATACGACTTCCAGGAACACCAGCCACTGCACTGCTTGCAAATCACAGGGTAATTATCCACTTTAGGTCCTTAATCACTGGAACAAAGTGCTTCATAGGTAAACACAAATAGTGAAGCTGGATGCTAAAGAAAAATGAGACAAGGGAGAGGCAATCTCTGGGGGTGAGGTGGGGTGGAGGGGGGCTCCTCCCTGCAGTCTTTATGGAGGCAGTAAATTACAGTGGTCACCATCGAGGTCTTTGAACTCAGGTAGACACAGGTTGAAATAATGTTGTGGCCTTGGGCCAGTGGCTGAGCCTTGGTGTGCCTTGGTTGTCTTCCACAGAAGACGACCATGATACTCCCACCTTACAGACTTGTTCTAGGGATCTAGTTACACAATGTGTCTAAAGGGCTGGGACTTGAGAAAACACAAAAAATATTTCTCTCTCATGATCATCTTCTTCATCTTCACTAATAACCAAGTTTTTCTTACAGGGAACTTGTTTAATTGAGGGCGACCCAGGAGAAACCACAAATTGTACATCTGCTCCCATACTGTTTCTGCAGGCTCTAAGAGTCACCCGTGAAGAAGGGTGATTGGAGAAGTACTTTCAGCTTGCTGGTGCCACCAACTTACAAACTGGGGTGGGGGTCTAATGTTTGGAGGGAAGCCCAAATGGTGCGTTTTCCGAAGCTGCAGTTTACCTCCAGAGCTTGCATTGAAAGCGTTAGTCCTGGCCTAAATATCACTAAAAACTACAAACTCCCAGCACATTTTAGAGCCAACTTAACAATGGCCCTCACCCCCAATCCTCCCACTTTTTAGTATAGAATCATAGGCCTTAATTTTGGAACTACATCATTTGTTCTACCAGATCCAAGTATCCAAGTCTTGCTTAAAAAGCACATATATGCTTAAAATGCAAACAGAAAAATACCAACTTTAAGCTCAATCAAGTTTCACCATCACAGTTATGAGGCGTGTCCCTCTCTATGTGTTTTCCTTGTCTTCACTATTATTTCTGCTGAATTTTTGTCATAGGCTGAAGGAACTCAAGTGTTTAGGAACAGGTTCATATTCAAGAAGAGGCTGTGTGACTATTTAGACAAGATAGACCCTTCAGTTATAAAAAAATGCATCTGTGAGACTTGCAATAATAGTAGCTCACATTTATTGAACACTGCTATATGTCAGGCTCTGTAGTAAGAACTTTGTATTAATTCACTTATTCCACCCCATATCCTTCTGAGATAGCTATGATTATTGTCCTTGTTTCACAGATGAGGAAATTGAAGCACAAGGGGGTTACATAAACTTTACACAATTATACAGCTACTAAGTAAGAGTCAGGACATTGTCCCCAGGTGGTCTGGTGTAGATAAGAGCCCAGGTACTTGACAATCATACCATACTGCTTCTTTTGAGGAGAGGAAATGTGCACCCTCTTCTCTTCAAGAGCTCAGAGAAATAATCTTTTCAGAAGATGGGCTGTAAAAAACAACACGCAACTTTCAATAGCTAAGAGCATTCATTATGTTTTATTTTGTATTTTGAAAATTTTTTCTTAAAATTTTTTTTTTAATTTATTTATTTTTAATTTATTGGGGTGACAATTGTTAGTAAAATTACATAGATTTCAGGTGTGCAATTCTGTATCACATCATCCATAAATCACACTGTGTGTTCACCACCCAGAGTCAGCTCCCCTTCCATCACCATACATTTGATCCCCCTCACCCTCATCCCCCACCCCCTTAAATATTAAGAAATAATTATTCCCTCGGGTCCTGATTAAATTGGCAATTTAGAAAGAGTGAGGGGTTTCGAAAGACTCTTTGGATTCAATACCTGATAGGTTTAATAATATAGCTAATAATACAGACGTACAGAATTGGCAGTGACCTAAGAAATTATTTTCTCTCACCTCTTCTGTTTTGTGATGAGAAAATCGTGGAGCGACATGACATGCCCAAGGACACAAAGCAAAATAGAGACTAGAATTCTTCTCCCTCCATCCCCAGTGCTATGCTCTTTTCTTATTCACTTTATAGAAAAGTTTGGATTTTAATAAACAATAATGCATCTGACTGTAATATAGACCATGTCAACCAAAGTAGGAAAAACTTGAATATGGAGATGATGTTTTCCATATCTCTTAAGAAGCCATCTTGGGCCTGCCATACCCAACTAAATAGAATTTGGAGATGTGGACATGATGCAGTGACCCAACATGGAAAGTTATCATTATTGCTAAACTACTCCCTGTTGTTACAGGGAGGAAGTACGTAGGACCTTTCCTGTACTGGTGACACCATGTATGGTATGCGTCACTCAAAGGTAAACCGGTATGTCACACCTCAGTGGACTTGGGTAATGAGAACTGTCTTCTCTTTATACAAATATTCCAAGCAACATGCTTAGTTGATTTTAAGAAAGTTTACTCAGTTGCTCATCATAAACGTTCACCACTGTGATTTCTATTTCTGAAACAAATTCTATGGAAATCCTGTTAAAAATTACAGTAGCAGTGTTATGGCAGGCAGAAAAATGCCTCCCACCCCAAAATGTCTGTACCCTAATATCTGGAACCTGTGAATATGTTCCCTTACTTGGTAATGGGGACTTTGCACATATAATTCATGGTATGAACTCTGAGATGGGGAGATTATCCTGGATTATCCGATAGGACAGATCTAAGCACATGAGTCCTTAAAAGTGGAAGAGGAAAGCAGAAACGTGAGTCAGAGAGATATGATGGAAGAACAAAGAGGGATATTACAAGCATGAAAGGGACTCAGCGCATGTTGCTGGCTTTAGTGATGGAGGGAGGGGCCACGAGTCAAGGAATACAGGCAACACCTAGAAGATGACAATGGCCCTCAATTTGCTCTCATCACAGAAATGGGGACTTCAGTCCTATAAACACAAGGAATGAAATTCTGCCAACAGCTTGAATGAATAAGGAAATGGAATCTCTCCTAGAGCTTCCAGAAGGAACACAATGCTGCTAACACCTTGATTTTAGCCTGGTGAGACCAAGGTCAGATTTGTGACCTACAGAGCAGTACGATAATAAAATTGTGTTGTCATAAGCCATTCAATTTGTGGTTACTTGTTATGGCAGAATAGAAAACGAATACAGCTCCTTCAAAAAACATTATTTCCACATATTCATTGATTTTCAGAATTAGAAGAGAACTTATTCAGATCAACTCTGCCTTCCTGACCAAGTCTTTTTCCTTTTCCCCCCACTGTCCTGATTGCTGTTCTCCCCAACACATATTTTACAGGTAAGCATCCTTTGATTACCCGCCGCTGGTTTCTGCATTGCAGATAGAGGCACACGTTGAAATGAACA
The DNA here is from genome assembly GCF_004115265.2 of Rhinolophus ferrumequinum. NCBI lineage: Eukaryota > Metazoa > Chordata > Mammalia > Chiroptera > Rhinolophidae > Rhinolophus > Rhinolophus ferrumequinum. Next base: position 31,798,714 of record NC_046304.1, on the reverse strand, counting down.
TCAATGTTTATCTTTGTATAGAAATTGATCAAAATAATTTCTTTAAATTATAGAATGACCAAACATACGAACAAACAAAATAACAACCACTAAGTAATCTCATAGAGACAGATACATACATACTCTGTTAGTTATATTGAGTTAGGAAGGAAAAGAGTTAATTATTGCCTTTCTCCACCATGACAGAATTCACTTCCTTGTATGGTGATGATGATGAGGGGTAGACTCATTGATTGGCTTAAGCTATTCAGGGCTCATTGAGCAGGTATGTGGTCAATCCAACCCAGTCCACAGGACGGAGAAAAGAGGTGGGGGGTAGTTTTCCCAAGGAAATGCATGGTCTTGTTCCCGGAAAGAGAGGAAGTGGATGCTGGGGTAAAACCGCAGGCATCCTAGAAAGCACATCCCTTGCTGTCCAAAATAGACTACACACCTACGTTACTGTACATAAAACTCACTGGAAAGGAGAAAACTCAAGTCCAGGATTCCTCCTTCGCTGCTGTGCAACTCTCTTGATCACTTTGGAATGTAGCATCTCCTTATCTTTTGATGTAAGGCTAAATTACAAATTTATTCCCACCTAACTCATCCAATACACTGTGGGATATGAATGGTGTAAAAGTCTTTTTTGGAGATGTAGGTATTGGTAAATAATATACAGTGGTCATGCATCCATAGCAAACATTATCTCCTGCAGGTCAGAAAGTAGGAATGCTGATCTCTGATAGAAGAGGAAATTTCTTGGTCACTCTGATAGCTCCAGGTTCTGTTCTCTGACAGAGTCTTCCTTTTTCATTGGCCTCTGTGACCCTATGTGAGATGACCATTGTCTAGAAGTCCCTTTCTGTATGTGGGTTGTACCTCTTCAGCAGCCTATAAGATACAGTGTGAGTTCAGGGACATGGGGGTTTTCTTAGGAATTAAGCAATCACAGACAACTGTTAGATAAGCTTGTGTTTTGTTTTGCTTTGTTTTGTTTCCAATACAATTCTGTTAAATGCCTAGTACGATATTTTGTCCATTTTCTTCACTCAAACCAAAATAGTCTTTGAGCCCAGAACCTAATAAGGGAATTGTGGTTTGTAGCAACTGACATCAAACACCATTTTCTGCCTACTTTTCTGGCCCTCACTTCAATGGCTTCCATATTGGATTGTGCTTTCAGACAATTCAAAACAATAAGTGGAGGAAGGAGAGACTACTGATGCTCTCCTTGTCACAGATAGCACCCTCACGGTATCTTCATGGAGATTCAATGTATCTTATGTTTCAGCTTTCCCCAACATACACCTGGAAAAGCACTTGTAAATTTCTGTGGGCCTGCTTATTTTTTGCTACTTGAAAAAGTTAGCTTTTCCTATTTGCCACCCACAGTGTGGGGTCGATATGAGCACAAATGTGGGAAAATACAGAGAGCTTCAATGTCCTTGGTTTGAAGCAAAGTGCTTTCAAACATGAATAAAATCATTATTGTCATTAAAGCCAGACTTTAAGAGTCTAAAGTGTATGTTTGAATTCTGTTAGTGAGGGGAAAAAAAAGCCTCCTTTCTTCTCATTTGTGTATATAAATGTATTACTAATGACTTGGTGCATTTTGCATTTATTGTGACTATTTATACATTTGGAATTATTTCTACCATCTTACTGCGTGCTGGCTATTCTCCCAGCTTCCGCGTTCCTCTTTACCTAATTTTTTCCTTCTTTTTACCTCTTGGTTCAATTAAGTAGTCTTTATTCCCTTTTTTCTTTTCTATTGTTTTAAAGATATATATATATATATATATATATATATATATATCTTTTACATATATATAATGTATATATGACCCCCAGTGCATGTCTGAAACCCCAAGTAGTACCAAACACTATATACACTATATTTTTCCTATACATACACACCTAGGATAAAGTTTAATTTATCAGTTAGGCACAAAAAGAGATTAATTAACAACAATAACTAATAATAAAATAGAGCAATTATAACCATATGCTGTAATAAAAGTTGCATGAATGTGGTCGCACTTTCAATATAGCTTATTGTACTGTATGCATCCTTCTTCCTGTGACGATGTGAGATGATAAAATGCCTATGTGATGACATGAAGTGAGGTGAGTGACATAGGCATTTTGATGTATTATTGGGGTACTACTGACCTTCTGAGGATACATCAGAAGGAGGATCATCTGCTTTGGATAATCCTGGATCATTGAGCCATCACAATGTCCATGGTAGGATGTCAGGAGCAGATGATGTCCATAGTTGGGGAAATTTAATATTTTCTGATTACAGTTGACCTCAGGTAACTGAAACCATGGAAAGCGAAACCATGGATAAGGGGAACTACTGTATAAGCTTTTGTATAGACGTATGTTTTGAATTCTTCTGTGTATATACCAAGAGGTAGATTGCTATGTAATAAGGTAACTCTATGTTTAACTTTTGGAGGAACTTCCAAACTGGTTTCCGAAATGGCTATCCCATTTTTAATTTCCCACCAGCAATGTGGAAGAGTTACAATTTCTCCATATCCTCATCAACACTTGCTATTTTCTTTTTTTTTTTTTTTTATCATAGCTATTCTAAAAAGTGTGAAGTATGTAGTATCTTATGATTTGGGTTTGCATTTTCTCAATGAGTAATGATGGTGAGCATTTTTCATGCACTTATGGGCCATTTGTATATCATGTCTGGAGAAACATGTACTTAAATCCCAGGCCCGTTTTAAAATTGGGTTATTTGTCTTTTTATAGATATGTGATTTGCAGATATCTTCTCCCATTTTGTGAGTTCTTCTCACTTTCTTCATTGTGTCCTTTGATGTACAAAAGTTTTAATTTTGATGAAATCCAATTTATCTCTTTTTTCTTTGTTTGCTGTACTTTTGGTATCATATCTGAGAAACCATTGCCTAAATTCAAGGTCACAAAGACCCGGGTCTCTGTAAATCCTACCAGATATATAGTAAATCTCCCCTCTACCTTCCATGCCTCTTAACTTGCCTTTCACATTTTTTGTGATTTTTCTGTGTTTCATGATGGGTAATTTTCTCCTACATATTTTCCAGCTCTCTGTAATTGTGTCTAATCTATTCTTTAACCCATGTGTTGAATTTTAATTTAAATAATCAGTGTTTTTTTTTTTAATTTCTAGAAGTGTTATGTGGTTATTTCTCAAATATCTGTTCTTTTTTCAGACTACTTCTATGTCCTAATTCATTCTCTTATATTATTAATCACTTTAAATATAATCATTTATTATTCTATATTATTTTACAATCTGATTTTCTTGGTAGCCTAATTCTATGTGTGCACACACACACACTTTCATACTGATTCTTGCTCATAGTGGATTGTTTCCTCATATATTTTATATTTTTTCAGCATAAGATCTTCCTTAGACTAGTTTTTCCTATGGAAATCTGTATTACCCGGCTAAAGGGCATTTCTCCAAGGTGGTTTTGAATTTTCTTCTGCCCAGAGCTTGGAGAGATTACAAACTGGGATAGATTTTAACATTCTCTTCTTTGTTTAAAGCCCACATACCATACAGGTCGTATGAATTCAACTCCAAACCCATATGTGACAGTTTCATAATTATGAATTTTTAAGGGAAACCCATATTCTCATTCAAATACTGAGCAGACACAAAGTCTTTTTGATATATGAGTATTTAACTAATCCAACTGTGAAGGGTTCAAACTCTATGTAGTTGTCAGTTCCATTTACCTATTTCCCATTGGCTGAAGTTTCCATCTATCACGGCAATAGAATATAACAATATAAAACACAGATCACTGAGACTGAAGGTATCTCCTAGGGCAGTTGCAACTTTTGCTCACCTACATACATGTGAGTTTTTAGTATTTTCTTTATATCTGCTCCCTGAGAATTTCCTTTACTTTCTCAGAATTTTAGCTATGAATTTAAAGGATATTCAATATATTTGTCTAGACTTTCTTGGTGTTTTTAATGAGGACATTTTATGGTTATCTAGTCTATTATTTTGGCAGAACTGGAAGTCTGGGACATATGCTGAAGACTCAATTGTGGATGCAGGAATATTTGGGGATCAGGCCAGCTGTTTACAAATGTATTCTAGTTATTCTTATATGAAAAGAAGGTTCATTGGTTTTCAGTCCTTAAGGGGAAATCACTCAAGCTGAGAAGCCTACTATTAATATAAAATGTAGGCTACAAGTTGCCAGTGTGTTACCAGAACACTGATTTTTGTTCTTTTCTTGATATATATCTTAAAACTATGTGATGAACTACTTGCAAATAATTGCAGACTGGTTGTTTTTGGTTCTTTCAGGAACATGGATGAAAATTAATTTGGTGTGTTTCTTGTTAGGATCAAGTCTGGAGTCGTGTTCTCTGTCATCACTACCAGTATCTAGGAATCAAGTGGTTCCTAGGAGAGTGTCTGTTCTCATTTTCTCTCTCTCTCTCAAAATAATGAGCTGTGGCAATTCTGGTTTGTAGCATCACAAGGAGAGGTCCATTGAGATTGTTGCCCCTGATAGCTTTATACATTTGTTTTCTGTCTTTTAACTAGAGTACTAGAACTGTACTATTTTAAATGATAGCATTTTAAATCATGTGTTTGGATAGTCTTATGACGTCTTAACAGAGAGATTTTATTGAATCTAGGATTATAATTAAGAAAATAAAAATACCACTTCCAAAAAAGTAAAGGGGGATCTTTCAGAGAAGATGGACAAATGAGTTATATGGGTCTCTTCCCTCGTATTTCGAACACAGAAATCCTTGATGAACACGATGAGATTATTATAATTATCATCATAATTTAAGTATATAGCCAGGCTAAATATCTTTTTAAAAAAATATTTTAAAACTGTTTCACCAGAATGGAAAAGCTAATCCCAGAGGTGTGTGCAATTGCGTGGTTCATAGGGGTAATCACACAGCATATGTGCCTGAAAGTCTGGTGTCTAAACATTTTCAACTTGGCAATCCACAGTGTCTCCAGACATGGCCAAATGTCTCTTGGAGGGCACCCAGCTGAGAACCACTGGTTTAATGAACCCCCCCTGGCTGCTATGTGAAAAAGAGAACAAGGGAGAGAAGAAGCCACTGTGCAGACACACTCACTCTTCTTTGTTTCCTCTGACCTTGGATGTGAGGTGAGGAGAGAACAGAAATGTCCATTAGCTTTACAGCTGAAACTCTACTGTGAGCTGAGCAGAGCTAAATAAGGCATCAGTAACTAACTCTTCTCTGAAAGGTAAAGAAGAAAAAATATAGCAGTTCCAAACAATAAAATTAGGAGATGTGTGCTATTATATTAGATCTAATTGTATGCAGACATTATGCTATAATACGAAAACAGGAAAAAAATATTTTGTAAGTATTTATTTGCTAGCTTGAGAATTCACATTTGTCCCTTTCAGGCTGGGGCTTAGCAAGCAGGTTTCAAAGTTTAATTGAGAACAAACAATAACTAACATTCAAGAAACATTGCAATATTCAGAATTTAAAAGGTTTTATTCTTAACTATTTTTGAGAGATTTCTTCTTGAAATCAAATGTGAATAACAAACATTTAGCAACAGGTGATAGGAACATCAGCTCGCTCTTCCTGTATTCTCTGACTGGGGTAGTTATTTCTCCTTAATCCTAGCCTGCAAGCCAGGACACTGTGGACTCCAAAACGAATCCTGACTCCAGGCAGTGGCAATAGAAGGAGCTCCATGTCATTTACTGTTTCGCTCAGCTTTGAGTAAGTATTGCTTCCAGTTCTAAACCAACTTTGGAATCAGCCTCATTGGGAATCACCCAATGATCTGGGTCCTAATTGGTTTTTGATCTCCCTTCATGCCTGGATTGAATGTGTTGTAAACCAATTCTCCTCACCTTGTTGAAATTGTTACCACTATTTTTTCTGATACTGGTTATTGGGCTACACTATACTTTTTATATTTCTTTCCTCTTCTTTTTTTTCCATTTAAACAACAAAGTTGTTTTCTATCAAAACTGAACTTTTGCAACCACAAAAAAGTGCTTGAATTATTCACTGGAAAAAAAAAATGAGACATGAATGTTTATAAACATAAAACATAGACGTTTTTCAATTTCTGGAGTTTAGATCAGAGTGGAGAACACTCATCTATAGCTATAATAATAACATAGCAGCAATAATAATAATAACAAAACAACCACCACAACAGCAACAATAATGTGGCATATTTTTCTTTTATATTCATTGTTTTCTACCCTTTCTTATTCCTTATAGAATTGGGAGTGTTCAGTAAGAAAAATGATGGAACAGAGACAGTGTTTGTATAAAAATAATACATGAAGTTATGCTCTGGGAGGAAGACAATACAGCACAGAGAAGAGTCTGTCTTGAATAAGATCATCTCTGTAGCAGAAGGACCGACGGTCACTATTCAGAGTGCGAAGTCTGAAAAAAGATCTGTTACCCCTCTCCAAGATGAAGCTCTGACTGTTTGGAGAGTATAGAGAGGTAGAAAGAAGAAGGAATGATAAGGAGGAAGAACAAGAGACCAATGATTAAAAGGACTCCAGAGCACCTGTTGTAAAAACTAATAGCTTATTTGATGAGAAAAGTAAAGAAACATTTTGCTCTACTCTTGGTCTCTGAATTTTAGGATTGCCAGTTCAGCATTGCCTAATCGGATTTTTTTTTCATGGTAATAGACTGGACTTACCCTCCCTCCCACCATGGAAGGAAGAACCACCAGCACCAGCACCACAAAAACATTAATTGAAGGTTTATTCACCTTGCTAAGTCCCTCACCAGCCCTTCCTCTGTGAGCTCACAATGCCTGATCTTTTTTCAGGCTTCTTTCTCAATGAATTGGAAAAGCCAGTGCTGGCTGCAAGTACAGAAATACCTTGGAGACACTGTTGCCAGGGGAGTTCACAGAGCTGGAACCAAAATAGGACAGACTATTTTTTTCCTAGGAGTTTGACTGCCCAAGGGGCTGCCTGATCTGCATTGAAGCTGCTTTGTTCATTTCTCAGTGACAAGTGTCTAATGGCTGTCAGGGCAAGACCCTTGGAAGCTCAGAGCTCAATGAAAAGGCAGCTTTCCTTTCCCAGGCTCTAAGTTACTCTCTGAGGGTCACTCTTGTGAACTAGCTCTGAGAAAGGACCACTGGGCTGTGTGATTGTGGTTACCCAGCCTTGTCACAAGTGTGGAATTTCACTTTATGGCATACCAGAGGGCCGATGAGAGGGAGGGCTCGTGACACCTTGACAACCTGCGTTGCAGATGTGTTCAGCTGGCTCTGGAGATGTTACCTGCACACAGTTCTCTTCCTATCCCAACCCCCGCCCTCTACCCATTACACTAATCACTCTCTTGAAGTGTTATGACTTTACAACTCCTGTTTGGTGAGCTACATCTGAAGGGAGCTAAATCCTCAAAGTGAAGGCAATTTGTCAGTGCAATATTAAAACAAAGTGTGGAGAAGGAATACTTCAGCAAAAGCCAAGCTCGCTAACCTTTCCAAAGTAAGTGTATTTAATTTGAGCTGAATCAGGAAGACTGTTTCGATGTCTTATGTATTTATAAGTGCTATGTGCAGGCTTTATTTTACCCCAAAGGCTGCTTGTAATTCTGTTCCTCTGCAAAAATGTCTTCTCGAGCTGTAAGCTAATTCTGCATCCTCACTGCCATCTGGAGCACCTGTGGGCTTGCTCAACCCACCTTAGGGCAGTTTCCTCAATATCACTTCCTTTCTCTATTTTCTGGTTCCTTCCACAACCCTCACCACCTCAGCCAAAGGAGGGCTGCTAGCTATATCTCAGAAATGGGAGTTTTATTATAACATCTTAACTAGTCTTCCTGTCTCTCGTTTCCACCTCGCTTGCTGAAAAGCAATACACACTGTTCGCATAACTGTCAAAGTGATCTTTCAACAATATATATCCATCATATTGCTCTCCTGTTTAAACCTTCTATGGCTCTCTGTCGCCAAGTCCAAGCTACTCTTATAATGGAATTCTTGGTTGTTTTCTCCATCTACACAGAGTCGTGCTGTTTCACAGCTTCCATGCTTTTCCTGCCACTAACCGGAATGCCTCTTCCTCTTCATCTCATGGCTGGGGAAGTCTTATTCCTCTTTTTAAATCCCATGTCCATAATCCTCTCTTTTTGAAAGGCTTCTATGACTTGTCTGTATTTAATCATTTCCCCCTCAAGATTATTGTTGACTCTTGTATATGCCTGTATTGGTGTACTTACTGGGAATTATAATTTGTTTACATCTTTCTCTCTTGCTGTATTATATAATTCCTTGAAGCCAGAGGCTCTATCTTACTCATTCTTGTGTCTTCGGCATTGAGCATACTGCCTGACACACAGTAAACTCTCCACAGCTACTTCTTGAATTGATTTATGCTTATTCATGCAACTGGTAGCTGTCTGATGGAGAACAAGACAGTACACAAATATAAGAGAGGAAATAGGGCTCGAAGAAGAGGAATCATAAATCAAATAAGTCATACTAGATTGACTTTCTGGTTTCTTTCAATCAGATAAGCTGGAGGAAGTATCCTCCTACTTCCGAGTTGGATGAAAATGATTATGTTTCTATTTTGATCTCTGGTCTCCGCTCTTCTTTCTTCATTTTTTTCTCTTTCTAGAACTACAAGGCACCGCTCTGAGTGCCATCCTTCCTTGTCCTGCTTTTCATTCGTTGGTCTTCTCCTGAGAGCATAAAGTCAGGTTAACCCCAAACTTTGAGCACTTGCAGAAAGGGAATATGAGAGTTCTCTGCAGTTAACAAATCACCTTGCATTTTTTTTTTTAAATTGTTAATCCACACAAACCCCTTCCTTCCGACTGAACACAGAAGGAGACAAGCATCAGTGGAGATCAATGACCACTGGCCAACGGGTCCTGGAGTCATTGTAAGTAACTGTCTAGATGTATACTAATTCCGCTTGGTCACTTATGCGTATGCTTGTCAGGTCATCACATTCTGCAGTTGTACAAATTGTCTTCCCTCTGTTCTCAGAGAAAGCTGTGTGCTTCTTCCTATGCAGAGCTAATTCTTCCTCCATGAATGCAATGATCTCATCCTGTTTCCTTCAGGGACCTCGCAGCATCACCCTAATCTCGCTTTTGTTCTTCGAGATCCTTTTTTCCACTCCTTTCTCATAGAGTCTTTATTGTGTTACAAAAATAACCCTGGGACCTTGGGATGTTTTCTTTCTATTCCAGTCAATATTCTTAAAAAGAATAGACTCCTCTCACTGTCTTCTATTTCCTCACTTCCCACTCATTTCTCAGCCCACAGGAGTCTGGCTTCTACTCTTACCACTTGACTGAAACTCTTTTTTTCAAAGGACAAAGGTCACTAATGATCGGCTTGCGGCAAAATCCACTTGTAAATGAGAAGGCCTTGTATTACTTAACTTCTTCACAATAATTGACAGTGCAGAGATGAAAAGCAATATTGTATATATAGTAGTAATGCTCAATAATGCCATCTATTATTACTAAGATTATTAACTGCCTACTCCCTAATTTCTTGAGACCCATTCCAAGGCTTTCTGGAAACAACTTTTGCTTGTTTGCTTGCTTTTCTCGTACTCATTTGATTTCTCTTACTTAATTTTCTTTGCTGGATCTTATTCTTCTACTCCTTCAAATGTTTGTGTTCCTCCAGAGTTCTGCTCTCATCTTTTCTTTCTCTACACATGTCCCAGTGAGATTCTATTTACTTCCATAACTTCAGAAATTATTTCTCTAGGTCAGAATTATTTATCGAACGACAGGTTTTTATTTCCAATTCTTTTATAAACATCTCCATCCGGATGTTCTTAAGGGCTAGAGAACTCAATGCATGCAATGCAGAATTTATTTCTTTTGTTATGCCTTCCTGCCACTCTCTACATCTCCTTTAGTATTTCCTATCATGAATGGCACTACCACCTTCTTAGAAGCCCAAGCCAGAAACCTTCATATAATCCTATTTCCTTCCTTCTCACACACCAACCACTCCTCCAAACATGTCTAATTGTTTATGGTAGCCCATAAACGCTAATATTTGAATATCCCTCTAATCTGCTTCCTCCTACCCAATCCACAAACGTAACTTAAATTTGTGACCTTATGATCTCTTCCTAGGAAGATTGTCCCGGTATCCTTATCACTTCCTGTATTCAGTCTTGTCTCCTTCCATTTCACTACTTGATGCCAGAAATATATTCAAAAATATAATTCTACATGAGTATATATAATGTAGAAATTGAAATCTATCAGTCTTAACTTCCCACATAAACCTGAAACTTCAGGACTGACAAGAACCTTTAGGAGGATCCAGACGTGGTTAGCTTTGGAGCCGCATAAATCACGACTCCCCACCATGTACACAGCCATGACATACTCTGCGTTTGTTTCCTTGGCACTCTCCTTCACGCACACCTCATCCCCACAAAGTAAGAATTAGTATCTCTATACTACAATGAACATACACCCTTTATGGCTCACCTTGTGTCATACTTAAAATATCTGATATTCATGTTTGTCTTCCTTGTAAATCCTCAAAATAGGAACATTTCTTACATTCATCTTTAAAACCACAGGGCTTACCACTGTGCCTTAGTTCAATCCAGACAATGACTGCAGTAATTTTTATCCAATTACGATTTGTTTTCTTCTAAAGACTGATTAATGGAAGCTCTTCAGGGATTGTTCAGAATGTACTAACTATGTGAAGACAAGAATTTGGCTTCCAACATGAACAAACTAGAGTCAATTGAGAATTGGAATCAGAGGCTAAGGGTTCAAGTCCTGAATTCCACCATATTCTCTCTGTGTGACTTTAGATAAGCTATGTAAACCTTTTGAGCTTAAATTGGCTCACCTTTAAACTTCGAGCAACAATTCCTGCCTTACCATCTTGTTGTGCAGGTTAAATAAGATCAAACGACTTTGTAAATGGGAACATGATAAAAAAAATCTGCAAGATATCATTATACATAAATGGTTTATCAGATGTCAAAAATCACCATTTCTTTATCATTTCTAATGACTTCGGTTGTAAAAAACAAAACCAGGAAAACAGTGGCTTTAGAAATGGAAGCCTATTTTTCTCATCCACAAGAAATGTAGAGGTAAATTGTTGGTTCAGCTGGTTCACTAATGCTCTCAGGGACTCAGGGTCTGTCTCTATTTTGATCCAACATTTTTAGCACATTGGTTTTGTCCTTATGCTTGTTTCCTCAAAGATGGCTATAGCAGTTATGGACATCACATCTGCATCCAAAGCAGAAAGACGGGAGATAAGGGAGCAGGAACAAGCCTTATTTGTTCTTTTCATTAGGATAGCACAAGGTTTTTAGAAGCCCTCATCAGACTTCTGGTCCCATCTCATTGCCTGGAATTCACATGGTCACTCTAAACTGCGTGGAAGGCTGGGGAAGTATTCCTCAGCCTTTATAATAGAGGTGGGCAGCTTGAAAATAATAGAAGAAGCAGCTTGAAAATGGATATTAGGCTTGCCAGCCAACAGTGTTTGCCACAAGTCTCTTCTTGAACATCTCAATTTTTCACCCATTTGTTGAGCAATCAAGCATAGCATTGTGTTTTCAAAGCTGCTTCTTGTGGGGAAGGATTCCTCATTAAAGAAGATTAAGGGTCAGCATGTTTTTCAGGCAAGTAGTCCTTCCTTCAGGTATCCTTAAACTTTAAGTAAATATCATGGAGTTCTGCCTTTGGTGGAAGATGAGGTCACCTTAGCTCTACACTTTGCCTTCAGAAAACACACCCATTAGAAGCTCCTCAGGAATGTTAGGTGAAAAGAAACTCCCTGAAAAGTACCCTTCCAGCAGTTTGCAATAGCACAGTGTGGAAAGATAAACACAAAAAGACTGTAGATAGAAGATGATTTAGAAACAAGAAAGAGGTGCCAGAAGAAAGCAAAAATCAAAAAGATGAAACAAAATAAAATGAACAAACAAAATAAAATGGGTTTTATTCCTCTCTCTGCTCAAGTCCCAACATAGCATTTACTTTATAAAGAGCAAGGCAATCTCCCTTCCTAGTCCTGCCTGCTAACTGGGCAGAATGTAGTGAAACCCAGGGAGTCTTTAAGATTAGTAGGGAGTTTAGTGGAGGTATTTATTTATATCTTCCAGGCCCGGAAGTAGCCTCTTTATTTTCATTAGTTCTGTACAACGGAGATAGAGTGCATCTTAACTAAGCATCTTATGTTGCTTGAAAGCAAATGGGGCCGGGACTCTGCCCAAGGTTCAGTCTGGCCAAGGAGTTGAGTGTACCTTGGGCAGTGTCTACTGTACTGGACCATACAGTACTTTAGAGTAGAATAATTTTATAGCTCCAGCAGATGGCTACTTTCTGTTTTTAGAAGAGCTGACTTGGAATGCCTTCTGCTTTTAATCTTGTTGAAAGGTGTTCTAAAAACTCAGACCCTATCAATGGCTCTTCATCTTTCTCATTCAGGCTACAGCAAAAAATGCATTAAAATTAATTTATTATTTAAAATGGTAGGAATGGAATGTATAATGCCCTTCACAGGACTGTAGGAATTAATTCCAGCAATAAATCTGAGACCAGGCTGCACTATCACAGTGAACAATTCTAAACGTCTGCAACCACCATCTTGTGAAAAATGACCTAGTGGAAACAGTCCACTATGTATTTCTTTCTAGATCTTTCCATCCCTCCCTGTCTTTCTCTTTTCCTCTCTGTCGTCTATGTAGTCCTTAATTTAGGCCACAGAGGCAGTGAGATAGGTGATTTTGTTATAGATATCTGCCTGGAACATTCTATGGTCCCCTTATTTTCAGGTCTGTGGATGTCTTTACTGCAGTACCTTCCACTAATATGGTGGCTGACAAGGCTTTTGTGAAGGACATGACTATATTCAGTCTCCATTTTGTCATTCAAATCATCTAATGCTAATGACATTTTCGTGGCTAAAATTAAGACACCAGTTCCTTAAATTGAATTATTTTGAAAATCCATTTCGAGTTGAAGATAAGAGTTGGATTTACTTGCTATGTATATTTATTTATTTTCATGTTCAACAAGACTTCAAATGGATTTCAGTTGTCAAATTCAAATATTATAATTGCTATTCTCTTAAGTTGCATGCAAGTGAGAGAAGTTGACTTGTTGGGATATGCAGACTGTTGAGGAATTTTTCTTTAAAAATAAAATTGAAATTATATTCTTTCTTATGGTTTCTTTGCAAAGACAGTGTTGAAAATACATAAAGAACATATGCTTTATTTTTCTGACCTCTGTTTTTTATTGTTTTATTTTGTTCTGTTTGTTTGTTTTAGTTTCAGGTGTACAAAATAATGTAATAGTTAGACATTTACACCCCTCACAAAGTGATAACCTCCCCCAAACTACTACCCCTCTGACATCAAATATAACTGTTACAATTCCATTGACTATATTCCCAATGTTGTACTCCACTTCCCTTGAATGGATATATATATATATATATATATATATATATATATATATATATATATATTTGACATTCCATATTATTCAGCTTCAGCTTCAGGTGGATAGCACAGTGGTCAGGCATCTCTTTAAGAAACTGTGCTTTAAAGGATTCGGCAGGCCCTTAGATTTGGGAGAGTCAGAAGAGACTCTTAGAATTTAATTTTTCAGTTTGAATCCTCCCTACCACCCTTCAATCTTGACTCCCTTTTGACAAGTGAGGAAATTTTCCTAGGCAAGTGAAGGACTTCCCAAGGTCACATGATTGACTGGCATGGGATCTCAGATCTCATTTCTGATGAGTGTTTATTCTGCTAAAATGGCTTTTCAATATGAAAAACATTTTTAAAAATATTGAATGTGCATTCAAATCCGACTCCTTCTAAAGGAAAGAGCTAATGTTTAATTGGTTGTATTAAAAACACAAAGGGAAATCACATCAACATGAATCATCTTTTTCAAACATTTCTCAGTGGAATGTAGTGCAAGATAGCCTGTGAGTCAGACAGATCTGAGTTTACATCTCAGCCCAGTGTGATGACCTTGAACAAGTTGCTTATCTCTTCTGAGGATGAGAATACTGATTGTGCAATGTTGTGAAAATTAGCAGTACTGTATGTGAACCATTTAGCATAGTACCTGGGATAGAATAGGTACTCAAAAAATAGCTTTTATCAGGTAACATCAAAGCTAATTTTTATATAAGTGATGATGAGGGTTCCATAAACTTGGAGATGTAGAGAAAAATATGTACTATGCAGGTGTCTACCTAAAGTGGATAGGCTGATAAAACGGGTCTCTGGAAATACAGGTTTCTGCCTCCTTTGCCATGAATCATCAGCTCAGATGTTCAAGGCGATGTCCATTACAGGAGCACTGTGCCTAGGTCTTTGCCGAATCTGAGCAAGATGGAGGGCAGCGGCAAAGTTGCAAAATCAGCCACTCCAGCTGATGGAGCCTAGACATACTCCTTTTGTCTGCAGCCTATTAGCCAACATGTTTGGGAACCCCACCCCCATGCTTTTACCACTTTCCCCCTTTTCGTTGGTTGGCCAACATCGGCCCTGAACTTCAGCCTTGGTGTCCTGGTGTGCATGCTGGTTCCTCTAGTGGAGCCCAGGGCACTTTGCTCACCCTGACATCCTGTCTAGGCCTTAACACTCACCTCTTTCACAGATGGGCACTGTAACTTGAAGCTTTCATGCTGCCTGGGGCCCAGTTCCATTGGATCTTTCAATTGTATCCAGCAGGTTTCCACTAAGTGTATCCAGTGCTATTTTCTGTAGACAGAGAACACAGGATCAGAGTAAGTTCAAGGGTACCACATCCTTCTGAATATTGTTATTGGACTGTGATTCACCACCAGTCAGGTGCTAATTCTCCATTTTAGTGAATGTATCCACCTCAATTCTCTACTAACCCAGCTTCTTCCTCTTCTCCCACTGATGAGTTTCCACAGTTCCTTACTCTTACCATGTTTCCCCGAAAATAAGACCGGGTCTTATATTAAATTTTGCTCCAAAGGACGCATTAGGGCTTATGTTCAGGGGATGTTATCCTGAAAAATCACGCTAGGGCTTATTTTCCGGTTAGGTCTTATTTTCAGGGAAACACGGTAGCAGTCCTGAGCTAAGAAGTCTTTAGGAGACCTGTGGGGGAAAGAAAAGTTTGATGTACATACCATGGACTAAACTGAGCTGTGTGGGGCATTGATATTTTCATATAATCTACATTTCCCTGCAGCTACTAACTGTAACCCGATGATGGAAAGCCATAGAAAAGTTCCCCCTTATCGTTAGTTGGCCAACATCGGCCCTGAACTTCAGCCTTGGTGTCCTGGTGTGCATGCTGGTTCCTCTAGTGGAGCCCAGGGCACTTTGCTCACCCTGACATCCTGTCTAGGCCTAAGGCCTTTATTTATACTTCTTAATCCCTTCACCTTTTTCACCCAGCTCCCCAATCCCTCTCCTCTCTGGCAACCATCAGTTTGATCTGTCTATGAGTCTGTTTGTTGTTTTGTTCATTTATTTTGTTCTTTAGATTCTGCATATAATTGAGATCATATGGTATTTGTCTTTCTCAGTCTGACTTATTTCACTGTGAGTTATTTTTAAATTAGAAAATGAACCTGGCAGTCCATCATATCACTTTTTAAAATTAGATGGACAAAGATCATATTTTAGACCCAACATGGATAAAATGCATGCTTTGTATTGTTATTCTGGAAGTAGGGTGAATTTCTGCCCCAAACTCTTTCTCTACATTCTCATCATGATCAATGGCATTATTAACAGGTGCCAGGAGTGTCATCTGCAATCAGGAAGCAGAAGGAATGGAATGGGTTAAAGGACAGAAGTGCACATTGGGACACAGATCACTGCAAAGCCACCTGCATTTGTTCAGGTTCTTTGGGTCACATGCAACATAAAATAACCCTGGGAAGCTTAAGCACAGTAAAAAACAAAAAAACAAAAAACACATTTTACCATGATCTTAATGTGACTCTTACAGAACTAAAGGAAGAGATGAATAACTGAGGCTCCTAAGGGAAAGGAATGAGGGCAGCATGGATACCTCATCAGCAGAAGTTCTGGGCCTTTTTCTTGAGGTAACAACAAATCAGTTCTTAGTTTCTGAATATTGGCATTCCGGATATCAAAATCTCATTGGATCATTTTGGGTTAGAAGTCTATGTTTGGATTAAACTGTTATTGTTAGTGGGGTTGGGTCACAAGCTGGACGTGGCTTCTTCTGGGACACACCTCTGTGGCCTGGGGGACTCAGTCTTAGAGAAGGGGTGTTTGTTTTGAGCTGTACAACCTCCCCAACAGTGTATGCTACACACCTCAGATTCTAAAATGCTCACAATTAAAACATTTGCAAATGCTCTAGCACAGACTGCATGGAAAATGAAGTACACACCCTCTGAGGGTGAAAAAATTAAAGCAGTTTGATACTTCTATAGCAAAGATGCTGAAGGTTTGTGGCTGGAGAGAGAGTTGGTTCTTCAGCTCATAGGATATTGATTGTAGGTTGGATTGTGTATCCCCAGTATTCATATGTTGAAATCTTAAGCCCCAGTACCTCAGAACATGACCTTGTTTGGAGATAAGGTCTTTACAGAGGTACTCAATTTAAAATGAGGTAATTAGGGTGGGATCTAATCGAGTATGACTGTATAAAAAGAGGAAATTTGGAGACCGTTGACAGACATGCACACCTGGAGAAGGCAGAGAGCTGAGTGATGTTTCTACAAGTCAGAGGACACCAGTGATGGCCAGCAAAGCACCAGCAGGTTGGCAAAAGGCAGGGAATCGATTACCCCTCACGGCCCTTGGAAGGAATCAACCCTGCTGACACTCTGCTTTGACTTCTAGCCTTCAGAACTGTGAGACAATACATTTTCGTCATTTAAGCCACCCAGTTTGTAGTATTTTGTTACAGCAGACATAGCAAACTAATACAATGTTGGCACAGTGAAAGGGCACTGGTTAGACACTTAAAAATGACTCCATTAAAACTTAAGTGGTCAGAGAAAAAGGTGATCTCATAAGAATCTATATTAGATTGAGTCACTTTTCTACTGAGGCTAACCCTTACCTTTATTCTTGTAGGATGACATGGGAAGATTTAATTCAATTCTCAATGTATCACAGACCAAATAAGATTAAATAAACTGTTAAGTAAATGGGTTCACAGTGACATATAGAGATATGCCCTAGTATTCTCAAGTTATTAAGAAAATTTTCTGATGTGAAGGTATTCTTTTCTCAATTTTGTAATAATTAGGACTTGAGCTAAACAGTCACTGCAAAGTTATAAAAGAATAGGTTCTGTTACATTTTTAGGTCAACAGTGGACTTTTTCTCTCTGTAATTACTAACATTAGCTCAGCCATCTGTCCTTTTCACCAGTGAACCCATACATTTCAAAGACTCCAGCTGAGAGAAGTTTGACTATTTCTCTTCCTCTGCAAAATATAATGATTTCCAGTAATGTATAAATGTTTGGAATTGCAAAAAATTTTGCAGTTATTACAATGGTTTGTGTTGAGGCTACCTTACTCCAAATTCACTGACGAATGCCATGGCTCAAAAGGAGAATGTATGAAAAGGAGAATGTAGTTCTACTATTACCGTGTTTCCCTGAAAATAAGACCTACCTGGAAAATAAGCCCTAGCATGGTTTTTCAGGATGACATCCCCTGAACATAAGCCCTGATGTGTGTTTTGGAGCAAAAAATAATATAAGACCTGGTCTTATTTTGGGGAAAACACGGTAAAAAACAAAATAGGTAACTTCCATAGACATTTGGTGAGGATGATAGTGATGGAACTCAATCTGAAATCTTTGTAACTCAGTGACAGTGAGGTCTGTGGCTATTTAGCTTGTTATTGTATCCGCACTTATCACAATCTATAATTATCTCTTTTATATGTTTAATATCTATCTTCCCAATAGATTTGACACTCCATGAGGACCAGAGTTTATTTGTCACGGTCAACATTGTGCCTCATAAATCTAGCACAATCTGGATTTCAATAAATTTTTGTTGAATAGAAGAATGATTAAATTCAAAGAATCAGTGACTAATCAGTGGTTATTGCAAGGTCTAGGCAAAGAATTATCAGTTTGATACAGAATGCAGATAACAGTACTTCAGGACATGGATTTCTACCTCTTCTTCCTTTTTATTTAACAAACTAATTTTTAAAAAAAATTTACCAACTTAGATATGTCATATCATTTCTTTAAAATCTTTAGTTTGCCATTTCTTACAGTATAAATGTTCAAAAGCTGCAGCAGAACTTTTTTTTTTTTTAAATAATCTGGCTTCAATCAACACACCCAGTCTTATCTCCTTCCATTTCCCCAGTCTTTTCTTTTCTTTATTTTTCAATTTGTTCCTTATGAGCTAGCCAGACAGAGCTATTCCCAACCCTACATGTTCCATGAACCTTCATAATTATATTATGGTGTTCCTGCCTTGAATAGCTGTCCCCTTCACCTTTGTCTGTTGAAATTCTATTAATTTTACAACACTCACTTCACTTCCTCCATAAAAACTTCCATAATTCACTTCTCTCTTTTCAAAATTAACCACTTGCTCCTCAATGCCCCCGTCCCCAGTAATGTTTACATAGCAAACAAATAATATTTCCTTGATTGTCTGTATGTCTTTAGTGTTTGAAAATCTCTTTAGGGAATTTATTTATGCCTCCATTCCTTAAACCTACCTCAGTGTGTGGGACATAGTAGGTGCTTAATTAATATCAAATGGATCCCTTCTTGTTTTTTGCAGAATTATTATTTTTAAACTCATTCTTTCAAAAAAATATGTGGGCATTTGGTTCTATTCCCATAAATATACTTAAGCCACACAGAAGTGCTTTGCTTACTTTACCAGAGATGACCTAATGTCTTATAGGATGACATAAGACTCTGACTATTGCACACTCACATTCTCTTTCCTGCTCACTTAAAAACAATTTAAAGAAATCAACCCCTAATGGCTCAAAACAGGTTAGTATAGATGGTACATCTCCACGCTGTGGGACTATTCACATTTTACATTTCTTTCTTTCTATTTTTACAAAACAATCAAGCTATTAAAATAATACAGCTTCTCATCCCTATCATACCCTTAGCCTAATTGACTTGGATTCTCCAGAGTTAATTAAAACTGAATATGCTCTCACACCTAGTCATGGGGAATGGATGTAGGTCTATTTTCTTTGTAGGTTTATATAGTCTTCTGTGGGGAAATGCTCAAGACTGTGAATCTATAAACACACTCAGTTTTGGAAAGAATTGGTTTGAAGTTGGGAGGTGGGACTCCTATGGATCAGCTGGGCAGCTGCATTATTAGTGCCACTGGGATGCTCGAGATTGCTCCCAATACACCAGTTGGGGATCAGCTCAGCAAACTCCTGTGGGATAGGGGACTCTCCACCTTCAGGGCTGCTACAGTAGCCTAGGGAAGTGCCCAATTAATCAAGAGAATGCAAACGGAGAGCTGAGTTTCTCCATCACCTTGTAACTGAGTTTTCTTGTAGATCACATGGTTTGGACTAGTGTTATGGATCTGGCACAAAATCTCCTGCATCTTCTCTTACTTAGGCAAATTTCTATTTTAAGAATATACTATATCACTTGGGGTAATATGGCCATTTTAACTATGCTCATTCTTCCAATCCATGAACATGGAATACCTTTCCATTTCTTTGTGTCCTCTTCAATTTATTTTAATGTCTTATAGTTTTCAGTGTATAGGTCCTTCACATCCTTTGTTAAGTTTATTCCTAGGTACTTTATTCTTTTTGTTACAATTGCAAAAGAAATCTCTTTTTCATTTCTTCTTCTGAAATTTCATTTTTAGTATATAGGAACACAATGGGTTTTTGTACATTGGATAAAGAATATATGGTACATATATACAATGGACTATTACTCAGCCATAAAAAAGATGAAACATTGCCTTTTGCGACAACATGGATTGATCTTGAGGTTATCATGCTAAGTGAAATAAGTCAGATGGAAAAAGTTGAGAACCATATGATTTCACTCATAAGTGGGATATGAAACAGAAAGCAATAAATGAACAAGAAAAGAAACAAAAACTCACAGACACAGACAACAGCATAGTGGTTACCAGAAGGAAAGGGGTAAGGGGGAAGGTAGAAAATGGTAAAGGGGGTCGAATATATGGTGGCAAAAGGAGATTTGACTTTGCGTGATGAACACACAATGCAACATACACATGATGTATTATAGAATTGTACACTTGAAACCTATATAATTTTATTAACCAATGTCACCCCAATAAATTTAACTTAAAAATTTCAGTGATATATAGATAATGTATTACAGAATTTTACACCTGAAATCTATGTAACTTTACTAACAATTGTCACCCCAACAAACTTTAATTAAAAAAAAAGAACATTCTAACATAAGTAAAGTTGTTACACAAAAATGAGAGAAATTCAGCAGTATGTCAAGCTATTAGAACAAGAAGTGTTTATTTCTTCAGCGAAGTGGGTCTTCTCACTGTGGATCCAGAGAAACACAACACAATCTCTGGTTCTTCTGCCAAGAAACATATATATTAATTTTTAAAGAAAAATTTCGTGATTTTATGTCAAATGTTAGCTAGTGCCTGAATTTTTATAATAACATTTAGCATTTTTACATTGCAGTGCAATTTACCAAAATGTCTTTCTATGCATTATATTTTTAGATCCTCTTTTCATCCTGTGATTTGGGTATTGTTTAGGGTGGCATGACATAAAAGGTTTTGAGAGATAGAATTTATTTAAGACCACATAACTACCAAGTGATATTTCTGGTAGTCAAATCTATGATTTCTGATTTCCAAGCCCATATCTTTTTATTAAATGGTGCAATATACCATTAGTAATAATGTACTAGGAGCACACATCCACCTGTGGCTATGACTTGAGACAAACTGAAGAAGATCTATTATAAAGCTATCTTTCCTAATGGCCTTTGGGAATCATATACATTTTCATTATGTAAAAGCATTATGTTACCTAAAAAACGTTCCAGGATAAGCAGCTAAAATAATAACATCAATTCAAGAGATGTTCATTGAGTATGGTCAGTGTCCCGGGCACCACAGTAGGCTTTGACACTACAAAGATGAGGAAGGCCAGATCCTACCGTTGAGTAGTTAACACTGAAATTGTAACACCAAGGATGCATAAAAATAAGGAAAAATTCTGAAGTATCAACTTGTCATACCAGACTACAAAGGAAAGGTAAGTCAACATCCTACTAACGTCTCACTCAGAGTAGATGTCTATGTCCTTACAATGGCCTCCTGGTCAACATATCTGATCCCTCTCACCTGTCTGATCTCATCTCCCACCACTCTCTCTCTCCCTTACTCAGTTCCAACATCACAGTCCTCTTTTGTTTTCTGATCATCTCATTGACAGTGGCTGTTTCTTCCAAAAATCTGCTTGGCTAACTTTCTTACCCTCTCATTCGTCATCTTCTTTAATATTCCAACCTACATCTCCTCCCTTGCCTTCCCCTACACTGCCGAGCCTCTTGTTTGTACTCCACTTTCCCTGTTTTTATCCATAGCACTGATCACTCTATAATGTACTTCATTAATTTGTCCTAAAATCTGACTCAACATTCTAGAATAAAGCTCCAGAACTTTGTTACGTTCACTGACGTATCCCAAGCATTGAGAAAAGAGAACAGCTAGCACTCTCAATATTTGTTGAATGAATGAATACAATTCACAGAGCACTTGCTTTGTGTCAGAAGCCTTCTTGTATATATTATTTTCATAATCTTACACACGTTTGGAATGTAGCTCTTTACTCTCCCCATTCCACAAATGGAGAAACTGAGAGCCATAGAGCTTAAATATCCTGAGTTCATACAACTGGACTGTTGTGGATTCTTTTCCCATACACCATGATGCCTCTGTCTGACAAGGAGAAGGATTAGACGATTGCTGTACAACTGCTATGTCTGAGTAAAAAGAGAAGCTAGCTCAGGTTGAAGAATGCTCATGTGTGGCCATGGCCAGTTGTCAGAGACAGGTTAGCAGGGGATGGGGGAGTAGACTGCGATATCTGAATCTAGGGAAAACAAATGGGGTCATAGGAAAAGGATCAGAAACATCCAAGAGCAGAGTTGTACCATTAAACTATGGTAAAGATCACTCCATGCAGGTGTTGGGTGGAGCAGGGTTGGTGGTGGGTTCACAGGAAACCAGACCAGTGTGGAAGCACCGAAGTTGGTCTCAAACCAAAAGGGATGCTCTTTAAGACCTTCAAGAGATGGAGCTCCCTGATGGTGTCTCCTCCCCATCTACATGCCAGGTTAGTTTTTTTTTTTTTTAAACAGACGTTGGTTATAGATATTATTCATTCTGTATATTGTCTTCCTTTTGGATTAAACCATCCTTCTACATGACACTGTCCATCTAATCACAGTATTCCTTGCTGATTTAAATTCTTCAGAAAATTTTCAATAACGTATCTTGGCATAGAACAATGAAACAGGCATTTGCAGGGCAGCAGTGTAGTAAAGAGGTCAGGACGACTCAGGCCCATCTGTTCTGAATACTGGCCTCACCACTTGTTAGCTATATAACTGAGGGCAAGTTGCTTATGTACCTTAGCATCAGTTTCCTAAACTGAGAAATGTGCATGATCATATAAAATTGTATGGTTGTGACAATTGAACACATAAGGTCAGAAAATTAAGATCGTGAACTCATCCTAGAAAAAGTGCTGCATACCTCACTGCTGATATCACTATGGTCATCTTCGAAGTACTCCCCTTGGGAAGCTATGCACTGATGCTAGCACCTTGTCCATCCTTCTAAGCAATTTTGGAGCTCTTTTACTGGAATGGCCATCAGAGCTGTCGTCGTATTACCCTTGATGTCCTGAATGTCATCAAAATGTCTTCCTTTCAATATTTCCCTTATCTTCAGGTAAAGAAAGAAATCACTGGGGGCCAGATCAGGTAGGTGAGTAGGGAGGATGTTCCAATATAGTTATTTGTTTACTGGCTAAAAACTCCTTCACAGAAAGTGCCGTGTGAGCTGATGCATTGCCATGATGCAAGAGCCATGAATTGTTGGTGAAAAGTTCAGGTCGTCTAACTTTTTCACGCAGCCTTTCCAGCACTTCCAAATAGTAAACTTGGTGAACTGTTTGTCCAGTTGGTACAAATTCATAATGAATAATCCCTCTGATATCAAAAAAGGTTAGCAACATCAGTGCAACAAATTTGCGACCTTAATTGTCAGACCTCGTATATAAGAAATTTGCCACAAGGGTTCCATATGGTGACCAGCAAATAATAGGTGATGAAAAAATGGTAGCTATTTTCACTTTTTGGCTATCTTGAAAACTCAGTGCCAGGATTTAGCCTTCGTTCAATTCCAAAAGTAAACTTCTGGGGGTAATCCAGGAAATTTAGGCACCTTGTTGGGGGCATAGAGAATAACAATAATTGGGAGCAGTGGGAAGTAGTGGGAATAAAATGAAAACAAAACCTTAAAGAGAAACTGCCCCTTTTACCATTTACATGATCAAAGTTTGGGATTTTAATATTTAGAATTTAAATGAGAAAGACATTTAAGATTTGGCTGCAGGTGTTTAAACTGCAATTAAAAAGATTTAGAATTCTGACCAAAGAGAAAGGATGTACCATTAAAATTGAGACCCTTCATAACTTGAAATCAATCAGGTACCACTCAGATTTTTATGGGTCCAAAGTGAGATGCACTTTTCCTAGTTTCCACCTTTATTCTAAAGTATCCACATTAAATGAGTCCAAAATAGTATCTGAACAGATGGCTATTTGCATAATTAAAAAAAAAAAAAACAACCACCATAGTACATGTCACAGTTGACCTAGTGTTTCCCCTGAGGTCCTGTGGTCTTCAGATGAAACGATCAAAATGACTGAGAGGTGCTTTTCCGGATTAGGGTACAAAATACAGGACAGAATGAATACAGAAGATTAAAAGTCTAAATTGATTCCAGTTTAGATTTTAGCTAAGGAGCTTTTTAGGAAGGAAAATAATGTTCTAAACTGTCCATTCCTTTAACATTTACTGGGCACCTATTACATGACAGGCATTGTACCAGACTAGACCTTGAAGAATCAGAAATAAACAGGGTAAACATGTGCTTGCCCTTAAGGAACTTAGAGTCTTTCTGGGGAAGAGAAGAGACTCTTTGTTGTAAGTCTAAGAAGTCTTGCTCATACGCAGATAGATATCTATGTAAGATAAATTTGTGCCTCTAAAGAGAGTTTTCAATTTTCCTTGAAGATGGTGGTCAGAAAAAGGCTTCACAGCCTGAGCTAAGTATAGAAAATGAAGAGGTATTCCATGGGTGAATGGAGTCAAAAAGGGTATTCTGGGTAGAGAAAGATTGAGCAGGGTGACCTGAATGACCTGGAGATTATTGGGCTCAAGTTGACTGGAGCATAGGATTGGGGGCCAGGGAAAGAGCTGGGAGGGAAGAGATGAAACTGGAGTAGGAAGTAGCAGATCACAGAGGCCTTTGCACGCTGTGCTAGAGGACCAAGACATTATCCTGGAGGCTTGGAGGTGGGGGGTGAAGAGGGCATGGGAAGATGTAAATTGTCACAAGCCAATCAGATTTGACATTTAGAGAGATGACTGGTGGGATTCTAACGAAAGTTTGGAAGATGTAAGCCTAGCGGCAAGGGAACATTTTAGGACATTTTTGGAGGAATCCAAGTTAAAGATATTGCGAGTCTGGGCTACAAGCTCTCCTTTTTGAATTATTTGTAAAAAGTCTTTCCATTTCTCTCTTTTTAGGTATTCTATGAGATGTTCCCCACTCCCCGAATATCTCTCACATCTCCTGAGCAAACTGCCCAGGCAGATGAGTAAAAAAGCAAGAGATGTGTTTTGTTCAAGTCACCAGAACAGAATAAATACATAGAAACCCACTTCCAGCTCCCCCTCAGGCCCTGAAAGCCAGGGACCCCAGGAAGTAACGAGAGAAGAAAGACATTGCAATTAAGTTTTTCATTAGTGGGAGTGCAGAGAAACACCCGAGACTAGAGGTAATGTTCTTTTGGTGAAGCAAATGAGAAAGAGAGAGGAAGAGAAGAAAGAAAGAAAAGAAAATGCTGAGGAATCCAGACACATGATCCTTACAAACCTTGGCCTGTGAGTGAAAGTGACACAGAAGAGGAGAGAGGCATGGGGTTTGGAATCTTCACTTTTATTTTAGGAAATCTAAAACGGTCGAGTGAGAGACAGCGGAAAAATTTAAAAAAACGTCCAATTGTTCCACTGAGAAAAACAGGAACACTCAAGTAGAACAAATTCACCCCCGTGCCCCCCTTCTTTTTTTAGGAAGATTGCAGAGGGCATTTACATCGATTCTGCTGAGTGTGAAATTAAGAAAAATAAAAGAACAAGGAAATGAGAGTAAGCAACTATATTGAGAGAATGAGAGGTCTTTGGAGCTGTGCTTAACAACACAGTTCTCTTTCAGGAGCATGAGGAGAGCTGATGATGAGTAAAATGTCCTGGAAAAGGACCTGTGTTGAACAGAGAGTTGGAGAGCCATCTGCAAAGATGAAAAGTTTTTGTTTAAAACACATAAGACTGGATTCCCCTGTGGCTCACACAGTGCGTGACTTAGATTTCCAACTTCTTGTCCCCCATGACTCCCTGCACAAATTCACACACTGTGTTCAAAGGGTATTATGACATGCACACTGGGTAGTGCCTAGAACAAAAGATATACGTGTGAAGCAGAAAGCCATGGCAGATCTTGTAGATAAAATGCAGCCATGTTCAATGAACTGTATTAAAAATAAACAAAAAGAAGTGGCTTTAACAACTCACTCACATTTTAAAAAGCAGTGCATTTCAAATATGCGGGGTGGGAAATTTCAAGTATGTGATTTAGGACATTTGAAAGAGTTCCATGTCAAAGTTTTGCACTTTGTCAATGAAGAGGTTGAAAAGAATGAGAAAACACTTGGTGTTTAGGAGCCAGCAGCACTGGGTTTTGATTGTTCCTTATTTCTGCTTATCATTAGGGATTTTCTTCCTTAGTTGTCTCCAGTACATTGCTAGTTGTGTCTTCTTTAGTAAATCTTGGACTGTGAGAACTGAAAAGGCCCTTAGAAACCGTCTGGAAAGTCCTTATAAATGAGGAAACAGAGTTCCAGAGAGAAATGGCTAATTTTCAGGGTTTGATGACTATCCTGGTTTAGAGAATATTTATTGAATCTAGATTCAGAATTATCTCAGGTCTTGGAATTTGGAGGGGAGGAGCTATATTGTTTTCCTGGTATGTCTTCTTAATTTAATGAATAGCTCACACAGCCCTCCAAAGCAGCAGGTTAGAGGAAAATTCTGTTTTATAAATTCCCCTGATTATCAGAATAAGAGTGGAGACATAGATAGCAAAATTATAATGTGTCTGTTTGCAACCCTGGGACAGTTGATTTTCAACTTTAAGGAGAATGTTGTCTTGTTCTCTTACTAGCATCCATGAAAAATACTGGAGATGCCAAAAAAATGTATACACATGACTTGCATTCATCTTTTGTTATCGGTATATATTGAGTATTACGATTCTAATACAGTTTTTTCCTTTCTTAAATTCTGTATGCATTTTTTGGCACCCTCTGTATACAGGCAGCTAAAACTTTATGTTATGCAGACCAGGAGGCCAAAATGGACTTAAGGGGTAAGAGTCTGTCCCTTAAGGTTAAGCAATGCAACAGAAATTCCAACAACAACAACAAAAAAAAAGAAAAAAGAAAAAAGAAAAAAAAGAAAAAGAAAAAAGAAAGACAGAAAAGAAAAAAGACATGGGAAGAAAGTGAAATCTCCTTCAAATCTTCACTTTTGCTTTAGTTTTCAAAATATGGACGAGGATAAATTATGTCTTACTTTTTGCCTTCTTAGTTCCCCTTTAACTTGTGGTGTTTGTTACGCTGAAACTTTCCCAAATTATCTCAGCACATGATTTTTTAAAAAGGGTAAAACAATTGACAATCTAAGTTAAATTGTTCCTCCGATTATTATGCAACTTAATGAAATTCTATCTCCAGTCATTGATGAAATCCATTACCACCGTAATCCACTGCTTCACTCACACTCTCAATATTGCTTTCTTGCTTGCTATGTAATGATTTGGTTCTTTGCTGAAGAGTTGGGAATCTTGGCTCATTTAAGCAATCTGATGTTAGCAATCAGTTGACTCTACATGGCTAAGGCAAGATAAAAGACAGACACCTTTTTTGATAATGTAAATGTTTAACTGTGTCTTGCCTGTCCCATTCACTCATTTAACAAATATTTACTGAGCCTACTGTTTGCTGTAATTACTGTACTTACTGTTTGCTCAGCCTGAGTTGCTTCCCTTTATGCTGTCACTTGATGATCTTCTGAAAGCACAAATATGATTTTGTCACTCCTTTGTTTAAAACTCTTCGATGTCTTTTCACTGCCTATAGGAAAAACTCTAAAGTCTTTAGCATTGTTTTTTAGGATTTGACCCCTGCTTAAGTCTTCAATATCAATTTCTACCAATTCTATTTTCTATGTTCTTGTCATGCCATCATATTGGTTATTCTCATGGAACATGCTGGCACTTCTGCTCTCATCCATCTGGGGAATCTTATCTCACGTCAGAACAAAATCAAATATCTCACCTTCTACGAAGACTTTCCTTAAGCATTCTATCATAGTTTTTCCTTCTTTTATTCAGTCAATAAGTACTTACTGAAAGCTAACTATGTGATAACTACGTTCTAGGTGTGGCTAACAGTCCTTGTAGTCAGACACTCATGGGAGAGACAAACCATAATTAATTTACTGCAATTATGGTAAGTGTAGGATTCTTCGATAGCATAAAATTAGGAAAGCAGGTGCTTTATTGGGAGTATTGGTGAAGACTTCTATTATAACACCTATTGAACTCTAGTACAACTGTCAATTTATTTCACTCTGTTGCCTATACACATGACTGCCTTGGGGTTAGTAACTCATTTTAATCGTCTTTCTCTTATCAGAGACTGGCAGAGTGGCTAACAAATTGTAGGAACCCAGAACATGTTTTCAAATTCAACAACTTGCACGAATGGCCAGACATAACATTTTGTTTTCCTTCATAAGTTTTTATATTTTCTATCTGGAAAAATGGAATATTTGTCCTGTGAGGTAGGTTTTATTGTGTTCATTTAACAGATGACAGACTGGAACTTTGAGAAGTTAAGAATTTTTTCCTCAAATTTTGTATTCTTAAGATAACTAGAGCTCTTATAAGAGGATACATTTAAGTGGAAATAGGAAAGATATAGGCAGATTAATCAAAGAAGAAGAAATGTGATTGGATCATGGCCATGTGAAAAGACTCCCTATTCCCAATAATGATGAAGAGATACTGATTAAAATGAGACGGTGATATTAGATTGCATTCTTCTCTAATCACAACCCAACCTCAGCTAAGGACTGGGCCCACATGATGCTTTCTTCTACTAGAGTTTTACTGTAATTTTTATGCTTGTTCTTACAATGCTAGTTTATGTTCTGATTGTTATGAACCTAGATGGAGGCTGGATATATTTCTTCTCTTTTTCTGTCTTTTTATTTTTATAACATGTATTTAATTGCTTACCTCTTTTTCAGCAATTTGAATTAGGCCAGATAAGCTAATTAAATAATTCAAGAACTACAGAAGTTTCCAAAGTAAAATAAATTTCTCCCTCTCATACCAAACCCACTAACTTTATATAATTATATGTGTTCCTATTAAAAACAGTTTGATTTATTTCTTTTTGTTTATAAAAATGGATCAGACATAATACAATGAGGGTCAACATGGCAGAGTAGGTAAACACTGTGCTTGTCTCCTCTCACAACCACATCAAAAATACAATTAAACTACAGAACAACCATCACTGAGAATTGCCTGAAGTCTAGCTGAACAGAAGTCCTACAATTAAAGGCATACAGAAGAAGCAATGCCCAGGCTGGTAGGAGGGGCAGAGACAGAGAAAAGGCTGGTCCCACATCCATATGTGGCAGTTAAAAATCAGGAGGGATATCTCAGAGATCCCCCTTGAGGAGCAAAGTGTCCCAGCCCCACAACAAGCTCCCAGCCCAGGGTTCCAGTGTTGGGAAAAGAAGACTCCACAACTTCTGACTGTAAAAACCAGCAGAGATTGTGGCTGAGCGAGGTGGAAAGCTGCTGGAGTCCCAGATGTTCTTCTTAAAGGGCCTGTATATAGGCATACTCACTGATGGACTCATTTTGAGCTCCAGCACTGAGGCAGCAGCTCAAAAGTCACCAGGGACATATGGGGAGGAACTGAATTGTCTGGTTTCAGGGTGAGGGCTGGAGGGGCAGCTTCCTCCCAGATAGAATTGTGGCAGAAGCCATTGTTCCTTCGTTGAGCCCTTCCCTTCCCCAGCATGCAGACACAGGTGGTCACTATATCTGAGTCTCCATCAACCTCGCTAACACCATTTGTTCACCCTGATTCCCTGAGACCCCACTCCACCCAACTACCCAACTTATGGGCCCACCTATGCCGCTTCCAGTGGCTTTTTCATACAAAAGTCCAGTCTTGGTCATGCTGCGGACTTTCCCTCAAGGTTCACAAAACCCAAACAAGCAGCATCTGCCCTAGGTGTGCCCCATACCTCTTCCTGAGCAGTTCTAAACCTGGCACTAGTGATAGCCAGTGTTGGTTTGTAGCTTATTCCTTCCCAGGCACCTCCAAGCTCAACACAGGTGGTGGCCATCTACGAATTGCTTTATGGCTCATTCCACGTGGTCCTGGGCAGGTCACAGGCTGTGGCTGACTGCCAAAGGGCAGATGGGACAGGCACTAGAGCCCCACTAAAGTGACTCATGCTCTGTAGAGTAAGCCCTTGCACAACAGCTCCTCCACTGTAGTCACAGCCAATCCTCACAACCAGTCAATCTGAGGGTCAATCCCTCCCACTGACATGCAAACAGCAACCAAGGCTCAACTACAAAAGGAGGGCACACACTTCCCACACAAGGGACACACCTGGAGTACCTGGCTCAGGTGACTAAGGAGACTGCACCACTGGACTCCACAGGACACCTACTACATAATGCCACTCTACTAAGACCAGGAGACATAGCACCTCTCCCTAATACATAGAAATAAGCACACGAAGGCAGCAAAAATGAGGAGACAAAGAAACATTTTCCAAATGAAAGAACAGAACAAAGCTCCAGAAAAAGAACTAAACAAAATGGAGACAAGCAATCTACCAGATGCAGAGTTCAAAACACCAGTTATAAGAATGCTCAGTGATCTCAGGAAGAACTTCAACAGAGAGAAGACACATATCAATGGTGATGGAAAACATAAAAAAGAACCAGTCAGAAGTGAAAATACAATTATTGGAATAAAGGTTATATTATATGGAATCAACAGTAAATCAGATGAAGCAGACGATCAAATCAGCAATTTAGAAGATAAGGTAGCAGAAAACATCCAATCAGAACAGCAAAAAAAAAAAAAAAAAAAAGAACCCCCTAAAATGAGAATAGTTTAAGGGACCTCTGGGACAACATCAAGCATACCTCATAGGAGTAACAGAAGGAGAAGAGAGAGAGCAAGGAAATGAAAACCTATTTGAAGAAATAATGACTGAAAACTTCCCTAACCTGGTGAAGTAAACAGACATATAAGCCCAGGAAGCTCAGAGAGTCCCAAAGATGAACCCAAATTAGCCCATACCAAGACACATCATAATTAAAATGCCAAAGGTTAAAGACAAAGAGAGAATCTTAAAAGCAGCAAGAGAAATGCAGTTAGTTACCTACAAGGGAGCTTCCACAAGACTGTCAGCTGATTTCTCAACAGAAACTTTGCAGGCCAGAAGAGATTGGCACAAAATATTCAAAGTGATGAAAAGCAAGGACCTACAGCCAAGATTACTCTACCCAGCAAAGCTATGATGTAGACTCGAAGGACAGATAAAGAGCTTCCCAGACAAGAAAAAGTGAAAGGAGTTCATCACCATCAAACCGTATACAAAGAAATGTTAAAGGGATTTCTTTAAGAAGAAGAAGAAAAAAAACCCATCAAAAATGTGAATACAATGGCAATAACTACATATCTATCAAGAATTACTTTCAGTGTAAATGGATTAAATGCTCCAATCAAAAGATAGGGGGACTGAATGGATAACAAGACACTTACATATACTGCCTACAAGAGGCTCACTTCAGATCAAAAGAGACACACAGACTGAAAGTAAAGGAATGGAAAAGATATTTCATGAAAATGGGGGGAAAAAGCTGAGGTAGCAATAGTTATCTGAGACAAAATAGAGTTTGAAACGAAGGCTATAACAAGAGACAAAGAAGGACCAGTAATTCCACTTCTGGGTATTTATGCAAAGAAACTCACTACTTTGAAGGGACACGTGCATCCCTATGTTCATTTCAGCATTGTTTACAATAGTCAAGACATGGAGGCAGCCTGGGTGTCCACCAGTGGAAGTGGATGAATGGATAAAGAAGAGAGGGTATATATATATACATACATACACACACACACACACACACACACACACACACAGTGGAATATTACTCAGCTGTAAAAAGAATGAAATCTTGCCATCTGCAACAACATGGATAGACCTAGAGAGTATTGTGCTGAGTGGAGTAAGTCAGACAGAGAAAGACAACTGCCATATGATTTCACTTACGTGGGGAATCTGAAGAACAAAATAAAGGAATAAACAAAAGAGAAACTCATAGATACAGAGAACTTTTAGAGGGTGGTGAGATGGAAGGAAGTTAGGAGGATGGGTGAAAAAGGGGAAGGGATTAAGAAGTACAGATTGGTATTTACAAAATAGTCACGGGGATGTAAAGTGCAGCAGAAGGAATATAGTCAATAACTGCAATAACTAGGTATGGTGTCAGATGGGTACTAGATTTATCAGGTGATCACCTCGTAGGTAATATAAATGTCTAATCACTATGTTGCACGTATGAATCTAATATACTATTGTATGCCAACTGTATTTGAAAAATTTTTTAAAAATCTTAAAAATGGAACAGATAATATGATTTTGCAGTTTGTTTTAACTTAAAGGATATTGTGAACACTCTTTGAAGTCAATGCAATTAAAGCTATGTCTTCTTTCATAGTTCTTAGTATTTTCTAGTTTATACAACTATATATAAAATGGTTCATATAATTATACATTATTTACATTATATTATCATCATAATAATACGTCATTATGAAAAAAAACCCATATCCTGAACATGTAGATTGGTACCAGTGTTTTTGCACTTAACTGTTCCTTCTGTCTAAAATATTCTTCCTCCTCTTTCCCACCAGGGCTCTGTTCCATTCATTTCTCAGGTTTCATTATCAGCATTTCTTTAAGAATCCCCCAAGACCACACAACATCCACTGGGCATTCCTTTGGAGTGATTTCTTACCACACCCACTCTCTTATGTGAGGGCCACTTCCAGGACCTCCTGCTGCTTTGTCTACCTCTTGAGCGTATGAAAAGTACCTTTTCACTGTTGTCTCCCCTGTCTGTAGCCCATGGCCTTGCCGGGAACTGATGTTTGAAATAGTTTCCAAATGACTATTAATTGCCTCTTCCCTCTTAGAGTAGCTCAGATCCATAGCCACGGAGGCACAGCTGCTTTGTTGACTGATTGATGGGGCCGCCACGGTCTTCCATTAGGGGTTTCTCCAGCTGCAACATAACTTCTCTGAGAGTCTACAGTTCAGTTTCTGTAAGTACCTGTGCAGTTGGTGATTGCAAGGACTTTCTATTCCAAATCTGTGTAACACCAGGCCGTGCAGAGGAACCAGAGCATGGGAGGCAGAGGGAAGCTGTCTGTTGTGACATTCACAAAACTCCTTGCCTCTCTCTCCCTCTGCTCTCTGACCTTTCATTAAGGCGCTGTTTGTAAGCCAAGACAGTCAGTTCTCAGCAGAGCTCTTATCAGCACCGGCACAGCCTTCCCACACCAGGCATCCTTTTGTTCCGGTGCCTGGTGGAGAGGCCCTGGGATCCCTCCTCCTGGCTGAGATACATTTACAAAGTAAAAATGGCATTTTATCATACCTGGAAGCAAGAAACTATAATCACTAATGAGATTTATAAAATTATGGCCCAAGCCAACTTTGACTTTCATCATAAAACATACCTCGCCTTAGCCGGCCCACACTACAGGCATAGTGAGAAACTCTGGATGCTAACGGATGTCCTCTTTGAATTATGGATTGATTAAGAGGAGCACAATGTGTTATTTGAAGGCTATGTGAAGGCTAAATTATCCCATCTGTGTGAGACAGGACACAATATTTTATACAGTCTGTGGAGATCCGTCCAATTATGTTTTATAGTCTGGACTCCAAGATCCCAGCTTCTTATTTTATTTAACTCACAGGTGAAGGTTCAGCAGAACGCCCACTCCCCTGGAGTAGACAAGATGGGGTGGTTGGGATCTGGAAGCTGAAATTTAGCTTCAGACATAGGTCATTGTATAGGGTGAGGTGCTCCCTTTGAATTCTTTCACTGAACCAAATAAGAAAGAGAAAGATGGGTCCAGATCCCGATCTGATCACTGGGCTGCTGATCAAATCTGATCATGAGACTATGAAGGGGATCTTTTCCATGTCACAACAAAACCTAGCTCAAATTGGTGGTGAGAATTATGGTCAATGATATGCTGTTTTTAGGGCCCCAAAGGGGCTGGGGTTAAGTGAGACTTCTATCTTGAAATGCTTCCAGCTATTGTCCTTCTGAACACCACCCCCTGTTTCTTTTTAGTATTGTTTCCAGATATTTCAACTCTTTTAGGTCCTATATTCATCAGGCTGTGATTTGATTGTTTCCTAATATTAAGTTCACAATCATAAACTATTTTCACACAAATGAATTAAGGCCTGATTTCTACAAATTCATTTTGTCTTTGTTCTAGAAAACAGCAGGAAAGGTGAGAAGGGTATACATTTGTCCTGTAGGTTATCTAGAGCCAAGCATGTATCTTTTCAGAGACCTACACTTTATATATTATAAGATAGGAAGGATGCTTTTTGATATATAGGTTTCAAGGAGCAGAATAAACAGTATTAAACTTCCCCAATTGCTGTAGTCAGCCTTCTGGAGCAAATAATATGCTTGGCTTCCAGTATAATTTATTGAATAAATAATTAAATGTGAGTTACTATCTTCTTAGGGATCTTTCCCCCTACCAAGACTTAGTTGACCCAATGTTGGGGACCTGAGTCAAGCTAGGCCAGGTGAGCCCTTCTCCAGGTCTCATGAATTTGAGATAAGAGAGTAAATCCAGGTCCTCTGGGAAGGTGAGGTTGAGTGATGAGAGGTTTAGAAGCTGTCATGTTGGGATTCTCTACCTTGTGGAGAAACTTTTAAAAGACTGAAGCTGACCTGCAATGAAAGTAAGACACAGAGACAGAGACAGAGACATAGTCAAAGAGAGAGAGAGAGAGAGAGAGAGAGAGAGAGAGAGAGAGACAGAGACAGAGAGAGAGACACACACACAGAGACACTCAGAGAGAAAATAGAGAGAGGCAGGGAGGGAGGGAGAGAGAGAGAGAAGACTCAGTCTCCTTTTTCTTGGAGGTTAGTCTTATTCCTGACTTTTCTTTAGTTGTGTAAGTCAACAGATTCCCCAGTTTTTGCCTAAGCTCACCAACGTCACTTGCAAGACCCAACTTCCATAACCAACATCAAAATGGAATCTTCTGCCACTCTTAGTAACGCCTCTTCCAACAGCCCTGAACATTTATAAATCAATCTAGTGAATCTTTTTAAATTTTCCATTTATCTTTCCCTGAAGTCAGCAGTCTACTTTCTTGGAAGGAGGATGTCCCCCAAATCAGTCTTATTTCATATCTAAAAAGAGCCATGTTTTTATAGTGCTTGGTTTAGATCTGTAAGATCTAGATCTGTGGATCCCAACTTCTTCCATGTCAGTGATTATATTCAGCAGTTACTAAGATAGACTACAGAGGATAATTGCAGCTTTCCTCTTTGATAGGGTTATATGTTGAGACAAGACTTCTGAAATGTGAACCCCAAAATAAAATACAGTTAGGCAAACATGGCATCCTCTCTCTTGCATAGTATTCCAGAAGTCTATGGGTTGTCAGATGGGGAACAGACACTTCACTCTATCAGCAGCCCAAGTTCCTTCACTCTTATTGCTGTACCATTCCTTAGAGTGGTGGTTGAGCTGGTCCATCAGTAAGTACACTTTCCAGCTCATAGGAAAAGGGAAAGAGCTCACAAAGATGGAAAGACATCTTTACCTAAGGAAGTTGCACACATTATTTCTATGCTATCGATGAGAGGTATTATAGAAATGTTATATGCAGCTGCAGCCAGGGAGAATGGGATGTGTAGCATCTAGCTGGGCAGCCATGTGCTTTGCTAACCCACATCGTGGTAGAGGGAGATTATTACTAAAAGGAAGAAGGGGAGAATGGGCATTGTGGGAAAATTATGTCTTTATCATGTGTGGCTCGACTATTACTACAGGGAAACGTGTGTGCTTTCTCGTTAGCTAACAGTTCACTCAGATTTCCCATGTGCTGAAAAAAACATAAATCTCAGTTTGCTATCCCTTCAAACTACTGCCCTTTTTTCATTTCCTTTACCACCAAAGTTCTATAAAAAAAAAAATCTATACTCAGTGCACCTATAGTCCTACCACCCCTACCCCACAGCAATCTGACTTCTGTGCCTGTGTCTTTTATGAAGAAACTTGCTCATGAATGAGAAATGGCTTCTAATTCCTTTCTTCTCAGTTCTCAGTCACTTCACCCTCTCACCTGCTCAATTGCTGTTCAAGGTTTATTCCCGTCTGGACATGCACTCATTAATTCCTATGACTCAACACTATCGTGCTGCTTCTACTCTAACCATGAATCGTCTGTCTTTTTCTTTGCCCATCTTTTCTTCTCATATTATAAGTGTGATATTATCCATGGATATAAGTTTTTGAAATCTCTACCTCTCTTCCGGCAGTTTCCCCAGTGGTTTTGGTTAACACCAAAGATGGCCTCAACTCCACACCCCCACTCCTTTCGTCTTACATACAACTTGCCTTATCATCCCACAGTAATGCTTCAAACAGGATCCTGATACAAGTCCAAGCACAGTTCCTTGTTAGTTTCCAATGACAAAGTCTGTTCTGTGACTTCTCTGGTGTCAAAGCTCCTTTGATTCCAAGGAACAAAAACTGCTTGTCTACTTCAAGTAAAGGGAAAGGTTTCCAGGGTACTTTTGGGATATTCAAAGGTGGACTGATGGCCAACAACAGAGTGGAGAAAGGGGCCGGAGCACCTAAAAGAATCAAGTGTTATCTCCCCTCTTGCTACTGCACATGCGTCTCCCGGCCATAGTCTCTTCTTCCTTAGAGGTTGAGTAGGTCATGGTAGGACATAGCTACTAACAGCTCCCATGGTTATGCATTCTCAATTTCAGTTATCCAGGGTGAGACTCATTTTTCCTCTCAGCCTGTTTCTAAAATCTGTGGAAAGAATTTCAATAGAGATGGGCGAAATGAAGTACTCAGAAGAATCCCGAGGGAGAGTACCCAGAAAAGAATATATTTTGGGGAAGCCATTCTAATAGATATATGTTCAATGACATGATTCAATGCAAGTGCTAATATACGTAAAAGCTATAACATCACATTTGGTGTTAAGAAATTGGCATTTGATCCCAGACCTGCCGTTGTGTTAGCTGCATGATTGGGCAAATCTGAATGCCAATATTTTCATCACATAGTGATCCTTACATCTGTCATTATGGTGATAACTGAATGACATTATAGATATGAAATGGACTAGGTTAGCTCCCAGCACATGTTAGACATTCAGTAATTGTTAGTTGAATCTAGTTGGCCAAGAGTTCTGTAACAGGAAAAAGACATTTGTCTAGTGAAGTCTGACAACGGCTTTTCTCGGCCGGAAAATAACACAAAAGTCTTCTTTCCCAGTAATTCTCATGTACAAAAGAGAGAGTATTAATGCAGCTATCTGTTCTTCGTGGGGTTAGTTGGCTATGGATATTCTTTGCACTGCTTAATTGGCCTTGCCAGTACATCAGGAACTGGGGAGCAGCGTCACGACCTTCCAAAGGAAGATGGATTGTGGCCTGCTTACTCACATAATAGGAAGCTGCCCGTCAGCTGAGAAGGGCACAAAGCAAAGTTTCCTGGCTTTGTCTGCAGGAGAAATGTTTTGGTTCAATTCAAAGCAAACCTGCGGCCTCATTGCAGTATTCTGCTGGATATAATTCTGGAAACAATAGGGGTGTCTGGAACATTTGGGAGGAGGTGTTGCAAGAAACATTACATCCTCAAATTTGAAGCTATTGATGATGTTTGTCTGAGAATGAAAGGAGAAAGGACTATGACTCGGGAGTTTGTTATTCCGAGGCTTTGGGTTCTCAAAGGGATGGCTATTTGGACCCTTCAATATTTCACTTCTCCTAAACCCCACTCCTAAACTGCAGAATGCTTTGGATGAATCGAGATGACACTGAGGTCTGATAATATGCCAGGTGGGAAGAATTGAGAGAAGATGAGTTGAACACTTCCACAAAGCCAGCAGGAGTGCTCTAGGGAAGAACAAGACAGAGGCATTGCCCATCTTTGTTCATAAAATCCTTCCAGCCTCCCAGTTTGTTATGCTGACTGTGAGGGGATTAAGTATCAGCGGCCCCATTTAATCACTGAGACTCATTGTGTGATCGCATTTCACTAGTACTTGTCAGAAAACGCAGGCGGAGACCTCTACGACACAAAGGTACAGTAAAATCCAAAATATTTTTTTCCTGAGGATCTCTTTTGACTTGCAAAACAGCAAAGTCATAAAGTTCACACACACACACACACACACACACACACACACACACACACACACGAAAAGTCTGACAACTAAGTTTGCGAACTTTCCACCGTGTGCTTACACCCGAATAATTGTCCACTCTTTTCGTATATATAAATATTTTTACATCAAATATGTACAATATTTTTACACATGCACATTTGTATACGATTATATAATTAAATATATAATCACCAAGGCGAGTCTGAAATCCATAGGAAAGGCTGTAATGAAGGGCACACTGGAACTCTCGGGCATGAATTAAAGCTGCAGGCCACGGGCAGAAATTCTGCTTTCTTAGGAAAGCCCTAGCTCTGCTTTTAAGGTCTTTCAACTGATGGGATCAAGCCCATCCAGGCTATCTAGGATAATCTCCCTTACCTCAACTGAACTGATTATAGACTTCATTGCATTTACTATTATAACTTTGTAGAAACACCAAGATCAGTATTTGATTAAATAACTGGGGACTGGAGTCTAGCCACACATCAAAAGACCATCGCACAAGTTCAGTGAGTAAATGAAATGCCTCAACTTCAGTGAAGAAAGGTCCATTTACTTAATTCTATAACTTTGTTAATATTTTCATGCAAAATGTTCAAATTACATAGTACCTTGTTTGACTAAACAAATAGTATTACTTATAGTTTGGAAGTATTTAGCCATGTGTTTCTGAATATATTTAAATAAAAAATATGACTGTTAACTCTTTCAGACAAATCTTTCCCTTCATTTTATTTGAATTAGCTGGGTGGATTATCCTGTAGATTATTTCACAGCTGCCTTTGC
Source organism: Rhinolophus ferrumequinum (assembly GCF_004115265.2). NCBI lineage: Eukaryota > Metazoa > Chordata > Mammalia > Chiroptera > Rhinolophidae > Rhinolophus > Rhinolophus ferrumequinum. Next base: position 31,759,998 of record NC_046304.1, on the reverse strand, counting down.
ATAAAGGAAATAGTCATTATTGGACTGTTTGGGGGGGTGTTACATATTATATCATTCAATATTCCCAGGAATCCTGTGAGATGGGGGTTATAATACCCATTTTGTAGTTGAAGAACCTGAGGCTCAGAGAGATTAAATAATTTGTTCAAGGTCACAGAAGAAGCAGGTGGGTATGTCCAAGATTTGAATGGGGACTGGCTGACTCCAAGTCTTGAGTTTACCTCTGCTGTGCCACCTTTGTCTATTACTATTGTCCACTGATGAGTAGCAGGCTTTTCATGCCCTAGGAGCTATAGCTAATGGCTAAGTTTAATATTGATTAGTCCTCTTTGCTTTTCAATGTTAATATAATCTAAGTTTAGAATTAGATTGAGTAAACAAAACAGAATAAGCAGATGCTAAAGGCAACTTCGTCTCCCATCCCCCCACAGCCAGTTAACTGGCCTCAGTGAGGGATGGTGAGGAGGGACTGAAGGGAGAGAAGGCAAGGAGGAACGATAAGAATTTAGGATTAGCTTTAAGAATGTAATTAGCTGCATTTAGGAATTCACCTTGGGTGTGGGGAGGCTGTGTTTAGCGAATTTAGCAGCATCCTGGGACAATGGTGACCTTGAAAAGCAGAGTCCTGGAGAAGTACCAACCCAGAATTTGTTTCTGATTATTTGATTGACACTGGGCAGACCACTTTACCTCTCTACAGCTTCATTTCCTCGCTGAAAAAATGCTGCACATTTTATGCGACTCGCTCTGAACAGTCTCCAAGGAAAGGTGTGTGGATAAAATAAGGATAAAGTTGTGAAAACTCTGCAGAAAACGTCTTTTATTTTAAAGTGCCGTGCAAATAAGATGAGCAATTGTGGATGCAGGAAACTGCCTTCATTTTTTTATGGGTTGAATCATTCGTGGCCAAATCATCTGATTTCATTTCCTCCATCCTTCTGTGACCCCGTGTCTACTCATGACTTGGGTCTTTGAGTTTTCCAGGTATCATTGCAGCCAGCATGATATCTTTTTTAGCTTGATGACTCTGCTGGGGTAAATTCATAAGCAGCTCCCACGAAACTAGAGCCTGATGTTCACTGTCTGAAATACCTTCTTTATCAAAACATCCAGGATAGAGCAGATCCACCAGGGGATAGCATATACAATGATATTTTTTTCCTGAAGAAGAACTGCAGTTTTCAAAAGATATGCCTTCTGATTCTCTCATCTCACTCCCTCCAACTAGTTGCTTTCTCTTGCACTATTATTAGAATCAGCTACAGATAAAACATTCAAGCAGGTCCTTTCTTCCACTTCTGTATTATTCTTACAATCTTCCCAGTGAGATCAGTTTAACTTTGATCTACTTGAACTAAAGATTTTTCGCCTATATATGTTGAATCCCAATTACCTATGGAAACAACTTTGGGGATGAGGCTCAATACCTACAATTATCAAGCTGCAGAAAATTCCACATCATTGAATTTTGATTCTGAAGTGTGTTCCATGAATTTTTCTCTCTACAGTACTTTGCAGTGATATTCAATGCGGAATGATGTAACTTGAAAGAAATTTATATTCCCAAACTCCCCACTCGTGGATTCTTGCAAGTTGGCTCTTAATGTCCTAGATTTTTGACAGGTGCTAGATTACAGATTTTTCAAATTTATATGGTCTATTGAGATTCTGGATGAAACATATCCTTAACTGCTGACTAATGAGAGGCCCATTAACTTGGAAAGCAGCCGAATAGACAACATCATGAAAACTAAAATACATGCTTTGTATTCTTTCCTGAATATGAGGCGACTAGGCCTGTGCAGAGAGGTTCCTGATATCAAACTAGGATTTCCTTCAGGAATAAATTTCAGGTATGTCCCAGAACTTGGCTGGCACTACGGTCTCATGAATTCCATTTTGTATCTATAATAAAACTGTGCCTGAAGTCACTACATGTTATGCCACTCAAAATTCCCTACAGAATACAAAATATCCCAAAGGGACATATAATAGACCCAGGTTGTGATAGTTTTAGCAGGAAATAGCAGTCATCCCCCCAAAGACCTGTGGATTCAGTTCTCTCTCTCTTACTCTCTTGCCTACAGAATTAAAAAGGAGTAACAAATCCACTTTTATTCAACTCCCTTTCTCACTTTTTAGAAACAAGTCCCTCTTCTGAGTGGCACCTCTACCATTCATTAACTGTGGCCGCACAAATCTTAAGTAATATTTCTGTGGAGAAGAAATTTAACAGCAATGAGTCAGCCATAAGAGTATGGGCCTGGTAATGACTATAGCCAAGATACATCCTGAATTTATAGGAATAGTAAGAGCCAGAATGTCTCTCAGGAAAATAGGCTGGCAGATACTTGACTATTGCTTAATCAATGCTATGAACACATCTAAAGAAAGAATGTGTCCAAAAAGGAGGTAGAGGTTATAATAGGTTGCAAAAATACCCACTGTTGTTGAAGTATCTCTGACACCCATGCCCTTTGAGTCCTTGCATAGAAATTGAACTTGTGACTTGTTTTGGCCAACAGAATACAGTAGAAGTCATGGTGTGCCACTTCCAAGCCTGAGCTTCAGCACTTCCACTTGGACCCCTGCCATGTGAGCAAGCCCAGGCTAGCTTGCTGGAGGAGAACCACGTAGCTCAGTTTCATGCATTACCCCAGCTTCCAGCCAGCCAACTGCCAAGCACGTGAGTGAGATCATTACAGACACACCAACCTCCAGCCACCTTGCCAGTTGACACAGAGGTAAGAGCAAACTTCGTCAAGATCGGCTGAGCCTTACCTACATCAGCAGAACCACCCAGTTGACCTATAAACTCGTGAGCCTTAATAAATGGTGGTTGTTTTAATTTACTAAGCCTTAGCACCGTTGTTATGCAACAATAGATGGCTGACACAGAGGTCATCCTTAATAAAAATAAAAAGGGATCAAGAGTAATGGGATCATTTTATCAGTATGAATACAGTCTGTCCAAAGGAAGTAATCTGGAATATCAAAAACAGAGCAGTCACTGGGCTTTCCCAGAACTTAGGCGAGACATCCCTCCAATTCTGATTCCTGACAGGGTCGGCAACGTGGTATTCAGGTACTGAGAAGTTACAGCCTCAGTGTTAACATATGCTTGGATTTGGATTTCTGTCTTTCAATCCAAGGTGAATTGGGCTGATCATCTGGGATGGGCTGTACTGTGAATGTGAAGTGTTCCTTCACGTGGAAACTTGCCTGAGAGGATGGCTCTGATTTCCAGACTAGCACCAGCGTTCTCACTGGTGACCCTAGCACAGAGTTCCACAGATCAATACAGACTCTTTAGGTGTTATGCAAAGGCCATGCTTTATTTTTAGAGTAATGATACGCCCATACATCAGTAACAACGGATACCTAACCAGGATCATTTGTCCTGAGGATATTTGCTTGAAATATACTACCGTGTTTCCCCCAAAATAAGACCTAGCTGGACAATCAGTTCTAATGCGTCTTTTGGAGCAAAAATTAATACAAGACCCGGTATTATATTATATTTATATTATATATTATATTATATTATATTATATTATATTATATTATATGACCCGGTCTTATAGTATACTAAAATAAGACCGGATCTTATATTAATTTTTGCTCTAAAAGACACATTAGAGCTGATTGTCGGCTAGGTTTTATTTTCGGGGAAACACGGTAGAAGAATATTTAGCCTCCTATTTCAGTATGATGAGAAGACACAGGCCCTGATTCATTTTAACAAAAATATAAATTTTAAAATAGCAAAGAGATTTTGAAGTTCATTCTTATAGATGATGGAAACATGTCATCTTCCATTCGTGGATCAGTCCTACCTTTCACAGTGTTATTAGAGGACGGATTTTGAAGGAATGGTAATAAACATTACCAGTTGGTAATAAACTTAGCGCGTACTAAGGTTTTTTTTTTTTTTTTTCCGGTTCCTAGATACAGAGTTAAAGGCTAAAGAAAGTCAGAGGAAACTATCGTCTTATGTAGCTTTGAACAGATTTGCCCAGAAAATATAAAATGGACTAGCAGTTTTCAGTATGATTGCGGTTATGCCTGAAGTTTTAACTGCAAAAAATAATGAGTTCTACCTGAGAAGATGGGGAAGAATTTCCAGAGGACTGACATTCACATTTGGTTACTGAGTATGAGTAAGAGTCTGTGAGGACAGAAAAGAGAAAGGCGTCTCCAAAAAGAGGACTCAGCATACGGCAAGGACAGAAGCATGCAAGAGAATGCCTAATTGCACCAAGAGCTACAGCACTGTGAACACGAGCAGCTGTGTGTGTGTGTGTGTGTGTGTGCACACATGTACAAAGGTATATTTATATAAAGAAAAAATATGCATAGGGACTAAGACAACAGTGGAGACCAGTTAAGAATTTCATAAATTGGATTTTTTTTTTTGAAGAAAAATTACTTGTATGTTAGCTGACTGAAGCAAATAGATATATCATCATTGTCAGGGACCCCAGTTCCCATGTAGGGCTTTGGACAAAGCTTTAATAACCCTGAGCATAGTAAATATCTAACAGTATGAACCAAAGATCTCATTGCCAGGTATTGCTTTTCACTCTCTTTGAGGAATCAGACACATGATTAGACCAGAGAGTGCCGGTGCTTTAGCATTATTATTTAATGATGTGAAATATGGGAATTTAATTCTCTCCCTCTGAATGACCATATGTTATTATCCCACTCAGGGTTGGGCATTCACACTCTGACCTTATTAGCTGTAAACAGACTCCAGATCCAGCTCTGTAGCACTTCCCTGGGGAATGGCAGCCAGCCCCATTAAAAGCCCTGCCTTACAGTCTTGAACACATGGAATGAGGCAGTGGGTCTTGAGTCAGGGAAAGCCAGGAAAGAGAAAGCAAACTGTTTTCCTTACTTCTCATTAATTCTTTTATCTCAGGCTATTGTAAACTTGGGTCAGACTCAGCCTTTGGTCAGGGACCCAAATAATTGGCTTATTGTAAATTGGTTGCCCGTTTTGCCTGCCCTAACTATAGACTGAATAATGACCTGAAATGCTGGCAGAGTTGCCTGGATTTTGACATTTGCTGTGTGGGATCTCCATATGTTATTGCCAGTTCCTGAAGCAGGAGGAAAAGGTATGAAATTTAAAGTAAAATTAGGTAAAATTCCATAACGAGTTATCCATTGTCAGCTTTCTCTTTCCTAAGGGGAGGGCCAGGTAGATAGATGCAGCTAGTTTGACTCCTCTGGGGGCTAAGATTGGGGTGAGGAAGGTACAGGTGCTATTTGTCGAAAAAAGGAATAACTATTAGGCATATTTAAAGGAAAACTTTAGTGTTGAGTTGGAGATGAAAGTTCAAAACAGTGTCAGAGGCAAATACCGTGTTTCCCAAAAAATAAGACCTAGCCGGACAATCAGCTCTAATGCGTCTTTCGTAGCAAAAATTAATATAAGACTCGGTCTTATTTTACTATAAGACTGGGTATAATATAATATAATATAATATAATATAATATAATATAATACCGGGTCTTGTATTAATTTTTGCTCCAAAAGACGCATTAGAGCTGATTGTCCAGCTAGGTCTTATTTTTGGGGAAACAAGGTGGTGCTTGACGGAACAATCTGGAATTGAGGAGTAGAGCCAGGAAACATGAAAATGGAACAACCTGAGGCAGTTGAGGTGGAGGTTGTCTCCAGATACACTGGCAACAAAGGCAAGATTCTGACATGAAACTTTCATAAGCTTCCAGCATTTTCGCACATCTGGACCCATTTAAAAGAAAGGTAGGACAGATAGAAACTGATAAATAGTAAATCAAATCTGTGAAAGATCCCACCCTGTAAACACGCCTTTTAGGAAATTTCTCCATAAGCTTCAAGGGAAGAGGCAGGTTATTTAGAATATAATGACTGATAGTGTAGGTTCTGGCCTCAGAGAGCCCAAGGTTCAAATCTTGATGTTGCTATTTGTTAGCTGTGGGAACTTGGTCAAGTTCTTATTCTTAACTTCATTTTCCCCATCTGTTAAATGGGAAATAATGGGCTACCCACCCCCATAGCTTTGTTGTATTCATTGAAATAAATCATAAAAATTATTTAGCAAAGTGGCATGTCATAAGTGGGGCATATTTGTTAACGGTTACTGTGATTATGGTGATGGTGATAATGATGATGAAGATGTTGATAAAGAAAAATTAGTATTTGGGAAACAAACTCGACTGAGAGAATGTGTATGGTTAAATTAAAGCATCCAGCTATATAGTGTGAAGTGTTTGAGATGTGAATTTACCTAGTTCAAGACCTTCTGCTTTCTTTCACAGCATATCCACATCTCATGGCCTAATTATCCTTACAAATGAGTCCCTGCTCTGGGTCCTTTTCTGTGGGTTTGAAATCGATCAGCAAAGACCTAAGTAGTTTGTAGGCAGAGTGCTTCACGTGGCCTCTTGTCAGCAGACTGTGTTACCTCCTGAGGCAGCATGGAGACTGGTTCTGCCAGGAGATTGTGCTGAGGCAATGTATTCTCAGGTACCCATCAGTACATACAGACAGCAGTTTCGATACAGATCCCCTCTTCTTTCACTTTAATAGGTAAATGGCCAAGTTCCAAAGACCATTTTCCTGTTCAAAAACTGTCATCACTCTTTCTCCATAGAGATATAAGCGGATGTCAGGCAGATGGAGGGAAGTAGGGAGAGAAAAGGGTTCCTGAATAATTCCTTTTTAGTTTTGAGAATACATTTAGGAATTGAAGGAGAAAGGTAGGAGCTCACAGTTCTCACTTTTTGAGGATTTTATTTCCAAACCTTCCTGCTCTTGATGCCTGTAGCTCTGGGGAAAGCTTAGCATCATTACATCAAAAAACAAAAAAGGGAGAATCTTAATTGTTGCAACATTTGTGATGTAATTTTTTTTTTCTGGTTCATTTGGGCTCAGGCTGCCTGCTAATAAGACAGGTGTATTTACTAACTTGTGTGCAAATATTTCTATTAGGTAAACCAAGCTCTGGTACATTCAACATACTTCCACTTAGGGCAAAGGGATCTCTGTCTCCTGAATGGCCTCATTTCCTGATAATGTGCCTCTGCAAGCAATTGGATTTCCATTTTCTTAAGTCTTCAGCCTTATCTCTCATTCCCCCAGTCCATAAACCTCCTACTTGAACCAGCTCAGCTTTCTTTGTCTGTGGCAGGTGGATTCATTGAGATTTGGGCCGCAGGTTCAGTACTGACCCATTCCTGAATTCGTCCTGCCTGGGTAAAGGAGTGTGTCGGGAGCCCCATCTCCTCCCACTGATGGCAACAAGGAGTCATCTTGCTTCCCAGGTTTGGAGTCTAAGTACTTGTAGTTACCCCGGGCCCCGACATTTCATTGAGCTATAGTCTAACCATCACCAAGTTAATTTTGTTCAGACCTAGAGAGAATTTCTTTGCCCCTCACATAGTCCAGTAGCATGGTATTATTTAAACATCCAAGTGAGTTGCCAACATTGTGTGTGTGTGTGTTTTTGTGTGCGCGCGTGCTCAGAAGATTTACTTTAAGATCTATCCTTTTAGCAAATCTTAAGTATACAATACAGGATTGTTAACTGTCGTCACCATGCTATATATTAGATCTCAGAACTCATTCATCTTGCATAACTCTAGCCTTGTACCCTTTGACCAACATCTCATTTCACCCTCCTCTCCCCTCCCTGGGCTCTGGCCACTATGGGTCTACTCTCTGCTTCTGTCAGTTTGACTATTTCAGTTCCACATATAAATAGGAGCATGTCATTTTGTTCTTTCTGTGTCTGGCTTTATTTTACTGCTAGAGTTTGTTTGTTTGTTTCTTACTGTAGACAGGCATGGGTAAGGGGGTAGGATTGACCATCAGGGTTTTTCCATGAGCAAGGGTTGCCTTCCTCTTTGCATCCATCCTTCCTCCCATCATCAGAACCCTCTCTTGGACAGATGGGATTCCTCTTCTCCTTACTACCCTCTTGCTTTTCTGGGCTGTGGTTTACCCCAGTTTGTTTCAATTATCAATATGCTTCCATTTATTTTTAACTTTGTTAAGCCTTATTGAGATTTAATTGATATGCAAAAAATTGCAGATATTTATTGTATACATTTTGAAATGAGTTTGGACATATACTGGGGGTTCCAAAAAATGTATACAAGTGGACACTTTGGTCAGCGTTGCTCAAGCAGTAGTTCGCCATAATCAGAAGTGTCTGGTTGCTGATGGCAACCACTTTGAGCGCCTCTTGTAATAGCGGAAGTCAAAGGTGACTTGTATTCGTTTTTTGTTATCAGCATATATTGAGTATTACAATTTTAATAGCTTTTTTCCTTTCTTAAAATGTGTATACATTGTTTTGCCACTCTGTATGTACACCTGTTATATATATCCATTTTTTCGATATACAAAAATCTGTTAAAATCTCTCCTCTGCTAATGAGCCTCTTGTGTTCTTTTTGTTCTTTTGATTTTATTTCCCTTTTTATTACTGTCTTATCATTTTAGTTGGAACTCAGAAGAGAGGGAGAAAAACACTACGTGCTCAGTCAATCATCTAGAATGAGTAGTCTTTTAATAAATGTTGTATGAATATTTGATTTAATGCCAAAATCCTCGATAATATTTCAACAAAATGCTGAGTAATAAAATAATTCTAATAAAAATTAACATTTCATGAAAAGACTTGTTTTACAAATCTTTGTGAAAAACCCTAATGACTCAATGGACTACAGGGCAAAGAAATAAACTAAAGAAATTCAAATGGTCAATAAATATGTGGTAATATTTTATACTTTGTTAATAACCAAATGAATGCAAGTTTAAATAACAATAAAGTATTTTCATATATTAAATTTGATTATTATTTTATTTATATTACTTAATACTGGGAAGATTGCTGTGAGGTGGCCTGTTTATAGACGGCCAGCCGGCATACATTTGAAACCCTTCTGGAAAGCACTTCAGCAAGATGTATCAAAGACACTTTACAATATTTCTTCTTTTAATCAGATGCTCTACTTCTTAGGCATCTATCTTATAAGTATAATAAAAAATGTGAATAAACCATTGCAACGTTAAGTCTCTTAGAGCAAAAACAAAAAAGAAAACAAACTTTAAAACCAACAGAACTTTAAAAATAAATTATAACAAATCCAGGCACTGATATCATGTAGTCATTAAAATGATATTTCAAAGAATATTTAACGTCACTAGAAAATATGCATGATAAGTTGGATTTTTAAAAGTTACTTAAGATTCAAATTGCATAAACAATTAAGGCTTCAATTTTGAGGGAAAAAAATGTGGAAACTTCCCTGTTCCTATAAAATGGCGTGCCCAGCCTTTATGCTTCCTTAGCACTGAATATTTAGAATTGGTTACACTTTCCACTATAGTATGTTTGTCTTGGCTGATCACGAACTCTTTGATAGAAGGAGTATGTTATATTATTGTTTATATTTGTGATTCTTATGGGGCCTGGTACTTAATAGATGTTTCATAAATATTTATGAATTATTAAATGAAGGGATTGATGAATTATTGATTTGATTGAAGAATGAATGAATGAATGAATAATATAACCCTAGAAATACAGAGCTAGTCTGGTGGTGGTGGTCTAGTGCAGGTGGAGTAGGGAAGTAAAAAGAAAGAGATGGAAAGAACAGGAGTGAAAATATATCTTTGGCTAGAGGAAGAATAAAAGGAAATTCAATTAAATGGGATTATATAGAAAAATAAATAAAGTCAAAGATATCAAGGAAGGATAGTAGAAATACTTCATGGTATTGTGAAACATACACGAGCTTTTAAATCAGAAATATGTGAGCTTAAATTTTAAGTTCATCTCTAATTGACTATGTAATCCTACGCATTCAGTAGAAAATAGACACAAGCATTCTTTCCTAGTGGAGATGACATGAAGTAACATGAATATTTCTTCGTGCTGAGCAGGTTCGTGGCAGAGAAAAAAGCGACAAATTCAAGGAGACAGAGAGAAAAAGAAAGAAAACTTATTTTTGATGAGATGTAATATTAACATCAAGTACTGGAAATAGAAAGTATTGTTTCAGGGCAGAGTTAGATATGAGAGCCACTATCTTGAATAATAAGGAAGCATGGATTTTTGCTGCTGTGGCATTGCTATTTTCAAAACCCTCCCATTGCTAGCCGACAGTGAACCTAAATAATATCAGCGGCAAATAGCTAAAAATCAACCTTCACAAAGTTCCAAGTCTGTAAAACACAATGCTTTTAAACCGCCTGTCACAGTATCTACTCAAATTGTATCTTATTGCGGTCTGAAAACAAATATTAAAAATAATTATTTATGGTCCTTGATTTTTTTTTTCTTTTTTATGGGTTCAGTGTGTCCTTTGATTGGTGTGAGGGGCAGTGGAATGGAGAATTTTTTTTTTTTCTTTTGAGACCCAGCCAAGTATTGAAGACTACATCTTAGACTATATCTTTGAATCATTCCCCACATCCTTGTCAATGAGATAGGTTGGATGGGCCTGGGCTCTAAAAACACATGGCTCCGGGTTCGAATCTCCATTCCAGCACTTTTTAGTTCAGTGACCTTGGGACTGGTTGTTAAGCTAAAGAGTCACATTGCTGTCATCTGGGAAGGTAACTAATGTTAATAATTTCCTAGGATATTGTAAGAATTAACGAAAATTTGTGTTATGTTTCATTGCCAACATTGCTTGGCTCTAGTGAGAATTCAAGGTTTCATAGATTCTTTGGGAGTTTGGGTGGCTAACAGGCATTTAAAGAGAAATTGTTTCAAAAGCTTATCCATGTATCATTGCAATTGATGCATTTCCCAGATTTTGGTCTGGATTTTTCTGGGCTAGCCTGCAAGGGATGTTTGCCTACTTCTTTCGGGTTTATGGTGACTATCTTGCTCACTTTTTCTCTAGTTGTGCCAGAGGGAGTCAGGAAATATTTCACCAGTGTGGAAAGATGAGCCTCCAATTCTGGCAACCAGCAACTCCCTTCTACCAGCACATCTTTTGGACATAAACAGAAGAGTTAGAGAAGTACATTTATACCTCATTCATCACAGCTTCAGAGAAACAGATTCTATCATTCTAGAATCAAAAATGAGCATTCAACTCAAGGAGAAAGAAAGAAATCAATTATGCTGGTGGCGTTAAAGCATCATAACAAAGAAACTGAGGAGCACAGAATGAGATCTTATATTTTCCTTAAGTTGAAGAAGCCAAGCTTCCGTTTTTTATACTTGGAAAGAACATCAATGAGATTGATTGGGAAAAGCTAGCAGAATGTTAAAATTATACAGTATTTTTGCAGCTTGACTGTAATTTGTGCACACAATGGGCTATTACCTATGCATTGTTCTAGGGAAGAAAAAAAAATTAATTGCTTCTTCCCTTCCCTCCTTCTTCCTAAAAACCTTATCAGTGATTTATCTTTAAACTTATTGCAATGAGTAGTTTCATTATCATTTAAAAATGTTTAATTGTTTTCTTTAGGGAAGGAGATAAAATATTAAGAAAGAAGTTGCTGGTTTCCAAAGTTCTTCTTGGACATGGCAGCTGATGATTTGGATACCCAGCCATGGAGTTATACCAGCCATGGAGCACATTAAGACCCTGCCCCAGCAAGGAGGCAAATTCCCACTCCCGCCCCACTCCTGAGGGTGACTTCCAGTGTTAGCCCTCCAGGAAACATGGCTGCAGACACCCAGCAGCTTTGGAGCACAGCCTGTGGTACTGCCCAGCCACAGAATCAAGACTACAACCCTACCCAATAGCTGAGTCCATCACACAGCCCTGCCCCCTGGCTGAACACAGTCTGTGGCTTTCCGTAAGTAAGCCAGGAGCCCGGTGAGATGCCCTGCCCAATCAGGGAACAAAGCCTGCAGCCCCACCCAATCCAGGAGCCTGGCCATGAGCCCATCCAAATGCAGAGCACAGTGTCCAGCTCCACCCAACTGTAAGGTACAGCTGGAGGTCTTGCCCAACCAGAGAGCCCAGCCAGCAACCTTGCCCAACAGCTGAGTACAAGCAAAAGTCTACACAATTACAATGCCCAGCCTGTAACTCCACTCAATTTCAGGGCACAGCCTGTGGCCCTATCCTGCCATTTGCAACAACTTGGATGAATCTTGAGGGCATTATGTTAAGTGAAACAAGTCAGACAGAAAAAGACAAATACTATATAATCTCACGTATATGTGCAATCTTAAACAAATCAAACTCTTAGAAAGGGAGAGTAGGTTGGTGGTTGCCAGGGTTGGGGGCGTGGGGACAATCGGTGATGGTAATCAAAGGTCACAAACTGCCAGTTATAAGTTGCCCATACTCTGGGAATCGAATTAAGCATGGTGACTCATACTGTATTATATATTGCTTTTTTCCTCATAGATATCCAATAGATATAATGTTATTTGCTGAAAGTACCACTGTTTCTCCCAGTGAATTGAAGTGGTATATTTTCCATCAGGTGACCTTGTATGAGTGGTTCTGTTGCGGATTCGGTTTTCTCTTCCACTGGCTTATTTGTCCAACACTGCACCAATATCCATGCGGTTATTTTTAATTACTCTCTTTTCACACTAGCTTGGTTTATTTCTGGGGTTTCTATTTCTGTTCCACTGATCTATATATTAATATCTGTTTTTGTGCCAGTACCATACTATTTTGATGACTATGAATTTGCAATGTAGTTTGAAATCAGGAAGAATGATGCCTCCAGTTTTGTTCTTGTTGCACAAGATTACTTTGGCTATTTGGGGTCTTTTGTGGTTCCCTATGAATTTAGGAAATTTTTTTTTTCCATTTCTGTGGAAAATGCCATTGGAGTTTGCGTAGGGATCTACACGGAATCTGTAGATTGCTTTCGGTGGCATAGACATTTTAACAATATGAATACTTTTAATCCATGAATACAGAATGTCTGTTCTATTGATTTGTGTTTTAATTTCTTTCAGCAATGTGTTCGTAAAGGTAGGGAAGGCCAATACTAGACAGTCTCCGTATTATATTCTGTGTTTGATATTGAATTAAAATGCATCAGGTAAAATGCATGCAACAGAGTAAGCATAAGAGTACCTGGTTTTGCCAGTCTTCACCTTGTGGGAAGTCACAGCATCACTGGACCTCAGGTTTTGTTTTTGTTTGCTAGTTTGTATGTTTGTTTGTTTGTTATCTCCAAAATGGTAATGCTATCTGGCCCACACATACCCTGCTGTATTGTTGTGATAATCAGGTGAATAAAAACTGATCTTAAATACACACACACACACACACACACACACACACACACACACACCCACATTGTATGTGGGAAAGGTTTACACCAAAATAACATCTTAATGATCAAGATAATTTTCCTTTTACTAATTTCTAGGGCTAGATGCCTAGAGACTTTTTCGTAACTTAACTTTTTTGTTTTGCTGCTGGCTGTCTGACTTGATAACAGAGTTAGATCTGGAGAGCAAGGTGGGCGTGAGAGGGTAGACTATATGAATTTTTCTTCTACCAGATGCTCCTTTTCAGGAACAGGAGGACATATTCCCCGAAACTGAATCTGGGGGAAAAGTACCCATGTTTCCCAAAATAAGCTGTGTGGGAAGTAATTACAGGCCTTCTGTTTGCCAGCTAGTCCATCTTCAGAACTCAGAAACTCCTGGCACAGTTAGCATCATTCATTTGTGCCAATAAAGCCTGTATGTCCTGCCACAGAATTCTTCCCACTGTCATAAAGGGACTCAGGTACCTGTGGATACCATATGCTGGCAATAAGTCTATCCTAATAGCCCAGCCCATGGTCCCCTCATTGCTTTTAAGTCATTCCTCAGCATCATAGGAACCCCCACAAAACTACCATTTAGCTGTCACACATGTCAGCAGATGGAAGCTAAGGGATGATAAATAATGGCATTACCCCAAACAACGTGGGCCAGTCTGCTCCCTGCCAACTCTCTTTCACTGAAAACGCAGATCTTACGCTGCACTGAGATGGTGAAGCCAAAGGCAACACTGAAATTTCCCAGGTAGATCTTTTTTCTTTTTCAAGATTCCCACCTACTTGGCTCACAGGCCAAGGATGCAGGTCTTCTTGATGACGCAGGATGAAAGCAAAGATTTAAGAGACAGCAGCCAGTCAGTGCCCCAGCAATTAGTAAAGGCGAACCAGATTCTCGAAGGCAACCCCTTTTTGTGGAAGAGATTTAAAACGACCTGAGGTGGGCTTACTGCCCTTGCTGGTATCAATTCATCAAGAAAAATTAGCTTGCTGTTTCTGGTCATGTCCCGTACTTTATCTAAGCTAACGGCTTTGTGACCTTGTGAACTAAAAGACTTTCTCCATTGCTTTAAGCTCATGATCTTCCCATTACGCCTCTGACCCCGTCTCATACCATTTACTTTTCTTCAGCCACCCTGTCAATCTCCAAACCCACCAACCTGCTCTGGCCCCGGGGTCTTCACTATGGATCTCTCTTTGCCATCTTCTGGGTGAAATGCTCTTCTCCAGATATTTGCAAGACTTTCCTTGTTCTTGGCTTGTGAGTGTATCAAAAACACCACGCTATCTTCTATTTCTCTTTTCCTGTTTTATTTTTCTCCATAGGAATCATCACTGCTCACTTATTTTCTGTGTCATATATTATATCGAAGGGGACTCAACGCCTTTCTCACATACCAATTTGAATGCCTTTTACTTAGTTACATCTACCTATGGTTTTTCTCTTCTTTTCCTCTGCTTCTATAGCACTTTATTAAGACATTGAACACTTTTTATCTGATCATGTAGTTGTTCTAGGTATAATAGGTGTTAACATTTCCTCTTATTAGATTATAAGCTCCTCTAGGATGTGGGTTGTTTGAATCCCCCATAGTAATTTGACTTGTGTTTAGTATTGGGGGAATAAATGAATGGCTGTACCATAATAAATTCATTCATTCACTCATTTACTCATTTGTTTAACAAGAGACTGTCATTGGTCACAGCTCTAGGTGCTGGGGAAGAGCAGTGAATGAAACAGGAAAAAAAAATCATTAGTAAGTCATGCATTGAGTATCAATGTTTCACTGAGGATTTTCCATAAGTTTTTGTTACATGCATTTAATCCTTATGATATTTCTCTCTGACGGATGCTATTATTCCGATCTAAGGATGACTAAATGGAAAACAAAGATATTGAAGGGTCTTTTTTTTTCTTTTCTGAATTTAATCCTGATCTTTCCAATCCCAACATACATATATTAAGCAATATGCCCTGTATTCTGACTGTGCAAAGTTCTGGTATCTAAGGACAATAATCACGTGGGGATATTTGATGATGTGTGTACAGCACCGACGCGAACCTGTTGTGGGCAGAGGGTGTTTACTGACTTGAGAGAGTGGTTTCCACATAGCCTTTCCTGGAGCCCCTGCCAGGAGGTTCAGCTCTGCTGCTCAGAGTCAGCGGTGACCTCGGAGTGCTTCTCCCAAGCAGACCTCTTCTCCTCTTTCCAGCCCCTCTCCAGGCAGCTGTAGGCTTTTGCCGTCAGTGGTTTGTACCTGTGTCTCCTCTTTAAAGGTCACTTGCAGGCCACTGGAGCCACTTGACCCTCAAGTACAAAAAGTGAGAAGTACCTGAAAGTTTATCTGCTCCCCACTCTCATATCTGGGGGGGGGGCAGTCAGGCTGAGTGGAAGCTCTGTCTGAAATCACACCCTTGTTGACCTCTTCCCTTTACTTTTTTTGCTTTCCCCACTCACTTACTGGGTTTTCCCTCAAATTTATTGAATAAGTCACTTGCACTCAAACACTTATCTCAGGGAATTTGAGGAATTCAACTGGAGATAATCTTCTCGTTGGAAACATTACAGAAAAATGTTTTCCCTAAGAAAGGAAAACTATCTGCCACTCAGACACTGTTCTGCCCTTTTAGAGGAAGCTGCTTGCCGCTGGGTCAGGACTGGGTCTTGAGAGTGTCTCGTGACTGTCTTAGATGGCAGTCCTAATCTAACCCAGGTTGGCAGGAATAATAAGTTAAACCTATTTATTCAGATTGTGTTTTGTCTATGGTTGCTACACATGTATTATCACATCTTCCTATTAATCTCTCTCTCTATATATATATATATATTCATGATCACATAAAACAAGTATGGAGAAACTTATTTTTAACTCCACTCACTGCATCTAGCATTTATTGAGCATTCATCACTTTCTAGGTATTCTGCTGAAGACTCAGGATACAAAAAGAACACATATTTCCTACCCTTGAGAAACTCACAGTATTTGGGGCAAGACATTCATGTGGTAAATAAAAACACAGTACCGGTGGTAAATGCTACAGGAAGTATTGGTATAAATTGCCAGGAGACCAGAAGAGGGAGCTGTAAATTCAAGGCGGGGAAAAACAAGAAGAAAGATTTTACTGAGGAGGTGACATTAGAGCTGGTCTAGGAAGGAGGGAAAGAAATTACCAGAAGGAGAAGAGAGTGTAGCCTTGGTCGAGAGAACACTGGGAATAAAAGAAGCATAATTTATTAATTTATGTGTATTTTTTTTTTGGTCCCTTCCTCCACAACACGTCCTTTCCATTTCTAAGACTGCCAAATAAATAGATAATCAGGATTTTTGTGCTTGGGGACTGAAGAACGTTATCTGAAAGCAACCTACTTCCAGTGGGAGGGAGGCTGGCGGGAGGTGTGAGAAGTAGGGATGCGGAGTTAGCGTGTGTGGGGGGCGGGGGAAGGGGGAAGCTGAGGTATGCAGACCTCTGTGGTTTGGGCAGTAGGCATGTCACCAGTGACCAGTGTGGATGACAGCAGGGAAGGCTCTCTGAATACTCTGCTCGTTATACAAGTTTAGAGTGTTAGGGAGGTGGTGGTGGTGTCCATCACCAGAGGGACTAAGATGGAATGTACATTCAACCTGGTAAAATGGCTGCCATGTGAGATGTAATTTTATTTAAAGAGTACAAAGAAATAAGGCACTTCTTGAATATATGACTTTTCAAAGGATAGTTCAATACTTATTTCTGGCTTGATGCACAAGTGGAACTGAGTGGTTTGCATGGCTCACCTGTAGGATACAATGGGGGGCTGGGAAGTTGGGTTGGAGACATGTTGTAAAGCTCCTGTAAGAAGCGATTGTTTTATGCACTGATAAGAATCATCACATATCTTTGAATATAAAAGTAACAGGCTCCCGGGGCTTGGGAGGGAATAAAGATTGGGTAGAAGGTCCTACCTATGGGGCACAGTGAGAGGCACTGGTGATGGGAAAAGGCAGAAGGTCAGTCCTTGCCTCAAGGGCTCCCCATTTTTCCAGGGAAATGAGACTTACTCTCAGGAGAAGTATGTGACTGATGCTGTAGGAAAGAGTGGCCATCAGAGGTCACTTTCAGCTCCTGATTAGTTTTCTAGCATTTTGTCGCATACTTAGAGTTGGCCGCTGAGTAGTGAGCCACCTATCTTGGTGGCTCAGTCAGACTAAACTATTTGTTAGGGGCTTACATAAAGTCACATTGCCTACTTTTTGGATGCGATGGCTGAGCTATGACCTCTGGGCCCCTACATGCCTTTCCATATTTTTATGTTTTACCTGAATCTACAATTGACAACCTGACCAAGACTCCACTGTTGAATAAGTCAAGGATGGATGTGTGACCCCACACTGCAGCACTCCATACCTCTTGGGTCAGTTCGGTCCTACAGACTGGGTCTTTATCCCTTTCCATCTGTAGACTGCCCTCTTTTCTAGAGCAGATTTCCAATTTTATTCCAGAACTGGGGTTCCCACCATGCATCCCAAATACTTGTTTGGAGTTCTACTACCTTGCTTAACCTCCTCCTGACTGCTAAATTCTGTATTCCATGCTCTTAGCGTGTCTTTTGGTGTCCAGACACTTATGGGCAAATCATTCATAAAACACACTAATTAGGATGCCTGACTTTTAAGTTCATGATGCTGCCTCGATCTTTGGAGAGCTATGTTGCTATGATGTCCCAGTACTGACCTCCTTTAGGATTCTGAGACTGTCATACCCACTGTCATACTATCATACTCACTTTCCTGACATTATGTCCCCAAAGCCATCTCTGTAACCAAGTAGACTTCTTAGGTCCTTGATTGTCTAGAATTTTGTTTATTGTCCTTCAACACATATTAAGAATTTGGAAAGGATCTAAGCAGTGGCTAGTGATACACAGGACTGGGGCTGTTCACACGGAATCAAAAGAAAAAAAAGATGAAGAGAAAAGATATCCTATACATCACTACGCATTTGTGATAGTCACTGATTTTTGTGTTTCATTTCATCTCAGCATATACAAACAACAGGACTCCAGTGTTCCCAGGAGAAGGAGGTCTGAAGGCTTTAAAGACGCTCGTTTTATGTGATGGGAGACAAGTCTGCTGTGAGACCACCACATTTCATGACGACAATGAATAGTGGTACCTGTGGGGCTGGGTGCTGAGCAACAGGCTGATGCAGAATGTCTCTGATGATGTTTTGCCATTTAAAAAGGGTTTGATGCTGATTCTTTAGAGCAGCAATTTTTTTACCTCTTAAAAATTCAGCATTGCAACCCTTCTATCAAAGGAAACCTTATGGAGTAAACTAACATGGAAAACACACAAAACAGAACTGCTCAGGTTGGAGCCACGGTGAGATACCTGGGCCCTGGCTACCAGCTTTCCTTTCTGATCCTCCAGCTGTGGTGGTCCCCGAGGCTGGCAAAGCTCTCAGTGTGGTGTCTGCAGAGCAGAGGCCACCAACTGGCATCCTGAGGGCTGGATCTGCCATGTAGATGTGTCTAGTTGGACCTTACAATGTTTTACTGAAATCTGAGTCAGTATTTTCAAAATGAGGTAGTTCACATTAAAATTTTTAGTTCCCTTTCTTCTTCTGAATAATTTTAAGTTCATTCAATATGGAGCCTGAATTCTCACTCAATAATATTAGTTTAGAAAAGAAGGGCAGTGCATTAGTCAGAGTTCTCCAGAGAAAAGAATCACTAGGATTGGTATCTCTCTATTTATTCCCGTTTCTCTCTCTCTATCTCTATCTCTATCTCTATCTCTAACTCTGTCTCACCTGTGTCTGTATGTATATCTTTATTCATCTATGGATATCTGCTTACTTATCTATGTATGTATACAGAGAGAGAGAGAGAGAGAGAGAGAGAGAGAGAGAGAGAGAGAGAGAGAGAGAGAGAGAGAGAGAGAGGGAGATTTTAAGTATTGGCTCTCACCAATTATGGAGGCTTGGCAAGCTCCAAATCTGCAAGGTAGGCTGTCAAGGCTAGAGACCTAGAGAAGAATTGCAGTTCGAGTCTGAAGACATCTGATGAGGGTAATCTCATCCACATCATGGAGGGTAATCTGCTTTAGTCTGTCTTCTGATTTAAATGTAACTGAGCTAAGTTGCCACCTAAAACTACAAGCAGCTTGTGACATATCACAAGCAGTTACCTCTTCAAACATTAAAAAAAAATATAATGTTATTGACTTTAAAAAGTATTTTCTCTAGTTTCTTTTGAAATAATTATAAACATACAGAAAATCTGGAAGTACAGTACAAATAACTTTATTTTCTCTAAATTAATGTAGAATAAGTTGTCAACATAATGTCCTATCACTACTGAATGCTTTGGGATGTATCTTTTGTGCAAACAAGGTCATTCCCTTACATAACCTCAACCCAGCTACTAAAATCAGGAAATTAACATTGTTGTGTTGCTATAGAATCCTCAGACCCCATTCAAGTGTCCCCATAATGTTCTATATGTTCATAATGTTCTATAACGTTCTAAAAGAGTCCTTCTCAAAACCAGGCATTGCATTTAGTTGTCATGTCTCTTTAGTCTTCAGTCTGGAAGAGTTTCTCACTCCTTGTTTGATTATTCAACCTTGACACTTTTGAAGAACAGGTTATTTTGTAAAGTATTTCTTAATTTAAGTTTGTTCAATATTTTATCATAACTAGATTTATTTTATTCATCTTTGGTAGGAATATTACAGAAATAATACTTGTGGCTCTCACAACAAGTGAGAGCAACAACCCTTCTCCCTATCCAATAGAAGAAGGGTTATCTGAAATCAGACAAAAATTCTAAGTCCATATGTGGATTAGTATGGTTTCAGCTTATCAACAACAGACTGAAACAGCTGTAGAATTGTGAAATCTATATGTACGTGTGTGGGTGCACCACATTTTGTGTATTTCTACTTAACTGTGTTCAACTGAGTGTGGTTTTCTGCATTCACATAATGTTTTTCCCAGATAAAATCATGCATAAGCCAATAGGGCATTTGAGGTATACTTAAATTGTTCCTTAATATATCAATCACACTGGAATAAATTCATGTTTTCCCAGAAAGTGTTATAGCAAAACAGGTCATAAGATGAATCTGAGTAAATCTGTTTTTAGTTTATTTGGAGAATATAATAGTTTTGCTGGGCGGTAAAGGCTTGGAAAAAGAGATTCTTAGAATGGTGCTGGGATCAGCCAAAGTACTTTCCAGAGTTCAATAATGTCCATTAACAGAGTAGACTCGTGATGTTAGTTGATATATACCCTACCATCTTTGCCTTCGTACTTTTCCTGGAACATTTCATACCCACGGTTACTCTTTCAGGGCTGTCAATTTAGCATGCAGAAAAATGGCAGCAGAGTAATCTCTCTCTGCAATGTAGCTACAATCTGCCTGATAAATATCTACCAGGGAAAGGGAATATTTCTGCATGTGAAAAAATGCAAGGAAAGAGCAACCACACCAAAGATATTACTGAATTTGTACCCAAAAGGATATACACTTGTATAAAGGGAGTTTCATGAAGAATTCACATGATAGAAGGAACCATACGAGATGATTCACTGCTATATAGCTAGAGTCATTAATGGACACTGCAGGTTGGCACATTAATTTCCGCAAACGTCCAGAAATAGAAATTTATATAAATACAAAAGGAAGCAGTAGACTTTTAAAGGTTTTTGATTTTTGATTTCTATACCAGACCTCTGAGAGCTCCCTTTCTCTCCTTTCCAGCTGATTTCTATAGCCCTGTCTTTTCTCTGGGCTTTTGACAAGTGATGAGACTCACAATTCTTGACAGCCCTCAAGCTTGGATTCACTGAACAAAGTAAGGCTTTAGTTGTACAAGTGGATTTCATATTTAGAGCTTCCTCTGGTAGTGATGCCAGTTTAGGA
This sequence comes from Rhinolophus ferrumequinum, assembly GCF_004115265.2. Lineage (NCBI taxonomy): Eukaryota > Metazoa > Chordata > Mammalia > Chiroptera > Rhinolophidae > Rhinolophus > Rhinolophus ferrumequinum. The sequence continues at coordinate 31,738,824 of NC_046304.1, read as the reverse complement.
GAAAAATCAGAGAGCATAATTGTTCTTTCAGCACCCTACATCCATCCTTTTAATAGTTCAGAATTCCTCTGAAAAGAAAAAAAAAAACATGTTTCATTCTAGGTTGAAGTCACAGTCCATCTTTGTGCTGGCTGACATAGCTTTTTTTTTTCTTCTTCTTTTTCTTTTTCTTTTTAAAGCATGTGACTTATATCTTAGGCAAAAAGAGAAAACTATCAGCCTTTTGGCCAAAAGGTGCACTTTCAAAGAGCAGGCTAATGAAGAGAGGCACAGGTCTGCTGTCTCATGCTATAATTTGCATCATACCATTAAAGACATCACTGGGCCAGGATGCTCATTAAAACATTATTTGTCATAGGAGAAAAGGTCCCATAAAATCTGGAAGCAAAATGAATGTCTATCAAGAGATTAAATTATTTTTATTCACTGAAATCATATGTATCCATTTAAAGTGATGTATTTCTTTACATAGAAAGAAGTTCAAAACAAGATTGTAGAAGGAAGGAAAAGGATGTAGAAGTGAATTCAATTTAACAGACATGAGTGTGTATGTGTGTGTATGAGTGTGTGTGTGTGTGTGTGTGTGCCTGTGCACGTAAGTGTTTTTTTAAAGTGTTTTATGTTCTCCAAACTGTTGATGGTAACTAATTCTGATTGGTAAGATTTCTAGTGATCTTTGTATTTTCACCTATTGCAGTATTTAAAAAAAAAAACAAAAACAAAGAATATGTGTATTTCTATAATAATAATAAAACATAAGGGACTGTAAAAGTATATTCATTTTATGCTCCCTGAAAGCATACTAAAGAAAGATAAAAACAAAGATGACGAAATAAAACTTCATCAACAGTGATAACAGAAAGCCACTGAAATTTAGTCCCTAAGCTATGGAAAGTACCTGCAGTACAATGATTTTTTCTCCAATCACGAAGGGTATCAAAAGTGTATTCCTATCTCTCCAGATTTCAAACTAGGTGCATGTAATTCTGAAAGTTAAAGTTCCTTGGGAGACCAACCATCTTGTAACAAGGTAGGGGTTCAAGGAGTTCCTGAATACTTCCTGTGTGCTAGGTACTGTTCTAAGTGCTTTATGTATACTAGTGAATTTAATCTTCTCATAGCCCCATAAAGCAGACAAGGTAACATCTATGAAGCACAGAGGGGTGAGGCAACTTAAACAACAGACAAAGGTGAAGCCAAGATTTTACTGAGGGAGTCTGATTCCAGAAACTATGTTCATAATCTTATGTGGGGAATACATTTGCGAGGGCTAAATACACATTTCAGATTGGTGGGAGAGACAGAGATAAAAGAAGGCTTGTGCAGAATGACATCTTTGTTTTATCAGATTTGGTGGAAAAGAGAAAGGGAAAATGGCAATGCTTTTGGTAGCCCCTCAATGTCACTGAACAGAGCTAAATAGTCATTGTATCATTCATTGAAACTTCCTAGGTATGAGCCATAGTTCACTGATTAAAATGAATCCCCTTCCTGACTGATAAGATGACCCATAAGAGAGGGAACTCTGAACCCTGAGAGGGAGTGTACTTACACCACAGTGTGGATTGCAGCTTGGATAAAACAGTATTCTAAGAAAACAAATCAGAAACGAGTGCCCTAATCACTCAACTGTCCCCTCCTCTTCTTGAGAAAAATAGCAGCTCACAAAATGAATGACTTTCATTCAGAAAACAAACAAACAAGGAAATTAACATAATGAAAAGGAGAGCTAAAACTTAAAAGGCAAATGGAAAACGTGCATCTTAAAAAGAATTATTTAATTAATAAAAGAACATTTTAGATAACTACTCTCCTATACTCTCAAACAATCAAAGGAACACCAGCGTTTTAAAAATTATAAGCAATCAAGAAAAGTTATTAAGTCTATAGTGCAGAATAAGAGTGTGCTGCCAAATGTCAGAAAAGACAAAAATAAGATATTTTACATAATGATAGATACTAAGACGTAGAAGGAGTTTGAATAGGTACTGATAAAACACAGGGGCACAGTGAACTGGATTATGAAAATTATATAAAACAGGGTAAAGATAAAGGCAATTAGAGAGAGGCAGAGATAGTTGGAGGACACAGAAAATATATTCAACATATGGATAATTACCATCCTTGTTACTAAAACAGAGGAAAGAGCACACAACACATATTACATATGGAAAAGCAAAAGGAAAAAAAAAAACCAAAAAGAAAACATTCAGGAACATAATACAAGAGAGCTTTCCTAAAATGAATGAAGCTATAAATGTGCAGATTGAAAGAATACTGTGTGATTCAAGGGAAAAAATAGCTAAAGAATGACAATCACTGAAACATACCCTGATGAAGTTACTGCAATTCCAGGATATAAAAATTAACATCGTTATAATCTAGGCAGAACAGAAATATCAAAAAAAGGACCAAAAAAAAGAAAAATCAAATTGCCTCTACAATTCTCCTCAGAAACACTTCAACAGAAGAATACATTAGAACAATATTTTCAGAATTGTGAGAAAAAAATGAATACAAGAATTTCATACCCTGCTAAGTTATTGCGTCTGTAAAATGATATAGAAAGTAATGTCTGTAATTTCAGAACTTTGAGAAAAACTGCACTCAAATAGATTGATTGGATAAATATCTTTTTGAAATCTAGACAATCAGAAGAGGAGAAGGAGGAGGAGGAGACTCAGAATGAATAACTCAGAAATTTTGAAGCTGAATGATAAAAGAAAGAGTGGAGATCACTGAATGTATGCAAATACAGAAATTAGACCTTAGAAACCATAGTAAATGGCCTATAGAATACAATACAAAGGGTACAAAACCTGACAATGTAAAATACTGTACTGTAATAAACTAATCAATATCAAGGAAAGGAAGATGCAATAGGTAGGAGGCATTTTAAATATAATATTGTTCTTATTTTTCAGGGCAAGGTATCAATAGATACTGTCAAATTTGCTAAATTAGTAAATAGAATTTAGGTGTATTATTTTAAAGTTATAAGGTATTAAGAGATAACCACTGCAAAGTCCATAATTTTAATTCAAAGCTTTGAAATTACCAAAAGGGGGAAAAGGCAAAAGATAACAAAAAAAGAAACCTAGATCAAAAAACAAATATTTAAAACTGAACACACACTAAAAAATGAAAACCAATTCTCTTCAATAAGACTTGAGGTCAATGAGTGAATCCAAAGGAAAATTTTAAAACATACAGAGCCTCAAACACTCACCATTTCTCTAGTGAATGTTGGTGGGGGTAAACTCAGGTACATCATGCCTTTTCTTCTTCTTACTAGAGACTAGATTTTGCTCAGCTATCTACCCTTCAGACCCACCATTCTCTTTCTCAGAATAAACTAAGCCTTGGCCTGATGGATGTATAGGACCCTCACCCACTTTGCTAGGCACTGGTGGACCAATTCTGGCTAACAATGTGGGAAAAGAAGCATCATACAGACTTCTGGGAAAGACTTTCCTTGTTCTCGAGAATGCCAACTGTGAGTGAGGAAATGTGGAGCTCTAATTGCTATGGACACAAGGGGATTTGTCTTAACATACAGTTTCTATTGCGGATCACAGAGTAGAGAGACATGAAACACCTTAGGGTCTTGAAAACATCACGGAGCTGCCAATAAATCAACCCTAAGGTCCACTGTACATATGAGCTTCCTCATATGTGAGTTAATACATCTTCTCAGTCAATTTGAAGCTGTTTTTGTTGGTTTCATTTTATATACAATACCATGAATCTAATTGATATAGTTAATAAATGACAAAGAATAACATAAATAAATTAGTCAATTATAGGCATGTGCTGCTTAACGATGAGGCTATGTTCTGAGAAGTGTGTCACTAAATGATTTCATCCTTGTGCTAACATAATAGAATGTACTTTTGCAAACCTAGATGATATAGCTTACTACATGTCTTGGCTATATGGTATACCACCATTGTATTAGGTTGGTGCACAAATAATTGTGGTTTTTGCAATTATTTTTAACCTTTTAAAACACAATTACTTTTGCACCAACCTATATATATGGCCTATTGTTGACTGAAACATCATTACACAGCACTTGACTATATTCTACAAACATTTATTTAATGATTATTGTATACTATGCATAGAAATAGAGTTTAGTGAATACATAGCCAGCAAATGTATACACACTCATACGTATACAAATACATGTCTACGTATGCAGCAAATATATGCACACACATATACACACATAGAGAGAGGGTAGAGGAGAGAGAAGGAGAAAGGCAAAGGAGATCTGAAAAGAGATATGAGAAAATGTTGACAGCGTATATGTAACATTTCATACCGCATGAACTCTTTATAAGCGTATATTACTTCAACAACAAAATGATCTTTAAATATTTTAAAGATTTAAACAATCTGTTTTCATTTTGACTATAAAGAAATCACTGCTGTCTCTAGTATCTGTCCTTACAACAAATGTCAACATTGTGTCTTTGGCTGTAATCCACTGGTGAGAAGATCTCAGCAGGAATACAACTGAATTCTGTAGTGTTTGGCTGGGGTTAGATTTCCTATTTTATCATCCAAAAAAAAAAAATCATAGAACAAAATGCTTCAATAGCCCAACACTTCTGAAGCATTCATATATGCAGAAGAAAGAAACTAAACATCATTTTATAAAGAAAAAAGAAAAAGCTATCCAAAGAAGCACATTCCGCAGACCTATAGCTCTATAGACACACACATTATATGGGTGGTATAGAATAAAGATCTTGCTTATCAAGGACAACAGGTTTGAATGGCTGGGGAATTAAAATCTGGTTTCAGCAACCCCTTTGCCTGCTTGCAGTAAATTAAATTTAATGCCGACAGGAGTAATACACATTAGATTCCGGAGCAATAAATTTAAGCTCCAAATTAATGCAACTGAACTGAAATGAAGGGTCTAGGAAGAACATTATGGCCAAAGCAGACTCCTTTAATGATTGTTCTTTTCCTAATGGAGAAAATCAGCTCTGAGAAGTAAAAATGCAAAAGCCACCCGCAGCCTCTGAAGCCTCTGGGTTGCTGATGCTGGTTGGTGTGAGACCTGATAGTCTCCGTTGTGCTTCCATTAGCAATGGTTCATCCATTCCCTCTCCCCTCATTTCATGAATATCTGGCTAGTCTTTTTGGACATAGCAACACCATTTTGAGAGAAGAGTGAGCCGTGATCAGTGAAAGGACAATGGGAACTTGTCCTGAAAGGCTCAGGGGAAAATGGAACAGCACATTTCCTTAATAAGATGAAAAGGTTTCACTTTTCTTCCCCCTGCATCATACATATAAGCCATCTCGCAGCTTAACATTTGTTTTAGAACAATCTGATTTTTCAAGACAAATGCAGATCCTTGGTGTTTATAGGAGGTGAACACCCTACCAAAGCTTCAAGATTATAGAGTAGTCAGAGGCATAAACGATGTACTTGCTATCCTATTGCCATGATAACTCAATTTTATCATTGGCAGTCCTACAACATCTCCTGGTGAATACCGTAGCATCTGCATTGAAATGTCCAGAATTGTGGTGACTATCCTGGGTCCATTAGGGAAAAGAGCCCCTGAGGAACCTCGGTACCTGATAGTAACCTTGGCATTCTGCCAGAACTACTCTGCCTCCAGACTTCTTGATACGTGACATAAAATAGCCCTGTGTTCTTTAAGTCTTTTTTTAGGTTGTTATTTTTCTAGAACTTTGAACCAAAATTATCCTAATTAGTAAAGGGGATCAGGAACCAGTGCTTTCGTCAGTCATTAAGTCAACCGTTTTAATTTATTTTATTTTAATTTAATTTACGTGTGAGCCAAACATGGTCTCTCCCACACAGAGACTACAGCTTATTGAGGACTCCAGAATTACAAAGAAAAAAAAAAAATCAACAGACAATCAGGACCTCAAGGGTTCCTGTTGTGTAAAAAAAGCCAATCTCAAAAAAGGCTCATAGAGCATGATTCTACTTATATGACATTTTGATGTAACTCAATCATACAAATGGAGAATAGAGTCGTGACTGCCAGAGGTTAGGGATGAGGGAGATGGGTGTGGCTCTGAAGGGGAAGCACAGGGCGTTGTGAGGCGATGGAACACTTCTGTATCACATGTAATAAAAGTGCATAGAACTAACACACACATATATGCGCTCACACAGCATGTACTACTGAGGCTGAGTAAGCTCTAGAGTAGTCAGAAGTATACCTCTGACATTATACCCATGTCAAATACCTAGTTTTAACATTGAACTATCTATAAGAGGTATTATCATTGGGGGGTAAAGGGGCGAAGGGTACCCGACACCTCCCTGTACATTTTTTTTTCTTTTTTGCAATTTCCTATGAATTGCTAATTATTTCAAAATAAAAGGAAAAAAGGAATTATAATAATAATCAGGAATTCCTTGTTAGGATGACAGATTGAACATATACATCTAATTTCTAATTTAGAATTTACCAAAAGCATCACAAAAACTACTAGAAATATTCCCCCTGACCCCTTAGGACTTAAATCCAGAAGTGTAAGGGTACAATGAAAAGAGAAGACAATTAATGGTGTTTTGGAACCACTTATCATGGGCTTTGTATGCAAAATAAGGGCAAATCCTGAGCCAGCAGTACAGCTGCAAAGAACCCAATTAATCCTACAAACCTCCTAAAAGGCTTGGGTACTGGCAATTCCAGAAACTTCTAGAAATAGGGGCAATGGGTAAGGCGGGGATCTAAAATGTGTTTTATTGGGTCAAACATTTTTGAGAATTAGTTAGGAATCTAGATCTTCTCCCCGATCCCGTGACTCTGAGTGATTGCCCAGCCTCCTCCCTGACAGAAGAAGGATATTATTCTTTGGTGAGATTTATTCTAATCAGAATCAACAGGCACAGTCAGGAACATGGGTACCATCTGAAAAACAGAGGTGTTAAGTGACTTTATGCTGAACGCTGACACCCTCGAGTGCTCTCCTCCAGTTAGATCTCAGAATACAGGCTGACAAACTCTGAGTTCTGGACAGGGGTTTGAAAGACTCGGCCCTGGGAAACCTGACAAGCCCAAAGCAAAAATGAACTAATACTGTTTCAATTCTCTAGTGCTACACACACACACACAAAAAAACCATTGCGAAACTGCTTAAAATAACAGCTTATTATCTCTCACAGTTCTGTGGTTTGAGTGAGCAGTTCTTCAGCTCCTCTTGGCACTGGCTGAGGTATTAGGATGGATGGAGTCATGTGAAGTCTCCACTGGGAGCCCAGCGGGGGGTTTTAGCTAAAGGCATCAGATCTCCTCCCTTTGGGTCTCTCCAGGAGGCTGCCTCACATCATGAAGTCAGGTTACTAAGTAGTGTTTCAAGAGGGAGCAATTTTAAAGGAAAGGGCTCAGCTGAGGACCAGCAGAGTAATATCACTTCCACCGTATTCTGTTGATTAAATCAGGCATAAGCCCAGCCTAGAGTCAGTGTGCACATTCATAGGTTCTGGGAGGCATCATTCACGGGGGGTCAGCAGTGTAACAGCCCACCACACTGACATCAAGGGCTCCCCAACAAAGAGGTGACCGGGATCATCCTAAACTGGAAGTTAAATTAGCCACACCCTCAGAGATTCCAATCAGAGTTTTCTCGCCTACTATTAATTATAAGCAGACAAACCACAATCCATCAATACCTGAGACGACTGAAAAAAGCCTCCAATACAAAAGAGACCAAAACAAGAACAGGGGAAAGAAAGCAAATTGGAAGAATTATAAATTATACAGAGGGTGCAAAACAAACATATGCACATTTTAGGAAAGGAAAAAACTGTATTAAAATTATGTTGATGGTAACCACTTTGAGCACCTCTTATAATTGCAGAAGTCAAACGTGACTTGTATTCATCTTTTGTTATCGGTATATATAGAGTATTACAATTTTAATGCAGTTTTCCTTTCTTAAAATGTGTATACATTTTTTGCCACCCTCTGTATATATATAGTTTTTTTTTATCTATATACATATATATAACTATATATAGTTGTATATTTATTATATTATATATTAGATTAAAATTTAGATTATTATGTAATATTATACATATCATATAAAACATATAATATATATATATAACAATATTAGATTATATATATATATATTATATATTAGAAATTATATATGTACCAGGAACACTGAATAATCCATTGCTGCTTTTTCTTGAAACTGCTATCTAATCTGTATCAAGATTACACAAGATTTCCCAATTATAGGAGACAACCGAGAATCCATAGTCTGGGCCTACTTTAAAGATGAGGCAGTTTAGGCTCGGGGAGTGGAAGTAATTTACTTGGATGACACAATTATTTGGTAACAAACCTGGAGTTAGAACCCTGGTGAACTGTTTTTATCCCAGTTTTTTTTCTGTTATGTGGCACAGCTTCCTCAGAGGAAGAGATGCTCAGAAAAATGATAATTCATATGACTTCTGTCTCCAGTCACTGCTGCTCTTTCTATCAGTGGACACCACCTGGAAAAAAAGGCAGTAGGGCAGCCTAGCGCACAAGGTTTTTCCATTTTACCACCAGATTGCTCTCGTGCTTTTGGGGAAAGAGTAACCTTAAAATGATGAATGTTTGTCCTATTAAAAGCTCCTCCAGCACAGGCATTATTGATAGTGTGTAAAAAGGCCATCCATTTTAGTGCAAATGAAAATTGAAATGGAGAGAACATCGTGTCTTTTTTTCTAATATATGATGCTGGCTCAGGAGCAGTGTGATTGGTGCGAGCTGAAAACAGCTGTCCAGAGTCCTTGCGACCTTCACCTTCTTCCCACTTATGATCGCAGGGATGCCAGATCAGAAAGGAAGCTGGCTTCCTAACACAAATCTAATAATGTTTTCAGCTTTTAGCAGGGCATTCAAGGACTCTCACAATCCGGTATCAACTTGCTCCTTGGATTTATCTTCTGTCACCTTCAGTCCCCAAACCAATGTGTTAGTTATCGGAGATAACTGTCATTATTATTCCTACATCGCTGTGTGCTTGTCTACTCTCTCGCATGTGCTGTTTTCAGTGCCATTCCCATCTTTTCTGTGTGGCTGATTAATTGTCTTCTTTCACAGTCCAGCCCAGTGTCCCCACTGGGTCCTTCGCCACACCTTCTGTTCTTCAAGCTGCATGGACTGTTGCATCATGACACTTCCATTGCTTTTTAAATTTATGAAGGATGTTCATGTGACATGGAATTATGGTCAGGTGTATGTCTGTCCCCTCATCTACAGGGTGAACTTCCTGAGAACAGAGACCTCATGCACCCTTGCATCTTCAGGGCCCAGCACAGTGCTTAGAGGTAGGGTTTCCAGGCGGGAATTCCCACCCATTCTCAGGGATTTTTTTCACTTTCCCATTCCTGAATCCCAAGAAAAGTTGGTCAGGAAATTGGGAAAATTGGCTCCTTGAACCCAGGTGGTTGGTGGTATCTGCCGTTACTTTGTGGAAACAAGTCATCATGGAGAACAGAAAACAGTTTATATCTTGGGATTCAGGAATGGGAAAGTGAAAAAAATTTCCTGAGAATGGGTGGGAATTCCCACCTGGAAACCCTACTCAGAGGATAGCAGGCAATTAAATATTGGTCTAAAGAAGGAAACTGTCAATGAGTGGTGAATGAATGAGGAACCCAGATGAGATCAGAAAGCATACTTCTTCTTTAAGAAGACTTCTCAGCTACAGAGTCACTCTTAGCCACCATCAGTCCCAGTGATCAGGTACCGGGGGCCTCCACCTGGGCAATCAACCCAGCTGCCAAGGTCTGTGTCGTTTGCCTATCCGCCAGTAATAACTTTCCAGGAGTAATACGGTGCCCGTCTGAAAGAGCGTCTTCGTTTCAAATGCAGCAATCTTTTTCAGTGACATGAGAGAGCATTTGAGACCCTCCATGCTATATAATTAACACCCATGCATTAATCTTTCTATTTTGTCGCTGGGTTTAAACCCATTGCTGGTGATTATTATCTCTTGATACGAGAATTTCAAAGTAAACTGGCAGTTAATTTACCAGCATTTAAAAGTAATGAGGAAGCAAAGATGTCAGAATGAAATACACGTTTCTTTGAAAACTAAGGCAACGATTGCCAACTCTTTTGAAATCTGGTTAAGCATACCAACCTTAAAAGGGGAAGGATGAAAGAGCAGCTGAATTGTGATTTAGTTCAGACAGGGAACCATTAGGGAGGCAGTATGGAAAAATGACAAGAGGGTTAGGCTTAGAGCCAGGAGGCCTGGATTTGAAATGCCAGCTTCACCTGTTCTTAGCTGTACCAGTTTAGCTGCTGCCATTTCTTTTGTCTATAAACTACACATAATAATTTCTACTTTGCAGCATTATTGATGATAAAATGAAATAATACATATGTAAGCTCAGAATCTGGCATGCAGTTGGTGCTCAATAAATGTCCATTTGTCCTTCAAAAAAAGGAGCACCTCTGACAGAGCATTTGTTACATCTCTGTGTCCTTCACAAGGACGGAAAGAACAGCTGATTTGGAAACAGGGAGGAAGGGGAATTGAATACATACAAGGAGGCAAGATCGCTCAAGAACTTAGTAAACCACTTTACACTTATTTCAAATTGAGAGAAATTAGGTGGTCTACTCGACTTTACTACCCTACTGGTGAGCAGCTGAAGCCTCTGGATATAGACAAAAGTAACACTGTGGCTGCACCGTTGTACTATACTCGAATGATACTTCCATGCCACTGCCTGCACATTCGACTTGACCCCATGAGCTCAGTGTTCCAGGAAGGATGTTTAGGAAAGCAAATGTACACTTTTCTATATTTTTGTGTTTTTCAAGAATGAATAATAATAAGAAATTTTTATACTTTAAAGTAATCATTGTTTTAAAATAAAATGTAGCACCTTAACTGTATTTATTTAAAATATAAATACTGTAGTTATTTTCTGTAGGTTTTCAAACACATTTTGGAGAACAAATGTGAAATCAATTCATGCAGTGGAAGGGTTAGTAGGACACGTCTAATACTGAGCCTAACCTCTAACCTCTTAACTCAAATTCATCATAGTGGAAAGAAAAGGGGTTTTTGGAGCCAACAAGAATAGGTTCAAATTCTGGCTCAGTTACTTCCTAACCCCAGGACCAGGACAGTCATTTAATTGCTGTGAAATGAAGTGACTAAGCTCTCTGAGTTACAGTTATTTTGTTGGTAAAATGGAAGCATGGTACTTCCCTCATTGGGTGGCTGTATTAAATCTGATAATGCATGTAAAGCAGCAAATATAGGACCTGACATATCGTATGTGCATGACTATCTAGTTTTCCTCCCAACTTGCATCTTAGTATTGTTTTTCCCTAATAGACTGGGAATTAATCAGTATAAAGTGTTACAGCAAAGCAGGCTCATGGGAGTCAGCTTCCCCAGCAGTTTTAAGTTACATTACATGGATCCCTAGGGATTCTCAGAGTTGTCCCCTATGCTACCTGAGGGGTGGCAAAGTTCTCCATTTTAATCTGTTTAGTGTTTAAAAGAAATGGTAACACTACTAACAAGAAAAAATATCAACATAGCAAACATCTGCAAATCAGTGATCTGTTGCAACTCATCCTTTTACGTTTGAGTAAACTCAAAACAAAGAAGGCTCAGGGCTTGCTAGAAATCATCCTGTGTGTGTGTGTGGTGGGGAGGGGATAAATGATGGCAAATCAGATATGTAACACAGAATTGGGATGTCATGTGTGATAAATGAGTAGAGACTCTTCCTGGAAGTCTATTATTACTGCCTACCTATTGTGACCTTTGCCCCAGAGGCCTCCCTATCCAAAAATAACCTCAAAATTTTGCCGAATATAACTCTGTTTACAAAGAAATTTGCAGGAGATCCAAGTACTTCTATCAGGTAAATAAATAGTAACAATAAAAAAGAAAGCGATGAGTGTCATGGAAGATATATTGGAAAGGTGTGAATGGATGATCATTCGGATCTGTCATGAGGGTAGACAAATAATAAACTAGAGAGCAACCTTTCTAGGACAATTGCAGATAGTGTTCCATGAGTTGTGGAATATGGTTACAACAGCTCTCTGCAGAAAAAAACACATAAACACAGAATGTACTTACATCCAGGTTTGGGAGTCAGAGTTCAGTTTCAACTCACTTGCTGCACCTTGAGCACGTCACTTCACCACTTAGGCCTTCCCCACCTATAAAAGGAGACACATAAACAGGTGTTTCGATGGTCCCTCCAAGTTCTAACATTCCCTGATTGTAGTTGAAAATAATATCTATTTTCTTCCACTCCACACTTCTTATATATCAAGAGCAGAGAAGAAGTTATGTAATAGAGGACCTCTCTTATGCTTATTCACCCCAAGCCTTTTAAAGTCAGTTCTAGTCACATACTTGACTGTCACTGGGACATTGGTTCATTAAAGGATGCTGCCTTTTGTCCCTGGACCCATCCAGTGTGGCAGCAGCAACAGCAGCAGCTAAAATACGTCAATTAATCTATACAAGTTATTTTACTAAATTTGCTTTGGTCCCCTTGTAGTGACAGCATATCAGCTTGATTTCCTTCTTCCTCTTGGTTCTTGTTCTGAAATCCATCAAACTTTTTTCCCCAACTGAATTCAATGTTCTTGTTCTTACCACCAGCCTCTGCAGCCTGCAACTCAGCAAAGTTTATTCTGGAGCACTCTAGTACATTACAAGCAAAGCAGTTCTTGTAATGTTGCCCACACTAGTTAGAGATGCTAGATATCATTATTGTTTTATTATATATTTAATTGCATGATTGCAACACTGAGATTTGTTATGTCAATGTATTTTCTATTGATTATTTGGCATTTTGTTCAGTGCCATACATTTTGCGTGCTCAAATTGTAATTATGGTAAGATGTTTGGCACACGGTGGAGAAATAATTTTCTTGGAAGAATTAGATATTTTACCCATGGTGGCAGGCTTACATGAATGAATATTCCTTTAAAGGCTGATAATGTATTTTAGATCATTTTCAGTTACAGCTGATTTCTATTTTACTTTCTGGGTGTCTGTGGGAAGTGAGAAGAAGAAAGATCAATATTTTCCTACTTTATGGATATGTTAAAATCATTTATTAAAAGCCTGCCAGGGATCAAACCTCATAAAAAAGCAATCCAGCCTCGAAATGAAGGGCACTGAGTTTGTGGCTTGCAATCTCCTTTAACAGTGTAACCTCTGAACCCTTTAAAGACATCTGGAAGGTTCTAAATGATCTGGCTCTTTCTTCTTTCTCCATTTTGTCTGTAGTCTCCTTCCCTTTTACGTACACACTGGCTGTCTCTCTTCCAGACTGAAGGGCTTTGCACTGGCTGTGCCTTCTCTTTCACTCACATCACCATGTCTTGCCAACCTCTAACCTCTGACCTTAGTTGCATCTCTGATCTGAGATGCAACTTTTTCAAAGAGAAACTTGAGCTCCTCAAATTTAGATCCACTATCCCTATTTTCCCAGTGCATTGGGCCATATGCTTTGCCTTCATAGTACTTACTCTGTAGTTTTCTTGTGATTATTTAAAACACATCCCACCTCTTTCAGAATGATGAAAATCATGATGTCAGGGACCATGCTTACTTGGTTTTATCTATATTTTTCGTGCTCAGGACATAATGGAAACTTAATAAATATTTCTCTGAATGAATATTTGCCCTTATATTACCCATTTGTTCAACTCTGGACTCAGCCTAGTACAACTACTCTACGTCTTTGGGTTGGATGGGTATCAGCTTACTATAAAAACAGCAACTGATGAAAATTTTTAATTTTATAATAAACATTGAACATATTCATTTACATTAATATAATCTTCATTATTATGGTAGAAATAGTTCTTATTTAGGGATTATTTGGTTACAAAAATAAGGAATCTACTCAATGATACCCAGTATAAAGGCTGTCTGGGGATCTAGTAGAACCAATTGCAGAAAACTGAATTGCATATCACAAAACTGAAAAGTCTTCAGGCAACCTCTCTCTACAGCTCTTTCTCTAGCTCTCTAATACAGTCTTTCATCTCTGTCTCTTCCTGAACATATCTTTGTTTCAGAACGGTTTTCTCAGTGAGACTCTTAATTCCTTCTGCCTATAATTGTGGCTTACACAGGCAATAGCTTATCAGGAGCCCAACTTTGTCTCTAAGTCTACGTAACCTTGCAATTCCAGTGCCCAGCATTGTGTTACTCAGTTGGCCTCTGTCTGGCTCAGCTTCAACTCTCAAAAGGCAGCTACTGTCATTGGTTGCTGGCTGTTCATAGGATGTTTTCTTAGGTCCTTGCTATATAAGGTCTCCATAAAGACCTGCAATGTGGAGCCAGGGCCCTGAAGCAACGGTTCATGTTCAGCATACAGCCTTGAATAAGAAAATACGGAGGTAAAGAAAATTGAGAAATGTTCCTATTAAATGATTTAATAAAACTATTTTGGTGTTGACTTTGGAAATATATGTTTATCGGGGTTATTCTATGGGGAATACTTTATCCCTCCATGACAAAAGGTAACTGGGGTGTTATGAGTATTATATTAGGTTGGTGCAAAAGTAATTGTGTTTTTTTGCAATTATTTTTAACCTTTTAAACCACAATTACTTTTGCATCAACCTAATACTAATGTTGTACAACCAGATGCAGAAGCACATCTTCACTGTTGGGTTCAGCTTTGTTTTCCAAGGGCAGGGACACTGTCTATTAATCCAAATCTGTCTTGAGTGTTTCTGTATACTTTGTATGTGCTCACTAAACATTTAGATGGTGAGCCACTTGCAGAAGTGTGGATGATCCCATATGTAATGTAGGTTGTCCAAATGATGCCCATATTTCAGGCTTCTGAATGTGAGTCATGCTAATAGTAACTTAAGTAATAGGGTTTTGAGGGTGGGGATGCTGATAAATGACATTCTGATCCTCCCTTTCTGAGTTCTGAATCAATTGATATAGACAAAAGATTAAGAAAGAAGGAGAGATGAATAACTTTCTTACTTGTTAAAGCCAAAGTAGAGAATAAGATGTAGTTATCACACACATAGGCTTCCTAATACTCTTGCCTTCCTCTTCTGTCCCCTTTCCTCCCCCTCTTTGAAGTATAGGCCTATTGTCAAAATTGGACTAATGAAAGCACCAGCTCTAGATTGAAAACTTCAAGGAAGTACTAACTCCAATTTTATTCAAATTGCTCTAAAGATGAAAAAATTGGTGAAAAGCTACCTGACTTATTTTATGATACTAGTATGATCTTGATACTAAAACCAAAGGAAATTGTGAGTAAAGCAAATTATAGGCCAATTTTACTTTCCAATGCAAATAATAATGTCTTAAATAAATATTTAGCAAACAGAATCTAGGTGTTCATAAACAAATACAGGTGGATTTACCATGGTAATAATGAAATGTAAGCCCCAGAGTCTTTCAGTTACAAGAGCTCCTTCTAAGTCATATTGCTTGATTTTGGAATTTTTTCCTCAGAAAAGGCCCCCAAAATGTGTACGGTCCTACTACACCATCTCATTTCAAGTATATGCACACAAACTTATATACACAGTATAAACACATCATGGACAATTAGGGTTTACTCTAAAAATCCTAGAATCTATTAACATAATTTACCACAATAATAGGAAAAAAAGAGAAACATATATGATCATCTAAAGAGACAGAGAAAAAAGAATTGGATATATTTCAGTGTCTACTCTTGCAAACAGAATAGAATTTATCTAATAAAAGGTAACCACCAAGAATTGTCACCAAGCATTGTGCTTTATTATGAAATGGCAGAAGCATTTCATTGAAGGAACAATACAAGGATACCCACTACTGCTGCTTTTATTCTGTACCAGCCTTGGGGTCAGAGCCAATCCATTAAGATAATATAAACTGTTAGTACCAAAGTGGGAAAGAAAATATGAAACAGATTTTATTTGAAGAAAAATAATTGTATTTATAGAAATACCCAAAAAAATCTAATGAAGAATGAATTAATAAAAGATTCAGCAAGTTTATCTCACACGAGTTTAAAATGCCCATATCAATGACTGACTGATGCACAAGCAAAAATCCATTAAAATTTTTATAACAAAAAATATGTCTGTTACAAAAATTAAAAAAAAATGTTATAGATCAATGCACTTAATACAATTGCAACAAAATCACATCACGGGTTGATAAATTAAGAAAATTCACATAGATGGAGTAAGAATAACCAAAACAAACAAACAAAAATAATAATAAGGAAGTGGCATTCACTGTGTAAGATGCTGACTTATTATAAAACCCGGTAGTTAAAACCAGGTGGGGGTGCAAAAATTGCCAAGTGGACTAATAGAACACAATGGAAAATCCAAATAGAAACCTATGTAAATAGGAAGGTTGGGATGTGAGATATATGGCAGCATAAATCAGTGAGAAAATCAGGGGCTATTCAATAAATGGTGCTGGGACAACTGGGTTAAATACATTGGGGGAAAAGTCTTATCTCTTTCTCCCATGAGACATGTTAAGTCAAATCCAGATAGAATAAACACAAATGTGATCAGCGAAACTTCATTTTTTTTTTAGGAAAATATGGAAAAATATTATTATGACTTTAGCATGGAGAAAGATTTCATAAGTAAGTCACACAAGGCACAAGTCATCAAGAAAAAGATCGCTAAATCTGACGGAATCAAAATGTAAAACTTCTATACAACAAAACACATGATAAAAGAGAGTGAAGAGAGGAGCCACTGACAGGAAATAGATATTTTCATTACATATGGGCAATAAATGATTAGTGAGGTGGATGTTAACCAGGCCCAAGTGTTTTCACACCCTTGCTAACATGTGGCAAATTCCCCATTACGTGAGTATCGCCCTTCCAAAGAAGAAATTAGCTAGGGCTTAGGGAGCAAGCCTAGGTGCCCATGATCTGATGCACCAGCAAGAGTTTGATTAGAAAAAAAGCCCCTGGCTTTAGGGGACAGCAGGCAGTGTTTCCAACCTTCGGTTTCCAGCCTCATTAGTGGCACACTCAGTGTTTGGGCCCAGCTGTGTGGCAGGGAGGCTCTGCTGTGACAACCCTGCAGTGTGATTTGGGCAAACCACAGGACCTCTGAGTCAACTCTTTGGTCCTTCCAGAGATTCCATTAGCTGCTCAACATCTTTTTAATATATGACTTTTCTGCTTAAACCAACTAGAATGTGTTCTTGTGCTTGTAAGCTTAAGTAAGGACAATGACTAATACAACTCCTATACAGAATAAAGAGCACTTCTCAAATCGATACAAGAACTTAAAAATGATCAGGAAATTCAGAAGAGAAAACCTGAACTGAAAGGCTAACTAGTATGTGAAAAGATGCTCCAGAGCACTAGTACTTAGGGAAATGCAAAATAAACAACAAAATAAGGCTTTATATTCACCACATAAGGCAACTTTAAAAATCTACTAAGACCAACTGAAGGAGAGGATGTGTTCAGAGATTACCCATCCCTATTGCTGATGGAATGGTACATTGGTACAACCATGTGAAAGAGCACACATTGTATCACGTGAGAGCTGTGCCTACTTAAGACACAACAAGCATGTACTCTGAAGAACCCCTTTCCCATATGCCCAAGGGGGATGTACAAAGATGTTGACTAGAGTTGCTTGTAATAGTGAAGATTTGACAACCTAGAAAGTCAATAGGAGGTTAAATATATAAATTATACCATTTTTAGTTAAATTCCATGCAGCAGTTAAAATGGATTAACAAAACAAGTATGTACCAGGGAAAAATGTCAAAACATGTCAAGTGGCCAGGAAAAAAAAATGAAATGAAATACTGAACAGTATCATCCCACATTTGTATTTCTTTTAAAAAAACAAATAAACAAAAAATAACATTCTGTATAATTTGAGGATATATACACATGTAGTGAAAATGGTAAGATCATGCACAGAACAGGGACTTAACCATTTTGAGATGATATTTACCTCTGTAGAGAAAGGGGTGGGGAGGGGGCTCCAACCGTTCCCATTGTTATTTTCTTAAAACTATATTCTAAAGCAAATGTGCCAAAATGATGAAGTGTTAAATCAAGTCGTGGGTATATGTGTATCCATTACATTATCCCCCTTCCTGTATGTGTATAGGACATATTTCCTATTTAAATGTGTAATTAAGAACTTTCTAGATGTGCAAGTAAAAGAAAACAAAGAGAAGGAGGAGATGGAGAAGGCTGACAGTCTGACAACAGCAGCCTGGACACATTTTCAAGAGGTTTCAGTTCAATACAGCATAAAAATGTACGATAACAATGCTCTGTCACCCCTTACTTATTAGTCTCCCAGGCTTTGGGTACAAAGCCTCCTTCTTCAACTCCACATTAGTTAAACAGGTGTACAACATGGGATTCCATACAAGAAAACTATGAGCTCCATGAGGCTGTATTCCCCTGAATGAGCATCTAGTACCGATTCAAAAATGCTGGTTCACTGACTGAATCAGTAAATCACTATCAAGGTAATTAAATAACCAAAATAGCAAATGCATGGTACAGTGGATGACAACCTTAAGTGTCAGAATAGAAAGTAACTTAAAACAATATTAGATAGTCAAAACTACCCTTGGAAATCCTTAGAAAATCCCCATGTTTTCCGGCTTTGGAAACTATTTTCTTTTTTAATTAAAAAATCCCATCTGATTATAAAAAGTAGTTGTGTTGTACGTGGGGGTGAAGTTACTCTAAACATGTATATCTTTAAATGTTATAACCACACTCAGACGAGAGGGCCACACTACCAGCCTGTGCTTCAGAGAACAAAATTCAGGTGAAGGTCGCTATTGGGTTTGAACTGAATAAATAGAATAGCAGATAGAATTCCATACTTTTTAAAATCATGGATTATCTCTTTGTCTTTATAGACCAAGTGAACAAAACTGAATTTACATTAGTTAATGGAGAATATGATGTGGCTCGACCTGATATGGGATTGTTTCATTATTACCAAAATAATTATAATTAATGAAAGCGTGCTAGGAACCTGTAACTTTACCAATACAACATCCTCCGAACATGCTTATATGACTGACTTCACGCTCATTTGTTTATTGTGGACCAATTCACAAGACGACATCTTTCTGAGAACTGCTGCTCCTGGACCTGAAAAATTCACAGTTCATCCTAACTTTCCATTGTGTGAGTGTGTGTGTGTGTGTGTGTGTGTGTGTGTGTGTGCGCCTGCCACATAGTGTATTCCAACATGTCAACCCAGGCAACAGGCATTTTTAAAAGCATGATACATACTGAGTGTTGTCTACAGTCTTGCCTCCTCAGAATTTTTATGCCAAATTGAAGGCAGGTTTATCAAATTTTCAAATGACAAGAGGCTCAGAGACACAGAAAATATTTTCAAATGCAAAGAGAGAGAGAGAGAGAGCGAGACAGAGAGCGAGAGCGAAACAGAGAAAGAGAGAGAGAGAGAAAGAAAAAAAAAACTTACAAGTTTGGAATGATACGATGAATAAAACAACATGGAATTTAAAAGAATTACATGTAAGGGCTTGGACCTGAGTTGAAAAATCAACTGCTCAGATAGAAAATGGGGGAGAGAGGTGTCAGAAACAGAACACTTGAGAAAGAATTAGAAATTTTAAACAACAGGAAGATCATCAGGGTAACGAGTTGTTTGGGACTTTGTACAGGAGAATATTTTAAACTCTAATAATGCTACTAATTTAAGGGTATTAATAATATATCACAGTTTGGAGATATTGTACAGTTGCATTTCAATATAAACCCTTTCTGCCAAATGAATTCATACATCCAAATATGGCTAACAGGATAGTGTTTTAGTTGGCTATTACTGTACAACCAACCCGGCCGGAAACTTAGTGTCTTAAACGTACTTTTTTCCACAATTCTGTAGTGGGGGAATGTGGTCGGGGTTCAGCTGTGTGGTTCTTCTGCTCCACATCGTGCCAGCCGAGGTCATTCACTTATTCAATTGCATTGAGCCAACACCTAGGCTGAGGCAGAAGGTCCGGTAAGTTTTCAACTCAAAGGTCTGGTGTCTCAGTGGTCCTCCACATGGCCACTCTCCCTCTCTCTACATGTTCATGCTCTCACTACTTGTATTCTACACTAGGGTTTCTTAACTTCTGCACTATTGACCTTTGGGGCTGAATGATTTTTTTCACTGTGGGACTGTTCTGAGCTTTGTAGGCTGTTTAGCAGCACTGTTGGTTTCTACCCATCAGATGCCAGTGGCAGGCCTTTCCCCCCACGCCCCAGTAGCAACAGTCAAAAATATTTCCAGACATTGCCAAATGTCCCCAGGCAACTTTGTCCCTGACTGAGAACGAACAGTCTGCCACAACAAAGTATTTTATAGCATGGCAGCTGACTTCCTTGAGAGGGAAAGAGGAAGCTCCCAATTGTCTCCAGGTCTGGGCCTGCAAGTCTCAGACCTTCACTTTGGCCACATTCTTTCAGTCAGAGCAAGTCACACAGCAGCCCAGCCTGTATAGGAGGGAAATCACTCTTCTTCACGTTTGCTTGCATTAAACATGGCAGTGACCCCAACCAGCCGCAGCATCTTCTTGGGCACACAATTATTCTGCATGAACCGATTAAAAATGGAAACAGTCATGCACATGGTGTCCTGCCGTAACCTGGATTCCATCTGAACCTGCATTAGCCAATCAATTAGGATGGCTCTCATGCTTCCAGTGACTTTGCGACCCAGTAGGGATTTTGGTCTGGCTGCTTGCTCTTCCTCAAGTCGTCTCAGAAAAGCATAGCTGTCTTTCACATACTCACTGCAAAGGTTGGGATCGGCTCCATCTTCTGCCTCCTTATCATTCACTGCAAGAAGTACGTCAGAGAAAGCCTGACATGGGTATTCGTCTGCAGGGGCACATCCAGATGTTCCCATAGGGCTTGGAGAGGGAGTATCCACCAAAATAGGCTCAGGTGAACGTTTTTCTCTAGCACAGCCATAGGCACAGGCTCCAGTGCCCTTTCCAGAGGTTTTGGTGGGTTCTTTTAGCAATAACTTTTCCAGCAGCTAAAGTTTTGCTTCCTTGTTCAGAGGCATTTTGGCCTGTGGCTGTTTACTGACTTTGCTGCCAATGTCTCCAAGAGCTGTGCTTGGCTGTAGCTAGGGCTGGGAGGCTGCAGCAGTGACCACAGGCACGCACTCTGCACCTGCCATACTGATCTTCGTCTGATTTTCAGCATTCATTTTCATGTTTCTGATGATGCAGAACGTCAAGTCTTCCTCTTTGCCAGGCAGCAGCTCCGTGGGGAGAAGTGGAGAACCGAGGAGATTAATTCTTAAATAATTAGGTTAAATAAAGCTTAAGTTACCTAAAATACTGAAATGCTATGATTTTATTTGAATCTGTGTGTATTTCTCAAGGTCTATTAAGTCATATCAGGACTATTTAGAAATTAATGTGTGGAGGAGGAGTGAGAATGTCATGAATTCAATTCCATGGGGAATATAATTTTGTAAGGTGTTAAAATTACGCAAACAAACTTTAACGGCAATGCCCTGTGAAAGGCAGTCCTTCCTATGTGTGGAAGGCAGTCATTAAAATTCACTTGAACTAGAACAATAAAATCCCAATAAAAATACCAAGTAAGTATCCAGGGGAAATCAGGTTTATGTTCTGTTGGAAATTGCCACCTACACAGTAGGCTTCCAACCTTTCCTCAGATGTGTGGGACAGAAATCTTATCTAAAACAAAGCAGGGAAGAGAAACAGAATTCGGTGTGGGGAATATGACAGGGCTGAAGAGCTGGCTGGAGCTCTGGAAATGTGATTTGCCCAAGAATGATAAGAACAAAGACACGATTATAGCCCGTCCCTCAAAGACATCTTAGATGTGGCAAAGTCTGGTATTAAAACAAATGGATTTGTTTAGCTGCATTCAGCATAAGGTAGGATATCTTTCTACACTGATGGAATTGGAAGATTAAAAAAAAATCACCACTTGCTCTTGGATGAGAGGATAAAATGATTAAAAGGCAACTAAGTCATTCTCAAGTAATGTGTGCTCTAAAGAAATCTGACAGGAAGACAGCTGCAGTTAGAAGCCACTGTGTGGGCCAATCTCAACCAGGAAGTCTCCAAGTGATTAAAAGAACAGCTTGGGTTAGGTTTGTCTCTTAGAATTCCTTCACACGCAGGCTGCTTTCTGTTCAGCCATTTTAAGAAGTATATAGTTCTAACTAGGTAGTTCAGTATCTTTTGGGAGAGTAGAGTGGACAGAACTTTCAGGTTTCCCTAGCCCAGAATACACAAGCTCTCTCCTTTTTTTTTTTTCTTCTACCAGTACTCATCAGTGTGACTTAAGACCCTCATCACTCTACTGAATCTATTATCTCTCATATCACCGAGAAATTACTCTTTGAAAAATGTTCTTTCCTAATTTTCACTATCCTTCATATTTATGAAGCACTAAATGCTGTTGATCATGCATTGCTTCTCTAAGCCTTCTCATCTCTGAAACTTTTTGCTTGGCAATCTTCTCCGAGCACCTTTTTCCTATCACTTAGCTGTTAATTTCCACCCATGCCTCATCTTTCATGCCTTTATTTTTGCTCACTCATTCCCTCAGAAAGCTTATGCACCATTGTTTCTTCAACTACTACTATCGGGACGATGGATTCCAAATCTAAATTTCAAACTATAAATCAAGTTATTTAGATTCCAACACTGTGTATAGGGTACGGGTGCTTAGATGGCACATCTATATTAATTAGGACATGACAGGCTCCATACAAACTAAAATAAGCCTGGAAGATTAGTGACAATATGAAAAAGTTTTATTGCTACTCATGTCACACCTAGTGTATGGCAGATTATTCTCTTCTAAACAGTGACTCAAGGATACAGATCCTTTCCAACACATGTGGTATCGAGACCAGACCCATTTGCGGAAGTGTATAGATCCCTTCCAACTACATCCTATTGGCCAGTACCTAGGCACATGATCCCAACCTAATATGAAGGAGACTCATAAATATAGTCTTCATGTGAGCACTAGAGGAAACAAATCAAGTGGGATTTGGTAAACACAGAATATTTTCTCTACCACAACATTCTCGCTCAGCTCAATTCCTCTCAAATCTAACTCATCATCTTCCTCTCCAAACTGTAGTTAACCAACTATATAATACACTATTTCCAATAGTCATCCAGTACTTTTTTGGGTATCTCATACTTAAAAACATTAAAAACATTATCTTTAATAAATGATTCTATTTGACACCAAAACTTATTTTTTATTCTTTTAAAATATCAGTCATATGTTCTCAGTATTGATACCTTAGATCAGATATTCATAAAGTCCTGCTTGTAGAACTTCATAATATCTCATTATATAATTTCCCTCCTCAGTTTATTGTCTTTCTGGAAAATAGCTTTCTAAAACAATGTTTCCTTAACATCTCTCCTCTGCTTAAGTGACTTCCTATTTTTTTCAGCGTCAAGTCCGAATACTCATGGATCTCAGAATTTCGCATAATTTGGTCCCATACCACTCAGATGACTTGATCTTCCATTTCTGTATTAGTCAGGGTTCTCCAGAGAAACAGAACCATAAAATATGTACATCTGTATCTGTAACTATGTCTGTCTAGAAAGAGATTTATTATACTGTATTGGCTCACATGACTATGAAGGCTGAGAAATTCCACGATCTGTCACCTCCAAGATGGAGACCCAGGAAAGCTGGTTTTGTAGTTGGAAGGCCTGAGACTCAGAGAGCTGGTGGTACACCAGTCTAGGTCAGAAGGTTTGAGAATCAGGTGTGCTGAGGGCAGGAGATCAATGGCCCAGCGCAAATAGGAAAGCAGAGAGTCCATTCAACTTTCCTCTGTCTTTTTGTTCTATTCAGATGCCCACCCACATTGTGTAGGGCCATCTGCTTTACTCAAGCCACCAATTCAAAGGCTAGTCTCTTCAAGTAACACCCTCACAGACGTACTCAGAAATAATGTGTAACCAGTTATCTGGGCATCTTTTAGCCCAGTCAAGTTGACAAATGAAATGATCCATGACAACTGCTCTTCTACATGTTCCCCATGGTCATTTCTCTCATAATCCCTCACCATCCTCCACCACCTTTTATACATACTGACCATGCGATTACTTGTCTTACTGATGTTTTCCTAGCCTAAAGTACATTGTCAACTCTTTTAGTCATCTGTCCAAAATCCTATTTATACTTTTTTTAATTAAAGTTTATTGGGGTGACAATTGTTAGGTAAAGTTACATAGATTTCAGGTGTACAATTCTGTAATACATCATCTATATATCACATTGTGTGTTCACCACCCAGAGTCAGTTCTCTTTCCATCACCATATATTGGATCCCCTTTACACTCATCTACCACCCCCATTTATACTTTAAGATTTAACTTCTATTCCAATTCTTCTATGAAATGGTCTTTGTCTCTTCTAGGCCTTGCTAATCCCATCATTTTCTCTGCTCAGTTTAGCACCTCACAGTTTTTCCTTGTTTCATGTTAGATTTTTCTCCTAAAGTAGTACATAAGCACTTAATTCAGGACTCACAGTTTTCTGGTGATTGTAGAATTCAACTCTATGTGCTGATTTGTGTCTATTTTTTCTCTGAATCTCTTACAGCACCTAGGAGAGTGATAGGCATATAGTCAATTCTAAATAAAACAACAATGTTTCAAGATACAGAAAACTGCAATGATAAGATACCAGGAAGAGTTGTTTATTTCTGTAGCACATCTTTCCATGGACATTTTCATGAATTCTATCAGGTTTTTATTTTCATGGGATATTGTCAGTAGCACATAAACTTTTTATAGGACTCCTAAAAAGCTTTAAAATAGGGTAAGTATTCTTAGCATACACCTATATTGAGACATTAATTAACCCCCAAATACTGCATAACACATTTACTCAATGTTAGGTATATGGGCTATATATAGACACTGGCAATTTCTAGGCAACTTCAGTCTCCAAAATCAATTCATTTCAACTACTTGCAGAATTTGGTGTTTCTACATTAAAGTTTTCCTGAAGATTTAGATCTCCCTTGAACATATTCAGTTGTTCTCCTGGGTATTTGTGCTTTGGTTAAGTTCAGTTATGAGCTTTCAGGATTGGATGATTCATGCTATTATTTCAGCTGCTTATATGTTTTTTCTTCAACTTGCAGCTCCCTATCAATGAATTGTTGACTCATTGGCAAGAATCAAATGCACTTTGCAGACAGTTGCCATATTTCTTCCTTTCTTTCAATCTTCTTGTCTCTGGAAAGTCACTTTCCATGCCCATATGCTTCTCCATGAGGTACTCTGTCCCTTGGTTCTCTAGTTCCCTTGTTGGTACATTTCTATGAAAAGCCCTGTAACTCTCATTTCACTCGCAAATAAATACTTACTACTATGACAACTTAAACTGTCTATGCCTAAATGTATACTCACCTAACATTTGTTGAATCACAACAAAGTGATTCAGGATATTTACAAACACCACTTTTCGGGGCTATTTCAGTTTGTTCCACACCAATTAATCCACTAGGGTCTCTGGCATCTCTACCATCTGTATTGTCTTGCGTATTTTCCAAGCAGCCTAACAATGATGTGGAGACCTCTAAGAAACATCTTCTCCTATAAGAATGTTGCTATTTGTGAGTGATAAATTGGAAGAGACACTGGAGGAAAATCCTGTTTTTAGGGTCAGATTTACACATCCACAGGTATCTGAGGAAGCAGAAGACCCAGGATCTATTCCCGAACTATTCCCAGCCTTGCCCTGTCTCTCTGTGTGACCAGGGACAAGCCGTGGCTTGATGAATCTCTCTACACCTCAGGTTTCTCGTTTGTAAAGTCATAGAGTCGGACCCGATGATTTCTGAGGCCCATTTGCAATCTTCTATGCTGTAATTTGTTTCATCATTGACATTCATTGTGATTTGCAAAGAGATGAGCATTTGGAGCAAAGCTTTTGATTTAAAGTCTGTGCTTGGAAGCACTGCTTATTGGGTATGGTGAATACTAATGAGGGGATTGAG
Source organism: Rhinolophus ferrumequinum (assembly GCF_004115265.2). Classification (NCBI taxonomy): domain Eukaryota; kingdom Metazoa; phylum Chordata; class Mammalia; order Chiroptera; family Rhinolophidae; genus Rhinolophus; species Rhinolophus ferrumequinum. The sequence continues at coordinate 31,712,766 of NC_046304.1, read as the reverse complement.
ATATTTCTGGGCTGAGCTTCAGTGACCATCAGAATCTTCTCCAGAGCTTCAGATCCAAGAATATTCTTTTCCAGATCCATGGTTCATTCTTCAGAGTGAACACAGATTACAATAAGAACCAAAACACTTTTGTTTTATTTTTGAGAAAAGCCAAGTATGATATAGATTAGCCTTGCAAATATGAATCACACGTTTATCAGCCCACCAGGAATGTGTTCAATCATCTTTCAACCAGGGCCTGCTTGGGAAGGGAACAATTAGCTTGCCACTTGCTTTTCAAAAATCTTTAAAAAAAAAAAAAAAAAGAAAAAGAAAGAAAGAAAGAAAGAAAAGTCTAAAAGAAAAATTATGGCCAGAATGACCTACCTGGATACTGAATAGAATATAGGAACATCCATCTCTGACCCAGAGAAAGTCCAACTCAAGCCCTATCCTCATGAACCTTTGGTTTATCTTTCTGTAAGGCAGTGGCTCTCAAGCTTTAGTGAACATCAAAATCACCTGGAGAATTTGTTCAAACATGGTGTCCTGGCCCCAAGTCCAGTTATTCTGATTCAATAGGTCGGAGTGCGGTCCAATAGTTGCATTTCCAACAAGTGCTCAGGTGATGCTACTGCTGTTCTGATGAGTGCACTCTGAGTAGCACTTTTCTAAAGTACTACCGCATTATTGGTTAATTTTACACACAAATGAGAATTAATATTGGTAAAATTAATAGGACATACAGTAAACAAAGAAATATTTTTGATGATTAATGCTTATTCTTTCACTCTGCTTCTCACAGCCCAACCAAAGAAGCCACGGTGCCTTGGAGAAATGACTGATACGAGAGCTATGGCACAGAAAATACAGGATGACCCTGAAGACTTTCACAGTAAGAAAATGCTCAAAAGTAATAAAATAAATACTGACAGTACTGAGTTATAACCCAAAGGACAAAATAAGGAACACTGAAAATATATTTTTTTAAATTGAAAAAACAAAACAACAAAAAAAAAACAAAACCAAAAAACCACTCTACTCATTAATATCCTAAAGACCTTTCCAAGATTTCAGTGCAAGGCACCTTTTAACATTATTTGAAGGATAAAGAATTTGAAGTCAATTGTGTGAGAAGCTGGAATAGTGCAGAGAAAACATAGCACTACCGTGTGAGAGAGAAAAAAAGGCTGCAGTCGGAGAGAAAATAAAACATTCTACCAACAAGTACTGGAAAACAAAAGAAAGACCTCTTCCTATCAACCTGTTGCAGAAGCCACTCCTGTAGATGTCTAGGAAGAGAAATAATAAATCAGCAATTGCCATGAATAACCAAGGAAACAAGACAGCTCAGAAAGACAGTGAAAAGTCTCCAGAAAAGAAACTTAAAGATATGGAAATATGTGACTTAAATGACAGAGAATTCAAGATTGCAGTTCTGAAAAAACTCAACGAGATGCAAGAAAACACAGAAAGGCAGTTTAATGAACTCAGAAACACAATCAAAGAACAACATGAGCATTTTACGAAAGAGGTTGAAACTTTAAAAAAGAACCAAATAGAATTTCTGGAGATTAAGAACTCAATAGAAGAAATTAAGAATGAAATAGCCACGTTAGGTAGTAGAGTTGACCAGATGGAGGAAAGAATCAGTGACATCGAAGATAGAAACCTGGATATTACACGGATGGAAGAAAAAAGAGACTTGAGACTTAAAAGAAATGAAAGAACTCTACAAGAATTTTCTGACTCCATCAGAAAGAGCAATATAAGAATAATGGGCATACCAGAAGGAGAAGAAAGAGAAAAGGGAACAGAGAATATATTCAAACAAATTGTTGATGAGAACTCCCCAAACTTGTGGACAGAACTGGATCCTCGAATCCAAGAAGCAAATAGAACACCTAATTTCCTCAACCCCAACAGGCCTTCTCCAAGGCACATTGTATTGAAGCTGTCTAAAATCAACGACAAAGAAAGAATCCTCAAGGCAGCCAGGGAAAAGAAGACGGTAACCTACAAAGGAAAGCCCATTATATTATCATCAGATTTTTCAGCAGAAACTCTACAAGCCAGGAGAGAGTGGAATCAAATATTCAAACTATTGAAAGAGAGAAATTATGAGCCAAGAATAATATATCCAGCAAAGTTATCCTTTAGATATGAAGGAGGAATAAAGACCTTTCCAGACATACAGAAGCTGAGGGAATTTTCTAATACACGACCTGCACTACAAGAAAAACTAAAGGAGGCTATTCGATCACCATCAACAGGGACAACTTGTGGCAACCAAAATATAAAAAAGGGGAGAGTAAAGGCCTGAACCGGAATAAGGGAATGGAGAAAGTAAGCGTGCTGAAGAAAATTGAATACTCTAAATATCACACTGTCTTTTACATAAATTTAAGGGTAATCACTCAAAAAAAAACGAGAACTGAAATATATACTGTAATAAAAGAAGACACAGAGGGAAACATCATAGAATACTACCACACAGAAATAATAGACAACAACAAAAAGGCAAAGAAACAATGGAGACACAGTCTTACCAGAAAACTAAAGATTGAATGACAGGAAATCCTCACATATCAATAATCACCCTAAATGTAAATGGACTGAACTCACCAATAAAAAGGCACAGAGTAGCAGATTGGATCACAAAACTAAACCCAACCATATGCTGTCTCCAAGAGACACATCTCAGCTACAAGGACAAGCATAGACTCAAAGTGAAAGGGTGGAAATTGACACTTCAAGCAAATGGTATCCAGAGAAAATCAGGTGTACCCATACTGATATCAGATGAAACAGACTTCAGGGTGAAAAAGATAACAAGAGACAAAGATGGACATTTCGTATTGGTAAAGGGGACTATACAACAAGAAGCCATAACAGTCATCAATATTTATGCCCCCAATCAGGGAGCACCAAAATATACCAAGCAACTACTAACACAACTAAAGGGAGAAATTGACCAAAACACAATTATACTAGGGGACTTAAATACATCATTGACAACTATGGTTAGATCATCCAAACAGAAAATAAATAATGAAATAGCAGCCCTAAATGACACAGTAGATGAAATGGACATAATTGACATATATGGAGCGCTTCATCCTAAAACATCAGACTACACATTCTTTTCTAGTGTACATGGAACATTCTCAAGGATAGGCCATATATTGGGACATAAAATCAGCCTCAGCAAATTTAAGAAGATTGAAATCATACCAAGCATATACTCTGATCACAAGGCTTTGAAATTGGATATCAACTGCAAAAAGAAAGCAGGAAAAAAACACAAACACATGGAGATTAAACAACATACTTTTAGAGAATGACCGGGTCAAAGAAGAAATTAGAAGAGAGATCAAAATGTACATAGAAACAAATGACAATGAAAATACATCCTACCAAAATTTTTGGGATGCAGTGAAAGCAGTTTTAAGAGGGAAATTTATATCATTACAGGCCTATCTCAAGAAACAAGAAAAATCCCAAATAAATAACTTCATGTTACACCTTAAAGAACTAGAAAAAGAAGAACAAATGAAACCCAAGGTCAGCAGAAGAAAGGAAATAACAAAAATCAGAGCAGAACTAAATGAAATAGAGAACAAAGAGACAATTGAAAAAATTAATGTGACAAAGAGCTGGTTCTTTGAAAAGATTAACAAAATTGACAAACCGTTGGCTAGACTGACTAAGATAAAAAGAGAGGACACTAACAAAATCAGAAACGAAAAAGGGGAAGTTATCACGGACACCACAGAAACACAAAGGATCATCCAAGAATACAATGAAGGATTATATGCCACCAAATTCAATAACCTAGAAGAAATGGACAAGTTCTTAGAAACATATAGCCTTCCTAGGCTGAACCATGAGAACTGGAAAAACTAAACAGACCGATCACCAGTAATGAAATTGAATCAGTCATCCAAAACCTTCCCAAAAGCAAAAGTCCGGGACCAGATGGCTTCACTAGTGAATTCTACCAAACCTTCAAAGAGGATCTAATACCAATCCTGCTCAAACTCTTCCAAAAAATTGAAGAAGAGACAGTACTCCCTAACTTATTTTATGAGGCCAACATTACCCTGATACCAAAACCTGGTAAGGACAACACAAAAAAAGAAAACTACAGACCAATATCTCTGATGAATACAGATGCAAAAATCCTAAACAAAATTCTAGTAAATCGAATACAACAATGCATTAAAAAGATTATTCATCATGACCAAGTGGGGTTCATCCCCGGGGCACAAGGATGGTTCAACATCTGCAAATCCATCAATGTGATACATCACATAAACAAAATAAAGGACAAAAATCATATGATTTTATCAATTGATGCAGAAAAAGCATTTGACAAGATAAACATCTATTTATGATCAAAACACTTAATAAAATAGGTATAGAAGGAAAATACCTTAACATAATAAAGGCCATATATGACAAACCCTCAGCTAATCTCATAATTAATGGTGAAAAACTGAAGCCCTTTGCTCTACGTTCAGGAACACGACAGGGCTGTCCCCTATCACCTCTGCTTTTCAACATAGTGTTGGAAGTCTTGCCAGAGCAATCAGGCAAGAGAAAGAAATAAAAGGCATCCAAATTGGGAATGAAGAAGTTAAATTGTCACTTTTTGCAGATGACATGATGCTATATATAGAAAACACTAAAGACTCCACCAAAAAGCTATTAGAAACAATCAACGAATACAGAAAAGTTGCCGACTACAAAATTAACGTACAAAAGTCCATTGCATTACTATATACTAACAATGAAATCTCAGAAAAAGAAATACAAAAAACAATTCCTTTTGCAATTGCAGCAAAAAGAATAAAATACCTAGGAAAAAGCTCAACCAAGGATGTGAAAGACCTATATGCTGAAAACTATAAGACATTTTTAAAAGAAATTGAAGAAGACACAAAGAAATGGAAAGACATTCCATGCTTCCAGGGATTGGAAGAATCAACATAGTTAAAATGGCCATATTACCCAAAGCAACATACACATTTAATGCAATCCTCATCAAAATCCCAATGGCATTTTTTAAAGAAATAGAACAAAAAATCATCAGATTTGTTTGGAACTACAAAATATCCCAAATAGCCAAAGCAATCTTAAGAAAAAAGAACAATACTGGAGGCATCACACTCCCTGATTTTAGCTTGTACTACAAGGCAACAATAATCAAAACACCATGGTATTGGCAGAAAAACAGACACATAGACCAATGGAATAGAATTGAGAACCCAGAAATAAAACCACATAAATATGGACAGATAATTTTTGACAAAGAAGCAAAAAACATACAATGGAGAAAAGACAGCCTCTTCAATATATGGTGCTGGGAGAATTGGATAGCCACATGCAAAAGAATGAAACTGGATTGCTATTTGTCACCATGTACCAAAATTAATTTAAAATGGATCAAAGACTTAAGCATAAGACCTGAAACAATAAACTGCATAGAAGAAAACATAGGTACTAAACTTATGGACCTTGGGTTCAAAGAGCATTTTATGAATTTGACTCCAAAGGCAAGGGAAGTAAAAGCTAAAATAAACGAATGGGACTATATGAAACTTAAAAGCTTCTGCACAGCGAAAGAAACCATCGGAAAAATAAAGAGGCAACCAACTGAATGGGAGAAGATTTTTGTAAACAGTGCCTCCGATAAGGGGCTAATATCCAAAATATACAGGGAACTCATGAAACTCAACAACAAAAAAACAAAACAACCCAATTGAAAAATGGGCAGACGACCTGAAGAGACGTTTCTCCAAAGAGGACATACAAATGGCAAATAGACATATGAAAAAATGCTCAACATCACTAATCATCAGAGAAATTCAAATAAAAACCACAATGAACTATCACCTCACCCCAGTCAGAATGGCTATCATCAACAAGACAAATAGTAGCAAGTGTTGGAGAGGCTGTGGAGAAAAAGGAACCCTCATACACTGTTGGTGGGAATGCAGACTGGTGCAGCTGTTATGGAAGGCAGTGTGGAGGTTCCTCAAAAAATTACAAATAGAATTACCATATGACCCAGCAATCCCTCTCCTGGGTATCTACCCAAAATTCTGAAAACATCTATACATAAAGACACGTGTGTTCCAATGTTCATTGCAGCTTTGTTTACGGTGGCCAAGACATGGAAACAACCAAAATGTCCTTCGATAGATGAATAGATAAAGAAGTTGTGGTATATATACACAATGGAATACTATTCAACAGTAAGACAAGATGATATAGGAACATTTGTGACAACATGGATGGATCTTGAGAGTATAATGCTAAGCGAAATAAGTCAGACAGAAAAAGCAGAGAACCATATGATTTCACTGATATGTGGTATATAAACCAAAAACAACAAAAGAACAAGACAAACAAATGAGAAACAAAAACTCATAGACATAGACAATAGTTTAGTGGTTACCAGAGGGTAAGGGGGGAGGGGGGATGGGAGGTGAGGGTAAGGGGGATCCAGTATATGGTGATGGAAGGAGAACTGACTCTGGGTGGTGAACACACAATGGCATTTATAGATGATGTAATACAGAATTGTACACTTGAAATCGATGTAATTTTACTAACAATTATCATCCCAACAAATTAAAAATATATATATATATATATGAAACTATATAGATATTATGAAAAAAAAAAGAATTTGAAGTCCGACACCTTTATTTGAAATTTGATTCTGATGCTTATTGTATGTCTTTTGGTAAATTGTTCAATCCAAGCCCTGATTTCCCAGTTTATCTTTCTTGTGTTGTAACAACTTCTCAGCTTAAATTTCTAATGTCTTTAATATCAATAGACATAACCCATAGAAACAAAATCTCTTGGTGTTTTCAATACATTTTAAGAATGCAAAGAGTTTTAAGACCAAGAAGTTTGAGAAGCTTCTCAAACCAAGAAGTTTGAGAAATGAAATAAAGAATTTCATTTCTTTATTATACACTCCAAAATGATAATTAAGGCAAATTTAAAAAATCTAGAAGCAGTCATTTAGAGCAGGCTTTTCCTTGGATTAGTTGAACGACAAACTATTCTGATTTTGAGAAATTATTTCATTCAATGAACAGGGACTAGGGAGGGCCTAGTGTGTCTGAGACACGGAAATGCAAATGTGACCAGCACTTCTAATCCTGGGTCAAGTGAAGTGATACAGAAGCAGAAACAAATAATTCTAATAGAGTGTACTAAGGGTTTAATACACTTGAATACAGTGGCCTCCCTGGGGAGAGATTAGGGGGATTTATCAGAGTAGCAAACATTTGAAATTGGGCTTTCAGGAAGAAAAGAAGGGAAACATTTCAATCTAGAATTCCAAATATTCCATAAGTTGGAAATAATACTAGCAAAGGAATGAATGGCAGTACAGAACAGCAAGGTTTCCTTAAGAGTGGCTATAAGTTTGTCGTGACTGATTTTCCTACCGAATATAGGTTTTATTTGCCTGGCTTTACTGTCATTCTTTAAAAGATACCTCCTGATTTTAAAATGGAAGTTTCATGGATGATATGTATGTGAGTAGAAGTCAAAACAGCAAGCATCCTGGTTTTTTTTTTTTTTTTTAAGAATTTTTTAAACAGGAAAAGAAAGGAATAAATAATAAATGTACTGTTTTTTTTCACAGCAGTTATATAGTATTCTTATATTGTTTATTGTATTAAAAGTTCTTTTCATGGCCAGCTCAAGTGAGCCACGCTTTGGTAGTTTGTCTAATTTCCATATTTGAAATTACAGTTTATTGAAGCTTCAAGCTCTTTCTACTATTTCTCTTTAAGAACTTGACAAAGACTAAAGGATTTACAGTACAGGCAAAATCTGATGCACATTTCACAGGCATCACTGAAAGAAAGAAGTAAATTATCTTTTGATGGCCAGGTGACTGCACGCAATGTGAAAAGAATGCTCTTTCCTCCTTTGCACATGTTGTCTAAACCTAATCATCTCCTGTAAACCCCTAGAGGGTTTTGTTCCCTGGGGTTTGATGGTCATTCAGTGTTCTCCACTCTTCCTTTGACTTAAATATTCCATTGTCCTCTTGGAATCAGTTTTTACTTTGTTTCTTCAGGTGTCCAGGTTCATAGTATCCATGACAATTTTAAATCTTTAAAAATGCAACCATTTTGTAAGGCATGTTGCTTGCAAATTTCAACCCTTTTAAAATTTTGCAATCCATAAAGAGAAGGGCGCCATCCAGGGCTTCAGTGACTTTAGTTAATTTTCACAGATACCTGTTCTGTAAGTTCAGAAAAATTTGGCATTTAATAAAGGCCAATGTGTCAGTTTTTATAAAAAGTAATTTTTTTTGTCCTCTAGATCTAGATTAGACCATAACTAGTGATACACTCTACCTTTCAAACAGGAAAAATTGTTTCCAATTTATTAAGTGTCGACATAACCCCCGGTAATGGGCAATGTCAAGATCTTATTTAAGGAATTTTGGTTTTCCTCCTTTTCAAATTGATCATCTGCCTGAATAACGTAATTATGGAACACAGCTCCAACATGAAAACCAACGACCTATATGGGATCCCTGATCCTGAGAAATGCAAGTCATTGATTTACCGATTGCTGGTGACAATTTAAAAACAAATGTTTTAATAAAGCAAGTTGTTTTTGAATGTTAACATAATAACCCTGGATAGGCAGCTCTTTATAATCAGAGGCTAATCATTATTAATTCCTTTGACATTCAGTGCAATGACATTAATTATAACAAACTCAGCAAACATGAAATGCAGTCCGAAGCTCTATAGCAAATGCGTTTTAATTTGGAATTCATTGTTGTATAGTCACTGGGAAGTTGGGCTGTATTATCCAACTTCAAGCATCTTACTAATCAAAATTACTATCTTACTCTTCTGTAGATTTTTAAAAAGTTCTATTTTGGAAATGTTTGATAATTATTGCCAATTTTTTTCTCTTGGATTCCACAACTTTAACATTTTGTTTGACCTAAAAAAAAAAGGTTCTGTTTTCCATATCTAGGCTTTTTTACCCAGATCTCTCCTTTTGATTTATGTACATACTCATTATTTTTCTTAGTCTCCTGATTCATGAAAACTTTTTAAAAAGTGAACATTGCATCCATTTACTATGTCCAGTAAACTGACTGGAGAGCTACTATGCAAATCATTTCTTCACTTCTGAAATTTAGTTGTAGTAGGAAAAAAAGTCATGAAAATTTGAATACTCTAGTGCTAATTTGTTTTGTCTCAGGCTTTATTATATCATCATGCTTTTGTTATTTTTTCCCCCTAATTGCTTTTGTTAGTAATGTCTTATTTTAGGGAGAGAGATGTGGCAGAAAGCATGCAGTCTTTGGAATCAGTTGTTTATTGCATAATCCTGAGAAAAAAACAATATTCAATTGTTGTGTGGGGCGGCCTGCGGGGTCTCTGTTCCCGCTCCCCACATAAGAACGCAGGGTATGGTGAGGCCATAAAGGAACACCGATGGAGCCATAGATGGGGGAGTCATACCACTATATTCTCGCTGGCGGCATCCGCCTCCCTGCAATCCGTTCTTGCAGGCTCAGTCACCATTTTCTTGCTAGCCCCCATTTGCTGCTAGCGTAGCCACGGCAATTATATTAATGGCCAATGGCTCACTGGCTACAGCTGACAGCCAACCAGCCACAGCTGATGGCCATCCAGTCACAGTTGATGGCCATTTACTACCTGAGCCAGCGCCTTTCCACCTGAGGCCGAGAGCCTGGAAACTGCACTCCTGGCTCTGTCCCCACATCAATATAATGGGAGAATCATTTTAGGCATAAGGTAAGGGTTAGTTACAATGTAGCTCAGAGCATGGTAGGTGTTCATGATGAGTAATCAGGGCTAACAGTTACTGACCATTTGTGTCAGGCAAGGGAAGTTACGTGTAGCATTTCATCTAATCTTCAGCACAAACCAATAAGGTAAACTTCTTACCCTTGCTTTAAAGATAAAGCAAGTGTGATGTATAGATGTTTAATATTTTGCCCAAGGTCATGTAACTCGTAAGTGATGGAAGAATTAGTGGATTGGGGATTTGAACCCAGGAAGTCTGATCCTACAGCTTGTTTTTTAACCTGAGTTGCTTCTTCTATATTTTCTTACCTTGATATTACTCTTATTATTAGGTAAATTTATGCCACAGAAATTAAGTTATTAGGCAACCAATGACCTTTTAGGAATTCTGAAACAAGATAGAGTATTAGTCTAGGAATATTCCCTGCTCCTAAGCTGCTTTGAATTTTTGGATGGAGGTTCTTCTGAGTCCCCTGTGTAAATAGTTTTTCTTTTCTTTCTTCTTTTCTTTCCTTCCTCCTCCTTCCTCTCTCTCTCTTTCTCTCTCTCTCTCTCTCTCTCTCTCTCTCTCTCTTTCTCTCTCTCTCTCTCTCTCTCTCCCCCTCTCGGTCTCTTCCCCTCTCTCCCCCTCTCTGTTTCTCCCTCTCTCTTTTTTCTTTTTTTAATTTCAGCTTTATTGTGGTATACTTTATGAATAGAAATTGTATATACTTAAGAGGTACAACTTGATGTTTTGATATATGTACACATTGTGAAATGATCGCCACAAGCACACTAATTAGCATACTGATACCGCACACAGCCATTTTCTTTCTGTTTTTTTCTTTTTTTTTGTGGTGAGAACACGTGAGATCACCCTCTTAGCAAATTCCAAGAATACAACATATTGTTAATCACAATCATCACGCTATATATTAGATTACCAGAACTAATATTGTTAAGTACAATCACTATGCTATATATTAGATTACCAGAATTTATTCACTCTTCTTGTATAACTGAAACTTTGCACCCTTTGACCAGTATCTCCCCATTTCCTCCTCAGCTATGCCCCCTGTGTAACCAACCACTCTACTCTGTTTCTATGAGTCTGACTATTTTAGATTTTACACATAAGTAAGATTATGCAGTATTTATCTTTCTATGCCTGGCTTATTTCACTTAGCATAACGTCCTCCATGTCCATCCATGATTTCATAAATGGTAGATTTCCTTCTTTTTGTAAGGGTGAATAATGTTTGATTATATGTATATTCCACTTTTTCTTTATCCATTCATCTGTGGATAGACATTTAGGTTGTTTTCATGTCTTCACTATTATGAGTAATGCTCCAAACACACGGAACTACGGATACCTCTTTGAGATACTGATTTCATTTTTTTTTGAGAATATGATTTCTGAATCATATGGTAGTTCTAGTCTTAAGTTTTTGAGGAATGCCCATACTGTTTTCCATAGTGGCTGTCACGCGGGGTTTCAGGTGGGGTATTGGGTCCCACTCCCCACATAAGAATGCATGATATGGTGAGGTCAAAAAGGAACACCCATGGAGCCATAGATAGGAGAGTTATACCACTATAGTCTTGCTGGCGGCTGGTTTGAAGAAACAGGAAACAGGAGCCACACAATCTGCAACCCTCATTCCACTGCTTGCAGGCTCAGCCCCCATCTTCTTGCTAGCCCCCATTTTACTGCTAGCGTAGCCACGGCAGTTATATTAGTGGCCAATGGCTCACTGGTTACAGCTGATGGCCATCTAATCACACTTGATGGCCATTTACTACCTGAGCCAGTACCTTTCCATGTGAGGCTGAGAGTCTGGAAACTGCATTCCTGGCTCTGTCCCCATAGTGGCTGCATCAATTTACATTCCCACCAAGAGGGCACCAGGGTTCCCTCTTCTCCACATTGTTCCCAACACTTATTGTCTAATACAGAGCTGTGCCAGCATGTCCGAACTGACTGAATTTAGTATCATGCTGTGACCCAAGAGCTATGCAGAGTTACTAACTGAGATGGAGGCATTTGTTTTCTTTGGGGCATGGACTATTGTTATAACCACCTCTATCACTCTGCCACTTCCTGTTCCACTTTTAAGAGTGAAAGTAAAAGAGCAGTTGAATGAATGAAATAAAATAATCTAAAATATCACTCCATAAAACAGCAACAGTGAAACAGTAAAAATATGCAGCTATACTACACACACACAAACACACACGCACACGCACATGCACACGCAAAGCTCCATCTAGGAAAGACCAATTTTGAGCATCAATTAGAGTCACTCACTTAAATCTGAAATTACTGAAAACAGAGAAAGACGTCCTGAGTTGGCTGCTTGCTCAAAGAAGGGGCCACTTCTCATAGAACAGTCAGTAGAAGTTGCCACTGTTTCCTTACTGCTCCTTATCTTTCTTCCTTCCTCAACTTCTCCCAGCTGATTTTCCCCTTAACAAGCTCAGGCCTGCTCCAGAGGTTGCTGGTTTATGCCACTGATTTCTCCAACTGGTTGATTAAAAGAATCCCTGAGGCAGTTTTCCCAACATACACAGCTCTCTCCACTTACCCTTGAAAGCAGAGGAGTAGGTGGCCAGTGTAGCTTAGAAAAGCTTCTAGGTGATTCTGAATTGCAACTCCCCTTCTGGCTCCCCCAATTACTTGAATCACAATGATAGACTTTTTAAAGTAGGACTGTATCGTCTCTTTTTATTTCCTGATGAAAGAGTCAAACATGACACTGTCTCTACTCGTTACGGTATAGGAATGAATGCAGCAGGAAGACCTGTGGTATCTTGGAGACATTCTCTGCTTCCTTAATAGAATTATTCTTGTTCATATAGTTACACCGGAGGTTTATTTTGTTCTGGATCCTAGAAAGTCAAGAGTTGGAAAGAAGCACTAGGGATCATTTAGTTCAACGCATCCATTGTAAAGGCTAGTAAATGAGGTCTAGGGAAGGAATGACTTGACTTACCAAGTCCCAGAGCTGCCTGCTGCCTAAGAAAGGACCAGAGTCCAGTTTTTCTTGTTGAAAAAGCACTTTGTGTAGGTGATAGGTCATCCTGAGGAAAATGCTGGTATATCAACAAGCCGCTAGTCTTTTCTCCTGAATCCTTCTCTTGAAATGTCAGGAAGGCTCGTCTTGGCACCAGAGCCCAAGTGCATCTCACTCTCATCCAGTGTTGCTCCTCCCACCAGTGACTCAGCTTTGAGGAAAACACAGTCCTGATGTATTCATGTGCTTGTATGACTTGCATCACCCTTCCCACTTTAAAATAAAAGAGTAAGTCTGCCATTTTATACCTGGTTGGCGTCTTGAGTTTTCCAATTCCAGATATCTCCTATAGGCTACGCCTATTCTGGATAGCAATATACAGCACTGCTGGTAACCATCTGAAGGCAATGGGAGTTCGTGCAAGCAAGTATGGGAACGAAGAGGCTACAGTTACTGAGTTTGAAGACAATGTCTAGTCTCAATTTCCGACTCCATCAGTTAATATGCAGGAAAGTCAGGAGGGTATCATTATCGCTGGAAGGAGGCAGAGAAGTCAAGGAAGGATAATCCAAGGGGCTAGTGTATGCTTATTAGAATCTATGGGCCTGGGTTTGAAGCCTGGCCTTATTACCCAACACCTGTGGGACCTTGAGCAAGAATCTTAAGCTCTCCAGATGATAAATAAATGGTAATACTTACTACTATGATAATAATTGTTAAAGAATTTGTTAACAGGAAAGGTGGAATGTGAGGTTTTCTGACTTTGGTTCAAATCCTAAATCTCCACCATTTGATGTCATTGTAATTTAATAGATGGTTGCTGATGGTTTTTTTAAAAAACCTCGTTTTGCTTTCAAATGAGTGATAGCATGTTACTTATTTATATTCACTTAGGGTGGTGCTAATATTTATTCGCTTGTCTTTAATACTGTTTTGTTCAATCATTTGCTGAATTACTATTTGTTTACTAGGACTGATAAGATTGTACCAAATCCATATCTAAAGGACATCAGAGTGACCATGCACGTACATGTCTACGTAAGTCTTCCTGGATATGAAAGCACAAGTGGGACATTTTGGAAATCAAACTGACTTAGCCAGGGAGTTAGGATGCCATTCAACCCCAAATAAAGACTAAACGAATCATACTTAGTACAAATTAAAGAATGACCGGAACATGACCATCTTTATCTCTGATTCCTCCCTTTTACCTAAGTAACGATACTACTCAATTTTATCCGATTCTATAGACCCCTCATATGGACGAGTCTAGATATGATTTGACACCAGAGTCAGACTCAGAATGACTAAGGGACTTGTGACTTTCTAGGCATTATATAAATACTGAATTCAATTTGCAAACCTGTAGATTGAAAATCAGACTGTAGTAAACCTTTGGTTACAAACATACAGAATGGTGAAAGTATAAAGGATAGAAGGAGTGAAAACAGAACACAAGACCATCTATCTCCTTTCAGCCTTCAGACTTAGAAATGCAAGCTTTTGGAGATGGACACTGGAATGCTGGAGGAGCCTGGAAGAGTCTATTGATGAGACAGATAAAAAGAAATATGATTTTACATAAGACTTTCATGAAACCCATTATTCCCTACTCCAGATGATACGATGGGCACAGCAGAAACACATTCATAACCTTGGGGTCATGGGGAAGGATGTTCTTACTGCTCTCTTTCTGATTACTCAGAGGTTACTTTTGTCGTCCAAGGAACTGCATCTCACAACTTGGAGATTATATCAGAATCAGCTTTCCTAAGCTTTCATTCAGAAGTCAACCATGATTCCATGTTATCTTCTTACTTGGTAGCCATAGTAAACTTTAAGTACAAAAGTTGAACTATATTACCCTTCCATCCACTGTCTGTGAATTCTTCCAGTGGTTTCCCTATTGTCCAGCTCCCTGTATGTCAGTCAAAGACTTCCCCAATCTCTTCCACGTTCATCTCCAGTAGCATATTTTGCTGCATTCTTTGCTGACCCCAGACTCAACCACCCCCAATACCTTGCATTTCTCTGTGCCCACTCATGCCTCCATACCTGCTTTGTGTTACTCCTCTTTAGAAATCCACCCCCGCCTTGTTCAACTCCTAGTCAATTTTCCATATCAGCCTTAGTGTTACCTTTCCCCCTTCATTAAGTCCTTTCCATGGGAAGCGATGAACAGTCTCTCTTTTGTTTCCTCCACTCTACATGCTACAATCACAACACCTACAATACTTATTGTAATTATCTTTATTTATGTCTCTATCTTCCCTACTGTGAAAGATTAGGTCTGTATTCTTTTACAGAGCAGTCCATAGGCAACATGTGAGTTTTTGAGGCCCCATTCCATACTTAGTAAATCAGCTTAAGTGGGAATGGGGAGAAAAACTCCAGAATCTGCATCTTTAGCAATCACCAAGTAATATTTAGGCAAACAATTTTGAGCAGCACTGAACAATGACTTATTTTTCTACTCAGATTGTCTAGCATAGTAACTAGAAGAGGTGTTGAGTGAATGAACAAATGAATTAAAAGATGAACAGGTGAAAATTCTTGTATGTATTCACATGTCATCCATATGCAACATGGAAGAGTCTTACCCTTAATAAATCAAATCAAAATTGCTGGTATATCTACACAATGAAATACTACTCTGTCATAAGAAAAGATGAAATACAGCCATTTGCAACAACATGGATGTATCTTGAGATTATTATGCTATGTGAAATAAGAAAGACAGAAAAAGTCGAGAACCATATGACTTCACTGATATGTGGGATATAAAACTGAAAGCAACAAGACAAAGAAAGAAAGAAAAAAAAACTCATAGACACAGACAACAGTTTAGTGGTTATCAGAGGGTAAGGGGGAAGTGGGGATGGTAGAAGAGGGTAAAGGGGGTCAAATATATGGTAATGGAATGAGAACTAACTCTGGGTGGTGAACACACAATGTGATATATATTAATAGATGATGTATTATAGAACTGTACACTTGAAACCTATGTAATACCATTGTCACCCCAATAAATTTAATTAAAAAAATTGCTTCTAACTACAGATTTTATATTCTGTGGAAGTCTAAAGATCTTGTCAATATTTCACAAGTCATCTGCTCTTGTGGTTCATGAGGCTTCCTACTCTAGCATTTGTACATATACTTTCTGTTTTGCTCCACATCAGCCCAGACATAAAACTCAATCCTTCCACCAGTTTCTATGAGAAATCAACTCACATGGAGCATTTTGTAAGATTATTACACTTTCTGAAAATTACAGAAGTCATGGGAGAAGATACACATCATGGAATCTCCTCCTTTCATTTCTTTGCTCCTCTTCTGCCCAATTTACCCCCAAATATTTCTCCTTATTAAGCATAGCTCTTCAGCTCTCTTCAGCACCTACCTTCAAATTTATTCAAACAAACTCAACTTTAGTCGTTCAGTAGAAGTACATAGGCTGGCTTGTTAATCCACCAGCCTAAGATGACAGGCAAAAGTTTATTTTTGTTACAGATTTAATACTTTCTCCCTTTCATATTTCCACACACCCTATAAGATTGATGGAGAGAGGCTATCTTTGAAACACAGAGCTGACTTCCTTGTGATGTCCTGGGGTAGACAGAAGGGGTGGTTTAGCAAGTTCAGGTTAAACCTTGTAAGATACACACATCGGACAGCACAGCCAGGATTCCAAGACAAGTTTGTGTGTTGGTAGGAAGAACACAGACAGCAACAGACAGGAAAATAGCAAACCCCTGTCTTGCCTAACACGAAGCTGAGCCTTCTGTTCTATTTCCACCCTCATTTCTTGCACAGCCCTTAGTTCAATTCTTGTCAGGCTTTCCTTGTATTTGGCTGAACCCAGAAATCCAGATCTGCACATCAAAAGTTGATGAGTCCAGACATTTGGTGGCAATTAGTTTACCCATCACTCTGATGGACTCTATTTAATTCACACGGCCAGCAAACCCTGGCACACCCCAGCCACAGAGGTAATTTGGAACACGTTAAAGGAAAGCTAGCCTTGAGTTGGATCAGTTGTCATGGTGATATTGTGGGACACTGAGATACCTGCACTTAAACATACTATAGAAAAAATATATTCAACGCTTAATGCAAAACATTGCATTGTTCAGTATTATCATTATTACTATTGTTATTATTAGTAGTAGTATTTTGTTCAATAAGGCATAGGAAGAGAAAGAGCCCAGGTTTTGCAGATTAAACATACTAGAGCTGAAACCCAGTTTTACCATTTACTAGCCTGTGATCCTGGGCAAAGTAACTTACCTCCTATGTTTCAGTTTCCACATTTGTGCAAAGGGTATAGGTGAGAATAGTAAAGTAGATTATATGGTTTGATGAGATAAATGCATAAAAAGCACTCAGCATGCTGGTAATAAAGGAATGATTCTGTCCTCTCCTCTTCTTGTCTCTGTTAGTTCTGAGATCATTTTGTCAAGTAGGCTCATAATCTGTCTATGGAGTATGGAGGCTTGTGCTGAGGCACAGAGTTATCCAAAGAGAACTACGTGTGTGTGTATGTGTGCGTGTGCGTGTGCGTGCATACACATGTACACAGGCAAGAGGTTACCTTTTCCTTTGTTGCAAAACACATTTGAGCATAGAATGCAGTGATTAGGTGGTTATCATAATTTTTAGTTATTTATTGTACACACGTAGTATTTATAGTTTTCAAAGTGATTTTATGTGCTTTTAGGACCTTACTGATCCTATAATAACTCTCCGAAGTCAGTAGGGTAGGGGTTTCCACGTTATAAAAGAAAAAAATTGAGGGTCTCAGTGGTTTTTCCAAGTTGATCTTCCAAGGAGGTGATGGAGACAACTCACTCAGTCCATTTCTAACCAATGAGTTTTGCTTCATACTCAGATGTGCGCTGTTAACAGTTTTGTTTAATTTAAATGTCGTGGGTATTGCCAGTCTAACTGAATGAGTAAATGAATGCGAGAATACATAATATTGAAGGAATGCTTATCTGTCGTTCCTAACAAGGACAGCATTAATTAACAGCATTTGGTAGTCAGGCCACTGTCTGTGTCAACAGTGGCACCCTGTCTTCAGGAGGCTTAGACTTTCACAGTTTCCTACAGGGAAAACAGCAATTCGGGTGCCAAATTCAGTCTATGGACTCTCAGGAAATGGCAGTTGGCTTTGTATTCTCTCCTAGATAAGACTTTAAATGACAGCTCACTGTGATAATGAAGTCATTGTTAATTCTTCTGTGGGAGCCCCTCAGGCAAATGTCTTTACAGCACTAATGTCTGAGATAACTCAAATCAGACATCAAATTGTACTTTTCATAAAAATTCAATGAAACATCAAGCCAAAGGCAGGACAGATGTCGCCCTTATGAAACGATCAGTGGATTGTTTGCTAAAAGTTCATTTGTAGGTACATCATTTGGTGGAATATGCTTGTTAGAGACGTTCAGAGTGTCTCACTAATGAGCTGTTGCAGTAGTCTGAAGGTCTGGGGTGGTACCCTGGCACCTGCATTTTTAACAACTTCCTTAGGCGATTCTGTCACATACTAATGTTTGAGACTCAATCTGGTACGCACACACAGAAGAGTATGCACACACATATTTGCACAAATAAATAGATACTAGTCTCTTTCCCCAAAACACAGAAGCCAAGAAAATGAGGAGGTGAGATAGTGAGATAAAGAGACGAATGAACAACTTCTACCTAATCTGGTGTTCTGCGTTTAATTTCAATTTATCTTCAGTTCATTCTCTATTACTCCAAGACAGTCACTTTTCTAAACCACACATCTAGTCATACCCTTTTGATTAACAAACAACAATGTCAAAAAACCTTTTGATGGCTTCCTCGTTCCTGTGGAACAGAGTCTAAATCACCGATCCTGACTTTTACTTGAGACCCTTCCCACATTCTCAAACCTACTTTCCCGTCATATTCACTCCAGCCATACTTGGCTCCTTATCATTTGCTAAACCAGCCTCATATTTCTGCATTTGTATGTCTTGATTTAAGCTTTCTTCCTGGAATGCTCTTCTCTCAAACTGGATTCAGAGATGGCCATACTTCACTATGAAGCTAAATCTCAACTTATTGACTTTTCCTGACACTAACATTTGAAGATACAAGATTAAGAAAATCTATTTCACAGGCCAACACAGGTAATTTTGGGGGGTAAAGACTGATGCAAGCTCATCATTCTAGGGGGTTACTAGAAGGCAACATTGTTGAAAACTATACCATCTAAATGTTGCAATTATTAATATCTTGTTATATTTGCTTTATCACATACCCATCCTTCTATGTATCCATCTGCCCATCCATTGATTCGTCTTATTTTCCATGCATCTCAGAGCCAGTTGCCAGCATTAGCACACTTCAGATCATTTCCCTTGTTAATGCAGAATGTTGAGACTCCCAGGGAAAAGCTTGGCAGTTCAAGCATATGCCTGTCCCTTCAATCAATAACAAGTAACATCTACACTATAATCGTAAACCACATGTGGCCAGTTTCCTGTCACGTGCGTGATTAAACTGAGCAAGCTCACCTGTTTCTCTAGTTTCTCACAAAATCCCCCTATTAGGTCACATCACCAGAAAGCAAAGCATTTTTAATACTGATAGCTTGGGTGTTACAGAAATTTCATGAGAAAAGTGACTTGATAATATGCCATTACTATTTATGTCGGGTCAATATAAAAATTTGCAGGATAGCCTATGGTTTTTCAGATTCTGTGGAGCTATGCTTAAAGTCAATTTCCTTAATATGACTTATTATCCTTAACCTAAGAGTCAGGGGATCCTGGTCAAGGGATACTGCCTTGTTGAATAAGTAACACATGTTAAGAGATATATTCCTTAGAGTTGCTCAGGGAAGGAATGAGAATAGTGACACAGGAATGGGGGAAGAGAAGGTTCCGATAAGGTTTGTAAGCTGACAAACCAAATGTTAGAATGTTATTTAGCATTGTGAATTTAACAACCAGAAGCACTAGACCTGTTAAATAGTGAAAAATATGGAACTCTGGGAGGTAGATTGGACAGGAGAGGGTTGTGGAAGGAAACTGACTTTTATCATAAGTCTTTCTGTAATCATCACCATCATCATCAGAGCACACAAAGTGCTTATTATGTGCCAAGAACTATCCTAAACTCTTTACATTTATATTACTGTTTTTCTTGAACAGTACAGTACATTTCACTTAATTTTCTTGTAATCTTTACAAGAGTCCTATGAGAGAGATATTATCGTTAATGTTATTTTAAGGATGTGGAAATTGAGTCTCAGAGTAAGACCTGAGGCTTTGAACTCAGGAACTGTGTTCCAAAGTCCAAGTTCTTTACTGTTGCTTTTCAATAACATTTGTTAAAGAAAAAAACAACAACAACAAAAACCTGTAAGTTATTTTTAGCCATTAGTGGCAGGAAAACTCTTTTTAAAACATCTTGTAAGCTTGCTTTTATCAGATAAAAAAACTCACGTAAGTCCTGTGTAAAACCCTCTTCCCTGTTTTGTTTGGGAAG
Source organism: Rhinolophus ferrumequinum (assembly GCF_004115265.2). Classification (NCBI taxonomy): domain Eukaryota; kingdom Metazoa; phylum Chordata; class Mammalia; order Chiroptera; family Rhinolophidae; genus Rhinolophus; species Rhinolophus ferrumequinum. The sequence continues at coordinate 31,692,428 of NC_046304.1, read as the reverse complement.
CCCAGACATCAATCTATTGCTTAAATATTATAATGATTCCACTCCTGTTTTGGTTTCTGATCTCATTTTTGTCTTTACCTTTTGTGTGTGTAGCCAAAATATACAAAATGAACAAGTAAACAAATGCGACAATACATTATTCCTTTGCTCACTTTTTTTTTTTTTTTTTGCTTCTACCAGGTTTGCTTCTACCCTGATGATTTTATTTAAAATTCTACACCTTTCAGAATTTCTGGCATTGTTATGACTTCTGTAGGAATGTTCTCTGAAGACTCAAAATAACCATCAAACCATTCACTAATAATAATTCATGTGGCGTTGACAAAATGCAACATAAAACTCTTTATTGAGGTTACATTAAAATTAATACATCATTTGCTTTTCATTAATGAGAGATTTGCAGAACTGGCGGATTCCGGGCAGAAAACCTGATGCTACAAAGTCAGTTTTCATACCCCTGACGGTCTACAGAGAAGATCGTGGGGTTTACATGGTCTCTGTGGATTAATGCTCCCTAGTATCAAAGCGCCCACATCATATGCTGACCCCATCATTTTTGATCATTCTGCCTTCTTGAATGAATTTATTCCCTCATATGCTAATGGCCTGCTATACCTCCCAAGGCTTACCAGGGTGTGACTGCTCACACAGCACTGGACATCTGAGCAGAGCTCTCAAGGAAAGAATACAGGGATCCTCTAGAATGAAATCCACATGGACCTAAAACTCTACTTTTCATCTTTCATGTCAAGAAACTCTCAGCTCGAAAGGGATCAATGTTTTAAAGCAGGCTTAAAAAAAAATCTTCTTAAAGAGTACATCCTGCTTTAAAATATATATGTACCCTCCCTCCCATTCCCAGGATTGATGGATATTTCAGTCTCTGGAACCAAGGTGAGCTAAGAAAATGCTTGTATTCAAGCTAAACAACAACAACAACAATAACAAAAAACTGCCAAAGAACATCACAGAGTTGCAGCCTGAATCTATCTCAAAACAATCAAAGAAGTCCCCTATTATTGCTGCAGTACAAGCTCCTGGTGGAATTGAAATGTAAGATGTGAGCCACTGTGCCTGATTTCATGGGGTGTTTGTACCTTCGCCAGGAATATCATGCTGCTGTTCCTAACATCATAAAAGGAGAGGATCTTAGGACTAAAATGGTAAAAACAAACTAACAAAAAAGAGTTTGAGACGATGTTATTGTTAAAGCAATCAATCGATAAATGAATTGAATGCTATTCAGTGTTAAAATAGAGAAGAGACAAGATCTGAATTATATATAAAAGAAAAAAAAAGACTGGATTTGCAATGTAGAGAAGATATGGGGTAGGGCAGGAATAGGAGCAGAATAATCAGTGAGGTGGTTATTGTCAAGGTCACATGTCAGGAGGCAGTGGGGTAGGTTATGGTGGAGGAAGTGAAAATGGAAAGAAGTATGTATTTGTGGTACACACCGTGGACGTGGTGAAGTGAAAGATGTACTGACTGGTGACATAGGTGATGCAGTCATGGGTTGAAAAAGGAAGGAATCAGAGGTGACTTCTAGGTTTTTGGCTTGAACAACTGGATGGATGGTGGTGCCATTCACTGAGATGGAAAACTGCATGGAAACAAGTTTGGGGACAGAAGTAGGGACTCTCTTTTGGATACAATGAATACACTATTGATTCCCAAGTGACATATGAAAAAGCTTGCGCTATTTTAATATAAGACACAATGTATTCTACAATCACACATATGTACAAACATGCATAAGAACCAGAAAATTCATGAATTTGGTTTCCACTTACACACCTAAGGCCAGCTCTTATATTTTAAGTTAAATCCAAGGCCCTCATTCAGTTTGCAAGCATCAGAAAATGGTCATTCCTTGGAAAACTTCATGCTCTACATTATTACCAATAGTTTCAAAGAAGAGGGTATTTACTGAGGTAGATTTTTAAAACGTGAATAATACTATTTATCCATAAAAGAACAAATGAAACTAATTTCTGAATTAATTAATTACGCAAGGGATATAATGTGAACTTACCAGTGACTTGTATTTTTCTCCACCTTTATAAAACATTGTTCATTATAAAGGCTTAAAAATGATTGTAGAATGAATGACCATTTGCATACCTTGTCTTTTCAATTAGGCTGTAAGCTTTTGACAATAGGAATAAACAATGTCTTATGCTTCTTGGATTCCACCCAGTAAATCGGAACAGGGCACAATGAAAATAATTGAAAACATGAATTACAGAAGCTATGAATGTGAATTACAGTGCTACTGCTTATCCTTTATTTGACTTTGAGAAAGTTACCTGCCTTGATAAATTTATATTTTGTCATCTGACAACAGTAATAATAACACCTATTCTCATGTGACTGCCTTGAAGATTAAATTAAAAAAGTGTAGCAAGTCTAATACAGTTCTTTGCATACACTGAAGTGCCCAATAAATGTTAGTTTCCCATCTGTAAGCATGAATCTATGGACAGAGTCAGTAAATATTTGTTGAATAAATGAATGACATTATCTTTAGAATATCATTACCATTAATTCCTAATGGGTCTTGCATGTTGGGTCAAAAGGACACTCTGTCAACCCTTTTCTATTTGGTGTTAACAGCCATATAGTGTCACAGATCACAAAACCATACTTAATGTTTGTTGCTATTATCAATCAGTACAGCTGAACACAGCCCACAGAATATAATTGAGTCCGATTAATTTTAATAACTGAAAGTGAACATTAGCATTCGTGGGAATGGAAATAAAATTGTCCCCATCACAAGTTAAATTATTGCTGCTGTTCATAAATTTTAAAACAGCTGACTCCAAATTTCCACCTGAATCTTTTAAAATGATCTTTCTATCTTCCCATTATTTCTTTAATAGACACTTAGGCAGCATTTTGTCTCAGTTGTACTTAAGAGTAAAGCTGGAAAGTAGCTGAAAGAAAATCTGTTTCTTACTGAACGATTTATACCAACATTACTTAAATCTTAAGTGAGATATTAGAGGAGCTAAAGTAGGTTTCCTCAAATATTATTTTGACATTGTATTTTGTATGATCATTCTCCACTTGAAATACGAATTTATAGGGACCCCCTACACCGAAATATTACATTATAATGCACGTACACTATTAAACTCTAGGTGCTGGGCAGAAATTTGAGAAAAACTTATTAATAAATAAATAGATTTTCCAAGGTTTTTCTAGCTTTTACAGAGTTTCTTCTGCTCTCACTTCTAATTAGCCAGATGCATTCAACTCTTCTAATAACATTCATATCTAAAGAGCTCTTTACCATTTCTTCTTTACCATTGAGTTATAGAAACTGGGTTTGATTTTTAACCCTTCCCCACCATCCCTTCCTCCTATATGCATAAAATCAGAATCTACTTGAGTCACATATACTAGGGGTGAAAAGGCTACTTGGTCTACTAGGGAACAGAGTTTTTGGTCCACAATAAATTCTAGATCCTGATTGTTTAAAAACCACTTCAGCCTTTCTCCCTATCCTGGTATTTCCAGAAGTATCTAGCTACAGGGAGAAGTACCTGGCCTCACTGGAGAAGGTACACATTTCAAGGATACATTCCTAGTGTCATGCAGGGTGTCATGCGGGGTCTCTGGTCCCGCTCCCCACATAAGAACGTAGGATATGGATAGGCCAAAAAGGAATACCCACGGAGCCATAGAGAGGGGAGTCACACCACTATACTTTCGCTGGCGGCTGGGTTGGAGACATAGGAACCAGGAGCCACAGAATTCTCAATCCTCACTGCGCCGCTTGCAGGCTCAGCCACCATCTTCTTGCTAGCTCCCCCTTTTTTTGCTAGCCTAGCCACGGCAGTTATATTAGTGCCCAATGGCTCACTGGTTACAGCTGACGGCCAACTATCCACAGCTAATGGCCATCTGATCACAGTCGACAGCCATTTACTACCTGAGCCAGCACCTTTCTATGTGAGGCCGAGAGCCTGGAAACTGCTTTTTGGGGCTCTGTCCCCACACCTAGGAATAAGTGAAAGGAAAACATCTTAAAAACACAGGCTAAATTAAAAATAAACAAAGTACACACACACAAATCCTTCCTGGGAGGGAAGGATGGCTTTAATACACAAAAGACTTTTATGTGGCTAATTTGAGATAAAGAAAGTAAAACTGGGGTAGATGCTGGAGACTATGCATGCTAACAGATTGGCTAAGGCCATAGAAGACTTACCTGTTTCAAGCAGGGGTGATAATTAGTAAGGACAGCCTTGAGAGAGGAAAGTGGTGAAACCACCTGGACAGTATACGTGATTGAACCCAGTTAAGGTCTCTATATAAACTTAAGATTCTGTTGGGGGGAGGGCATAGAGATCTACTCATCTTGAGGCGCCCAAGACAAGCCTCACAAGTAAGTGTCCTTACTTATTAAACCTGCCACTCACCAATCTGGAGTGGCCTGCTTCTTTCTTCCTACTCTCCTTGAACTCCTCCTAGGAAAGCCAGTTTCCAGTTTCACCCTGGAAAAGTCCGGAAAAAGGAGGAGGGGAAAATTTGCTCTCTGCTTGAGCCGGGACATCTATCTTCTGCCTGTGGACATTGGTGCTCCTGGTTTTCAGGCCTTTGGACTTGGACTGAATCACAGCACCAGCTTTCCTGAGCCTCCATCTTGCAGACTTGAATCATGGGACTTCTCAGCCTCCATAATCCCATGAGCCAATTCTTCATCATAAATCTCTTTCCATATACAGTTGTCCAGTGAACAACGTGGGGGTTAGGGGTGCTGCCACCCCATGCAGTTGAAAATCTGTATATAACTTGACTCCCACCAAAACATAACTAAAGTTAGCCCTTCTACATCGGCTGATTCAAACAAGGGCAAATTCAGAGCAGTACTTTCCATCCGCGGTTGGGAATGAGAAAATACTGTTTTGATCCACAGATGGTTGAATTATGGATACAAAAGTCATGGATACAAAGGGTTACAGTATTTACCAAAAAAAAAAAAAAATCCACATGTAATTGGACCCAGGCAGTTCAAATTTGTGTTGTTCAAAGATAAACTCTCTCTATATATTTATAGCCTATTGGTTCTGTTTCTCTGCTGACAAGTACAATTTCTATTCATTAAGTTGGCAAAGATAAAAAAGATTGATAAAATTCATTGTTATCAAGGTTATGGAAAAATTGACGCTCTCAAACATTTCTAATGGGCACGTATACTGATACTTTTTAAAAAACAGCATATGAATGTGTCACCAGCTGTAAAATTACATATTTTTAATTCCAAAATTCTCTTCTAGAATTGTATCATAATTAAAGAAGTGCATGAACTTATAGGTGCAAAAATATTTATTATGACATTGCTTATAATAACAAAAAAGTAGTAATAACTTTTTAAAATATTTTTTGATTTATTTATAAAAAAGGGACTATAGTAATAATGTAATTTTAATAACTAATAAGGATAGCTAACATAGTGTTTACTAAGTACAACTCACTACAGCTATTGCAATGATTATGTGGCTTATATCCATTTTATGTTAAAAAAGGAAAGCCCACCAAAACTATAGTACTATACAATTTGTCTAGATAGGTAGGCACTTTATAGTGTGCATAATCATAGAATAAATTTTGGAAGGTTGTTAGGGTGACCACATGTCTTGATTCACCTGGTACGGTCAATTGTCCCAAAGTAATTAATAACACCCCCTTTCACTCTAAAAAGTCCCCGTTTGGATAACAAATAATACAGACATGCTAGTTATGTGTGATTTTTAAAACTTTCTTATTTATATCTATATTCAATTAGGTCTTGAAATGAATATGTATTTTATATATCAGGCACGGGAAAAACAATACTGAAACTATATTTTATCATGGAGGAACCAAAAAGGATATAGCAGACAATATGTGTTGTACAGTAAACATACATAGATGAGATACATTATAAATTAAAAGCTTATGAAAAATATCCTAGTTTTGGTATTTTCTGTTCACTATTTTTTAGTCATTTTTTTTGTTGTGCAGAGTTGCAGGGAGGTAGTAGATGAATTACCATCGCTTTCTCAGCTTTAGGAATCTGATCCTGGGATAAAACAAATGTAAACCCAGCACAAAATTTTTTTTCTGAGAAGGAAACTGTTTTTCAGTGAGAGGAGGAAAAGAATCGGTTCCTATCAATAGAAAGTAAGATGATAAAAATCTCTAAAAGTTGAAAAGGATTTGCAAACTGCAGTTGCATATTCAGTAAGTAACACATGCTCCAAGAAGAGGAAGAGACTGGAGGAGTAAAAGACACAGAGAAGAAAGTCTCCAACAGTGATTCTGTCTTGATTAGAAGGCATCTAGGGAGAATGTCACTGTGTTGGTGCTTTTCTTCAAGACCGGGGTTTGTGATGAAAAAGAGAGATTTATAGAGAATTGGAACAAGCATTGCTTAATAGGAAGATAGGAATGGTAGCAGGATTTGGGGTTTCAAACTGGGGCAGAAAACTTAAATTAAGATCTAACTAAAGAAGTTAGCATCAGTCACTTAATGCAATAGAGGGAGCTGGGGTGGAGAAAATTGTTCTTCCTGGTTTGAAGTTTGAATCAGCATAATTCAGAAGGTTTCAGATCTTAAGAAAAGAGTCATGGTGACGTTAAACCAAGTCCTTAGAGAATACCAGAGTTATATTTAGCAAGAATTGGTATTGATGAATTTTAAATTATAAAATGTGCCATGCTCAGATTTGAACCCCAAGTGTCAGCTGGGGCAAATCTATAATATTTAAGTAAGACCAGCTAAACCTACTCCCATGCTATGATTTATGAGAAGTCCAAGGCTGTCCTCAAGATGTCTGCAAATTCCTATGGGAATTCCTCTCTCAAGTTCACCTTTGACCTGAGTTCTCCTTCTAGTCGCCATCCTAAATATGTACCTTACCTCACACAAGTCCATAAACTATAGAATTCACTCCTTTATTATACAAACATGCACACACACGCACATGTACACACACACTTCTCATACACCCCTCACTGAAGGCCTTTATGGGTATAATTGACTTCACTGAAAATTTGGGAATAAGGAGCCGTTTACAACCACACAAACATTCTTATCTGATTATTAGATCCTCTGTGTTTTCAAGTGTCTTAGCCATTTCTACAAATCTTGCTCCTGCCCCTTGCTATTTGTTTCCCCACTCTCCCTTTTTCTCTTTTTCTCTCTTCTCACCTTTTATCCTTTGCCTCCTTTTTACTCGGAGAGAAAAACGAATACTTTCTGTGTTTTTATACACAGCAAGTTAGCTCTTTCTAGTACACGGGCTTGGTTTCAGGCTCCTTTTGTGAACATAAACGTCAAAATTACTCTGGTCAAATTAAATTCTTAGACAATGAGTCTTATTCTCCATTACCCATCTGTGTGATGTGGATATTTATTTTACGATTTTAATTGCATTTCTCAATCTTGCTACCAACACATAGAAGTTTTATATTTCTTATGGCAGTCAGTTAAATAATTCATACTCTATTTTAATAAATAGCATATTATAATAAAGAGTCATTGAAAAAAGAAGAATATCTTCATCTTAACTCTAACAGTCAATTCATGTTTGGGGTAAATCTAAGCATTTTGATAACATTTAAAAACTCAAAGCAATATTGTTCATCTGGTTGTATTGAATCAAGTATTAGACATTGGAGAAAGTTTGGGTAAGTAACTAACATATGATGGATTTCAGAAAACTCTCTAGGTTTCTTACACTATTATGCTTGTCTTTTTATTTACACATTAGTTGGATTTATGAAAAGTGGAAAGAAATTAGGAAAACACTCAAATCAAAATATATATTCTCGTGAGAAATAAAAAAAAATATTAAGTATAATCAATGTGATAGCAGGTTGAAAAAAGTGTTACATTGAAGTTGTTTTCTTTTTTGCTTTTGCCAAATCTACTTACTGAAATAATAAATACACAGACTTTAGGGGAAATAAATGCATACAAATATGATTCTCGAAACAAACAATCCACCAAAAGTTAGACAGAGATCAACTGAGCTACAGAACAAAACTGTTAGCTTTTATTCTCCATCTTTGTTACAGAAATTCTTGCATTGGAAGGAAGGCGTTTCCATATTCAGTCATTCCAGCCTTCACACAGCCTTTAATCTTGTCAGCACTGTCAAATAGCTCTGTGGCTGGGCTTTTCTTCCATGTTGACAGTGATCCTTTCACCTTTGCCAGTGGCTCTTCATCTGAAGGCTTCCTTGTGACATTAACTGACGTTTCCCTAGACAAGAATTTATTTAAAAGTAAAACAGCAGCCACAACTATAAATCTCCAGGAACACAAGAATTCAAAGAGTGCACAACCTCAGATGTTACAAAAACAGAGGAACTGGGAACGGGATGCTTCCCAACCCTGGCCTCGTGTCCTTACTCACAGTGATGCTATTTGTGTCCCCTTCACCACATTAGAAACTTGCCACCAGTACACTGACCTCCAAAACTTGGGTATGCATATTTTTTCCAGATATTAACGTGTATACATTTTAATTTATTAATTTACTGATCATTGTATTCCCAAAATAGTGTGTCTGGTTAAGCAGGTGATGGCAAAAGCATAAGTCCCAGCTAATGCTATGCATATGTATCCATCCCTACCTCATGCCATCTCACCTTTTAAGCTTCCCATCTTGTTAACTCACTTATGACTTCCAGACCATTAGTTTTTATCTCTTATGAATGAAGACTAGTCTGATTTTGGTGTGTGGTACAAATTTTTCTTCCTTTGTAGTCATTTGGTCAGTTGATTCTTTTGGGCAATTATACAGTATCGTGCATCACATAATCATATAAGTTCACCTGGTGTTGCAGGTTTGGTTTGTCAGAAGCTGACTCTGAGATTCAGATTCATGAAGAGGATGCCTACTGGGGAGTGTCCTGAGGGTGTAGCAGTGGGGAGGGCAAGGCAGCAGGTTTGGCAGAAGAAGTTGTAATATTGTCCTAATGAAAGACTCAGTTAGCCCTGTGGGGGACCTGGGATGGCCCTTCAGAATTGTCCTGAGTTGACGCAAGAAGAGCGGTCCTTTTTACACTTATGCAGACCAGTTGTTGGATATGGGCTTTCCCTGGAAGGAGTCTGCCTGGACAAGGCAGTTTTCTTCACCTGAGGTAATCCTCAAGGATGAATGACCGCTGAAGGTCATCTTCTGGCAGCCCTCCCAACAGCTGGGAGAAAAATGTCCTCGTTTCTGCAGATCCAGGTGGCACATCATGTTATCTACCACACACTTTAATGGTTACTCAGTTTCCAAGGTTTCTGTAGATCACTAGATTATAAACTATTTTTTTTGTTTGTGTTTTTTAAAGAAACAGTGCTTTTTGTTCCAGACAATAGCTTACACAAAATCTTCCTACATAAGAGAGAGAAAAGCAGCTGCATTTCCAGAATGTCCAAAAAATGACTTCTAAGATAACTCCACAGTTATTTAGACACCCAGGGTTTCTTGGAACACATTTGAAAATCTACTACATGAAGAGTCATCAAAGTTGGGTGATCATTCAAAGTCAGCGGAAAAACCTAAAAAAAAACCTAAAAAAGAAAAAAAAAAAAAAGAAAAACCACACAGAGATTCTTGAGCTTCAAACTGAGACATTCTGGTCTAGAGTTGGCATCAGGATATAAATATGTAAACACCTCCCCTCCCCCGGCCCCCTCCACCACACACACATTCCCCATGTGCTTCGTCTAGAATTGTGCTCTTGGATAATAGCTTTTTTAAACTAATTGTTTCTATTAGAAGAAAAATGGTATCGATAGGAATCACTGTTTATTATCTGAAAATGAAAAAGGCCAGGGCATATTGACTGGGAGCTGAGCTGGATTAGAAGCCTTGTTACGCTGCACATTTCTCCTGTTCTTAACCCTGTTGCTGCGATGATGTGATATACCCGAATGAATATTTCCATCTGCTGACTGCGGATGGAAGCTTCTAGAAAGGAAGTTTAGGAAAGCCAATGTACATTTTTTTATATTTTTGTGTTTTTCAAAAATGAATAACAATAGGACATTTTTTATACATAAAAATAATGTCATTTATATACAAAGCAGCTCAAATTATTATTGTTAAATGCATAAAATAGTCAAAATATGAACTGTTTGGTTTTTTGTGGATTTCTCACACATTTTGAAAAAAAAAACCTTGAAATCAATTAATGCAGTGAAAGATTAATCTGCTTTGTTCCTTAGTGAAGTGGTGTTGAAATTTATGGATTTGTGTTATTCCTCAAAAATAACTTGATGACTCCTTTTCTAGGGGCTGACTTAACTGGCTCATTTGGTTAGATGTTGGGGAAAGGAAGTTCTGAAATGACTCAGCCCACCGTCTTCACATTGATGTCCCTGGTAAGTGCATCTCCACAGATATTTCACAAAGCCTGATTGCACTCCATCGGTACCCTCTCCCCTCTCTGCCAGCAGTTTTGGAGGGATCCTGCTACTCCCTATGATAATTAGCACATGGGATTGTTTATTCATTATTAAGTAAATGTTTATCTATTACCTGCTGTGTGCTAAACACTACTCCACAACACGTGTTTGAGCTAAATCAGTGAACCAAACGACATTCAAGCAGACTGATAATAAACCATGCATATGATAAAACATGAATTTTATTGGCTGTTAGAAGGTAAGTGCTATGGAATAAAGAAAAAGAAGAGCAGAATAAGGGGAATCAGGAGTGTCAGGAAGGAAGGATTGAGGTGGTAATTTTTAAATAGAGGGGTTCTGATCAGTCTTATTGAGAAGGGGACATTTGATAAGGGAATTTGCCTTGTGGTTAGCTGGTTATCTGTTCCAGCTGAGGCTGGATTTCTCAATTATGACATAATTGACATTTGGGGTTGGATAAGTCTTTGCTGTAGGGGCTGTCCTACACTTTGTAGGATGTGCAGCAACATCTCTGGTCTCTGCCCACTAGATGCCAGTACTGTCCTCTTCTCCAGTTGCAACCAAAAATGATGCAAATATTGCCAGATGTCCAGTAGGGGCCCAAATCAACCCCATCGAGAATCGCTGGTATAAACTACCGAGAGAATTTTGTCTTTTTTCTATATGGATCTTATTCATCTCAGCACTCCCTATGACAAAGTCCATCTTCCTGTTGAATTGTAAAATGCTACTTTTGTCAAACAGAAAGTCCTCATATTTGTGAGGGTCAGAATCCTACTCTATTATGTGTCAAGGATCTATCTATCTATCCCTGAATAAATATTCCCTTAATTACTATAACTTGTAAGTCTTGCTGTCGGATTGGGTAAATTCTTCCTCCTTCTTCTTCTTTGAGATGAACTTAACCATTCTTGGCTACCTACTCTCTTCCATATGCATTTTCTGACCAGCTTGTCACAGTCTATAAAAAACTGTGAGGGGATTATGATAGGAATTCATTAAATGTATACATTCATTTCTAGGGAATTGACACCTCTGTGAAATTGATTCTCTCCATCCATGACCAAAAGTATCTCTCTCCATTTATTTAGGACTGTTTTATGTCCTTCAGTAAAGATATTATTCATTTTCTCCATATAGGTCTTGAACTTTTTTGATAGATTTATTTCTGGCTATGCAGTAGGTTCTGTTTCTGATGTGAACAGCGTCTTCAAAACAATTAGTGAATTTTTTGAAATTGCTGTTTCTAGGGTATGGGATTGTAATTAATTTTTGTATCTTCAATACGACAATCTTTCTCATTATTTCTAGTAATGTCTTACAGATTGTATTTAATAGTTAAGGAGCACAACCATATAATCCGTGGATTAAGAAAAAAATTCTCTTTCCAGTTCTTTTACCTCTTATTGCTTTTTCTTGTCTTTTTGCTTGAGTTAGCAGTGTAGTGGAGATTTTTCATGCTGTTTCTGATTTTTAAGTGATTGATTCTAATATTTTACCTTAAGTGTGATCATTGCTATAACTTTTTGGTAGGTCCGTAACCTTTATCAGGTTAATGATGATTTCTTTCATACTCAATTCACTGAGTTTTTTTCTCTTATGGCATTAAATTTTATCCAATATAGATATATATTTTGATCTATTGAGATGATCATGTGCTTTTTCTCATTAATGAATGGAGCAATTACATTTACAGATTTTTCTTAATTTAACCATTTTGACATTCCTGGAACAAACCCTACTTCATGTTCTCTAGAAAGGAGAACAAGTCCACTCTGCAAATAAGAGTATCTGTTCCATTCTGAGAGACCTTATCCCTACAGGAAGTTGCCTGCAGAGGTAGATCCAGGTTTACAGAGACCTGAAGCTTATTCAATTTGGGGGCTGTCTATATGAATAAACATGCAGATCTATAAATACACGTGAGCTATAAAAGCAAATCTCTAAAACTGAAAAGAATCTTTAACAAATTAAAATTTTATAAAGCTGATGAGTACCATAAATATCACAAAATGACATAAATATCAGAAAAGTGACTTAGTTTTATCCATCAAATGCTTGATTGATACAGCAATGTAACTTTTTCTTTTTGACACCTTTTGGCCTCAAACTCTTAAAATCACCTGTTTATAGAACGATGATTTTCAAATATTCTCTATGTAGATTCTGGACAAATAATTCAGTCTTTTCTTTGACACGAACAACATGCTTTTAAAAATTGTTTCTATTGAGTGTTCATAAAAGGTGCAAATCCCCATGCATATACATTCTCTGTTTTTCATTTCTGCTGCATGTCTGTCCCCTGTAAACATCAGAGTTCTGGTAACTATTTTCCATGATTTCCATAAAAATTATGGGTATATTTGTAAGTATAGTATATGCATGTATAGTTTATGCATGTATATGTAAGTATAGTATATGCATTATTAGTATATGCATGACAGAAGAAAACTTCTGCTTTGACTAGACCTTGTTAAGAAACAAATCCTCTGCTTGTGATATTTGGGAGAGATTTCCAGAGATTAGTTTCTGGCTCCACAAAATTCAAACTTTGTTTCCCCTTCATTGCTCACACTCTCTAATTGCTGAGATCTGAAGGATACTTTTTCTTAAAATTAAAATTTATTGGGGTGACAATGGTTAGTAAAATTACATAGGTTTCAATTGTACAATTCTGTAATACATTACCTATATATCACTTTGTATGTTCACCACCCGGAGTCGGTTCTCCTTCTATCACCATATATTTGACCCCATTTATCCTCATGTATGACCCCACCACCCCCTGACCCTCTGGTAACCGTTAAACTGTTGTCTGTGTCTATGAGTTTTTGTTTCTTTATTTGTTTGTCTTTCTCCTTTTTTGCTTTCAGTTTTCTATCCCACATCTCAGTCAAATCATATAGTTCTGGACTTTTTCTATCTGGCTTATTTTGCTTAGCAAAGTAATTTCAAGATCCATCCATGTTGTCACAAATGACACTATTTCATTTTTTTCTTATGACAGAGTAGTATTTCATTGTGTACACATACTGTATCTTCTTTATCTATCGAAGGTTGTTTCCATGTCTTGGCCACTGTAAAAAAAAAAGCTGCAATGAACATCAGAACACATACATTTTTATGGATAAATGTTTTCAGATTTTTTGGGGTATATACCCAGGAGAGGGATTGCTGGGTCATATGGATACCTTGAGATTGTGATAACACCTCTGGCCCTGTACTTTCACATCATGTCACAGTGAATTGTCACAATGGGCAGGAGGAGTATTTCTGGAAGCCATTTCTACATTGGGGTATTTGGCAATAACTTAAGTATACACAAAAGTGACTCCAAACCACTTAACTACATCTCACTAAATACAAAATAAATGTGTTCCCCAACTCAACTTGTTGACTGGATTCCAAAAATGCTCATGACGATATTACTACCAGTTGGCATAAGGGAAAGTGTGAAGGAAAGCCAGGTGGTGTGGAGAGAAACTGGTCTTAATGGTGATAGCAAATATATCTTACTTCAACAAATTTTATAAGAAATATGTGACCATATACCATTGATAAGACCCCATCCAGGGCCTTGGGGAGAACCTGTACAAGACAGGAACCGTGAAACTTGAGATTTATTAGCTTCCTGGTTAACCCATCATGGTAGGCGCCAACATTAAGCATCTTTTAAAAAAGAAAGACAATTGAAAATATAATGTCTGGCATTAGTGAGCTTGTATGACATATTTCACAGTGTGTTTCCTTTGCAGCCTTGTGAAGTGAGGACAGACTCTCACTTTTCACAGAACATTTACCTCCATACTGCTAATTAAAGTAAGATGCTCATAAATCCTCTCTCTGATAGAAAGCTTGCTTCCTGAGACACAGGCAAGGAAAATTAACCTCAAGAAAATGTCTGATAATTAAGTTTTAATTTTCCTTCTCATTTTGAAAATTTGCTGTGTTTCTTTTCCTATAGATAGAAATCAGTTAACCTTTCTCCAAACTCATGTAACTCCCATAATATTTGATATTAATGAAATGACTACTTCTAAATATTCTTGCTTATCATGATTCTCCATTTACTTATAGATGGATGATAAATAACACTTCCTAAATGTTTTGATCTCCAAAGTGTTCATTCACATTTGTTTTTGTAGGGAGGTCTTTGGAAATAGTGAATAGACGTTCTTGAACTTGCCCTCTCTTGGAAAACATCTCCACATGCTGAAACGTCAAAACATCTGTTCCATGTTCTGCTCTCCAAAATCTTTTCATATTTCTGAGAATTATTGGGGAACTCAAGCAGGAGAAACATTCTAAGAAAATATGAAATGGAGAATGCTTTCTTCTCTCCCTCACATCTTCCCTTTCTGTGCACTTTTTCTCCTTCCCTTCTAGCCTGGTCCTATATTGGTACCCACAGCATTCATGTCCTCTCCCCTCATCCTTCTCAGTCTGGTTTTAGGAAAGGTGCTACATAGATTCCTGTCCATCCATGTATCAATTCTTGATGGTTGTTTTTCACTGATGTTTCTGCTAGAATTTGTGAAGCTTAAAACATACACACACCAACACAAAGAATGATTATCTTTGGAAGTGCTCAGAACAAGGAAATAAATGTTGGTTCTAAATGTAACCATAAAGGATTTAAAATGAAATGGTTCTGATTATTAAAGGAATTATAAACAAGGAAGAGATATTTTTAAACGGAGGATAGGAAAAGTAAACACTTGAGAAAGATATTGAGGTAATCATGGCTTTTTAAAGTCAAAGGAAATTTAAAGCTGCAGCAATGAATCAGCTCCAATTCTAAAATGTCCATAATGGCTAGGATAAATCAACTTTCTCAAATAAACTTTGGAATTAGAATATTAAAGCAAATATATGATGAAGAGAATCAGCTTTGCTTATTTTGAACCAAGAGACTATGAATTCTTGTGAACGTGAGGGCAACTACCCTTTGTCCTAAGCATAGAGTTGCATAAATTCAACTGGTATTTTTACTAACCACTCTAACCCTTTACTCCTGAGATAAAAATCAGTGTACTGAATGGGATAAAACCACATTGGAATTGAAAGATGGTTGGTATGATGTGCAGGAATACCTTGGTGATATTGCAGGTTTGGTTCCAGACCACTGCGATAGAGTGAGTATCACGATGAAGTGGGTAAAAATCTTCTTGTTGGTAGAGGGTCTTGCCTTCAGTATTAAGAAACTCAACATCTGTGAAATACAATAAAGTAAAGCACAATAAAACGAGGTATGACGGTACCCCAAATATGACTAAGCATTTGCAACATCTGAGGAGCTTCTCAAATTGCAAATACCAACATACAATCCAGTACTGGGGACAACTGAGCTATCAGAGGTAGGTCAGAGAAGGGGTTTGAATTGGCTGATTTTAAGAAATGCGTATTTTTTTAAATCAAGTTTTGATAATCTAATAAGTGACACTCCCCCACTAAACGTCTGGCCAAGATGTCCAGATTGTCATAGAGCAGACCCCTTTGTCAGTGCTGGAGTCTTACCGCTCCTTTTCTTGCACGTGCCATTTTAAAACCACTCTTCGTCACTACTATATACATAAGTGTGGAGGGATTAAAAATGAGTCTTGGAACTTTATCAGGACTTAAATCCTGACTCTGCTACTTATCCATCCTGTGAACTTGGGCAAATCACTTAATCTCTGAGCTTCTTTTTTTGTATCTGTTGAACGAAGGTGATGGTGCCTAATTTGTAGGAATTTATGGGGATTCAATGTAATGACGTATGTGAAAGTGCTTCACAAAGTACTAGGCCTATTTTAGTTTTGCATATGACATCCTGCTGATGCTTAAAATAAACACCAATCCCTGTAGTGAACACTTTATGTATCATCGTGTTAGATGTACTACTCTTCTGAAAGTTTCATTAGAAACAACCTGACATTTCTGATCAATTTTTTTATTATTGTCTGACTTGTATCTACTTGTAGCCACACCTATGTGATCTAGAATGCTATGTGTGTCCAGGTGTTTACTGAGTAGTGGGCACATATTATTTATCTTAACAAAGGAAGTATTTATTATTTCCTTCCTATAGGGACCACCTCACCCTGATGTCATAATAATTCTCATTAGCCCCATCATCCCACTGACAAGTTAAGAGCATCTCAACAATGATACCATAATTATTCTAGGGATGGACATACTGCACAAGCCAGACCTGGAGTCCCTTCCTGTAGTTTTGCAGGAGTTTGTTGAGAAAAACACCCTGGGATATCCTCTAGGATCAAGACAGCAAGGTACCTGCAAGCCTGAACTGGCTGGGTGTTCTCTTTTCCGTCAAGGGGAGAGAACCTCCTTGATGACGAAGGCATTATGGATGAGGAATGTAGAAAAAGAGACAGAAAACCAGTGATGCAGTGTGAGCACCTGGTTTAAGGCACACCTGAAGTGAATGGTGAGTGTTGGCTACCCCTGTGGGTATTTTTGTTTTATTAGCCAATAAGTCCTTTTTGTGCCCTAAGCTAGTTTGTACTGGGTATATACCCTACTTTCAACCAGACGAGGTCTGGCCGGTAAACATCTGATCTTTTCTTTTGTCTAGAGTATCCATACCTTTTCATGCACCTATAAAATCCCAGTTTATTTGTGAATTTCTCTGTAAAGACTTTCTGAACCATTTCCTTTTCCATCTTGGTTGAGTTCACGGTTCCACCCTTTGTGCAGTCCTTCAATGTTGGTTATACTAGCTATTTTGCTGCGTGTCTTCCTCATAGACAATGAACTCCCCTAGGACGTGGACTGTGTCTTATTCAACTTTATCATTTCAGCATCTTGCATAGTACCTAGCCCCTAGTAGGAGCTTAATGACATCTGTTATACAATCTGACTAATGACTAAATGACTACACAAGTTGCATGCAATTTTCAAATGCAGAGACAATATTTTATTTCCTCATGTCCACACCCTCCTATAAGTAGACTCAAGGAATATTTTGATCACAATATTCATTGAATGGGAATCTGGGCATCCGGGAGACAACAGAGCACATCTTCCAGGATGGGGGTTATGGAGCTAATATTAGTTCAGCACTTTGTTTTATGATGATTTAACAACTTGGGAAATCTAGAAGAATAGATTATTTACATAGTCCATTAGGTTCTCTTTCTCTGATACCATCCATTTTAAATAACCCTTCAGCAGACGCTGGCTGCCATCAATTTACGATCGAGTTCTCTAGCAAATGTCTGTGGTACAGATGGCCTCTCAGGCAGGTTTCTCCACTGGGAAGGGGGTGCACTGATTTGCTGCTGTGGATAGTGGAATCCCAAGACTCAGGATTTCTCTTTGTAATTTATTAAAGTGGTTTTCTAATACCAATCAATCCCGTGTGGGTTTGATTGGTGTGAGCCAGTTTTCCTAGGGCTAGATCACAAGTAAGCCATTCAGGTTGCACACCTGGGAGAGCCGTGTATGGACACAAGTCTACAGGGGGCCTGTCCAGTGGTAGCTGTTAGTCTCGAATTGCACTCCACTCCTTTAAGTCCTGTCTTGTCCTAATGGAAGTACACATTGAGCGTATCCATATTTTATCAAGACATGCATACTATTTTCCTTTAAATGTGGCATTTGCTGAACCTTCAAAGACAGTTTTGTTATGTCTTTGGGGCCACTTTTACTTTGGACTCTCATCTTTGAAATTCAAATATAAGGCAATGGAGAAATAGAATTTAACTTTTAAAAAACATCTGCTTGCTTTTTTTTTTTTTTTTTTTTTACCAATTTTAAGAACAAATATATTATTGAAGTTTGGAGAAACTATAGACTGTATAGTTCCCAGTCGTCATGAAAGTCTTTCAAACTCCAGAGACTTTGCCCCCACCTTCTCTTAGCTCTTGATTCTAGGGTTCAGATATTTATCACTAACAAAGACATTTCTCTGGGGAAAAAAAATTCCCAACATCCTATTTAATACTGTGTGGGTTAAAGAGGAAGGGTGTCATTCTTTGGTCTGAGAATTATTTTACCATAAAACAATGCTAATCCTTTAGCATAATTAGTAAAAAATTGCTCCCAATGGATGCGAATGATGATTTGTTTTGCAGACATTGGTTTGTGTTCCTTTAGAAGTTCTGGATCTTCAGAGCAGTTTGAACTCTGATAGGGATTTAGGTGAGAAGGGGAAGATTTGGTTCACTGAACAGGCAAAAAGGAAAACAAACATTTATTACTGAACATCTACTATGAGGCCAGTGTATCAAATACACTTTGTAAACAAAATTCACTTAAAACACAGTAAACACACAATTGCCAGTAAACACAGCAATTATGAGGTCAAAACACATAGGATCAAATTACAGTTCTTCCTTTACTAATTTTATAACAGGCAAGTTACTTAGCCATTTAGAAACTCCATTTCCTCATTTGTAAAATAGTATTAATAATAATAATACCTAGAACCACAGTTTAAAAAATGAGAATTAAATGACAGAATGCCAGCAATTGTCACTTTCAAAACCTGTTAGTGTATAATCGTTTTTATTATTATAATTTATCATTATTAGTTATTTAATTAGAAATTGAGTTTCAAATAAGATGCCCAAGGCCATTTATGAATGTAGGCTGACCTCCATTACAATCCTACTTTTTTGTTGTTGTTGTTGGGAATTAGGGAGAGGAGTGTACTTTTCAAAGGTAGAGAAGTAGGGTTAGGATTTTTGTGGAGCCTTGCAAAACTGGATGATGACAGTAGGATTCATGTTCTTTAAGTATTATATTATTATTGCAGCTGCTCAGCCTCCCATTATTTTTTAGAGTCTATTTTAGAGCCCTTGCCATTTTTAGTCTTGCTTACCACGCGTCTCAATTTTTCTGATGTCAGAAATGGCTTTGAAGAGTTATACACCACTGTGGCAACCTTGGTCATTCATCAGCTCTCAAGCATCCAAAGTGCTGTTGCTATTGTTCAGCAACATTGAAGGAAGGGAATTTGCCCCTTGGGACTCACTTTTGATTGCTATTAGATTTTTAGTCATAGCTATTGCCCTCCAAAGAAAAATCCATACCACCTGGGCTACCCTGCAGTTTTCTGTTATAGTGCTCCAGCTGTTCATTGAGATACAATGGGGGTCTAAGCAATGTCATCTATCCCACTCTTGTTTGACTTGAGAGTAAAACCTGGTGTCTGAAATCCCTGTCTCTTGCCATCCTAACACTGTCCCCATCAATCTTGCTTCTTATCAATTTAGCAAAAACGACAGAGACAGCCATTTTCCTCCTCACTTCTCAGTTAAGGCTACTGAGCATACTTTTAGCTGCATCACCTATATCACATTACAGAGCCAGAACAGAGCCTTAGCTGGTTCCCTGATGAATGCTGCAGTCTTTGACCTTGTTTTGGAAGGACAGTTTTCTGTGTTAGCACAGTCCTTAGAAAATAGATAAACTGAAGCATGAATAACTCAAATGTTGTTTCCTAAAGTCCGTTTTACTCATTTTCAACTAAAGAATCTCATTGTTCCATAACACAAGTACCGGTGTTTGATGTTTTGGCTTCACGTCCAAACTGAAGTGGTATCAATAGTAGGAAGGAACCATTATCTAGTTCTTCAACTTTTGATAAACATTTTCTTACATATTATAGTCATATGTTACCTTATAAAAACTTTAAAACCTTTAGTATAAGCATTACTGGTAGAATTATGTCTGAGTGTTCATCTCTATTATATTTCTTTTCACCATGACCAGACAGTTTCAGGGTTACTGGTCAAGCAGTCAATATTAGGGAACTAATAAGAACAAAGGTGAATATTCTGTCTCAAGAAAATTGGTGTCTTGCTTTGAGCCGAAAGCTTATAAAGCTGAACGAGGTAGAGAGCTTCCAGTCAAGATGGGGTGGGGGGTAGGTAAAAGCTGTGCTGGCCTCCCCCTATGACCACCTCAAAATTACAACTAAACTACAGAAAAACCATCATTAAGAATTGCCTGAAATCTCAATGAACAGAAGTCCCAAACTAAGGATATACAGAAGGAGACATGTCGAGATTGGTAGGAGGGGCAGAGGTGTGGAACAGGTTGGTTCCACAAACACGTGGGGGTTAAAAATCGAGAGGGATATCTCAGCTACAGTAGTTCCCCCTAAGGAGCAAGGGGTCCCAGACCCACACCAGGCTCCCCAGCCCAGGGTTCAGTTGCCTGGAGGAGAAATCCCCACAATTTCTGGCTGTGAAAACCAGCAGAGTTTGTGACTGAGTGAGACAGAGGGCTGCTGGAATCCCAGGCATTTCTCTTAAAGGGCCTGTGAGTGGACTTACTCACTAATGGACTCAATTGCTATGAGCTCCAGCACTGGGGCAGCAGCTTAAAAAGCACCAGGGCTTATACGGGCAGGAACTGAATTGTCTGGTTTCAGAGCAAGGGCTCGAGGGGCAGCTTTCTCCCAGACAAAGGTACTGGCAGAGGCCATTGTCCCTTGTTGAACCCTCTCGCCACTCAACCGACGCCATATCTGAGTCTCCATCATAACCTCACTCACACATTTGCCCTATTCTTATGATTCCCTGAGACCCTGACCTAC
Organism: Rhinolophus ferrumequinum; assembly: GCF_004115265.2. Lineage (NCBI taxonomy): Eukaryota > Metazoa > Chordata > Mammalia > Chiroptera > Rhinolophidae > Rhinolophus > Rhinolophus ferrumequinum. Next base: position 31,671,457 of record NC_046304.1, on the reverse strand, counting down.
CCAACTTGTGGGCCCACCCAAGCTGCTTCCAGTGGCTTTTTTCTACAAACTGCTTGTGTTGGCTTATGCTGCAGAGTTTCCTAAAACCTCTTAAAGTTCATAGACCCCAGACAAGCAACATCTGTCCTCAACATCTGTCCTCAGTGTGCCCTGTACTTCTTTCTAAGCAGCCCCAAGCCTGGTACTAGCAGCAGCCAGCCTCAGTGCACAGCTTAGCTTCTCCCAGGTATCTCCAAGACCAGCACAAGTGGTAATCATCTGCACCTCATACCAAGTGTCCCAAGCAGGGCATAGACAGTGACTGAACTTGGTTTGTACCAGAGCCCCTCCCAAGAGGACCCAGAACCAACACCCCTGGTGGCCAGCTTCATAACACACCAGAGCACCACCAAACCACCTCCACAAATGACACATTCAAGGGCAGACTTGGCAGGCACCAAAGAGCCCTGCTAAAGCAAGATCTGTCTGAATGGTTAGGCCCTGAACAACAGCTCCTCCACTATAGTCATGGCCAGTCCTTACAACCAGTCAGTCTGAGGGTCAATTCCTCCTACTGATGTGCCAACAGCAATCAAGGCTCAAGTATACTGGGAGGGCACATACAACCCATGCAAGGGATGCACCTGGAGTGCCTAGCTCAGGTGACCAGGGAGACTGTGCCACTGGGTCCCACAGGACACCTTCTACATAAGGCCAATCTACCAAGACTGGGAGATGTAGTAGCTCTACCTAATACATAGAAACAAACACAGGGAGGCAGCAAGAATGAGGAGCCAAAGAAACATGTCCCAAATTAAAGAATAGAAAAAAGCTCCAGAAAAAGAACTAAACAAAATGGAGACAAGCAATCTACCAGATGCGGAGTTCAAATCACCAGTTATAAGGATGCTCAGTGATATCAGGGAGAATTTCAACAAAGTGATGGGAAACATAAAAATGGAGATAGGAACCATAAAAAAAATCAATCGGAAATGAAGAATACAATAACTGAAATAAAGAATACATGAGAGGGAATCAATAGTAGATTAGATGAAGCAGAGGATCAAATCAGCAACTTGGAAGATAAGGTAACAGAAAACACCCAATCAGAACATCAATAGATAGATAGATAGATAGATAGATAGATAGATAGATAGATAGATAGATAGACAGATAGATAGATAGATAAGGATTGTTTAAGGGGTCTCTGGAACAACATCAAGTGTATCGACATTCACATCATAGGGGTACCAGAGGAGAAGAGAGAAAGCAAGGAATTGAAAACCTATTTGAAGAAATAATGATGAAAACTTCCCTAACTTGGTGAAGGAAATAGACATACAAGAACAGGAAGCTCAAAGAGTCCCAAACAAGATGAACCCAAAGAGGCCCACACCAAGACACATCATAATTAAAATGCCAAAGACTAAAGACAAAAAGAGAATCTTAAAAGCAGCAAGAAAAAAGCAGCTAGTTACCTACAAGGAGCTCCCATATGACTGTAAGCTGATTTCTCAACAGAAACTTTGCAGGCCAGAAAGGATTGGCACAAAATATTGAAAGTGATGGAAAGTAAGGACCTACAACCAAGATTACTCTTCCCAGCAAAGCTATCATTTAGAATCAAAGGACAGATGAAAATCTTCCTAGACAAGAAAAAGTTAAAGGAGTTCATCACCACCAAACCAGTATTACAAGGAATCTTAGAGGTACTTCTTTAAGAAGAAGAAGAAGAAGAAAAAGATAAAAACTATAATGGCAATAACTACATATCTGTCAATAATTATCTTCAATGTAAATAGATTAAATGTTCCAATCAAGAGATAGGGTAGCTGAATGGATAAGAAAACAAAACCCTATATATGCTGCCTACAAGATATGCACTTCAGATTGAAAGATACACGCAGACAAAGTAAAGGGATGGTAAAAGATATTTCATGAAAATGGAAATGAAAAAAAAAAGGAAAAAAAAAGGTGGGGTAGTGATATTTATACCAGACAAAATAGACTTTAAAACAAAGGCTACCACAAGAGAAAAAGAAGGACCCAGTAATTTCACTTTTGGGTATTTATCCAAAGAAACCCAAAATAATAATATGAAAAGACACATGCACCCCTATGTTCAGTGCAGCATTATTTACAATAGCCAAGATATGGAAGCAGCCTAAGTGTCCATCTGTAGATGACTGGATAAAGAAGAAGTGGCACGTATATATAATGGAATATTACTCTGCTGTAAAAAAGAATGAAATCTTGTCATCTACAACAACATGGATGGGCCTAGAGGATATTATACTAAGTGAAATAAGTCCGACATAGAAATATAAATGCCATGTGATTTCACTAATATGTCGAATTAAACAAACATAAACGAAACAGAAACAAACTCATATATAGAATACGTTAATGGTTGCCAGATGGGAGGATGGGTGAAAGAGGGGGAGGGATTAAGCCGCACAAATTGATAGTTACTGGGGGCGGCCGGTTCGCTCAGCTGGTTAGAGCGCGGTGCTCTTACAACAGGGTTGCTGGTTCGATCCCCACATGGGCCACTGTGAGCTGCGCCCTCCACAACTAGATTGAAACAAATACTTGACTTGGAGCTGATGGGTCCTGGAAAAACACACTTAAAATAAATAAAAAGTTAAAAAAAATTGGTAGTTACAAAAACAGTCATAGGGATGTCAAGTACAGCATAAGGAACATAGTCAATAACATTGTCACAACTATGTGTAGTGTCAGATGGGTACTAGATTTATCAGGGTGATCACTCTGTAAGTTATATAAATGTCTAATTGCTATGTTGTACACCTGAAAGTAATATAATATTGCATATCAACTTTAATTAAAAAATAAATAAAAAATTTTAAAAAGCTGAATGAGAGGCTTGTCTTAAATTTCCAAAGTAGGGTTTTATCAGAATATGTCAGTAGAAGGCTGGAGATAGAGCTAAATCCTTAGACATTTGAATGCTCTATGAGCTTCCAGGGGTGATATAAAGAGTTAGTTATGTCAGGTTTTAGGACTTTTGAGGGGGATAGGATATAAAAATGAATAGGAGAGATTGCGGTATATGTTAGAAATTGTGGAGAATCCTAGATTAACGTGGTGAATGTTTCTGTACATTATGTCATCTTGTCCAGATGGGGACTTCTCAAATGAACAGGGTGTGGCCCAGAAACTCTGCATCAGAGACCTCAAACATGCATTTGTCAGCATTGGCCTGGGAGTGGTCCTCAGAAGATGATCAAGAATCAACCAGGCCAAGGACACATGAAATCCCCGGTCTAGAAATGGTGCCAGGTTTTTTTCAAAGTAATTCACAACTATTGAACCTCACAGGTCATGTGGGGTGCTGACTCTTCAGTGCTGTAAATAGTATAAGGTAAGAGAAATATTGCAGAGGTCAAAAGAAATCATAACCTTCTGGCAAAAGCGAATCTGGAAAGCTCTCAGACCCTTATTACCTTCCTGCGTAAGGACGACATTCATATTTGCAATGTCCTGAAAGTCCAGATTTAGAACAGGATAGACTTAAGAATCATGGGTAGTGACTGTGTTGAAGTCTCAGCTCAAAAATAGTTTTATTCCAAAAGAGTCTCAGAGGTGGGAAAGAGAAACAAAATGTAGCATATCCATGCACTGGGACACTATTTGGCTGTAAAAAGAGACAAAGTACTGATTCATACTACAACATGTATGAACCTCAAAAACATTATGCTCAGCGAAGGAAGTCAGACAGAAAAGACCACACCGTGTATGATTCCATTTATATGTAATGTCTAGAACAGACAAAACTGTGGAGACAGAGAATAGATTTGTGGTTGCCAATGGCTGGGGATGGGAATGGCGAGGTACTGCATACGAGCACATTTCTTTTGGGGGGGTGGTAGGACTGTACTAAAATTAGATTGTGGTGATTTTTGCAAATTCTGTACATATATTGAAAAACACTGGCTGGTTCACCTGAAATGGGTGAATTTGTATGGTATGTAAATTTTATCTCAATAAAGATTAAAAAAAAAAAAAGAGCAGGAGGGGTCTTTGCAGAGGAAAAACTGACCTAATGAACTCTGAAAGACACCAACAATCATCTTGCTAGGAGAGCACATATCATCGACCAGGCATGTGGGCCTCAGGCCTGAGATCATTTACATCATTTCGCTTTCAGTGGAGAAAAGAGAGGCTCACCAGACTCTTGAGTTCACCTCACAGTCTCTGGGTCACAGTCACTCAGTTGTCACTAGAGGGCACCATTATGCCATCGCTGTTAGGGGCAATACTGGGCTGTCTGCTGCTGTGTGCAGACACAGTAGACCCAGGGCTCCAGGAGGAGAGAACAGGACGTGCCCTGCGGATGATCAACACTAGACGTGGGCCCTGTTGGGCTGGCTGTGAGTCCTTTGCATTGTGCTGGAGGCTGCTGGAAAGTGGAAGAGTCTCTGAAAGTCTTAGACATTTATCTCCGAACCACATGGGGAAGGAAAGATGCTAGATGACAATCAAACTCAGCATATTCACTCAGAGCTGCACTGTTATTATGAGCTCTGGGATCAAAATCAAGAGGGGCTCTAGAAAACTCCAGGCCTTAGGAGATAACTTGGGAACACTCACTGATAAGCTAGACTGGGTCTCCATGGGCCTTAGGGATGGGGTGCTTTGTGACAGGAGTCCACAGTGTCAACAGACACAGAGCACAGTTGACTGTAATCTACTTTCCTGAGTGGAGAATTTCAGGTTCTGCCGTAGAACCTGGGACAAAGGGGATCTTGTGTCAGTGACACGAGTGAAGAGAGATGGGAAAGACATTCAATAATGATGGCAGATGGGAAGGGCTAAGCACACTGTGTAACATTTATTCGGCAATTAATATGCTAAATGAAAAATAAAACAGAGTAAAGTCAAGAGGGTGGGCAGTATATTTTCAGAAAAACCAGAAGCCTTGTTTTGGGGGAGCAGTGCTAGAAAAGACCCTGGTTAAGTCAGAATTCTGGGGGTGGGGGTGGAGGGCAGTTCTCAGAGACCTGAGCTAAAGCCAAAAGTCTGTGAGATCTTTAAGCTTGGAGTTTGAATGGGCTACCAACTAAGCCATAAACCAAGTTAAAACTTAGCAGCAATGTTCTCTTTGAAGTAGAGTGGAAAAAAAAATGACTGACTTCATAATTCTTTCAGGTAACCCTTTGGAGTCTCATATAATGATGGTGGCCTCTAACTTCCCTTTAATTTCTTTAGGAACAGTCAGCATTAGAATAAGCTTCCTGTGCAAAATGCCCCCAACTCCAAGAATAAACATGCGCTAGAGCGATTTGATTGGGTTCACTGAGCTACACCACAGAGGTGTCTTGACCCTCCTGCAAACACCAGTCTTCAACTGGCAAGAGTGTTACAGGAGTGTCCTTTATAACTTGCCAGCAGGGAGCCCTGTGTTTTCGTGGTGTTGATCTTTGGCCTGGGGTACAATAGGTTCATGTTATTCACATATTCTATTGCTCTCATAAATTGAAGTCGAACAGTTTTTATCGGTGCTGTCCTTGTTGCTGTTTCTCCTGGCATCTTTGTTGATAATTGAATTTATTTTGTTAGAAATTCACACAAATGGAGAGTCTTTCTGATCTGTGGTTGAGCATTGGTAGGGAAAAAGAGGAATGGTCATGTTTACTTGAATTGTAAGACGTCTTTTTTGGAATTTCTTTTTCTTTGGTCTTGTAATGTCTTTGATCGTGGAATCAGAGGAATGCTGTCCTCATTAAATGAATTGGAACGTGTTCCCTCTTCTATTTTCTGGACGGGCTTGTGTGCACTGGCTTCTTGATTTATCTTTGGGTTTTATTCCATGGGTGTTCAATCACTGATTACGTCACTATTATTTTAGAGGGAAGTTGTTTTCCATGAGGCAGAAAGTCTAAGAGTAACATAAAACCACTCACCTTCTTCACCATTTCCCACCTGGGGATGGGGGGATCCTTATTTCCATCTCCCTAAGTCTCAGTTATCCTTTTGGTATCTTCCTGAAGCAGTTTTCCAGATCAGACAGGGTTCAAATTTTGCTTTGCTTCTGATTTTTTTTAATAGACAATATTTTTTAGAGCATTTTTTAGTCTTAATAGAAAAATTAGGTGGAAAGTACAGTGTTCCCTTCTCTGCCCCCTATACAATTTCTCCTATTATTAACTTCTTGCATTAGTGTGATCCATTTGTTAGAATTGATAAACCAACACTGATACATAATTATTAACTAGATTCCATAGTTTATATTAGAGTTTACTCTTTGTGTTGTATAATTCTTTGGGTTTGGGCAAATGAATAATGATATGTATTGACCATCATATATATATATATCTCAACTCTAAACATGCCATTATCCATTTATTCATCCTGTCCTCTCTGCCCCTGGTAACCACTGATCTTTTTTACTGTCTCCGTAGTTTTGCCTTTTCCAGAATGTAATATAGTTGTATCATAAATGATATAGTCTTTTTAGACTTCTTTTCCTTAACAGTATGCTTTTAAGTTTCTTCCATGTCTTTTCACGGCTTGATAACTCATTTCTTTTTAGTGCTGAATACTATTCCATTGTCTGGATGGACTACATAGCATTTATCCAAGCACTTACTGAAGCACTTGTAAGTGCTTCTAAATTTTGGCAATTAGGAATTATGAATAAAGCTGCTATAAACATCATTATAGACACAAGTTATTTTGTGTTTTTTTTTCCCCAGGACATAAATTTTCAACTCATTTGGGTAAATGCCTAGTAATGTAATTGTTGGATTATCTATTAAGACTATGTTTAGCTTTGTAAAGAACTGTAAATGTCTTCCAAAGTGATTATATGATTTTTCATTTCCGCCAGCAATTGAGTGTTTCTGTTGTTCCACGTTTTCACCAGCATTTGGTGTTGTCAATATTTTGGGACTTAGTCATTCTAATAGGTATGTAGTGATATTTTATTGTTGTTGTAAGTTGCAATTCCCTAATGATATATGATATCGAGCATCTTTCTACATGCTATTTGACTTCTACATGTCTTTTTTGTTGAAGTGTCCATTCATATCTTTTGTCCATTTTCTCATTGGGGTATTCTCTTATTATTGAGTTTTAAGATTCTTTGTATGTTTTGAATACAAATCATTTATTGTATATATGTTTTGCAAATAAGTTTTGTCTGCACCTCTGCCTCTTTTTTTTTTTAAATTAAAGTTTATTGGGGTGACGATGTTAGTAAAGTTACATAGATTTCAGGTGTACAATTCTGTATTACATCATCTATAAATCCCATTGTGTGTTCACCACCCAGAGTCAGTTCTCCTTCCATCACCATATGTTTGATCCCCTTTACTCTCATCTACCACCCCCGCCCCCCTTACCGTCTGGTAACCACTAAACTATTGTCTGTGTCTATGAGTTTTTGTTTCTCATTTGTTTGTCTTGTTCTTTTGTTGCTTTGGTTTATATACCACATATTAGTGAAATCATATGGTTCTCTGCTTTTTCTGTCTGACTTATTTCGCTTAGCATTATATTCTCGAGATCCACCCATATTGTCACAAATGGTCCTATATCATCTTTTCTTACCGCCGAATAGTATTCCATTGTGTATATATACCACAACTTCTTTAGCCATTCATCTATCGAAAGACATTTTGGTTGTTTCCATGTCTTGGCCACTGTAAATAAAGCTGCAATGAACATTGGAGCACACATGTCTTTATGTATAAATGTTTTCAGATTTTTTTGGAAGATACCCAGGAGAGGGATTGCTGGGTCGTAGGGTAATTCTATTTGTAATTTTTTCAGGAACCTCCACACTGCCTTCCATAACAGCTGCACCAGTCTGCATTCCCACCAACAGTGTATGAGGGTTCCTTTTTTCCCACAGCCTCTCCAAAACTTGTTACTGTTTGTCTTGTTGATGATAGCCATTCTGACTGGGGTGAGGTGATATCTCATTGTGGTTTTTATTTGCATTTCTCTGATGATTAGTGATGTTGAGCATTTTTTCATATGTCTATTTGCCATTTGTATGTCCTCTTTGGAGAAATGTCTCTTCAGGTCGTCTGCCCATTTTTCAATTGGGTTGTTTGTTTTTTTGTTGTTGAGTTGCATGAGTTCCTTGTATATTTTGTATATTAGCCCCTTATCGGAGGCACTGTTTGCAAAAATCTCCCATTCAGTTGGTTGCCTCTTTATTTTGTTGATGGTTTCTTGTGCTGTGCAGAACTTTTAAGTTTGATATAATCCCATTCATTTATTTTAGCTTTTACTTCTTTTGCCTTTTGAGTCAAATTCATAAAATGTTCTTTGAACCCAAGATCCATAAGTTTAGTACCTATGTTTTCTTCTATGCAGTTTATTGTTTCAGGTCTTATGCTTAAGCCTTTGATCCATTTTAAATTAATTTTGGTACATGGTGACAGATAGCAGTCCAGTTTCATTCTTTTGCACGTGGCTTTCCAATTCTCCCAGCACCATTTATTGAAGAGGCTGTCTTTTCTCCATTGTATGTTTTTTGCTTCTTTGTCAAAAATTATCTGTCCATATTTATGGGGGTTTATTTCTGGGTTTTCAGTTCTATTCCATTGGTCTATGTGTCTGTTTTTCTGCCAATACCATGCTGTTTTGATTATTGTTGCCCTGTAGTGCAAGCTAAAGTCAAAGAGTGTGATATCTCCAGCATTGTTCTTTTTTCTTAAGATTGCTTTGGCTATTTGGGGTCTTTTGTGACTCCACCTCTGACTCTTATTGTGTGGCCTGCGTCAAGATTCTCAACATTTCTCAGCTTCAGTATTCTCTCAGAAAATGAGAATAACAATATCTAACTTATTTACTTGTAGGGTTGTTTTAAGAGATGGAGGTAACAGATGATGTGAAAGAACCCCGTCCACTGCCTGACTCAATAAAAGTTAGGCTTGTAGCCTTGCCTCTTCTTCCCCATCCCTCAAGCCTACTGCTCCCACACTTCTGTCTTGACCTATTAGTGAGTTATAAAAATAATTTTGTGGATTGGCAATCATCATTTTTACACCCACAGAATACAAGAGGAAACATCACAGAGTCAACCGTGAACAATATTGTTTTATTAAAAAAATAAGTTATACACACACGATATGAATATTGAGGTCAAAGTACAGGATATTTGAAATTTACTAGTATATTACACTGAACGAAGGCTGCAAACTTTGCTTGTTCGTGCACATACTTCCAGTTCTAAAACATGTGCTTGCCCTTAATGGGTAAAGTAATACTTGTTTGTTCCAACTGGGATGTAGAGAAAAGTAAGATGGGCAGGTTTTGAAAGGGTCTGTGTCATCCTCATGAAGCAAACACGTGGCTTTGAGGAATAGGTAGGATGACATTTGGTAGAAAGAAGAGGGGAGGTGGGAATGACCCTTAAGCTTTAAATAGAAAGTGTACAGTGAGGACACAAAGCGGAAAGGATAGTCCAGGTGGGAAGAAACAGAGCCAGTGAAGGGCTTTAGTTGTGTGTGTAAAATTGAAAGATAAAAGCAGTGTGGATTAGCAGGAGTGGGGACAGTAAAGGAAGGGAGGCAGAAAGCCCAGCTAAATGTTTTCAGTGTTACATTAATATGTTAGAGGAATGAGCTGACAAGCCCTGAGCTCAGTGATTAGCAGAGAAAATGGAGATCACAAGTCATCACAAAGGACAATTCAATGCCCTAAGCTCACTCTCTATCCACACTGCCAGGGGGTATCCTGGTTAAGCGAAGGAGCATACCCTTAAGCCACTCTGCCTGCTTTATCAGATGTTATGTCATAATGGTTTTTACTCTGCTGCCATCCCTAGGGTAGACTCATTGCGGCAGTGGTGGAGGACCATGGGAAAATGAAGTATGGGAAATGAGTGGTTGGGTAGGAACGTGAGGCTGATATCTGTCTCTTTATCTCTGTAGTACTCTTCCCATACCTGTCCTCCACAGCTTCTCACAACACCAAATAAAGACCCTCCTCCCCCATCTAAACAAGAGACTCCATACCAAGTTTTACCCCTTCATGAGCTTCCCATTATGCAGCCAGCAATGTAAGAGTTGGGAGGAAATGGACGATTTTCCAGCTTGATCATTTTCTGTTGCAGAGAAGAAAAAGGCACGTGAGTGGTTCACCTGGTCAGCAGCACAGCAACGGGCAAGGGGCGAGCACTCCATAGATGTTTTCTGAATGAAACAAATGAGATACAGGGAAAGGATTAGAACCCAGGACCTTGAAATTCTAGACCACTCTGCTCGTCTGCTTGCCCCTTGGCTCACTTGCCTTAAACCCACGCTCACGCTACCTGAGTAAAATCCCAGGCTCCAAATATTGGGGCCACACAGGGAAACTAGATTCATCCTAAGACTCCAGCTGCAGTGGACCAACAGGTGTGGGGTTTGTACCCCTTCCTGGTCACCCTCTTTTAACTCGTCTGCCTTAGAACTTTGGTAGCAGCCTCTTTACCTCCCGAAAGCCAGTCGTATATGGGAAAGCCATGAAATTAGATTCATTAAGATGTCAGAGCCCTGAAAACATCTGAACCTACTTGTGAAACACTGAAATAAAATAATTGATTGGGCTGGCCACAGGATCACAGGTTCACAGAGAGGAGGAAGTGCTAAAGTTCCCAGGAAGAAAAACAGCTCCAGGAATCCCTCAGAGCCAGTGCTGCTTTGTTTCCTACAAATCCGTTTTAGCCTGGCTGTGTTTTTTATGTTGTTTTGGGGCTATTTTATTAAGCCCATGGATCCCTCAGACAGGTATATAGCAACAGGGTGAAAAAAAAAAGAGAGAAAGAAATATTTTCTACACAACGGAGAGAATAAAGAAAAAGATCTTTTGTAGGGAGACCCTGGAAATCTCAGGTGTCTATACATCTATGTCTGCTTCTTAATTTTCTTCTCGGTCCCCCAAAGTTAAAACTTTGGGGAATGGGAAGCCCAAGGGGAAATTTTGACGAGGCGGTGGCAACCTTTCATGGTGTGTTGGAAATCCTTAGACTTGTGTGGGGCAGGAGGAAGCCTGCTGGGTGTCTTTCCTGTGGAAATGTAAGATTTACATTTCTGGGCCCTGAAATCGAACAGACCAGGGTTGGATCTTGGCTCTGTGACCTTGGGCCAGTTCTTAACCCCCTCATTCAGTTTTCATTTCAAAAACGGAGCTAACGATCATACGTACTTTTTTCTATACTGTTTTACAGATGAAGTGGGATAACTTGTGTGAATATTGAGCAGAGCCTGGTGCACGAGAGGCACACAGTAAATGAGGAAAGTTATCATCATTACTCGGGATTATCATTATTACTAGGGAGCCTCTTCCAGCAACTGTGGAGGTGACAACGGGGGCAGTATGGCTGCAGCATGGGCAGCAGATGTAGGTGCAGGGGGAGAATAAACCAAGAATTCGGCTTCCAGAGCTCTGGGTTTCTGTCTGAGTTCTAACAATTTCCAGTTGCTTTTAACTTGGGTAAGTTCCCGATCCTCTCCAGGTCTCGGTTGATTCATCTCTGAAGTAAGTGGGGAGAAATGATACTAAAAGCCCCAGGAACATCATGGGCTGGATAGACAGCTCTATATACTGAACTATTATATTATACAAGTGAATACATTTTTATCTGTAGCAAATCTGATCAGCCCCTTCCCTGGCACCTCCAACCCCCTGCCTTTTTAACACCTGAAGACAATCTCAGAGTGCTACAGCGGCCGTCATAATCATCCAAGTGAAAATTGACTCTGCCTTCCTATTTGCTTGCTGTGGTGATCTGCACGGAGATTTTTGTCCAAGTTTATTGCCACATCATACATTCCCCCAGAAAAGATGTTGGTTACTCACTGTCTTTAATTTCCCACCTTTCTAACTCCTTCCACCTGCAGTTTCCAAATGGCACGGACACAACCCCACTGCCTGTGAACCAGTCTCGTGTCATATGGGAGGGGCCTCAGTCACTCAGGAAACCAGGAACACGGGAGGCCTTTTGAGAATACCACTCAATATAGTACAGTAACTAGCTATAGACACTAGGCTGTACAGTAGATCTCCAGAAATTATCTTGCATAAATTAGCAATGCAGTATTGTATACTTAAAATATGCTAAGAGAGTGGATCTTCCATTAAGTGTTCTTACCATCAGATAATAATCCTACTCCTACTACTGATAATAATTGTAATAATGGCAGGAGTAGCGTTGGGAGGTAAAGATATGTCTGTGGCTTTGATGGTGGTAATGATTTCATGGGTGTATACAAGTACGTGGCCCCAAACTCATCGAGTTGTATACATTAAATATGTCCAGCTTTTTACATGTCGGTCATCCCTCAATAAGGTGGCTTAAAAAAAGAGAGCGAAAGAGAGAGAACACCGTCCTGCACTGTGATTGTAACAGTGTGGCATCAGTTCTCCTTGGCTGGTTTATGCAGTCTCTTCAAACAGATCTGTTTCTGAGTCCCTGGGAAGGGGAATAAAAGCAGAGAAATCCTTTTCGCCTGGGGGAAGAACCGAGCTCACAGACTGAGAGTCTTGTGCTCCATTAGCATCCTGCCAGCCAAATTGTACCTGTTTGCTAAGGTCCTCTGATGGGATTCCTCAGAGGCGAGTCTGCATGGGATTCCTCTGTCCTGAGCCTGCATCTGGGAGCCTGGGGTGACTAAAACACAGAGACTGCTCTCAGAACAACAATTCCAGCCTTCAAGCCTCCAAAATAATGGTGCCCTTCAAAACAAACGCTACTGGAGGCTAGTTGTTTAATGCACCCACTGTGGTAATTCCCACCATGCAAAATATTGGGGATTTTTCCTTTGGCATGATCCCAGAGGCAGTTATAAATTACAAAAAAAAAGCTCACCTTACAATTGGTTGCTTTATCAACCATGTGATTTATTTTTTTATATTTTTCATGAAAACAAAACTAGATAGGACTTAAGTCCGTTAAGTCCCTGAACTATGTGTTCTCCAACAACTTTCAAGGTGGGAACAGTCATTCTAGGCACAGTCCCCAGTGTTTCATTGTCCTTCCAGTAAGTTACTCAGTGTAATATCACACTCAGAATTATTTAATTCCAAAATCAATAAAATGCCCACTATGGCAAAGTGATTGTTTTTCAACTTTCAATCCATCTTCAAATGACCAAAAATTGCCAGAGCATATGCTATGGGGAATTCCAAAAGTGGTTTTCTAAAATATCACTTGAGCTGGCTTTATTAGAGGAAACTTACATACTTATGTAATATATAACTACTTTTTGAGGAAGGGTAGCTCATTTCCTACGGCACATTTCATGTGCTTATTTAGAAAAGTAATACCCAGCTCAACCCGAACCCATGGATTTTCCCTCTTATGCTGTCTTCCTTTTTATTTTTAGCCTAAAAGGAATTTCTAGAATGTTTACCAGAGGATATGTACGGTTGTGCGTGTGTTCACTGACTGGCTCGGGGGTGACTGATGAAGCCTTCGTTAATTCAGGACACCAGTATGCCCAGGTGTGTACTGTGGCCGCCTTTCGTATCTCCAAGCATCCTTCCAGTGGCTCTTTATCTGATAGTTGAGTAGCCTTCCACTTCAGGGATACCACTGACCGGCCTCCTTGTACCGCTTACCTTGCCCAGGCGCCTGTAGATTGCAGCACTGGTTACAAAATGTACTTCTTTTTATTTATCTGGCTTCCTCTTTGTTGAATGCTGGATTCTGTGAGTCCACATTCCAATTCTAAGAGAAATTCTTCTCTTAGCCACCTTAGACAAGACCATTATAAATGAAGAAGTCAATGTGATCCAAGGGGACAAGCAGTACATCGTAGACATTAGCTATCCTTTCAATCAGTGCAACATTGCCAGGAACCGGGTCATATTTACCTCTTTGGTGTAGAGCCTAGTACAGTGCTTTAGAAACAAGAGGTGTTTAATACCTGTTTATTGGAATGAACCTGTAAATGTATTCGTCTCTTCTTTTGGATTCTTTGCCTCTTGAGATGCAAGGCAGTGTCTTATTTTATCTTTACTTTCTATGCGGTGCTTTGCTCAAATTAGGAGCGAGGTAAACATTTAATTTTAATTCAAGTAAGTATGGCAGTGAACAAATCGGGGAGGGGTTGTGCTTGGGCCATAAAGTATGACTAGAGGTTCTCCATTTGTTTTGGACTCTGATGATTTAGTGTCCATGAAATATTCAGCAACAACATCTCAATCAGCCATTTATTTATTGTATTTCAATATTTAGTCATGCCATTTAATGGACAATAAAAATAGCAAACACATATTAAGGCCTCTACTTTTAACATGGCTTGCTTCTGATAATTAATGCTATAGTTTTTAAATGTCAGTGAGATCAATACAGTCTCCTAACTACCCTTCATAAAAATAAGTAGATATCCAAGAGTGAAATATATGTATCAATTTCTTCAATAATTCTGCTTAAGGTTCACCTTTGTTACAGGAAGTTTTCCACAATGAGAATGTTATTCTTTTTTGGGGGGAAAAAAATCATTACACTTTTGGTATTTGAAATGATTTGCAAATTATTGTGATTAATTGTGGGTGTACCTGGAATTGTTTTGGTCATATTTTTTACATGTAACTGAAGAGATGTATTTTTCCACTCATTTATCTACTGAGAGGCCATTGCTCTGTTTTCATTAACACCATTACTAACAATTCAATATGGCTCCTTTACCTGGAATCAATTAGTTACAGTATTTGGTAATGTGTTTTACTCCACTTTGGGACATTTTTCCTGCTTGATGAATAGTAAATTAAAAAACATAAAACAGCTTATAGGTCTTTCTACAATTTCTACTTACATAGGGCTTTGTAAACAATATAATATTTTAACATGAATGTTAGAAGTCTGGATATAGATTATTATTTTTAAAATAAACCTTTGAAAATATTTCTTGGTAGAATTTCTAATATTTTCAGAGTTTAAACGTCATATTGTTCCCTATTCAGATTAATCACATGTTTATTAAATTCTTACTTGGTACCCAATACTGTGTGCTAGGCTCCAGAAATACAGAGAAGGATTATACAGAAACCTCAACTCTCTAGGAACTCGTGCTCTAGTACTAAGATGTGCATAAACTCAAATGTCAAATCATGGTGAATACTCTCTTAGGGTTACTTAGAGGAGAGAGGGGGAGTTAGACCAAATACCACTTACAGGTGGATTGAGGCAAAAGGGAATGAACAAGGAGGAAAGGGAGTCACAAAAAGCTAAAAACTGAGTTGTTCCTTAATGAATATATATATATTACCACATAGAGAGAGTAAGGGCTTGTGTAGCATCCGAGGCAGAGGGAACAGCATATTTAAAAACATGGAGGTATACACATCATGTGTACCTTGACATACATTCAGATTGATAAAACCATGTCTCAAGATATATAAAAGACAGAAGGAAGAGATTAAAGCTGGAGAGAGAGATACAGGGGTCAGACCACAAGACTATCATGCTAAATCAGAGCTAAGCCTTTGCCTTACAGGAAATAAGCAATTATCGAAGGGTTTTTAACAAGGAGTTGCGTTATCAGAAGAACTGTAGAATCAAGTTTCATCATTGGGAAAAAGAAAATCACATAATCAATCACTCTATTGTTTTTACCATCTTTTTTTTCCCCCTAAATGTATTTTATTTATTTTGCTATGTGTTCAGTATATATATTTTTTAATTTATTGGGGTGACAATTGTTAGTAAAGTTACATAGATTTCAGGTGTACAATTCTGTATTACATCATCTATGAATCCCATTGTGTGTTCACCACCCAGAGTCAGTTCTCCTTCCATCACCATATATTTGATCCCCCTTACCCTCTGGTTTTTACCATCTTTAAACTATGTTAAATGATGGTTAACTTAAACATCCCTGACTTCACTAGTTGGTAATTAAAACTGTGGTCACATTTTACATTCTGAGTCTGTGTACACTGACCAGCAGGAAGGCCTTTTCTAGGGAATTCCCTCTGGTAATATTCTAGAGAATCCAGAGGCTTTTTAGGTATTCTAATTTTGGTGACTAGCTAAAGCCACATCTTCCTATTGCAGTTTCTGGTGTTTAGTGGCGCATAGGAATGTCTTGCTACCTACTGATCGGTGGCTCCTCGGCTCATTGCCCAGTGTCACTTTGCTGGTATCAGGCCATTTCCCCATCACTACTGTCTCCCCTAGATTACTGATCCCCAAGCAGTTCTCAGGATGTGTTTGATAACAGGCTCCCTCTCTATCACTAAAATCGTTGCCATTTCTGTCTACTTTTCATTCACGGGTGCAACAGCGAAAGTGTTTGAGGTCTTAGGGACAGTTATATTTGTATGTGACATTCTCTTCCCACAGGGCATGGGTATTTAGGATGGTAGAGCTGGCCAGAGAGTAAACATAACTCATGTTGTAACATAGCTCTCGGAAGTGATCTGCCCTGCCCTGATTTTCTCTTTAGTTTATAAGTGTGTGTGTGTGTGTGTGTGTGTGTGTGTGTGTGTGTGTTCTGAGTCATTTCCTTCTCCAGTTGTGAAAAATGGAAAATGGTTTATCAGAAGTAATGATAATTACACATAAGTTTCACCTTCTTTTCCATCTGGCTCCGGGGCTCCAATCAAAGCAAGGAAGTTTTCTGGCACCTATTTTACCATTTTCTTAACTTCTTGAAAGTTAGGATATTCTAAGATGTCTTAGGGAGGGTGCTACCTTTGTCTACACAGTGGCTGACCTCACTGTGATCCAACTCACAAAGCCTACAAATACAACACATCTGTAGACCGAAGATGACTATTGGTCATGGCGTGGTATTGTATGAAATATTTATTAAACTTCCACCATGTGTTGAGTGGTGCTTCTATTGAGTAAGAAAAGTGTTGCAGATCTTCACCTTTCCAGAAGATCTCGTCAGGGGGAGAGAACTCCAGGGGTAAGGAGAATGTGTCTTGTTCCTTTTTCTCTCCTTCCCCTCTTTTCGGAAGGCTCCTTGGACATGTGCATTGGAAATGAGATGGAAATCTACACTTTCACCCATCAAAAAGGTCCGGGTTTACCATCTGTGACTGAAAACAAAGAATACATTTTGAAGGTGATCGAGGCCAGCTACTGTTTTGTACTTTCTCGTCACTTATGCCTTCCTTTTTGGAACTTCCCCTACTCCATGTGGAGTGGTCACCCATGTAACCCATTATTTCCTAAGAGCAGGATGAGCCCTTGACACGCACAGGGAGTGGTGGGCTGAGAATTCACCTTCCCTGATTTGTCATGTTTGCATTTGTAGTGTCTCCCGCCCTCCTACTATGTCCGACTCCACAGCACCAATATGACATCACCGAATGTGAACTTGGGGAGAGGAGCATGGAATTGGCTGTGCTGAACTGATACAAGCCCCCGTCATCAAGTCACTGCCAACAGGCCCCTCCTGATATACCTTATATCCCTCTGGACACAGAGATTGGTTCAGAATCAAGTATGTAAATCCAGACAATACTGACAAGCATCATTGTAGAGCCCTGGAGCAGAAGCTGGGGAGGGGGTGCTATGTTTTCCCCTGGGTTAAGGCTGTGAGGAATACGTGAGCCCCATGCTACTGGGCGCCACCACCTTTGCTACCATCTAACGAGAGTGTACGTGAACACAAGGCAAGAGGATGGTGAGCCAAGAGCTAATGACAGAGTCCTGGTGACAATTCGCAACCCTGGTTCCAGTTTAATCTGACCAGAGGCAACGCTCTGGGACTTTCTGATTACCTAAGCAAATGAATTCAGTTTTCACATAAGCTAATTTAAGTTGGGTTTCTGTCACTTGTAAGCTAAACACTCCTCGTCCTAAGGGATAAAGAAGGTCTTAGAATAGGGGATTTATATTTTTGTGTTCTGAGACTGGAAAGTTTAGAAATATTCGGGGCTCAGAAAGGGGTGATTAGGCTTTCCTTAAATAGAGGGTGTGCATAAGAAAACCTGGTATTTCCTTTGGAAGCAAAACAAATGAGGAGACCAGGAGAGTAAAGAGGAGAGCAGCCTGGAACAAAAGTCTTTAGGAGCATCATTTGCCAGGGGACTGGGCCAGGGGCTGTGCTTCTCCACACAGGAGGGTTCTCCACCTTTTTTCTTATCAACTGACTATGCGTAGAGGTGAGGGGTAATGACAGTCTCCTAGATGCTAAACTCAATGTATTCCAAAACTTCTATCCTTTATTGTGTTGCTGGAGGACTGGATATCTGATTACTTCATCTTAAATGCAAAATGCTTTCGTATTTCCCCTTTTGTGATACTGTGATTTATCCTAAGAAACATATAGTTGATCTTCTTTGCCTTTTCTGACACAGAGGTCCTACCACCCTTGGAATTTCTGACTTGGTGAGAGCAGCAAAGGTGTCTTTTGTTAATACAGTGACTGCTCCGAGGTTGGGGGCCGGTTGCCAGGAGAACCAACCACTTAATTAGAGTGTTGGAACTTGCAGCTCCACCAGCATGACCTCTGGAGAGGGGAGAGGGACTGGAGGTTGAATTAATCCCCAGTGGCCAATCATTGAATCAATCAAGCCTCTGTAATGAAGCCTCCATAAAATCCCCCAAAGGGCTTTGGAGAGCTTTGGGTTGGTGAACACTGGGAGCTGTTCGGAGAGTGGTGTGCTGGAGAGGGCATGGAAGCTCCGCACCCTTTCTTCATGCTGGCTCTCTGCATCGCTTCCACCTGGCTGTCCTTTTTATAACAAGCTGGTGATCTAGTGACTAAAGTGTTTCTCTGAGTTCTGTGAGCTGCTTTAACAAGTTAATCAAACCTGAGGAGGGCATTGTGGGAACTTCTGATTTGAGCCAGTACGTCAGAAGCACAGGTCACACCCTGGGTTTGCAACTACTGTTTCCCTCAAAATAAGATCTAGCCGGACAATCAGCTCTAATGTGTTTTTTGGAGCAAAAATTAATATAAGACTAGTTCTTACGTTACTATAAGACTGGGTCTATATAATAATAAATTAATATACTATACTATAATATAATATAAAATATAATATAATAATATAATATAAAAGACGGAATAATATAAGACTGAGTCTTATATTAATTTTTTCTCCAAAAGACGCATTAGAGCGGATTGTCCGGCTAGGTCTTATTTTCGGGGAAACACGGTAGCACTTGAAGTGTATGTGTGTGTGTGTGTGTGTGTGGGGGGTGTCATGCAGGGTGGCCTGCGGGGCCTCTGGTCCCACTCCCCACATAAGAACGCAGGATGTGGCTAGGCCAAAAAGGAACACCCACGGAGCCATAGGTAGGGGAGTCATACCACTATAGTCTCACTGGAGGCTGGATTCACACGACGTGCGAGCTGCTGTCCGCTTTTCTGCCAACCGACTGACTGGACTCTCCATTTGCTAGCTGCAATCCGCCTCTCTGCAACCCGCAATCCACACTCCGCCGCTTGCGGGCTCAGCCACCGTCTTCTTGCCAGCCCTCATTTTCTGCTAGCGTAACCACGGCAGTTATATTAATGGCCAACTGACTAACTGGCTACAGCTGATGGCGAACTAGCCACAACTAACGGCCATCTACTACCCGAACCAGCATCTTTCCACGTGAGGCCGAGAGCCTGGAAACTGCTCTCTGGGGCTCTGTCCCCACAGTGGGGTACTCTTGTGAGACTGAGCCCTTTTACCTGAGGAATCTGAAGCTATACTTCCCTGCAGTTAGTGTCAGAATTGAGTTGAACTGTAGGACACCCAGCTGGCGTCCGAGGATTGCTTGTTGGTGGCGAAACCACACACATATTGGTAACGGGTGATCAGACCCTGCACCTTTATTTTGGTAGAAAAAAATCAAAACTCCTTTTCATGGTATGTGGGACCTTTTATAATTTGGCTTTTTAATAGCACTCAAGTCCCATCTCCTTTCACGCTCCTCACAACACTTCCACTCCCTTAATTTTGAACGTCGCAGACCCCCAGATAGAACTTACTCACATGTCTGTACGTGTTTGTGTACCTAGAAGGTGCTCACCCTGCTGTTGACCTGGTTAAGACCCACTCACCGCCTGTGTCGTGGCACAATCATGGTTTCTATAAGAAGTAGGTTTAGATTCCTCCAGGGGGCGTCCATGACTTCCACCTCCACGCTCCTTTATCACCATAGCGATCTCTCTATTGTAGCAATTATAAGTTTCTCTGCGTCTTTGTTTATTTTTGTATAAATGTACTTTGCCAGACTGGGAGACCCCTGAAGACGGGTTTCTGTTGACTAAGCCTGTTAAAAATGTGGTCTAAAGGTTGTTCGCAAACACAAGCCTTTAGGCTGTCTCTGATACTACAGGAGCAGGCTGTTCTACTCTGAGAATATTTATGAAATCTCAGACATTCTGCAAGAAAGCGGAAAGATTAGGTAGGCATGGCTGAAGTCCTCTACGTTCTAGAACAGAAGATAGGTAAAGAGGTGGGTAATGGCGTAGATAGAAAAATAGACACTTAAGGGGTAAAAAGGGGATGTGTACAAACTGCCACAGTCACCCGAGGGGCGTTGTACCTAGATCAACTACAGACGGTTTCATAGAGAAAATAACATTTAAATTTGAGTCGTGAAGGATATATAGAAAGTATTTCAGAAGGAGAGGGCAAAAGGAAGGAGGGGGAGCTTATTACAGACAGAAGAGACTGCACCTGTAAAATCATAGGAAAGTGTGGTTCATGGTATACAATCAGATTGGTGTGGCCACTGTGTGATGTTTAGCTCAGATTCTGGCGTACAGGAGGGGAATGAATGGAGGCTGCATGAGTGAGAGTGATAGAAGCATATGTAGAAGCTAACCTGGGACCTAAATGAGAGAGAAGAGTCTTAGTATTTCAAACTAAGGAGGTGGCACTTCATCCAGACTTAAATAAGGCAGTACACCCAGTGGTAAAGCCCAACCACTAGTCAGACTGCTTGGATTGAACGCTGGCTCCATCGTGGGACCAGTTTTGCAGCTCTAGGGAAGCCTAAATCTCAGTTTCTTCTCCTATAAAAATGGGCATAATACGTATATTTACTTTGTAGAGTTGCTGTGAGGATTAGAACTGAAGCATTTAGTACAGAGCTTCATACAATGTGAGTCTCCCAGAAAAGTTAACTAGCTAATGAGCTCTTTATGCCCTGGAGAGCTTTTGAAGAATTTTAAGGAAGAGAGTGACAAGATTAGTTTTTTTTTCCCCCCAGATGTTACAGGGCTCTTGGTATACCAGGGCCCACAGAAAGTCACCTTTCCTGATTTTTTTGGCCTCTCTTGATTAGCGGGGGACAGAAACCCCCTTACAACTCTATGAAAAACACTGGTGATTTCAGAGAGAGGCCAGAGGCATAGAAAAGTATCAGTGAAGGCCTGGCACTAGATAATAATATATACCTCTGCTTACAGAGACTGTTTTAGGCCTGGAGGAGGAAAACAGTGGCTAGGTAATGGGAGTGAAGTAGGACCCTTAGGGCTGAGAGTTGGAAAGGCTGGTATTAAATATCCAGTTTAAGCAGGTAGAGAGCAGGCGATGGGAACTAGAGAAAATGGAAAAATGGCTAAATGGCCGATAATAGTTACCAGAGGAGAAAAAGGCGTTAAAAGTGCGTAACTGTCTCACTGTCCCCGTTTACCTGTAACTCTTTTAAGGGCAGCTCCAGATGAATTCTTACTTAAGATAAAAGCAGCCCTGGGCGGGGTGACTTTGGCCTGAGGCCTGATTTGAAGTGGGATGAGCAGGCATGGAGCTTTCCTGCGAGGCTCTGCAACTTTGGCATGATTCCTTTGTCCATGGCTGTAGTTCCAACAGTCAGTGGTGTTTTCGAGCATGGGGTAAACAAAAGCCATTGTTCCTAGATATACATCTACATCTATGGATCCGATTGGACATCAGGGAGACCTCATTGTACAAACTGACAGCAAAGAGGAGACTAGCCCTTGAAGTAGTGGTGTCCAGGCCATTGCTTGGAGGTTTTATGAGCTATTAATACACCGGCTGTGAAAAAGTGATTCTGTGGGCATATTATTTTGGAAACAGTGACTTAAGAGATGAGATAAGTTGATTCAATATAGGACTTCTGAGATGCTTAATATGCCATGTTTATTGTTAATCTCCCAGAGGGGAAATCTAGGCAGAGGGAACGATGGCCTGGCATGGGATGATGAGTTCTGCTCTCAATGTGGCCAATCTAGTGAGAAAGACAGAGAAGTAATCCCACTAGCACAATGGTTGGTGAATACTTCTATGGAGTGTGATACCCAGCTCAGGCCACTTCACTTTCTCAGTGTCAAAACCAAACCACTGGCCTTCTCGTATTGGCATTTCCTTCTTGTCTGGCTTGTGACGTCAGGAATTAGCTAAATACTTAGTCAGACTCCTAGGTATGCAAGGGGGAAGCTCTGACCCTATGTTTCATGATCAATTCAGTCTTTGTGCTCTTGGTCTCAGTTCTGTCTCCTAGGTTCAATGCTATTCTCAGGACAAAGTCATGAGCTGTTTCTTGGAAGTACAGAGAATTTCTAGAGTCAGACACATTAGAACAGGAAGAAATCTTAGATCCCATCATATTCAATCTCTTCACTAGGTACTTTTCTGTTCCATCCCTTAATTTTGTAGCAGAATTTCACTAGGATAAGTAGGCGTAGACACGACTGTCAGGCTCAGCAGCCCCAGTTGTCCCCTACACAACAGCAAGGTGTTTATTGCTAAACTATAATGTGAATAGTACCCTGTGCAGTAATCCATGAGCCCACAGAAAGCAGCCCTGGCTTCAACAGAACAGGATTTAATTTATTTTCCCCTAGAAGTGGTAGCCGTGTGTTCTAAGGAGGCCGAGAGTAGTGATTAGAGTATAATAATCAATAGTGTATAAATCTTAAAGCCTGAAAGGTTTATTATGTTTCTAAAATACCATGTGCCATTATGAAATTAACTGCTAGGATGAACATGTTAACATTTATTGAGTAAAAACTTGTATTATATCTCTAATTTCAAAGCTTCACCTTTTCCATTTAGTAAATGATTAAAAACTAATAGAAAAAGAGGTCATGAAGTGAGGTACAGCAGTGAGTGACACTGAGGTGTTTAGAAAGAGGATAGAGGTGAAGGAAAAAAAATACTCAGAGCACGTATGATAGAAACCAGATGTCAGAATAACAATGAAATATATATATATATACAATCTGAGGTTTATATAACACTCCTTGGTGAGTCAGCTCATGTGGCTTGGTAAGTTGCGAAATGAGTAACACAAGTATTTTTGTTTATAGATAAGAAAATTGAGGAAAAGTGAGTTTTAATGTTTTCTGATACCCTTTGGGAGTTAATTTCCAGAATGGTTAACACAGGTAGCATCAGCATTAAATCTCAGTCTCATGTCTGTTCCAGCTTCATTTTATTATGATCTGTCTCTACGTGGCTTGTTGAGGCGTTCAAAACATATTTGAGTAGCTCCCAGGAATAGCAACTCTGTTCTCTATCCTGCTGTGAGGTTTACCTTGTCAGGTAAGGCTTAGACTTTAGTCATGGATGGGATTCCACAGCATTGCTGTGGTTGCTTGTCTTCCTTCACCTGCTTTCCTTGTTTCTCCCACTAGGCTATGACTCCATTGAGCACAGAGACTTTATTCCATGCTGAACATCCTCAGCTCTAACATAGTGCCTGCCATGTAGAAGACATTCAGTAAATAATTGTTGAGGGAGTGAGAATTGTGGGTTCTCTCGCCCATCATTTGAGAATCTCAACTCTAGTCCCTGTAAGCTGTTTTCTCCTGCCTTTTAAGCCCCAAGCTCATTAGTACCCTACATGGTCCCAAAGGCTATTTTAGTCAAGATAGATGTTTGCACAGCTTCCTCACTGCTCTGACAAGTGTGCGGGTGGACAACACTAATATTCAGTCTGGATTAAAATCAGGAATTCCTGTTTGTTTAGGTTCCAGGGTTAAATCTTCCTGTACATAGACATGTATCACGGTGATGTTCCTGATGGATCTGCTGCCTGGAGCTTCATTGAGTTATCACTGTTTCTACTTGATCTATTGACAACAGAGGATTGAAAGTAAACAGTGTTGCCAACTCTAAATAGCTGGTTTGAAGCCCTGCAAAAAGGAAAGTTTTGCACAAAGCTAAGAGCTGGCACAGGGCTTGGAGTTTTCAGTAAGTTTCTACAGTTGGCTTTGGGAGGGTGGGGAGGGAAAGATGTCTGCATTCTAAAATCAGGGCATGAAGTTAGACCTTGAATCCAATCAGTGTGTTTAAGAAACACTGACCCTGTGCAGTGCTATATAAGAATAAGAGGGAAGTGGGTTTTAAGTCTAACTCTACCACGTAGACATCTGATTTCTCCGATATCAAATTTCTGCATCATTTCTGTATCTCAAATAAGGATACAGTGACAGCAAAGATGACTTGATAGAAAGGGACATGTAAAGTACTGACATTAAAGAGAGATAAACCTGGATTTCATTCATGGATCTACCAAATCCTACCTTTGAAAACTTAAGACACTACTCAGCTTCGCTTTGGTTACTTCATCTGTAAAGGGGTAATAACACTGCCAAGGGTTAGCCAGAAATAATGAGCTTGAGTGTCACATAGCAACATAGGCAGAACTCAAACATTTAACAATGATTGAGGAAAGGAAGAATCAAAATATACATAGAGCATTATGTGTTTGTGTGTATGTGTGTGTGTATGTGTAAATTAATAAATACAGTGAAAATTGGAGAGACACCCTTTAAATGGACTAAAGTTAGGCACTAAGGAGGGAGGGGAAAGGAGTGATGAAAAGTAATGAAGGGTAAAAGTAAAACAAAAGAATTGCCTGGCATATATATAACTGTACTCCTGAACTGAGTGATATGATGAACTCAAATCTGTGGCCCATGAAGGGGAGGAAAAAGTAACCATGCAATCAAATACATAACCACAAATCATGATAACTAGTGTGTATCCAAAATATACTATGAGAAAGAATTAGAGGAGTAGGGGGACCTTTAACATGCATGTTAGAATTGTGAGCCAGGAGAAGGGTAGAGGAAAGGACAATTCCTGACAGCAGGGACAGCCTGCTCAGTCTCCATGGTTCCATGAATAGGTTGATGCATTCAAGGCGCTGAGAGAGTCATGGGGCTGGTGAGTGAGGGCCAGAGTGGTTAGAGATGCGCCTGAAGTGGTAGACAGAGGCTGAGTTATGCAAGGCCTTTGGGCTACACAAAAAGGTTGCATTTTAACTTAAGTGCAATGAGAAGCCATTAAGGGTTTTAATGCAGAGACTAGTGGATAGTGATGGATTTGGTGGGCAGAGAATGTATGCGGCGTGCTCAGATTTTTGTTGAATCGTCTAACTGCTGTCAGGGAGCCAAAGTGAATGTAGATGGATCTATGAAGAGCTTTCTTGCAGCAATCTAGATGGGCCATGAAATTAGCTTGGACAACAGTGTGGGCGATGCGAATGTAGAGAAGTAATTGATTGGAAAGTTGCTTGGAGATAGTATCAACAGGTCCTCTAAGACGAACTATGTCTTTGGCATGGATTATATATGTATTTAAATATTTATTGCTTTTTAAAATATTTTTAAAATATTTTTTAAATATTTAAATATTTATTTTTGTTGTTGCAGGATTATACCTCCTCCTCTGACTGACATTAGAAAGAGCCATGTTAGGTTCTTTAGCCACAGAATTTCAATTGAAGTAGTATGTGTCACTTCTAGGTAGAATTTTTAAGAGCCAGAGATGGCTTTGCTACACTCTCTGTTTCCTGCGGCATGAGACTAGCTATGCCCCAGATAGAGGCGGCCTCATCAGCCTGGGTCTCAGGATGATAATGATATGTGACTGAGCCTTAACTGACAGGTGATAAAATTAGGGAGAAGTTAATCTTCTTTCTTAAGTGTACATCAAATGTTTGCCAAGGTATACCGTATGCTATGCCATAAAACAAAATTTCACTACATTTCAAAGAAGTGAAATCGTACCGAGAATGTTCTCTTACCACAATGGTATTAAATTTGGAATCAATAACGCAAGATATTTGAAAAGTGCCCAAATATTTGAAAATTAAACAGTTCACTGTAGAATAACCCATGGATCAAATAAGAAACAATTAGGAAAATTAGAAAATAATTTGAAGGACTGAAAATGAAAACATAATATGTTGAAATTTGTGGGAAGAAGCTCAGTGAAATGTTTAAGTTTTAGATGACGATATCAGAATAAAGAAAATATAAAGCCAATGATCTATGATTTCACTTTAAGAAGCTAGAAAAAGAAGTGCTAATCAAACCAAAAGTCCATGGAAGGAAGACTTTAATAAAATGTGTGGAAATCAATAAAACAGATAATGGAGAAGTGATTGACAAAACCAACAAAATATAAAATATGGTACTTTGAAAAGTTTAATAAAATTGATAAAACCTAACAAGATGAAAAAAATGATAGACAATATAAACAACCAATGGGAGATAGGATATCATCACAGATCGTAGAAACATTGAAAGGGTAATAAGGGGAGGGATTATTATGGGGAAAGATGTATGCCGATAAGTTCAGCAACATCGATGGGATGAAAACTATTTGAAAAGCACCACTTACTAACGCTGCCATTAGAAAATTAAAAAAAAAAAAAATCTAAATAGCCTGTATCTGTTTAAGAAACAACTCAAACTTTAAAATCTTTCCATAAAGAAAAGACTTACCTTGCATCTTGCTGTTATTAAAGGCAATTGTTCCTAAAATTTCAATCCCTTAAGTACACCCACAAAACAAGAATATGGAGGTCTTTCTTTTCCCTCCACTTTAATTTGCCTGGTTTTTACCTCAGTACTGTAGCACAACTGTGGTACCTGACAGATGTGGTGCTTTGATCTTATCATACCCTTTGTGCTGGCCTGAAGGAGACCTAAGAGTTCCTTCTCTTTCTGAATTTGAATCACAGTCTCAATGAGGTCTGTCCTGTTTTATGTCCTTGTTGCTAATGTAAAAGTGTTTATTTAACTGTTTCTTGGTAGTATTGGATAGCACTGGGGTAAGATTTTAACTGGGTATTCTGGAATTACTTTTACAATAAACCAATTTTATAATGTTACAAAAAAGAATTTTTTCAAGAACTTTTTTCTAAAATTTAGATGGAAACGTTAAAGATCCTAGAATAGACTACCCAAAAATCTTAAAAAGGAAGACTTATGCTATCTGATTTTAAGAGTTATTACAGAGCTAATCTAATCAAGGAAACCTCAGATTGTCAAAATGATACACATAGACGTCAATGGAATAGAATAGAAGATCTAGAAATGAACCTACATATATATGGTAAAAATATAAAGGTGTTCTGGCAATTCAGCGGGTAATGGAAAGTGTTCTCACAAATGGTGCTGGAACAACTGGATATCTGCATTGAAAAAATGAAACTCAATGCACACTTTATATCACATAATACAATTTATTTGAGATACCATATACCTAAACATAAAGGATAACTGTATAAAAGTTTTCAAATAACATAGAACAATACCCTCACAACTTCGAGAAAGCCAAAGATCCTTCCGCGCCCTTTGGAAACAATACAGAAAAACCATGAAGTAAATGGAATGTATTGATGAATTGAACATCAAAATTTAAAACCTCTTCACATCATGAAAACAAACAGACGAGGCACAGACTGGGTGAAAATATTCACAATGTATATATTTGACAAAAGACCCTTATATAAAAAAAGTCCTACAACTTACTAGTAGGAAAAACAACCCAATCAAAAATAGCCAATGATTTGAAGAGACACTTCACAAAGGAAGATATTCCGATAGTCAATGAGCATATGAAAACGTCTTCAACACCATTAGTTATCAGAGAAAGGTAAATTAAAACAAATGAGATACCACTATACACCTACTAGCATGATTAAAATGAAGATGTTGATGTGTATATGCAACAACAAGAATCTTAAAGATTGTTGGTAGGAGTGTAGAATGGTATAACTATTTCAGAAAACTGCTAAACTATTCAGCAATGTTTTAGACATTTCTTTATACTGTGACTCAGGGATTCCACTCCAAGGGAAATGAAATCCTACTTGCAACCCAAGATTTCATAGCAGCTTTATAACTGTCAATGACTGGAAACAATCCAAATGTCCATCACTAGGAGACTGATTAAACTAATTGATATATTTAAGCAACTCAGAACTACTCAGCCATAAAGGGGATGAACTAGTGATACACTGTGCAAACTAACCTCTATATGGACTTTCCGACCCAACCCTACGTTGTCAAAACTACCTTTAGTCTTGATCCTGTCATGGCTATCTCTCCCCTTTAGTCATGCTCCAATCACAATGTCCTACTTTCAGTTATTTGGAAGATTCATATAACTTGACAGATGAATGAGAATTGAGTAGCATGGAACATATTCTTGTATCAAGAATGCCTTGACTCATCTTTCCACATCTTGAATCTACTTGAAAGCCCACTCTTTTCATCAATATTTTATTATGAAAATCTTCAAAAGTTAGAAGAATTTTACAGGAAACACCTGTGTACCTACCACCTAGATTCTACCATTAACAATTTATTATGCTTGCTTTATCACATATCTATTTATTATCTATCTTTCTATTCAATGGCCCACTTTGTTTCCATCCATTCTTTAGAGCAGCTTTCTCTGAACCCCCAAAGAGGTGAAGACCTTACATCCTATTCTGGAACGCTCCCTTACAATGTCTTCTTTTATGACACTTGATTTAATTGCCATGAATAACTTGGTTTAATATTTGCCTTCTCTGCTGGACCAGGAGTTCTCAAAATTGATCTTGCATCAGAATCACCTGGGAGCCTGGCTAACACATAGGTTACTGAGCCCCATCTCCCAAATTTCTGCAGGTCTTGGCTGGAATTAAAATTTTGCATTTCTCACAAGTCCCCAGGTGATGCTGATACTGCTGGTCCACAGATACTTTGAGAAAACGGAGGTTGCTTTCGGCACCACGCCTGCATGGGGTCAGATCTGTTTTGTTTATTGCTGTTCCCTACAGGCTCTCACAGGCACAGAATGGCTACTCACAACGTAATACAGATTTGTGTGAATGAATATATATTATATAACACATACAATATACATTTTCCTTTACTATAAGAATTCCTCGAAAACCATAATTGTCAATGAATACCTCCATCAATCAGCATATGCTGTTTACTTTTCTTTCCCTGCTATTAGATAATAACATTGTTTCTAATTATATCTTATGTTATGATACTTTTCCCAGATGGGTTTTGGTTTTCACCGGGATTCCTTAAGTTCAGAAAAGAAATTGTAACTAACAAAGGATGAAATACACTTTTTGACTTTCTTATGATTCTGGGCTGTAAAATCGACATGTTGTTTCCTACTTAAAAGAGGTAGGAGTTATGACTTCAAAAGGCTTCTCTCAGGCGAAGAAGCAAAAAAAACAAAACCAAAAACAAAAAACAGCAAACAAAACAAACCCCCACAAAAACAAACCCTGAGCATAGTTTGACTAATTGCAAATAAGATAACGTTGTATGAGCTTGGAGGCACAGGTGTGAGGGTAGAAGGTGAGGCCGCAGGATATGCCTGGAGTTGTCATTGTGTATTCTCCTAACTATGAAAACACCTAGTTCTAAATGACTGGAGAGGTCCACTGCCACTGAAGGAATTTCCGGGCACCCACTTTGAGTTTTTCAGATATAGGATGCAGAAAGGATGGCCTTGAGTTGTGTGTGACTTCTTAAAAACTAAACTTTATTTTTTAGAACAGTTTTCGATTCTGAGCAAAATTGAGAAGGCCCAGAGACTTCGCACTTATTCTTAGCCCCCCACACAGGCATAGCTTCCTCCAGGTCACCGTCCCCCACCAGAGGGGTACGTTTGTTACAGCTGATAAACCTACATTGACACATTGTCACCTGAAGTCCACAGTTTATATTAGGGTTCACTCTTGGTGGTGCACATTCTGTGGGCTTTGGACAGATGTATAATGGCATGCATCCACAGTTATAGTATCACAGAGTCATTTCACTGCCCTAAAAATCCTCTGTGCTCCACCTGTTTCCCCCTTCTTCCCTCCCTCCCCGCCAGCCCTTTCCAACCACTGATCGTTTTACTGTATTGATAGTTTTGTCTTTTTCAGAATGTCATATGGTTGGAATCATATTATATGTAGTCTTTTCAGATTGGCTTCTTTCACTTACCGATATACATTTACATTTGTTCCGTGTCTTTGCATGGCTTGATAGCTCATTTCATTTTAGCCCTGAATAATGTTCCATTGACTGAATGTACCACACTTTATTTATCCATTCACCTATGAAGGACATCTTGGTTGCTTCCAAATTTTGGCAAGTTTGAATGAAGCTGCTGTAAGCATGTATATGCAGGGTTTTGCGTGAATGTAAGTCTTGGACTCCTTTGGGTAAATACCAACAGATTTGCTGAATTGTATGGCAAGAGTAGCTTTAGTTTTGTAAGAAACTGACAAACTGTTTTCTAAAGTGGCTCTACCATTTTGCCTAACCACCAGCAATAAGTTCCTGTTGTTCCATAACCTTACCAACATTTGGACTTCTGAATGTTCTGAACTTGGGCCATTCTAATAGGTGTGTGGTGGTATCTCATTGTTTTAATTTGTAATTCCCTGATGACTTGTGTGGGACATTGTCATGCAGGGAACCCTGCTCGCTGCGCCATGTGTCGTGCAGGGTGTCCTGTGGGGTCTCAGCTCCCGCTCCCCACATAAGAACGCAGGATATGGTGTGCCCAAAAAGGAACACCCACGCAGCCATAGATAGGGGAGTCATACCACTATAGTCTCGCTGGTGGCTGGGTTGGAGACACAGGAAGCAGCAGCCACACTATCTGCAACCTGCAACCCACACTCTGCCATGCTAACTGCAATCCACGCTTGCTAGCTCAGCCACCATCTTCTTGCCAGCCCCCATTTTCCTACTAGCGTAGCCATAGCAGTTATATTAGTGGCCAATGGCTCACTGGTTATAGCTGACGGCCAACTAGCCACAGCTGATGGCCATTCAATCACAGTTGATGGACATTTACTACCCGAGTGAGCACCTTTCCACGTGAGGCCGAGAGCCTGGAATCTATATTCCTGGCTCTGTCCCAACAGACATATTTTCAGAAGCTTATATACCATTTGTGTATCATATTTGGTGAGATGTCTGCTGACGTCTTTGGCCCATTTTTAAATTGGATTGTTTGTCTTATTATTGAGTTTTAAGAGTTCTTTGTATGTTTTGGATAACAATTGTATGTCAGATATGTTTTTTACAAATATGTTCTCCTCGTCTGTGGCTTGTCTTTTCATTCTCTTGACAGTATCTCTTTAGAGTAGAAATTTTTAATTTTAATGACATCTAGTTGCCTTATCATTTTTTGTTGATAGAGGGGCATGATATACTGTGTAAAAGGAACTGCTGTCACTAGGCTCCGGGGAAGCATTCTCTGGTCCTATGATTAGGTCTCAGTCTTTTCGGTGAACCTGTGCCTCTGGACCGTGAATTTCGTGTGTTTCTCATTTTCCCCCTCTCTTTCGGTGGGACAGCATGGCTGGAGTGGGGTGAAGTTGTATATTTCCCTTTCCTCCTATGGTGGAAGGCTAGAGCCCCCTAATATCGGGTCTTTTCCTGCCCCCAGTTCGTTTAGGCTCTGATAAAACTCCAGATGGTTAGGCTCTAGTTAAGTAGCTTTTCCTGAGGGCAGAGCTTGTTAAGGAAGAACCCGGATGCTCAGGAATCTTTTAAAAGTGGTTCCTTTTGCCCTCCCCCTACAGGAAGTAGGAGGGGCTAGTTCCTCTGATACTCCATGTAAGAACCTAGTGGAGCTTCTGTAAGTAAAACTCACAAAAGTGGCCCCCCTCACCCCCCATGACTGGGTCCCCCTGGGGTGTTTAACCCTCAGACTTGTCCACACCGAGCCTCCAGCCATTCATGAATTGCAGCTCAGGTCTTCCTGCTCCTGCACTGGTTCCTGTGGCGGCTTCTGCTCAGGTAAGTGGTGATTCTCTGTACGCACCTATTTGTCTATCCAATTTGGTGGGAAGCCGTTTGCGCTGAGACCTCACTTCTCTTACAGGTCTAAGAAGAGTTGTTGATTTTCCAGTTTGTTTAGCTTTTCACTTGTTGTGAGGGGAGGGGTGATCCAAGCTTTTCACATGCTAAGCCGGAAACCAGAAGTCTGAGAACAACTTTTAAAATTTGCTTATGTTTCTCTTCCTTGGCTGCAATGTGGGGGAGAGGACGACACATAAATTGCACAACTTCATTGAGTTTGGTAATTATTTCTGCCTGATTCAAATGGTGAAAAATTTTCCAAGTAATTTCCCTCTGCCTTGGGATCAGGGAACAGAATCACCATAGGCACCATTCTCACCTGATATTGGAAGCTGCCCTCCTCATGAGTGTTGTCATGAGCCTATTTTACAGTGTCCATTTATACAACACAGGATAAAATTAGTAGAAGGCACAACGTTCATCCATTCATAAAGTCACCCAACCTCTCTTGAGTGAGTGCCTTCTTTTTCCAGCTGTGGTGGGAAAACAAGTTACATCAAGCTCGTTTTCCTTAAGGAACTTAGAGTCTAGCAGGGAATAAAGGTAATAACCTCAGGGCAATCGGATGCAATGTTCAAGTAAAATATGCATTGGTCTTATGGGAAGAGATTAGTGTTTAAATAAGTCGGGGTATCGGGGAGGCACTGAACTGAGTTTTGGAGACAAAATAATTTTAGTATAAAAAGGGCGGCCATTATACACCTTAAACTGACATATGTTATATGTCAATAATAATCTCAGTCAAGTTGGGGGGAAAGAAAGGGGTGGCCAAAGCAATTTTAAGTGGGAGATAGCATCTAGAAAGACAGGAGGTATGAACAGAATAAAACATTTCAAAGAACAGGGACCTTTCAGTGTAGTTAGGTGTAGGATTGCTTGTACGAGACAGTTCTGAGATTATCAGAGAGGTTGACCAAGATCATGAATTGCTGAGCAAGTGACCAACCAAGTGTGGCTCATGCTTACCTCTTAAGCCTTATTTCACTACTTACCCCTTATTATCTGTGTTCCAGCCCCACTGGTCCTAGATCATTCTCCTACATCTGTCATGCTTTCCCCTCCTTCTGGACCTTTGCATCCTGTCAGGGAAGTTCTTTTGTGTACGCATCTTTATCCAGACAATGACTACTTCTCCTTTATATCTGGCCCCAATTCCATGTTCTCAGCCGAAGACCCCTCTGATCCTCCAGATGAAATCTCTCTATTGAGCATCTCCTCCGTTCCCTATACGTTTTCTAGTAGGTTGGTGCAAAAGTAATTGTGTTTTTTGCAATTTTTTTTAACCTTTTAAACTGCAATTACTTTTGCACCAACCTAATACATAGCCCTTATCTTAGGTGATATTTATGAGGATGATCCGCCTCTGTTCTATAAGCTCTAGCAGTATGATGACATGTCTATTTTCCTCAATACTGTATCCCTGTTGTAAGCAGAAGTTCTGTCATATGATGAGTGTTTAGCAAGTACTGACTGAAAGAAGACAAAAAACTAGCATTTATTCAACATGTGTAAGTCTTGCTCTGTGTGTGTGTACACAAAAGTGTTTTTTCACTTAATCTTAACCTAAACTCTTTGAGGTTGTTGAAATTATCCCTATTTTACAATTAAGATGTATTAGGTTAATAGAAGTTAATTTCCTTAAAGTGGCAGTATGCCCTCATCTCAGCATTCACTGTGTGTGCTGTCCTCTCTGTTAACCCACGGCCTTCAAATTCTACCCAGAAATAAACTAGTAATTTTATTGTCTGAGGTCTTAACTCCCCTGTGAAGCTTCCTCTGGTTCTCCCTGCACCACAAGCAGGAGAGTCTAGGCCGTTCTTCTGCTGATTTCTATTTAGCCAGGTAGATTCTTCTTAGTTGGCACTAACATTGTTTACTGATCTGTCTCCCCCATCTACCCTGCGAGGCCCTTGAAAACAGGGATTTTGTCCTGTTCACTGTATTACTGCTGCCTCTCAAGTATCTGGTATACAACATGTACTCAAAGGATAGCCAGAGTGGCTTGTATAAGACAATTTAAAAATTATTAGAAATGCTCAGTATCAGATTATGAACTGCAGAGAAAGTGAGTCTGTCACCTGCCGGTCTTTAAAATGAAATCAATAGCCAGAGTATATTTATCAACTCCATCCATATGTATTGAGTTCTTACTATGTGACAAGCACTGACCTAGAATCTGGGAATATAGCAGTGAATAATAATACCCACCAAATCCAAGTTCCTGTTTTCTTGAAGCTGATGCTCTAGTGGGAGTTCAATTAGGCCCCGGAAATCTCAGAGCTGGAAGGTGGCAGAGCCAGCTTTCCAATTTAGGTCTGCTTGTCTCTGAAGACAAGGCTACTTGCAGGCTACTGCTCCTAGCACAGGCTTCAGAATAAATATATTTTATCTGATTATCACATTCAGCCTAATGTCAGCTTTGGGCATTACTTCTTTCCTGAGAGCACCGGTTACCAGTTAGTAAGGTGACCCAATCTTTCTTGCCGTCTTGAAAAGAAAACATTGTTTTCATTCTCACTCCCTTCATTACTCCTTTGTTTGTGTAGCATTTGTTCTTATTCCAGAAGTGATGAACACATCCTCCTTATAGTCCAACAAAACTTCCTGGCTTTAGAGGAATTATTGTGCTTTTTGTCATACAAAGAAGTATCTTTAACTTTGTTTATTATAGCATACAGCCTAAATACAGTCAGTTTGGTGCAGCCGTTTTGTTATCAATCTCATTTCTCGACCTTTGGTTACTTATGCTCCAAAGTCCACATTTTCTTTCCCAGAGATTTAGTTAATAATCCCCTCTTAACACTGTCCTTTAAACCAAATCCGGAGAAGGGGCTTCATCTTTAAATGCTGTTTTCCTTTATACGTTTGTTTTGTTTTCTTTTATATACATTTATAATCCCCTTTTATATATATTTATATACATTTATAATGTTATATTACTCGATTCACATTTTCCTACTCAGAACACATGTCTCCTAAATGCCCTGTTTTGTCTTAAACAATACATTTACCTGTACTGTTGTTTCTTTTCTCATTGACCATTGCAAGTATCAAGTTAGACCCATTGTGGAAAAACACATTACAAAACAAAAATTAACTCCCACTGATTTTTGTATACTTAGTGTTTTCCCTCAGAGCTCTGTAGGTGACAATTAAACTTTTATTGTCTTGCATTGCTTGTACTCGAGTTTGCTAGGGAATGAGTCCTCACAAACATTTCTGTGATTTTAGTTCACCCATCTAACGTCCTTGGTATCCTTCTTTCATTCCCTTTTGGCATTTTTCTTGTGCCTTTTTTACTTGTCAGTTTCTGCAGGCCCAGTTGATCGGAAACTTTTGGGCCTCCTCTGAAAATTATTTTTGATCTTCCCTGTCAGGTTCACTGCCCCACCTCCTTCTATAGTCTCTTTGTGAACTAGAGTCAAGACTGAATTTTGTTAAGGCAAATCTTCCCTCATCTTCCTGCTTCAGAAGATGCCTTCCTTCTTTTTTTTTGTACTGTTCTCTTTGCTCAAGACTAGCTATTATATTTCTCTTTCTTCACTGCCTCCTGAAATTTAACTTTACTTTCTTGTTATCACTAAGGCCCTTCTACTGTCTTCTCCTTCGGGCCCAGGAATATTTCCTGTGTACTTTGGGGAAGATGTTAAGATGTTCATACACTTCATGGGTCTTGGCCTCACCGTTTTCTTTGCTGCTTTTCATAAATTTCCCGCAATCTTTTGGATATTTACCCCTGTTTTCCACAAGGGTGAAATAACTACTCGCTTTTTGAAAGGGCACAGCTATGTTCTTTTTCACATCACCTTTTTTTG
Organism: Rhinolophus ferrumequinum; assembly: GCF_004115265.2. Lineage (NCBI taxonomy): Eukaryota > Metazoa > Chordata > Mammalia > Chiroptera > Rhinolophidae > Rhinolophus > Rhinolophus ferrumequinum. The sequence goes on along the minus strand of NC_046304.1, from coordinate 31,635,654 downwards.
GGGGTGGGGCGTTATGCATTAGAGCCACCTTATGTTACATCCACAGTGTGTGTTTTCCTAATTCCAGGAACAGCTATTGTTCTTTAGAAAACTTAAAAATAAAATTTAATAATTAGTTACATATTATTTTATCGAATCTCGAAATTACCCTACAGTATATTAATCTTGTTATATATGTTTTATAGGTTGAAAAATATAGACTTTTAAAATTTTTACTAGAAATATTACAAAACCAATATAAACTATCTAATCCCAGGACTTGGAATTTTTTAAAATGTTGCTTTGGTTATTCTTTCACTTATTTGTACCTAACTATGTCAGATAGTGTGCTATGTTCCAGGAAAACAGAAATAAATTCCTTGCTTAAAATGTACTCAAAATTTCAAGGAGATATTGAAACATAAATATTGTTGATTCATGTGATAAATAAAACCATGTGATAAAGAGTTATGGGAACACAGAAACGACAGAAATTCATCTAGAGAATTAGAGAAACTTCACGGAGGAGAATATCTTTGAATTGTCTATAAACATGAATAAGTATATGTAATACGGAAAGAAGATGAGAGATGTTCATGTTGTAATAATATATACTATATGCATAGGTAAAAGGTATAAAAGAGCATGGTGTAATTAGGGAAAGGAAACTAGAATGGTTTGAATCAAGTATGGATTCTGTGAGGTGGGAAGATACAGACTAAATGGGAAAAGTCAATCAGGAATAGATCATATCTATCCAGAGTTTGGGCTGTCTTCAAAGGTGATTACAGATAAACCCTGGAAACTTGATAGGTTGACATGCAGAAGTCTATTTGTGGAATGATTGCATTCAAGTAACAGTATTTTTGTTTAGTGGTGGGTGGCGGTCTTTGTCTTGCAGAGTTTGGGGCTCAGAGTGAAGCCGACTCTGCCATTTTCAACTCCATGGATATTGATATCTACCCAGCAGAGGGAAAGGAAAAGAGCCAGTCAAGGATAGGACAGGAGGTTTTCATAAGCCAGTACTGGATGGAGGATTCTTCACTTCCACCCATATTCTGTGGCTAGAACTAGAGGACAAGGCTAAATCTACCTGGAAGGGACACTGGGAAACATAATAGTTATGTGCCCAGGGTTGAAAGCCTCTGTCACAGTAACATAAAATTTTCAGGTGGTGGAGGTATTCAAGTGGAGAAATGACATCTACATTCTAATTTGGTTGAAAAATATCAAGAAGTCAATCTTGGAGGAAACATAGCAAGTTTAAGTTTGTATATATTGAGTTGAGATGGCTATAGCATAGGAATATGAAAAGAAGCTAAGCCTGGAGCTTGGAAGCACTTAAAATTACTCTTAAATTTTTGAGAAGTAGCCAAACAAAAATGAGTTAGTCAAAATTACAAAAAAATGATTATTTGAGTAGAGATAGTGTGTACGGCAAAGAGAGAAAAGAGGAGAGGGCATACCTTAAAAATTCTTATTTAAATAATTGAACAAAGAAAAACGAGTCTAAAAAGGGCATGACTGTGTTTCCCTGAAAATAAGGCCTAGCCAGACCATCAGCTCTAATGCGTCTTTTGGAGCAAAAATTAATATATTAAAACAAGACTGGGTCTTATATTAATTTTTGCTCCAAAAGGCACATTAGAGCTGATGGTCTGGCTAGGTCTTATTTTCGGGAAAACACGATAATGGTAGTAAGAAAACTAGGATAGAGCAATGTCACCAAAACCAAGGGAAGACATGTTTTTAGAGGATGATTTATTTAACAGCATAAAATGCAATCAAAAGTCCAGATAAGAAAAGGACAAGCAAATGGGAATATTAATTAGAGGTTTTTAATAGCCTGTGAAAAAGCCGTTTAAGTTGTTGTAGTAGAAGCTAGAATGCCATGATTTAAGAAAACAGTGGGAGAGACAAGTATAGAGGCAAAGTATTTATTGACTCTTCCAAGAAACCTGGAGAAGAAGGAAAACAGAGAGAGACGGTGACTTTAGGGAGAACAGGGTTGAGATAAGGTTTTATTTGGAATTTTTTAAGGGTAGTAGATATTTGAACATGTCTGTAGGATCAAGGGAAGAAGCCAATGGCAGAGGTTTGAAATATCCAACAGACAGAATAATTGATGGAGCAATGCTTTAGAGGAGAAAAAGTTGGAAACCTAGGTACGGGCATCAGCTTTAGAAAGAAAATGTCGATATCTTCTTTTGGAGAGGCAAAAAGAAAGAAAAGTTTAAAGAATACATGCATTTCATGCCAGAGGGAATATGATTCAGAAACTCAAATTCTATAGTTATTTTCCCAAAGAAATAAAAAAAAAAAAGCAAGGTCTTGTGATGAAAGTGAGAAAAGCATGAGAGGAGGGTTGATGGCTGGAGAAAACGGAAAGGGTTTAGAAAAGATGCAGGTTGTGATCGGTAGGAGACAACCATGGTCGTGGGAAAGACTTTCCAGCCATCATTGAAGGCCCAACCAAGACAGAAGTTAAGTCATGTCACATATCTTGAGAAAAAAAATCTTCTCTTAAAAGTTACGCGCTTCAGCCTCTGCTCTCCCAGAGACTGTATAGGTTTCCTGCACTTTCCTTGCCCCCACCATTCTTGGTGGAATCCTTCTGGAAGACAAACAAATTCATTTACCATACTCTGCCAATCAGTCAAGGTTGATATGTGCAATAGGAAAATGGACATCAGCTGGGCTATTTCCCTGCGTTCTCTCATCCTCAAAATGCTTATTTGCAGGTAACTCTTACATCCTAAGTCGGAGGAGGAAATTCAGGTCTCTCAAATCCCATAATTTAGCTTCCTTTTCTGCAAATGGATTAATAAAGCATTAGTGATCCCTTTCCTCACACATTTACAACACTCATTTTCTTTAAGATCTTGACTTGCTGGCTCATGCTTCAAAAAAAAAAAAAATCTCAAAAGCAATGCACCTTATTACCTGAGATGCTGAGATGGGGAAGGAAATTGACGTGGGTAAAACTGGGACTAAGAGGCCTAACTTAGATTCACCCTTCAACAGAGTCCTTAGAGGGATGGGGGAATTCAGACATGTGCCATGTATTCACAGAACAATGGTCTTAGACATAGTTAGGTGATTACAATACCAACAGAGTCTGAGCCAGTTCTTAGTCTGCCTGGACTGTCACAACAAAATACCATGAACTGGGTGGCTTCAACGACAGAAATGTATTTCCTCATGGTTCTGAAGACTGGAAGTCTAAGACCTAGGTGCCAGCAGGGTTGTGTCTGATAGAGACTCTCCCCTTGGGTTGCAGGTGACTGCCTTTGCTGTGTGCTCACGTGACTTTGTGTGAGTGACCTCTATGGTGTCTTTTATAAAGACACTACTCCTACGGGATCAGTGCCGTGCCCTTATGACCTCATTTAACCTTAACCACTTCCTTAGCAGCCCTGTCTCCCAATAAAGCCACACTAGGGGTGAGAGCTACAACTGGTGAGTTTTGGGAGAACACAAACATTCAGTCCATAACATGATCCAACAGAGCAGGGCAAGCATCCCCAGTGAAGGCAATTCTCATCATAAAGAACATATTGTCACCGTGATTTAATAATTCCACTGTTAACTGGCATTCCAGTTGGTCCTCATGTCTATATGGAAATTGCCAAAATGTACAAAGCGTGTCATGACCTAATTCAGGGAGCTCTTCCAACGGAGAATAAGACGTCTCAGTAGAAGGTTATGAGTATTTTATGAGACACACTTCCCCTCACACTGGTGAGGCAGGGACTAGTGATATGGAACTCTTGGGATCAGGATTGACTAGACCTGGATGGGTTTGCACTTAAGTCACCTTAGCTGGAAGAAGGGGCTGACACATCCTTCACAGCTATTCACTCACTATGGCTATGTTGCTTTCTTGAGTGTATTTCCCACTGCTGAGAAAAGGTGAGAGAAAGAATGGCAAGTTTGAAAACTGAGTGAGCATGCTTAAGACCAAACAATTAGCCAACGATAGCACTGGGACAGAAATCCAAGCCCCTAAATTTTCAGGAGTCATACTTCCTCTGTTGGAATTCTATTGCACTTAACATTAAAGTGGGATTTGACATTGTCTAAGGGGAACAGAGATCCTATCTCTGCTTTATGTGTGTAAATTACTGTTTGAGACTTAGAGTGTGAAATAGCTTCCGGGGTGATGATGAAAGAGCTCACAATCTTGGAACACTTAGGTGCCACACACTTTCAGTGTACGATATAATTTAATCCCCCCCCCAAAACCCCATGTAATAGGCACTATTACCATTTTCATTTTACAGATGAAGGAAGAAATGTTTAGAGGAGAATGAGGTGCCACAACAAAGAATTAGCAAATCCAAGATTCAAACTCAGCTTGACTGAGGTTGTAACTAGGGAACTATAGCCCACGTACCTGTTGCTCTCATAGAGCAGAAGAGGGGTTTAAATTTAGATCTTTACTGGTATCTTGGCAACATTTATTCTGTGCCAATATGTCATTTGACCATAACCATCTAAAGGTAATGCACATTTTCCTAAATGATAAATAAAGCAATAATAAAAAAGGTTTATTCTCCTTTCTTCTCACAGACAGAATTGCAGAAACACATACTTTGCAGAGGCAAAATTAGGAGCCCTTTTCTGAAAGAATGAACAATCCAGAGTCCCAGGATTGCCTGAAATAATATCGATTAAAAAAAAAAATGCACCTGGAAGCTTAAAGAGAATAGGGATTAGATGCAAGTCCTAAAATCACCCATCACCCAACCTCAGTGAAACATCAGATATACTGTTGCTCTCTTTTCCTCCCCAGCTTAGAGAGTTTAATTATTCCTGGAGGCGCATGGACCTGCTGTGCTAAGTAATAGTCTCAGAATTTCGAGACTGCTTCTTACAGCCCATCTTCACTATGAACTCACTGCATGATTTGCTACCACCAGGTTTGCTCACTCACTGAGATGAGCTAAGAGAAATTACACCCCTTCTAATGTTTAAGGCTGTGAACAGACAACCATGCTCTCTGGGCAATAAGCAAAGAATACTTAAGAGACATCGTCAGCTGAGTATTGCAATCAAATAAAACTTACGACAAGAAACCATCTGACACGTAGTTAATGACATGCTTCGTCCTTATTTGGCTGCACTGTAATTTGACCTAAATGATGAACAGTTTGTGTAAATTACCATATTTATTAACAACTGCTTTCTGTTAATGGTTCTATGGCCCCTTAAAGTTTACAATGCACTCTACAAAAGATTATCTCATTATCTCACATGAGAAGATCTAACAAGCTCAGTACATGTTCATTTAATTTAGATGGCTCAAAACCACATTGGAAAAGCTGGGTAGTAATTACTAACTCCTTTTTACGGATGAGGAAGCTGACGCTCAGAGACACACAACTGCTTTTTCATTGAGCCAAAGCTAGAGCCAGTATCGTTTGACTTCCGGTGATGGCTCTTCCTTTGTATACCATATAGTCCAATGCGGCATCAGTGATGGGTAGGGCAGTGAGGGGAGAATGGGAGAATAGGTGGAACTGAATTAAAAAGGTAGCTTCTCAGATGTCCCTCTGAAGTTTAGTTCCCTTTATGTCCATCAAGTGGCATGTCCTTCAGTTCCTTGAGGCAGATCTTTCTGTTGTTTGAGATTTTAGAGAGAAAGGGAGAGATGGCGGGGGAGGGGAGGCGGAGGAGGGAAAAGTAGAGATACAAAACACTCACCTCTGGGAAGACTACTGCTACCTGTGAATACTAAAAAGAACATACCATTTTTGTGTTGTGCTTTGTAGTTTTTAGAGAACTTTCTTCAGGTAAACGGCAGAAGTTCACTCAGCTTATTTTATCACAGGTGGCTTTTCATTATCTGGCCTTGCCCACCCCCCAGGTATCAGCTCCTCTGCTCTTACAGATGCTCTCTGCAGCAGTTACACAAGACAAACTTACAACAAAACTTGAAGGTATTAAGCTCTTTTGTGCCTCCGTCCCTTTGTACCTGCTGTCCCCTTTTGCCTTGACTACCTGTCCCCTACTTTATCCAAAGGCTTCAGTTCTTCCTCTTCGATCCTCAGCCAGCAGAGTCCCCCAGAGAGATTTTAAGAAACACTGTCCCCAGGCTGTGTCCTAGGCCAGTTATATCTCTGAATCCGGGGGTGGAGAGTGCAGGATGCAGGCGTGAGCTTGGGCATCTGTAAAAATTTCTTTACTTGATGTTGGTGCCTGTGAGGGTTGAGAGTATTTTTCACATCTCTCACTATCCCATTGGATCTTCAACTGTTCAAGGGGATAGTTTATTCCATTTTACATTCTCAGAGCCTAGAATGGGGTCAGACTCACTAGGTTTTCATTTGTCTCAGAAACAGGGCTGATTAGGTATGCCAAGGGATGCTGGAATTTCAAACTCCTTTGGACAGACACTTCCGTATTTGGAGCTTCACATAAAGCTGCAAAATGTGTCACTGCTATGCCTCTGGCCTTGTTGGGTGGCACCTTCAGTTTCACCTCTTCTGACTTTATACACTTCAGTCATTCTTCTTGGTTCCCTGAAAGCCATTGTGTTTCCATTTTGGCTCTTGCCCTCTGTCTAGCCCACATTACTTCTGCTGCTGTGTCCACAATTGCCATTTGATGATGGCTCTGTTTTTCACTTAGCCTGACCATGGCCTCAGACTCTTGCTCAACCCAGAAATCCAAGACGCCATTTCAAATAAATCAGAGTAGGTATATGAGTCAAAATCTATTTGTGTTCCCTGACCTAACCCCTTGAATTGATGCCAAGGGTTTGGGTCTGGCTCTTCTGCCTGGTCTGTTTCCTCTAGTATTGAACTTCCAATATCCCCTGGCTTTAGCACTACATTTATAGAACAGAAACACACTACCTCGTGCCCCGCCTATTCTAGATTGAATGTTTGTGGCCCCCTCCCCCCAAATTCCTATGTTCAAATCTAATCCCCGGTTTTGAGAATGCCTCAGATACCCTCTCATACAAACACCAACACCTGTGAATTCTGCCATCAGGGAACCATCTCAACTATAGTCGTTATTGTCTCCTATCAGAAAGGATGCATTGAGGTTAGACAGAAGACAAGCCATCCCCAGCCCCAGAGTCCAAGGTTACTCTTTTCTCATATTGGGTATATGGTACCCAAGAAATTAGAGGACTGCTTTCAAGTGTCATTCCTGAATCAGAGCAAATTCCCCACTTCCACTGAGCCCAGTTCCCAGCATGTCTTTTGCTCCCTATTTGAAGCCAAAGCTCTTGCACACTCAGATTTTGTTCTTTACTGTTGAATGATGCAACATTTGATCCTGACTTCAAGATTGTAGGCAGTGGACTTTTCTTCAGTTTGTGTTGCTGTCCTGATTTTGGTTTAGAGGAATCTACTCTTGGCGTCTGATCTATGGAGCAGAAACCTGTCATGTGCAGGGCTCGCCATTTTCTGGATACCTCTCCTCACACCATCCATGTGGCTTGATGAGAGAGTGGCCTTTGTCTCCACTATGACCCATCCTCTGGTCGCATTAAAACAGTCTTGCAATCCAAGAACATGGTATATCCCATGATTGAGTTTTTTAATTTCTCTTAATCATATTTTGTAGTCTACAAAAATAGTTTGCACTTTGTTTATAGATTTATTTCTTGATTTCTGATACTATTCTAAAGGTATCTTTTAGAATACCCATATTCTATTTTTTTGACTAGTATTTAGAAATATAGGTGATTTTAAAATATACTGACTTTGTATTCAACTACCTTATCAAATACACATATTAGTTGTAATAGTTTTTCTGTATATTCTTTTGCAGTTTTCTGTACGTAATCATATCATCTACGAATAAGACAGTTTTACTTCATCTTATCAAGTCCTTTTAGTTTACTAAAAGTGGTGATAATAAGCATTCTTGTCTCCTCACTATTCAGTGGGAAAGTGTTCTGTATTTCATCATTCAGTATGATGTTTGCTACATATTTTGAGGGTATATTTTGTTAGTCATATACATATAATCTGTTTTCATGAATGAGTGTTGTTTTTTATCAGATGATTTTTTTCTGTGTCTATTGAAATTATCATATATACTTATTCTTTAATCTGTCTACGTGTTGAGTTACATTGATTTTGAATCTTGATTTAATTTTTTTTTTTTTACAGTTGACATTCAATATTATTTTATGTTATTTTCAGGTGTGCAGCATGGTGTTTAGACATTTATGTAATTTACAGGGTGATCCCCTGATAAGTCTAGTACCCACCTGGCATCATACATAGTTATTACAATATTGTCGACTGTGTTCCCTATGCTGTACTTTACATCTGTGTGACTATTTTGTAACTACCAATTTGTACTTCTTATTTCCTTGATTTTGATTTTGAATCTTAAACAAACCCTGCATTCCTGAAATAAACCAAATTTAGTTATAGTATATTATCTGTCTTATATTATCACTGGATTTGATTTTTCTCCTTTCCTCTCTTCCTCCTTCCCTCCCTCCCTTTCTTTCTTTGTGTCTTTCTTTTTCTTCCTTCTTTCCTTCCTTCTTCCCTTCCTTCCTTCCTTCCTTCCTTCCTTCCTTCCTTCCTTCCTTCCTTCCTTTCCTTCCTTTCTTCCTTTCCTTCCTTCCTTCTTCCAGAAGATTTTTTAGGTGCTTTTTTTTTTTAGAGAAGAGGCTTATACTTTTTATTTAATGGCCTTGTCATCTTTTTAAACGAAGACTAGTCTAACTTCGTAACAAGAGTTGGAATGTGGAAATCTCAATGTATTTACGTTTTAAAAAGGTACATTGAATCATAAGGAAGATTCAATATGGGAAAATAATACAACATAACAGCAAAGTGTTGTAAAGAATATTGAAGGCAATTTATAAAAAGATAATGGTATTTGCTCAGGTTGTATTAAAAAAAGCGAATCTTCATTTGTGGTGACTTGTGGTTCTTTATCTATCACTTTGTGCCTCAGCCTATTATGGGACTCTTGCCTTCAAATTGTGCTAAGGACTTTACAGGGATTATCTCAATCCTCTTTATAGCACTGAGTAGTGAACACTTTTTAAATCTCCACTTCACAGGTAAGAATATTGAGACACTCAGAGAGTAAGTAACTTGCCCAAGATGATAAAGAGCATATATTTAAGATGGGATTTTAAATAGTAACAATAATCTCTATATATATTGATATTTTCCCCATTTTACCTTAGAGTATGTATTCCTTTTAAGAGAAGTTGAAAACCTGCCTCAACATAGCATAACTAGCAAGGAGTTGAGCTAGGTTTTAAACTCAGATCTAATCCCAGAGAACATGCGTTTCCTTCTGAATCACATGGCTTCCGGGACCTCCTTGCGCCTACTTTGCACACCAGTCTCCCTAAAGAGCAGGTTGTCGCTCTCGTAATTATAAAGCTAGACTGCTCGTTCTCAGAAATGGGTGAGTCCACAGACCTCCTGCCCAGAATTCTGCCATCTTGTCTTAGCTCTTCCACTCAATATCTGTATGACATTGGTCAAGTAGTTTTATCTCCTTAAAGGAAATGGGGTAGAAGAATGAAGATCATTCTCCTGTGGTTTATGACTGGCAGGTGGTAGAAACATTGTTGGGTGGCATTACTCTAACAACCCTCTTCACCCTTGTGCACTAGTTCTTCATTTGTTTTAGCATGAGTTTCTCCCAGGTTTCCAAAAAAAAAAAAAAAAAAAAGTAGCGTTAAACAGCATCAACTTGAGGATGTTGTTTTTGCTACTAGGTAATTTTCTTAAAAATGTATCCATTATATTACAACTACCATCCTTCCTCTACTAGAAAGGTGCAAGGGTTAGGAACACAAAATCTGAAACCAGAACCTGGGTTCAAATCCTGTCTCTGTCTCTTAGAAGCTATGTGATGTTATGAGCGGTTACCCAACCTTTTGTGCCCTGATTTCTTGATCTCGATGTGATGACTGGAATGGAGTTAATATTAGGATAATACAAGTTAACTAAATCAAAGTTCTCAGAGCGGTGTCTGGCAGCCAGTAGGTGTTGCTGCTGGTGGTGTTATTGTTATGGCTGCTGCTGGTGTTGTTAATTTTATGATTACCAGCAGATATCGTCTAGCTGTTGCATGAATTGTGAAGAAACATAAAAGCAAAGCCATTTGACACCATCAGAGTTGTCAAACCCACCACGACAGATGCACTTGGGACAGTTTCACAAAAAAAGCGCTTCAACATATGGCATGAGCAGTAGAATGGTAAGTGTGTCACGTATAGGTGGACCAGATATGTATTACTTAGTACAAATTGTTATATAAAACTGAATTTATTTCACCATTAATTAAACTTCCTGATTACATCACCTGCTATATGTGTATATGTATGTGTGCATGTACCGTTTCTCATTACCTGATAAGTGGTTTGTATAATACATTAGTAGTACATAAGAATACAGGTTAAAACAAGGTCCTCATCTGTCCTCACCCTGTCACCATCGCCATGCTACTCCCAGCCACATAAAACTCTCTCTCATTGTTAACAGTTTGGTGTGAATCCTTTCCGTTCTTTTGCTATAAATTTATACACATACTCCTTTCTTTGCTTATACTGAAATGGGGTAACATTTATTTTTCTGCATTGTTTGTCATTGCTTAATAATGTATCTTGAGAAGTCTTTCCATGTAAGTATATATAGATCTACCCCACTTTTTTTAACATTTGCATATTATTTCATAATTTTAATGAGCCTTAATTTATTTTACTACATGTCTCCTATTGTTAGACATTAAGTTGTTTTCTGTTTTTCACTCGAACACTATGCGTCATTGTGCATACGTTTCCATGCGCACAGGTATGTATTTCTTTAGGATAGGTTTCCAGAAGTAGAGTTTTTGTGCACATGGTCTTTTACTGTGTAGGAAGCACTTTTAAAACAGTCACTATTTGTTAAATATCTACTGGACACCAGATATAAGGCTACGTACGAGTTTAAGTATATTGTATCACTTCATCTTTACTCTCACTCCATTTGTGAATGAGGAATGAGGAAAAAGTCTCCTAGAGGCTAAGCCATTGATGCCAGTCATACTGTTAGTAAGTGGTGTTAAATGTTAGAATTTTCTTTGGTGCTCTTCAGGGCAATTTTTAGGTTCAGAAAAGAGAATTCAGAGGTTTAAATTGGTTTTAGAAGTTAATGTTTAATTTATTAAAGCAAAAACCCAAGACCCTTTTTCTTAGGCTTTTAAATTCAGCTTATACACAGTATGATTCTATTCATATAATAAGTTTAGAGAATTTTAGCAATGACATATAAAGGGGTTTTGCATAAAGGGGTTTGCTTTAATTTACAACCGTAGTTAAACATCTTCAAAGATTTTAAAAGGTATAAAATTTGATATGCAGGATTTTTTAATGTAAGTACCCTCATTGTTGATTGACAAGCTTTAACAACCTCTTACTTACATAACTCATAGAAACCTAAAAAACACATAGAAACCTAAAAAACTAAACATAAATATGCTGAACCTTAAGTCATTTTAACCTTAAGTTCCTTCTGAAGGCTAGGGGATAATATCTGTCCTGGCCTTCTCCAGTTCCTGCGTTCTTTGGCTCATGGACTCTTTATCTTCAAAATTCCACCTTCTACTTTTGTCATCACATCTCCTTCTGACTTTGATGCTTTTGGGTCTCTCTTGTAAGGACTCTTGTGATTATACTGGGTCCACCGAGATAGTCCAGGATAATCTTCCCTTGTAAGGAGGCTTAATTTAATCACACCTGGAAAATACTTTGATCATGTAAAGTAACATATTCACAGTCTGAGGATAAGAACATGGACATCTTTAGAGGGGGGCATTATTCTGTCTACCATAAGCCCCTTCTACCTCATTAAGAGATGCATCTTAAATGACATTTTAATATTTATATTAATTTTTTAATTAATGTGAACAGTATTTTCCTGTTCTCTAAAATCAACTTTATGCTCATTAAAAGTTTTAATGTTTCAATCCAAAGAAATAAATTTTAACAATTAGAATCTTACAGTTACAGAAAACTCCAATAAATAAAATGTACAATATGCAAGTTTTCCTTACAGAACAGTATGACAGATGGCAGTAGAGCAGCCTTTCAAATATAAAAATATGCTAGCACAAGGATAAAATTCCATTGGTGTGTACAATAGATACACAAATTCAAAAGTAAAAGGAAATAAAACATTTTAAATGTGAAAAAAGAACTACTTTCATGTACTATATAAATGGATAAGGCATGTGTGAAATCCTAACTAGTATTTAGATTTCTTTGAATATATTGAAAATACAAGAAACTCTTATTTTAAAATATTAATATTTACAATATGCAGAAATTATCTACTTTACACTTATTTGCTTTTATGATGGCAACTTTCAGTTCAAAATATAAAATTGTATGATAGGCTACATAATTTTAAAATATTTTATAGGATAAATGAGCAAATGTTTGTTGCCTGAAGTTGCAGAGTGTTACATTATGTGGAAATATTGTTCCAGGTCAAGAGAAGCCCATCAGCACCAGAGATTGTTGCAAACAGAATTTAATGCATAATTAGTACATAACCTGTTTTCAATCTCTGTAAGAGTCCTTATCTATAGATGGTAGTAATAGAACTGATTTTGTTCCCAGGGTTTTTGTCAATACCAAATGGGACAAATTGTCTACATTTTTCATAAATTATAAAGTGCAATGCAAATTATAGTTATTAATGTTGCTTACTTTTATGTAGGCACTAACCACTAATAGGCTTTTCCTGCATCCTTTCTTTCAGAGACAAGTATGCCATGAACCTGCTTATGAGGAGATCAAAAGATCAAGTAGGAAATCCTGACATATGTTCCTCTTCTCACTCATTAACTCCTCCCTAAGGGACATCTTGAATGGGAATCACTGGTGACTGTTTACTGAGTCGTAAAAGTTCAAGTCTTTGGAGATTTTCATTTTGCACAAAGTCTTTCAAAGAGGGCTTTTAAAGGTTACATTGAAATATGTCATCCTTACCCCTCTATCTTCTTGCTTCTGACATCAAAAGGACACGGATAGAATAATAGCTTTGCCCAGGGGACTTTGCTACTCACTAGAGACATTGGCAATAATTACTTGGTGGGAAAAGCTAATGATTTTCTCACTTAGGCAAGAGTAGGGCTTCCATTGGTTGTCATCCCCTTGGTAAATTGAATGGCTTTTCTTATGGTAATGTAAAGAAGAAATGAACTGCACATTAAGGAGCTGTCTGAATAGGGAAATGTATTGACATTTCAGCATTATCTGAATTGTGTGTTACGAGTGGCTTTGTCAAATTAAAATGAACAGCAGGTCAAAGTAAAAATTCCAAGCTCTTTCTCACTCAGAATGCATATTACATGTTCTCTCAGAATTTAAAAAGTCCAAAAAATATTAGCCAATTGAGGTTACAGAGCCAAGCCTTCTTTACAGGGTTTGTGTAGGACACATGGAGAAATGTGAAGTTCCAACAAACTTGGGTAGAGGCAACACTCCCCCCTTCCCTTTGCTGCTTGCCATCATTTTCATGTCATGGTTAGTTCCTTACATAGAGGACAACTTTGTGTAGTGCAAATTGGCCCAATTGGAGTGCATGAGAATCTAATTTCATTTCTCCTAATTCACTTCTTGAAATGTGGCAAGCCACTTTATTTCTCTGATTCCTATTTGTGAACTTCCAACTGTTGGGTCAGAGTAGCAATTTTTTAAATTTTTATACCAACCTACATGCAAATGATGATCACAATCCTGCACAAACTACTCTCTTGGGCTGGGTCTGAGATTTAGAGAAGGCCCAGCACTGATTTTATAAGAAAAATCCTCTTTTAGGAGCAGAAAGCTGCATTAACTTTACCATTTGCTTTTTCACTCCAGAAAGCTATCAGAATGTCAGTGGGTGAGATGGATATTATTATAGGGCTCAACTTGACTGTGCTCTCATTAATTTAAAAAAATATATATCTTTTGAGTGTGAAGTGACAGACAAAGGAGACAGATGTCCAATGAGGGGACTGAGGACCAGAGATGCAATATGATTTTCCTGAAGAATCTTTGCAAGTTATGTTATGAAAGACAATGCCTAAAGTCTAAAGAAGCTGGAAAGCTCCTTGAAATGGCAAGGAGATGATTGGCCTGACACTGGATGTGTTGGACTAGAAGATAAGAGAAGCTAAAACAGAACCTCAGAAAGGAAAGAAGAAGGTGAAACTCTCGGGCCCACCTTCAGAATTCATCATAAGAAGACTTGCTAAATCTTCAGCCTCATTATAAGCAGAGAGCCATTAGGCAAGAACCTTATGGTTGCTACATTAATGAATAGTATGCAGATAAAAGCCTGATTGCTCTTCAACAATGTGGACGGACCTGGAGATTGTTGTGCTGAGTGGAGTGAGTCAGACAGAGAAAGACACATGCGATGTGATTTTGCTTTTATGTGGAATCTAAAGGAACAAAATAAAGGAACAAACAAAACAGAGACAAACTCGTGGATACAGAGAACACTTTGATGGTTGCCAGATGGGAAGGGGTTTGGGGGTGAGTGAAAAAGGGGAAGGGATTGAGAAGTACAAATTTGTAGTTACAAAGTAGTTATGGGGATGTAAAGTGAAGCGTAAGGAATCTAGTCAATAATGTAATAACTATAAATGGTGTCAGATTTATCAGGGTAATCACTTTGTAAGTTCCATAAGTGTCTAATCACTATGTTACATACCTAAAACTAGCTATTATATCGTATGTCATCTATAATTAAAAAATTAAAAATATAAAAATAAAAAAAATGTAACCAGAAAATAAATAAATCAATTTTTAAAAAAGCAAAAACAAAAAACAAAAAAGACAAACCTGATCACCAAATGGAAAAGAGAGGGTTATGAGACCCTGTGTTGCCTGTGATACATTCGGACTGGGGTACCAACTTTGGAACTAACTTCATTTGATGGGTTCATGAAAGCAAGCTGGTTGTGGGGATGATCATCAAGGACCATCACTGTGGCTGCAGGGACTGCTCTGGCTGAGACTGCCCTGGCCCCAATTCTTACCCTGCCCTTGATCTTGAGTAAAGATGGCTGCTATATGCACTTGCATTTGCCATTCACTTTCCTGGCATTGGTTTCCCTGGTAGCAAAGACCTAGGGCAGAGTTGGAACACAGTCTCTGTGGGTGATTGATTTGGTGTTTGTTGGGGTCAGTTATTTGTAATTAAAAGTCATGTGTTTTTAAAAATCAAAAAAAAAAGTAGTAATTTGAAAACACTTGTGCTTTATTTGTAATATGGCATTTAGAGTTAAGACATATTTCCAGACTCACTAGAACTATACCAGTAGCCTCACCTTTACCAACAGTCTTGCCTAAACTTATTTCTTTTCCTGTTATGTCAAAGGAAAAGGTTAGCATCCACTTGTCAGCTAACGAGAAGTTTACAACTAGTCCTTTATAATAGTGCTTTCCACTGTCAATTTCTAGAAAGTCATCCGGACTTTATATATATATATGTATGTATGTGTGTGTGTGTGTGTGTGTATATATATATATATATATATATATATATATATATATATATATTTTTTTTTTTTTTTTTTAAAGGTTAGATTCTTGACAGGAAGAACATAA
Organism: Rhinolophus ferrumequinum; assembly: GCF_004115265.2. Taxonomy (NCBI): domain Eukaryota; kingdom Metazoa; phylum Chordata; class Mammalia; order Chiroptera; family Rhinolophidae; genus Rhinolophus; species Rhinolophus ferrumequinum. Next base: position 31,620,083 of record NC_046304.1, on the reverse strand, counting down.
ATAAGCCTGTATTTCTTGTACCCAAGAGTCTGCCAAAGAAAATCCAGCTTTAGGTTCTTTGTTTCTCTGTGTGTCTTCCTTCCTCCGGCAGAAATCCTTGGATAAAGGCCCTGACACCTCTCTCTTTCTACTGGGCTCTTTCTTTGCTCCCTCTGGCTTTTTTCCCACAAAGCTGGGAGCTCTGGAGCACTGGAAGCTGCCTCTCATATTACAAAGTGTTGTGGCATGGAGCCTGACTCATCTCTGCTCTAAGGCTGGGTACAATCTCTTGGACTCCTGTACTTGTCTCTTCTCCCTGGCTACATGTTCTCCTTGGACCACTCTTTCCATCAGAGTTTCATGTCAAAGAGGCTTGGCATCCAAGTATGAGTTTATAGAGACGGGGACAAAAGGGTTTTGTTCTGTTCAGCCTCAAGTTTCCAGGCATGTTTCGAGCCAGGCAAAATTATTATACAAGTGTAAGTCGAGCCAAGCAGACCACTGTACTAAGCTTTTGAAGCAAAAGCTCAGAATAATCAGATAAGTGCATTTGCCTGCATATTAGCTAAGTGACATCTTTTCCTTGCTGTGATTTTTGTTGTCATTTTAAGGTAATGAATAACTTGTACATTTTGTCTAAGATGAATGAGCTTATGGAGAAAGGATACAAAATGAGAAAACAGAGGAAATATTCATGAAACTATGTCCCTTTATTTTTCCTTGAGATATAATAGAAATAGTATTACGTGAACATCCAAGCACCATAATTTGAAGATACACCATTCTGTGCTCAAATAATCTTTCTCTTAAGTGTTTTATTTCAAATAGTGACACCAATTCTACTTTTACTCTAGGTCTAATCCCATCTCGACCCAAGAGGAACCTACCTTCACCAATATTTCCTCCATTTTCTGATTCTCCATTCTCCTTTTCTCCTTTCTCCACCAGCCTCTTCACTTTAGCCTATTAACGTGTTCAAGTTACTCATTATCTTAAAATGGCCAAAGATGTGAACTGGGTAATACTGGAATGTGCCTTAAAGTAAAGTGACTCATGTGGATGTGACAATTCAGGGTGCATGGCAACTTGGGCAGTCAGTCAAGAGAATGGAGTTAGGAATGAAGCTTGGATATTCAGGAAACTAAATGTGAATTAATGCCATATGTTAGAACAGTCTTTGTAAACAGAATCTGGTGCATACTCTCCAGAACATTTTTTAATTTTGATAACCTAAAATACAAAGTCAGGATAGGGCACCAACTTCAGAGATCCATACCACTGATGGTGCTGCTTATTTATGTAGGGAGTTGGCCAGAAACAAGTTATTATCAGTAAGGAGATGCCAAAGAGCTTGTAGCATATGAAGTGATCTTTAAGCATCTGAAGTATTCTGCTAATACTACTGTAAACCCTGAGGGAAGTCAAAACTTAAAGGTCCTCAAATGGGTTCATACAAAACAAGGACCCAGTTGGGAGGCTTGATGGGAAGCTGAAGTGTTAAGAAAGCTCTTAAAGTAGAGCTCCTCCTTCTGGAAAATGGCTATGCATTTCTTTCTGAGGGAGTCATTCTGTGAGGGGACTGCGTTAGCCTTTAGCAACACAATTGCACTAAAACAAATATGTATTTGCTCCATAGAATTTTAAATCAGAATCCTTGTGGGTGAGGTCTGCGCATAACCTATGCTTTTAAAAGATTCACCTGGAAACCTTCAGGAGTGGCTGGCTTAAACTGCTCTTTGGTAATTGTGACTACTGTGTCACAGTCACTTGAAGGGAGTGAAGGAGGTTAGTGTTGAAAGTTTATAGTTTTCATAACCCCTTGGATTTCTGAAATTCAGATATGTTTCCAGAAATTTCTCAGTTAAACCTAAAATATCTTTATGTACATATCTATTAGTTTAGAGGTGTAATTCCAGATACTGGGTGACCAAAACAACAACCAAAAGAACACACACGGTGATGAGGTGGCAGGGACTTCAGTGGTCTGCTTGGACACCAGCATGGTGGTGCAGGTGAGGGATTTGCTCCTGGATCTTGTGTTCCAGAACACGTGATAACAGTGATCCTATGGGAACTCTGCCAATCAGACTGTAAGGGGTTGAGGCAGAGGGAGCTGAAAGTTCTTCCAGGTCCCCTCGAACAGATGTGAGTCTGCTGTAGACACCAAAGGCTTGCCACTTTTGCATGTGACAGCAGGACTAGAAGTGCTGGGTGCGTGATCATCCAGGGCAGAGGTCTTCTGTTCCTTCTGCTGATTGTTTGTTTGAGGCTATGGTGCTGTGGGCAAAGGTGATTGTAAACTGAAAGCCTGGAAAGCACAAGAGTTCATTACATTTGGCACTGGATTAGCTTTCCAGAGAATGCCCATCTTCCGTGCTCTGTGACTGGGGTATCTAGTGCTAGCAGAGAAAATTCGTGCAACCAAGTTGATTGATGTCTCCACAAATGTGTGGATTTCAAGTTTGTTTATGCCCCTGGGACTACCTGGTAATTCATCCCTGTTTGTCTTCCTTTTCTATTCCTCACAACGCTGTATCATCAGAATTTCCCCCATGCAATTCAATGTGTTTTGAAAAGACCATTTTTATAAAGGGCTACTTTCTATATGGTTGTTTGATAATGTATTTAAACATCCTCTTATTGTTTAGCATGAAGGTTGTTTCCAGTTTTTAGCTATTATGGATAATGTTGCCATGGATACCTTTGTACTGAATCTTGAACAAATCTCTTATTCTTTACAATCGATTCCCACTTGTAGAATTGCTCAGTGAAAGTGTAGAAAATTTAAATATGTGTGTATACATATGTATAATACTTTTGGTATAAATAACACATCCCTATTATATAAAAACACATTAATACAGATAAGCAAATATTCCAAATCCCAAGACTCAGAGATTAATACAGTTAACATTTTACTAAATAATCTTTTGGAAATATGTTTTATGCATACAGTGTCATGAACTTTTCCAAAGGCTCATTATACATCTTGCCAAACTGCTGTCCAGAGGAACATGACAATATACACTCCTACCTGCTGTATTGTAATTAAGTAAATATGTTGGGAAATAATGTCTCATTCTTTTTGTTAGAATTTATGTAATTCTATTGGGGTTGATTATCATTTTGCATGCTGATTTTTAAAAATTTCATCTTTTGTGAATTGATCTCCAGGTTCTTGTCTCTCACTTTGTTTCCTTCTTTTTGTGGGGAAAGTTTATTTTAAAATATGTAACAATATAAAGAAAACAATAAAAGTCACTCAAATATCCATCACACAGAATTAACAGTTGTTTTCATTTTGGTAAAATTTCTCTCTTTTTTATAACTTGTATATGTTACACAAGCTATATATGAATACATTTGTCATTGTTTCATTTTAAAAAAAAAGCCCATTGTACATCAAACTATAGTCCCCCTTGATTTGACACTTCAATTTTTGTCTCTCTTCCCTAAGTAAAAAACTAACATGCATTTGAGGAGTCATCTTCTAAAAATGATCGATCTATCTGTCTCTCCCATGGAAAGCATACAATATGGTGTTGTATTTGCATTGTTCTTCAACTCTTCAGCCAATATGTTTCTTAAATATCCATACTGATGATATTGATCCCTAGATTCCTTTGAACTGCTGCATATGCTATCTGGATTCAGCGTGTATGTATGTACAGGTTTATTTTTCCTTACCCTATTGTTGGATGTTTGGTTCATATAGTGACATAAAAAGGAGTCTTGGTTCTCTAAGGGTATCTGAGGAAGTTTTATTTTTCTCGATAACTACAATAGCAGTGCTTTGTCAAACTTCTCCTGCCCCCTCCTGCTGGGTGGTGGGATCCCTTAATGACAGCTCATTTGAGTCAGGTTACTGTCCCCCATCAGTTCCATAAGACTTGGTAAAGTACATTTTATCACTGTAATCTCATATTCAGTTCAAAGCAATATCCCCTTTCTCTCCCTCACCCCTGCACCCAGTCCAGCATGTGTTGGATTAGGGGCAGAATTGACTGCCCATGAATGCCCCCTTGTCCCCACATTTCCTTTCCCTTCTTCCCTCTCCTGGTGTTGGCCAAGGGGAGAGGGAGGGATAAAACACATTATCTGTGTGAGAGCCCAATCTGGAGATCTTCTCTTGGGTTGGTTGGAAGCCCTTTCCCAGCTTGATTTCGCTGTGGACGAGTAGTGGCTGGCCTTGTGCAGAATAGCTTGCAGCCTTTCTCTGAAGCAGCAGCCTGGGGCTCCACTCTGTGTCAGTCCCCAGCAAGAGAGCAGGGCCCAGCGTCCCTACCTTCACTGGCCTCTGACTCTGCATCTAGTGCACCAAGGCAAGACCTACTCTCTAGACCCATAGGCACGGGGAACTTGAGTGAACTGTCAGGGCCCTGAGCTGGCTACCCCTCTGTGCTATCTCTTCCTTATGTTGTTTCCTTCCCCTGTTGCAGGGTCTCTCTGGTGGCTAAGCAGAAATCTAACCAGAGATAAAATGACAGTTTCCCTTTCTTGTAGACATCTCCATTCTCTTCCCAGTGATTTTCCTTTCCCTTCTTTCCTGGCTATGGAAACTGGAAAAACCTCTCTCCAGAAACTTCTTCTCTTCCTCCCAGGTCTCCTGATATGACTATACGGGAGGAGGGGAAGTCACGTGTCATTTCTACTAAAATGTCTCTAGGTAGGCTCCAGGGGAGACGGCTTGACCCCCTACATTGGGTTGTTCTCTGTACTTAGAGAATGAGAGGCACTTGATGTCTTTTGTTCTCAGCTGTGTACTTTAGCTCCAGGAAAAAAAGGAAAAAAAACCCATTTTGTACCTCATAGCATTTAAAAACAAATAGTTTCTGAGTTTTTATTGGTCCACACAATACAATTCTGAACATCCTTGTACCAATCTTCTTGAACACACGTATGAGTACTTGTGATGGAAGAAACCTAGAAAAAAACCTGCTAAGTCACAGGGCATGCACATTTTCAACTTTAATAGAAACTGCCAAATTGCCTTCCAAAATGGCTCTACTGCTTTGCACCCCAACAACTCTGAAAGAGATTATTTTCCCCAAACACTGATCATATTTGATGTTACAGGCTTTTTATCTTATGGGTGAAAAGTAGTGTCTCATTTTCAATTTGCCTTTCTCATCTCTCTCTCTCTCTCTCTCTCTCTCTCTCTCTCTCTATCTATCTATATATATATATGAATATCTTTTCATCGACTTCCCCACTTCCTTTTTACCCCATTGCAATGTTTGGCTTTTTATTTATGTGTATGAGATCTTTATTTTTAGAGAATGTCAATGCTTTGTCTCTATATATTTTACTTCTCCCTTAATTATTAGTCACCCTTTAGTCAGAATGATCTCTCTAAAATTTAAATCTTAATACAACACACTCCTACTTAAAATGTAGTGTTTCCAGTGTCCTTCAACATAAATTTCAAACTTCAGCAGGCCTGCAAACTCCTTTAAGATGTATCTTCTGTATACTCGTTCAGCTCATCAATCATCATTGCCTGCTATATAGTCTGTGTGTTCCGTGTACACTGAGCCATGGAAGGCTACTCATTATTCCATGCCTTCGCATGTCTCTCTACTTGGACACACATTTCTTCTGTTCTCTCTGGAGAGGCTCTCTAAGCCTCAACTTCTGTTCCTCTTGGCTTATGTAGCCTCTCCTCTGGTAACTCCTCTTTCTTCTGTGTGACTCAAGTATCTCTCACGTCCTCTCCTCATAATTCTTACCTAACAATTGTGTGGTCTCTTTGTGGGCAGGGGTTATAGTTTAATGATCCTTGATGTCCTTAGATTTAGCATAGTGCCTTACACGTAGTATGACCTGATTGAAAAAAATATATATGTTTTTGATGAATAAATGAATGAAGGTAAGATATAGAAATCATGTTATAACGCCAAGGACTCTTTGAAAGAAATACACATTTATTTTAAGTGGTTGAGGAGAGAATATCATTATAATTTAAACAGTGAAGTTAGTAACTGGGGAAGTTGAGGGAACAAAACGAGAATTGAGGCATCAGATGGGTAAGGATTAGAGATTCAAGAAACGAATTAGAGATTCAAGAAATGGTATTTTACTCCTTTGTAATTTTCTCCTTTGTAAGCAAGTAGGTATCAGACACCAAAATGAGCATAATGGTTTACAATGGAGGATTCACAGAAAGATGTGGGGTGAGCAGTGGTTAGATAGTGTAAGAGTTCTAAACTCCTCACCCATATCAAGCAGATATAAGTCAGCTCAGAATTGAAATTAAAAGAGGATGAAAGAGTATTTGGGGAAAGGATGCTGGTGGGCATTGATTTCCTACCCATCTCAAGGGTTTTTCACCTTGTGCCTATGAAAGTGGCTGCACTGGGACCACCCAGAGAGTGAACATATACACTGGCCAGGTGTCTGATTCTTGACTGAGCAATGGATAGTATAAGACAAGAACTGATAGCTGTAGACAAAATAGACATAGGAATGGGTACTCAGTGTCCTGTGCTCCCAACATTCATCCAGGGGAAGAATATCTGACTATTTCTTATGAGGTCAGACAATTAACTTTGTGAATTCATCCTAGAAAAAGTGCTACATAATTCATTGCTGAATATCACTGTGGTCACCTTCGAAGTACTCCCCTTAGGAAGCTATGCACTGACGCCAGCACCTAGGCCACCCTTCAAAGCAATTTTGGAACTCTTTTTCTGGAATGGCCATCAGAGTTGTTGTCATATTACCCTTGATGTCCTGAATGTCATCCAAATATCTTCCTTCCAATATTTCCTTTATCTTCGGATAAAGAAAGAAGTCATTGGGGGCCAGATCAGGTGAGTAGGGAGGGTGTTCCAATACAGTTATTTGTTCACTGGCTAAAAACTCTCTCACAAACAGTGCTGTGTGAGCTGGTGCATTGTCGTGATGCAAGAGCTATGAATTGTTGGCGAAAAGTTCAGGTCGTCTAACTTTTTCACGCAGCCTTTTCAGCAATTCCAAATGGTCAACTTGGTTAACTGTTTGTACAGTTGGTACAAATGCATAATGAATAATCCCTCTGATATCAAAAAAGGTTAGCAACATTGTTGCAACAAGTTCACAAACTTAGTTGTCAGACCTCATACAGACAAGTGACGGGTAAGATAAAGTTGGGAAATATAAGATAACGCTGGGAAAGAATCAGAGCGTCTCCTACAGGTGAAAATAGCTATCCACAGAGATGAACTGAAGGTGTCACCTCATTTTCAGAGGGTGAAGATAAAGTTACCATACCAACTAAAATGGAGATCAAATAAAATGCAGGCCAAAACTCCCCAACATGGCCCCAAAGATTCCATGACAGCACCATGGGAAAAAGGGTCAGTTCTTAACATCTGCTAGGTTCAGAGACAAGGCATCATTCAAGTAAGAACTTTCCTTAACCTTTTTCTCACTTTATTCCTCACATTTCAACCCAAAGAGGTAAGAAAGTTTAGTTAACAAGACATGGCTGAAGAATAAAACAATGGTGGAGAAAAAGACCAGGCCAGCTGTACCTTCTTCCCTTGCTACAGGCTTTCTCAAATAAAGTTCAGAGATGAGGGAAGGAGGCAGGGGTTGGGGTGGAGAGACAGCAAAGCCTTACTTTTAAGGACATTTGGAATTTGGAAAATATAGAGAACCGGACATTTCAATTTTTAAGTTGGAACAATTTTTTATAACTTAACATTTATCAAGAATATCTTGAGGCATGCCTGAATTTTCTCTAGGGACAGAAGGAGAAAACAGCTCACTAAGTAAATGGGTAAACACAATGAGAGACAGAACAAAATGGCTTTAGGAACTCATTTCATGAGTCATGCTTGTCAACATGCTGATTACATTTTACTTAGAAGCTGGTGAGCACGTCTGCAGTGACAGCTACTTAATGGCTCTATGCCAGGGTAAACTCTTTCAAAAATGTATATGTTAAATCAGTTCTATTATATTTCATAGACATGCAAATTTCTTTTGAATTTTCCCTTAGATACCAATGCTTAGATTCTTCCATTTTTGCCTGTGTTTCCTGGACCTCCTGGGTCCAGTTTAATAAATGAGAAGTTGTACATGGGATGAGGCTAACTCAGGTAAGCTGGAAGAGATTTTACTACTCTCCCATTCTGGCCTCCTGGGTAGAATCAATACTATCGATCCCAGTGGCTGAGTTGGCCAGACAGCCACTACCCCCAAGAAGAGGATCTCATCAGTCTGCTGGTGAAATATCACGGGAAGACATGAACACAGTTTCAGAGAATGATGCTTTCTGTGCATTCCAGATTAGCAGATTCATAGCAGAGTGGTATGCACTTTAGAGTCTGTTCTATTTTCATCATTGACACTGCCACTAGGGATTTTTTTTTTAATTAAAATTTATTGGGGGGAAAATGGTCTACAAAACTACACAGATTTCAAGTGTACAATTCTATGATACATCTATATATTGCATTATGTGTACACCACCCAAAGTCAGTTCTCCTTCCATCACCATATATTTGACTCAGGACTAGGGATATTTTATGTTCAGTTTATTATAAAATTATTGCTTATTTTCCAAATAAATGAAGATTGATCTTTAAGTTTTGGCAGGTGTATATATCAGTGAGAGTTCAATCTGAAGCAGAGCCATTATGAGTATTATTGTATAAGAAACCTATTATAGGAATTAGATCTCATATGTTTGAGATTTGAAGGTCTGAAAACGGGAGTTAAATGATCAGAAAGGTTGCTAACCAGCATGGGAGCAGGTGAATGGGTTGGAGCCTAGAGGGAAATCTGGAGGTGAAGTGTGTCTGGAAAGGCAGCTGGTATAGATGTCTGTGGAAGACAGAGGTTCTTAATAGCCATCAAGTCTGTGAGTTTGCAGCAAAGCATCTGGTGACGGGCCTGGGGTCAGCAGGACCAGCTGTTGGAAAGGAGAGCTGGATACGGAGTGGGGAAGCGCTTGGACCAGCTGGAATCTGCTGGGGCCTCTGTACCTATCTCTCAGCATCGCTAATCTCACAGAAGAATTGTTGCTACTTCTGCCCCCCCCCCCAAATATACCACATAATTTTTGATAAGCTCGAACTCAGAATTACACCAAGAAGGAGATTCTGGAAAATGTAGTTAACCAAGTTGACAACAGAACCACCCACCACAGTCTACTTGTCAAATTGGCATGCATGCACGACCCTTGAATCCCTGATCTGTGAATAAGGAAAGATAGCCCTGGGTATTGTTTGCAGATAAAGAATACTTACCACATCTTTGAGGTGATCAAGCCCTGCAAGGTGTGGCTACCCAATTAATACACTTGAGTCTTCAAAAGTTGATTCTACAATTCAACTATTTCAGGGTGCTAGAGAACATGGTAACACCAGTAAACTCCAGGAGCATGAGGACATTGCTACACTGGTCAGATCTTCGTTAGAAGTACTGTTATGTGATATTACTGATAAAATGGATCGGTGTAAGGAAAGAAGCAGTCGTGAACCCTGCAGACTAGATTATGACGTAACGATTAAGAGTTAATATAATCCTGCAGTAGGACAATGAATGAGACTGACTTTGCCAGCTGAAAGTAAATTGCTTTTTGGTATATAATTTTTCACTATTATGTATATAGTGAAAATGCATTTACCAGAACAATAGCTGGTTACCAGTTGCCAGTTGATGTGTGGACTTACTCCATTCACTGCAACTGCAGTTCTCACTATAGTAAATTTGCAAACATCCCCTGTTTTCTGCATAGGCCAGATAAGGAGGTGGAATAGGCATATGGTAAGAATCACCACTCCTGTATTGCCACCTTGATGGTGGCAATAATATTTTTAATCCCTCCAAAAATGCAATATTGTGTTGGTTTACTATTTTGGTAAGTAGAGGCAATTCTGGTGGCTTCTATGTGACCTTTCCTACAGCAATAGTCCTCAGCTTATGTTTCTGGAAACCAATTTGGGGGCTCTGCCAGTATCTGAGTATGTCTACTAACTGCATTATGGAATAGAGGAGATAACCACTAGATAACCCCCAGATTGAGTTTGGGGCCCCACTGTACCCACTGTGAGATAGATCTAGGCCAAAGTTTCATAATTACATAGTCTCTATAGCTCTCACTCTGAATGGTAGACCACAGTGACGGTTTAGGTGTTCAGAAATTAGTTTCAGTTCAAAGCCATTGTCAAATAATGCTTGAAAGTTCTGGATACCCGCTCCCCGACTTCTACCTTGGTAAATAGCTGCTGATCACACTGGGGAAGACTACGGGGAAGATTTGAAGTGCAATATAAATTTTTAGCAGTGTAGTATGTTCCTTTCAGTTTCCAAGAGGACCTGGCTTCCTCTTCACTGAAGTAATTCTGGGTCTGTAAACTGGCTCAAGTCTGGGAATCAGTTAGGGGCTGTGACTATTTTGACAATCAAGAAAGTTTTCATTTTGATCTAGAACGTTTGTCACTCGTACAACTCAAAACTCTCATTTGCGGACCTATTTTAGTTCCAAGTTCAAAATGCTAAATTAGCCAACATTAAAGATCTTTGTGTTCAACCATTCTGATGACTGCCTTGGCGCCAATCATTCAATACACAGTGGAAAAGTCTTGCATTCTTTTGGCGGATATGGCTTCTTTTCATGGGTTGTATTTTGCCCCGGAGTCTATGGGTCCTGTCTGGACTTGGGTCTGGTGATAACCCTGGAAGCAACGAGAGGTGGTAGGGCCCTGGGGAGGACCTGCAGTCCTGTCGGTAACTATCCCAGGGGAATCCAGTGCAGACTCTTCAGCTGTGGAGAGGCTGATTCAGACAAGGGAGCAAGGTCTGCTTCTTTTGGGAAAGGAAACTCAGCAGCATTTTCAGAGTGTGATGTCTTCAGCTTCATTGTAGTCTGACCCTTCAATCTTTCCATCCAAATTTTCAAGATCTTGTTCCTTCGAAGTCAATACCCTAAATTTAACCTAAAAAGCTCTCTGAGGTTGTGGATTCCACTTTCACTGTATTTTAGTCATCCACAGGACTAGACTTTTGGGTTGATTTTCAGAAATCCTTTCCCTGAGGCTCCACGAGATAAGACTTTTTATCTTTTTTTTTTTTTTTTTTTTTTTTTTTTTTTTTTTTTTTTTTTTGGTGGGGAAGCAGTTATAAAAGCTTTCTGATCCTTTCCTAGGCCTTCTAGTGGGGATTTAAAGCCACAGGATTATCATTTTATTTCTCCAAGTCCTCCATGCAGTTATGACTGACCAACTAACCTCAATATGTTTTATTTTAACTAAAAATGTTTATGGCAGCAACTACCTGGTCATCCAAAGCATTGCCTTTTATGGGTGTTTGAATATAGATGTTTGCAGGTGATAATTCAGTCATTTGTGTTGTCACTGAATTCCTTGGACTTCCAAGGTGATCTTTGATATTGCTGACAGGGTCCTTAATGTCCTTTAGTCTAGTCAGATGATACAATAAATTCTAGAGGCCCATTCTAAAGATTCTGTTGTTCCAGTACCACTTCTGGTGCTAGTTACTGTATCAGTACAGGTACATTCCGAAGAGCAGAAATACAGTGAGTATTATAAAATGAGGAAGTTATTACACAAATTAGACATTACACAATTGTGGAAGGAGCTCCAGAGTTGGAACTTGCAAGGGGATATCAAAGCTGGTGTATCCAGCTGTTAGAGTTAAGACTGTCAAGAGAGGCTGATGAAGGAGTCTCCGAATGTTATTGGTTCTTCACGCCTACTGCCTCTGAATTTACAGCAAGCCGTCTGATAATAAGCCTGGGGTTTCTTTTGGTGAGCAGGTGTATTAGTTATCTGTTGCTATGTAACAAATTATCACAAATATAGCAGCTTAAAACAACACACATTATCTCACAGTTTCCATGGGTCAGGAGTCTGGGTACAGCTTAGCCTGGTCCTCTCCTTTGGGTCTCAAGGCCTGCAATCAGGGTGTCAGCCAGGGCTGAGGTTTCCTCTGAGGCTTGGTATCTCTTTCAAGCTCACGTGATTATTGGCAGAATTCATTACATTGCAGTTATAGAATTCACAGAAGCTGTGTTTTCAAGGCCAGTAGGAATGAACCTGACATATTACCTTCTTTTAAGTGTTCTGGTGATTGTCAGGCCCACCTACAATAAGCTTGCTTTTGATTAACTCAAAGTCAAATGATTAGTAACCTAACTGTGGCAGAGATATCTCATCACATTCACAGCTTCCAAGAGGAGGGCATTATATTAATACGTACAAGGAAAGTGCACCAAGGAGGAAGAATTGGGCTTTGTTTAGAACTCTGCTTACCACAGCAGGGGTGGCAGTTGAGAAAAGAGCTTGACATGGAGTGGAGAAGAGCCTGGACAAACTGGAATCTGCCGGCACATCTGTATCTGTCTCTCATTATCTTTAACCAGTAACAAACTTCAGAGTGTGCTAATCACGGCTGCTTTACTTCTTCCTCCTCCAAATCCAGCAACTTTGACTCTAATCTAGAACCTTACAGGGAAGTGAATTCTGAGAAATGCGGTTCCCAGTCTAACCAAGCCAGCATAGCCAGGGTGAAGAAAATGTATTAAATTACACTGAGCAGGGCACACCTACTTCCCAGCGAATCCATTAGGTATAACAAAATACCATTACTCTTTTCACAGAAGGAGGCTTTCTTCTTGTCCTGTTAATAGAGCCAAACCATGTGAGTTACGTCTTAGTGAAATGAAACCAGCCATTTTCTATTTGTTCCAAGAACAAAGAATGGTGTTTTCCACTCTTACTTTTATGATACAGCTAGATTAGAATGAATATCTTCCTAAAACTTAATTTTAAAGAAGTCACATTTTCTTTTATGCAATTTAAATGAACATTTTATAGCAAGAGAAAACGAGATGATTTGCAATATTGAGTGTCTGCCTTTGTCTCCGTAGTGCCTGTCTCTAAGGACCTTGGGTGCCTTTATCTCTGTTATGCTTATTATCATATATAAGCAAGGGCAAGTTGCAGTTATATCATCATTTTCTAGTTGGAGAAACAGAATTTTTATTAAATGAGGCAATCTATAAAATCAGAACAAATTAGAAAACGCCAAAAGACACAAGGACTGCCACAGAAACTAGTCTGGATTTGGAAAAAATAAACTAGCACGTGGTTAGAAATGTAAGAAATTGGACACAGACCAAAAAAAAACATAGACCAAAACTCAGGAGGTTTTGCCACAAATTTCTTGTGGGACCTTCGTCAAGTTGCATCAGCTCCCTGTGACATGTCTTTCTTCATCTGAGAGCTTTGCATCCCCAGAGCTGAGGACAGTTCCTGAAACATTGTCTGTGCTTAAGTCCTGTTGAATTATTCAATAACCCGATCAATTTCTCAATAAATCCATGGATGAAGCAGAATTAATTTTTGGTCAGCTTTGATACAGTATTATTCCATTACTTCCTCTGATTTTATAGTTAGATTTTCATTGACCTTCGTGTGTTTTTTTTTTTTTCAGTAGTTGCACAAAAGGCAGGGCTTCTCAACTGGAGGTGTCAACTCAATGTGACTTTGTACCCAAGAATTCTTTACATTTTGAGAGACTGTGCAGATGATGGCCATCGCTAGATACCAGATCAATTCTAAGCTTATTGGGTCAAACACTAACCTGGGGAAGCGCCCGCTATTTGCCTGTTCTATTCCAACTCTTAGGTAGTTTCACAAAGTCCTAAAACCATGCCATTCTCAGCTCCTCATAGATTGCTCTCAACTGGGTCCTCTTGGCTGGTTGATAATCACGTTATTCTACTCACCTTCCTTAGAGCAGCTCTTCCAAAGATTGTACTCCAATGTGTACACCCACCCACCACATACATGCCATTAAACTTTCCCTTCTTCTCTACTCACACTTCTTCCCTTATTTTCCTTATTATCCTGCTTACATTGGCTCTAACATCTTGCTAAAATAGTTTTTTTTTCCTTTTCAATTTTCCTTTTTGCACATTTCACTTTCTCAGCTCAAATATCACATTGATACTAATGGTTCCCAAATCCAAGTCGTGGATGTAAATTAATTTCCTAATTTTGAATCCCACATTTCCAAATACTTACTAGATATTTTACCTGAAGGTTCTGCCATGTCTTCAAAATCAACTGAAAATCAACATGTTGCAAACTGACATGATCAGTTCCCCTCCACCCCCATCGGTTCTCTGGTTTTCTCACACTTAGGCAAATGGAATCCTTATTCTTTTCATCACTCAGGGTTGAAAACTTTGCATCACTCTTGACCATTTCCCTTGTCCCTTCATTTCAAAACATTGTCAAGTTCTGCTCCATCTGGCTTAACTCACGCTGGTTTTGATGCACAGCATCCTGGGACCATTTTTTTGTGAAATATGGAAGATGGCAAGAAAGTGGGACTAAGGGGAGCCAGAGTTTGAGAACCTGACCTAGCTCTAGAAGGCTGGCCTCATTGGAAGAAGTCCTGTAGACCTTGTCGTTCTTATTAGATGTTACTATAGGATGAGTCTTCTGGACCTTATGGTCCTATCTCACATTTACTATAGGATGTGATGAACTCAGCCTTGTTGAGATCACTCTTGATGTCCAGAATGTCTAACTAGAAGGCAGGAGAACTCTGAGGGCATGAACGATACATGAAACCAACCTCATAGCAGTGAGAGCGCCCTCACAGAACTCCACTGTTAGGGAACTGGCCTAGCTCCGCAGGCGCCCGGGCTCCACTAATACACGTTTCCCTTGTTAACCTCCCTGAGGCACAGCTTCCGTCATGATAGTTGCCTGGTCAAAAATTTGTAGTGGTTTCACATTTTCGATGAATTAGTATTCCAACCTGTCTGTCAAGCTTTTGAAGCTCTCATTATTCCAGTACCAACATCCCTTTAATGACTAACTGTTCACACTCTGTAAACTGAACCTTGCATTACTTCCCAGCACCTACTACCGAAAATAAACAAGTAAACATCATCAAGTAAGCCAAATGGTGATCGGTGCTATGAGGAACGTGAAGGAAGTTTAGGTGATGGGCAGGGAGATGGGTTGGAGTGTGTATACTGTTTAGACAGTGGCTCGGGGAGGCAACTATGATAAGGGAACATTTAATAAGAGACCTGGAAGAAGCAAAGAGTAAGCCATAAAAATAGCTAAGGGAAGGGTGATATAGGCAGAGGGAACAGCAAAGCAAATGCTCTGAGGTGGGGGCATGCTTAGTGTGCTCCAGGGACACTAAGGAGGCCAGAAGAGCTGGGGTGTGGTGAGTGAGGAAGAGGGGGACTAGGTCCTGTTGGACATGTTAGATGTGGTGACCCTAAGTCCTATTTTTTTTCAGTATTCCTGATTTATGCTTGTTTTCTCAGCATCATTTTTAATGATGCCCTTTTTATGTTCCAACATGTCCTGATATGGACAGTACTTACATTTGTATAGTGTTCCTTGGTGAGCATCGGGATAATAATACCTCATTGAAGTGAAAGTTGTAGGATTATATGAGGCAATTCATTAATTCTTTCAACACTTATAAAGCATTCATTATGTTTTTATTATCTGTGGATACAAAAATGATTAAGAATTGGCTACCGTCCTCAAGGAATTTGTAGAATAGAAGACAATCAAAGAAATGTAGTACGATGTATTAAGAATGATAATTGTATGTAAAAGGGACAGAAATAATACACAGTGGTTGATTTATCCAGAGGCCTGAGGGTGTTTTAGTAAAGGCTTCATGCAGGTGATTACATGTCTGGAATTTTACAGGATAAATGAGAGTTTGACAGGCAGACAGAGGGAGCAAATACAGAATCAAATGGCAGCAACTAGTCTGTTTTATTTAAGGAACAGTGAATGGGTGATAGTTTGAGAACTTCACGTGGTGGAATGGATGGAAGTTGATCTTTAGGAAATGAGGCAGGTGAAAGAGGTAGGGACCTGAAATTAAAGGTTTGTTTTCATAACTCCAAGGAATTTGGACTTTTTAATCTATTTCATAGAGAACTGCAGGAGGGTGTCCTCTTCATGAGGAAAGTGATAAGATCAGGTTTATATTCTAGAATTATTCCAGGACCATCTTAAATAGATTGCATGGGTGAAGTCAGTAAAATAAGTAAAGAGAGTCATTGTAGTAATTCAGAAGAGAGAAATGTATGAGAGACATATCTGGGAGTACAAGGCCTGATATATAATAAGTACGGAATAAGTGATGATTTCTTTTCTCCTCTGACAGTTCTCTAGGTTAGTAATGGCAGATGTTGTTATCACCATTTTACAACTTGAAGAATTGAGTTGCTAGTTCAAGTGACTTTCCCTGAGGGGATTCAGATTGTAAATGACAGGGCCAGAGTTACTACTTTTGTGTTTCTGCTTTGAGATTTAGCACTCTTTCAACGTCTAAGAGCTTTGAGGATAGAATGAGAATAGCAAGTCTTTAAATAAATAGAATATATATTTTTCTGTACATCGCCTTCAAGGGCCAAAGGATGAATCAGATCCTTCATCAAGTCCCATCTCTGCTTTTCATCTATTCCACGAATACTTCTGGAGAGTTTATTATAATCAGGACCTGGTAGGTGAGTGAGACAATCAATAAGCAAATGAATAAATGGGTAATATCATTATAAACAATGATGAAATAGAGCTGTGCAACAAATTAATAGAAGGTTAGGGGACAGAAAATGACGGGGAGTCTCGATTAGATAACGTAATCAGGAAAAACCTTTCTGGGAAAGTGACATTTCAGTTGATACCTGAATGATGTTGAAACCGGAGGCCAAACGAGTCCGGGACTCATGCTGCCTTCACCGCTCAGCCAATAGACCGACACAGGAGTTGGGTCATAGAATAAGTGTTTATTATCAGAGCACCGGTGGTCTGAGAAGGCAGCGGGTCAACACCTCCAAAAACTGCCTTAACATTCTCAGACCGGCTTGGGGTTTTTAAGGGAAAATTCCTTAAAAATTCCTCTGGGGCATTCCTCCAGAGGCCACATGATGGTTCCTGGGGTTTGCATGGAGCCTTCCCTCTGGCAATGTGGCTCTCCAATGTGGTCACCGACCCAGCAACAGTGATGGAATGAATGCTAGGCCATAAAGATTGTAATTGGCAATGGGGGGGCGGGGCATTGTGACTAATAAGCAAGCGTAAGTTTCAGGGGAATTGTCTAAAGTGGGGAAGTGGGACAGGGGCATCTTAAGCTCAGGAACTGGGGCAGGGGACATTCTGAGCTCAAACTACAGGAAGGGGGTTGATCAGTTGTTAAGCTTTAGGGCAGGGAGATGCTGGGCCTCTTTTGTGGGAGTTCCAACCAGGCCCTGTTTCAATGTGAAGGAACAAGACTTGTGAAGATGTAGGAGAGATGGTTTCAAGGTGGTAGATGGACCATCAAAGATAAAGGATTGCCGAATTTAAAGGCCCTGAGACAACGTGTGGTATAGTTAAAGATCAGGAAGATGGCCAATGAGGGTGGCACTGAATGAATAAGAAGATACTCAATAAAGAAGGAGGTCATAGAAAAAAGTTTACATTTTCAGTTTAGTTTTTTTTCTTTTTTTCTTTTTGCCGAGTGACTGTGTGCATAATCATGCAATCTATGACTCCGTGGTTGAAGCTTCAGGGTTAAATCAAGACTTGATAAGGTTGGGATGTTTATTGAAAACCCAAGTAGAAATACCGATCTACTTGATGCTAGTGGAGAACTCAGGGGAGAGAACAATTACAGAAACAAAAATGTAGCAGGCACCAGCGTACAAAGGTTTGTAAAGCTGTGGAATCAGATAAGATCACCTAGGGAATGAATGTTTGTATGGAAAAGAGAGCAAAGGACCAATTTTTTTTCCAAAATTTACATTTGGGGGAGAGAAGTTCTCAATGAGAACTGAGAACCAGCTGATGAGGAAGAAGAAACACCAGAAGAAAGTGGTTTCGAGAAGCTAAGTGACTGAAGGGTTTTAAGAAAGAGGAAATAATCAACTATGTCATATGCTCCCAGAGGTCAAATAAAATGAGGAGGAGCATTGATTGATGGATTTGTGGAGATGAAGTGGTGACTTTGACAGTGTGGGTCTTACACAGTGGTGGGGATGGAGACCAAATGGAAGTGGGTTAAGAGACAATGGGAAGTACAGAAGTGAGCACTGTGGTAACTTATACCTTGTCTAGCAATTTACCATATAGGGGAACTGGGATGTCAGGTAGTAGCTAGAGGAGGTAGTAGGGGACCGGTTGGGGGCATTGTAAAATGCGAGTCATTGCGGACTGTGATGATGAGAATGATGCAGTAGAAAGGGGAAATGGTACTGCCAGAGAATGAGGGAAGGCAGCTTTATCTTATCTGGAAGATGAGTTCATGTGGACACAATTAGGTAGACTCATAATCCCGAGGAGAAAACCAGAACCAGCTAACATGGACTGCATAACATACTGTATGCAGGCGTTACACAAAGCTTTTCCCCATATCACACCTACACCATAACTCTCGGAGGTAGGCACCGTTATTTCTCCCAATTTATGTGATAAAAGTGTGTCTTAGAGTGTTCCAATGACTTGCCTGTGGTCACATCTTTAGTAAGTTGCAGAACTTTGTTTAAAACCTGGATCCACCAGCTTGTGCATTTAATTACTGCTAAGGACTTCTGTCTAGCTCAGTGAAGAAATGCTCTAGATAATCCAGGATGATGATGATGTATTTCTCCTAACTGATGACCAGAATTTTTATTAAAATTGCCAGGTGCTTCAGAAATAGTTTGACATCTCACTGTTTTGGTTAATACGAATGTGAGAGTAATCTGACATTCCTGTAATCTGACTGTGTCCAGAAATTCAACCTAAAAGCCACTGTTTCACAGAAATTACCCTGGGGACAGGTTCCTTGAGCATGTATCATACAGTAGACTTTTTTTACCATTTTATCTCTATAATTTCTTAATTCAATTAAAAATACTTTTATTAGTTTACATTAAACCAAACACTGTGCTAATTAGTGAGGACGTATTGATGAACAAGATGAAATTTCTGTCCCCAAATTGTCAAAGTAAGAGGCAGCTTGAGTGGAAAGTGTCTTCTTTAGGTTAATTCTGTCAATAGAACTGAATTGGATTCTTTTAGGTCCCACCTCATTTATTCCCTGCACAACAACACTATACTAAGGCCTCAGAATTTGGGGAATAGAGAAAAGGGGGGCAGACAACCAGGTACAGAAAACTTTTTTTTGTTTTTTAAGAAAAGGATGATTGAATGAATGCTTAGCTGATTTTCTATTTCATTCCAAAAAGAATTTGAGAAAGTTTGCAAAGATACAGACTATGAATTAATATAATTAAGGACAGAAATTTGGGCAAAGAAAAATAACTTCTGATCATAAATAGGACCGAATATCTCCCATAAGTTTTGAAGGTTTGGCCAGAGGCAGGGAAAGAATTCACAGGCAAATACAGAGCAGATGCTCTCTAATTGGCTAGAAATGGATAATTATGCTAATCTGTCTTTTTAAAATCAGAAGTCTTTTAATTCTTTGTGTGGATTCAAAATTAAAATATATCCATATTATTGAGGTCCTTGCCTCAATCTTTCCTTTCAGGCCAAAAGTACCCTCTGGTGTCACCTTCATGCAACATAGATTTTTCTCATGAAGATCGGGTCACCATGAGGTCTTCTTCTTACACTATTCACATGTGCCCACCTGGCTATTAGACAGATGTTCTCCTGTAGGGCACAAAAATTTTCCAACATTTAGTTTTAATTGCATCTGCATAATTGTTGGTTAAATGTTGGCATTCATTTTATGAGCTGATATTGCTATGCTAGTCAGTGCTCAATTCAATCCAGGACAAACAAAAAAATAACAACAAGAAAAACACAGCTTCTATATTTATAGCTTGTGACTAAAATAGTGCCACAAATCACAACTGTGACTGACTAATTGCTTGATGTCTAACACAGGACCAACACAGACATCCTCTTTACACAGCTTTCATCACTGTAAACAAAATCTACCCTGATTTGTTTTAGAATCAATTTGATTTGAGAAGCACTGAGGCTCTGTCAATAGGCAACAAACAGAGTACAATTTCCTTTGATGGAATGGGGAGTATGCTCTGAAGAGATTGCTTTTCTTCTTCTTAAGGAAACTGGGAGAATGAAACTGGAAACTCCTTTCCTGGTGGCAAAAGGTTGTTCAGTTGTTCAGACGTCGGATGCTTTACTTCAAACTCTTTGGGCAACAATAATGAAAAAGGGCCAAATTGTCAAGAATGTGATTAATCAAAGCCTAGGAGAGGCAGCTGAATGGAGTTAAATGGGTTTTGGCTTTGGAGTCAAAGAGTTTGGCTTTGGTAAGGATTGGACAAGGGTATGGTTATAACCCAAACTGTTATGTGATTTGGGGCAGCCCCATGTTTTTTCTGCATCTCAGATTCTTCTGCAGCAAAGTGTGATAATAATTCATGCTCTATATGGTCATTGTAAGAATTGAATGAGAAAATATATTTAAGAGTGTTTTGTAGATGATTGAGTTAAAAAATAAAAAACAAGGAAACATAGTTTTAAAATAATGTCTCTAAATATTTGATACATAAGTCAGCTTTAGCCAATACTTTCCAGACTTTTCTGAAGTCCCTACTCCAATTTTTGACACAGTAAGAAGTGGAGATCTGAATTCTATGGTTTAGAATAAATAGAAATTTCTGCTGTTGTGACTCTAGATTTCATGTTCAATAAATTATAGATTTACTATGGTCTTAATGTGATCCATGTTAAACACCAATCCCAAAGTAGTTGTTTGCAAGCCATTTTTTTGTTGGGTTGACAGGGACCCAATTTTTCACAAGGTCTTCCACGTCAGCATCAGGTCCTCTAATAATTAAAACTCTGCAAAAGATCTTTTTTTTTTTTTTTTTTTTTTTTTTTTTGTTACACACAAGTACATTGTTGGAATTTAGCACCAATCCTATAATGGGTTAGAAAAATATCAGATATATTCCTGTTTTGCCCTAGTGTGGGTTACAATTTGTCATGTTGTTAGAAAGCCTAGGAAGCTGGAGAGGAGGATAGAACATTATTTACAAATGTGCTTATTGCCAAGATCGCTACCCTTATTTTAAAACTGATGTCAGTCCTGGTCTTAGGCAGCTCTTCATTAGTAGGGTAGGTGGATACAGAAGCGTTTCTCCATCTCTGATTTCCAATTCTGCACGGTCTGCTTCATGAAGGGTTTTGAAAGGTTTGTGACATCTGTCCTCATCAGAATATGGTTTTGTCTTTTTTATAGTAATTCTGGTAAATGCAGAGAAGGGATATGCTTAGTCCTCAACAATAAAATCGCAGCAATATAAACTCTGGGGGAGCAAGAGTAGAAGCGAGAAGACCAGTTAAAAGGTGATTGCAAAAATTGATGACAGAGTTTGTCAAATTTATGTGTGTACAGGAATCATAAAAAACAAAACAGAAACCACTTGTCAAAATGCAGATTCTAATGGGCCAAAGCTCAAGATTTTGCCTTTTCCCAAGTTTCCAGGAGACGCTGACCCTAGGGGTTCATGGAACACCCTTTGAACAGCAAGGACCAATGGTGTGTCCGTACCTTGTTTCTACATCTGCGCTTCTCTCCTTTGATTTGAATGCAGAGGTTCTCTACATGGGCTGCATGTTAATTCCAACTAGAGAGTACTAAAACCTACGGATCTGACCTCACAGCCCCAAATTTCTGATTTAATTCTTCTGATAGAAGGCTCAGATGTCCATATTTTTAAGAAGATCTCCAGGTAATTCTAGTGGGCAGTCAAGGTTGAGAAGTCTGGCTTTGGTTTCTTTGGCTTGATCTCAGCTTCACACTTTGATGCTGCTTTCAGGTCTCTG
The DNA here is from genome assembly GCF_004115265.2 of Rhinolophus ferrumequinum. Lineage (NCBI taxonomy): Eukaryota > Metazoa > Chordata > Mammalia > Chiroptera > Rhinolophidae > Rhinolophus > Rhinolophus ferrumequinum. The sequence continues at coordinate 31,598,310 of NC_046304.1, read as the reverse complement.
TTGGCGCCAGGCTTCACAGCGTGTAGAGCTGTTACCCCATTCAACTGCCCCCAGGATCTGAGTACTGTGCTGTAGCCCTGACTGGTCCAGCCCAGAAACTAAAATAGATAGTCACCATCTATTCATTTGTTGTCCTCATCTTGTGGTGGTCCCACAGAATTTTTATTATTTTATTTTGCCGTGATTTGTTTATATGTCCATGTGTCCCCCTTTTGGCTACTCAAGTAAAAGGACTGTGTCATATCCATCTTTATTTTACCAGGCCCTAGTATAGTGCCTGGCAGAGACTACACAGAGTATTCTGTACAGATGTGCAGAATAAATAAAACGAATTGATGCAATGTGCTTAGCAGGCTCCCAGAAGATCTCCTTAAAATTCTTTAATGAGGCGTTCATGTGTGGAATATGGATGGTATACATAGCTGCCTCCATTTCCCCAACGTGGGCAAGAAAAATCTGATTGAAAAGACTGAACATTAGTTAACAACCTGACTTCCTGTGTATTCACATAGAATTGTCCTACTGAAAATTTCAGGATAGTATTACTCATATCATAATTTCTAACACTCATTTATAGTGCTTATTATTATATTACTGGGTACTTTTCAAAAGTGAAAAATATGTGTGTGTATGTATGTAAATGTGTGTGTGGGTGTATGTATATGCAAAACTAGTAGTATTTATATGTGTGTATACACGCAGCACATGCCATTATAACTTCTCATTTTACTGGCCAGTTAACCCTGGCTTGGAGAATTTATACATTTGGTTTGAATTGCCAAGCTAGTAAGTGGCAGAGCTGGGATTTAAACCAAGCGGTTTGGGTCCAGAGATCACGCCCATAAATACTACCCTGCACTTCCATACATTACCCTGCCTGCCACAGATGGCCTGACTATTTCTGAAGCAAGTGGGACTATCACACTTATTTTAAACACTTCTCCTTTTTTTGATTTATTTTTTTTTACTGGTTATATCTCCTGTTATGCTCATAACCAAATTAAATCTAAATTTTTAAATGCTAATCCCTTATATTATCCTCTTTTGTATATTCAATCACTCTCTATAATCTGAATCTTTCCTATCAATTTGTAAATTCTCTTGAATAATTCCAACTACTGAAATAAGAGGATCGTTATGTAACGTGATAGAGGCGCTAATTATCACTGTAATGGCAATCAGATTACAATATATAAGTGTATCAAATTCACATGGACATCTTAAGTTTATGCAATGTTAGATTTAAATATATTTCAGTTAAAAAAATAAGAATGAAAAATACCCTTGAAGTTCTGCAGTTGAAGTTCTACTACGACTACTGCTGCTGCTACTACTACTACTACTAAAAATAAACCCTCTCTCAAATTTATATTCCTTTTCAGTTGCCGCCCATCTGTCCCCTTCTCTTTACTATAGTTTTATAATACCCTTTCTTCACCCCTGATTCAATGCTTAGCCCACTGTAGCCTGACACATCTTCATCATCTCATCATTCCATCAAAAACAGTTCTCACTCTGCCACTCACAACCTCCATACCATTTATCTCCTTTAACCTGTTAATTTTCAGGCCTCTCATTACTTGATCTTTCAGTAGCTTCTGGCAGTGTTACGTGCTCTCTTCTTAAAACACACTTTTCCTTGACGTCCATGATGCCACACGGCTGTTTTTTATCCTGCTTCTCTGGTTGCTTATCAGTCTCCTTTGCAGATTCATCCTCATCGGTGCAGCAAATGACAGAATTCCTAAAGCTTTTCTCCCCGGCCCTCTTCCCTCTCACTCACTCCTCTGTTTGCAGATGATATTCTCCACCCTAAGATTTTCTTCACCACTATATGCAAGTTATATACCCCTGCTGAGCTCTCAGGAGTTTACCTGGTTGATACTTTTGGACGTGTCAGGGGTCCATCAAAATTAACATGTCCTAATCTGAACCAAGTCTTTTCCCCACCTGCCCTCTCTGTCCCCTAACTAAGCATATTCTTGGGTTTTCTATCTCAGTGAATGATACCTTTTTCCATCTAGTTATGCTTCTCATACATCCAGAAGTCATCTTTGACACCCTTCCCTTTTTTGATTATTGCCCTGCAATAGCTGGTTTTCCAATCATTCTCCACCCATTGATTATATCTCTTGAGTACACTGACTATTCATACTATTGTGACAATTTTAAGGCCTTCAATACTTATGACAATTTTTGGCAGCTTGATTTTTTTCTTTCTCCTCATTTTCTAGGAGTGAAATGATTACTCAAGCCTGGCTAGTTCTTCTGAATGAGTCCCCGAAACAATGTCTACTCGAACCCTTAACCCTTGATTTTCTTGAGTACTTTTTAAATTCTAAGTTCCACAAAACCATCAGTCATCTAAATGTCAATATTGACCCTTCAAAGTCACTGTTTTTCCTCACTACAGAATTCAGTTTTCTCTCTAAAGCTCAGCCCAACCTCTGTGCAGACTGCTGTCTATTCTCTCTTCCAGTTGATGAGCTTGTTCTGGGGAGAGGGAGAGAACACAGATACCAGGGCCCTTTACTCCTTTATAGCTGTCTTGTTAGGTCTACATTTTGCTTGATTGACAGGTACTCGAGTCTGCCTTCTCCTCTTCTATTTCTGGAGGTTTTTGAGAGTATTTAATGATTTGTCAAGCATTTCAGTCTTTCCAGTTGATTGTCCCCTACCCTCCCTGGCCTGGCATGCGGCATGCAGACCCACACACCTCTGAGAGTGGAATCATCACTGCCCCTTACCTGAGTGGAAACAGATGCTCACTGCAGAAATCAGCTTCGGATGGATGTATGTAGAATAATCATCCTTTTGAAGACCGGCTCCTCATGGTAAGAGAGCAGAACATGTTCAGATTAGAGTTGAATCGATGAAAACGAAGGGTGAACAGAGAGGGGGCCACTCAATGAAGGGATGGACACCCATTGAGTACCAGAGTATCAACGCTGCAAGTAATTTAAGGATTATCTAGCTCAGCCTTTTTGTTTACAGATGAGAAAGCTGAGGCCTAGAGAATTTGGGTAATTTGCTTCTGTAACAAAACTAGCTATTGCAGGGGCAGAATCTTCTGCTTTCCAGACCTGTTTGGAGACCAGCTGATAGGCTCCTATGACATTGCCCGCTTCTCTGGTTGAATGCTGCCTATCTCATCTATAATCAATCAATCCCTCTTTCTTTCTTTCCCTTTCCCCTCTCCCCCTGTCCCTCTCTCCTTCTCTTCCTCTCTCTGTGAATTAAAGTTATAAGACATAATTCTTCAGTGTAACAAGTGGGGTTATCTTTCCTATACATATTTCATAGAAGACTTTGGAAGCTATTTCTTTTCCTACTCTTGATCCACAAAAAAAGGGTCATCCTGTGTATTTGACCACCTGTCTTTCTACTGGTTAAATCTTTCTACTCCGCCTTGAACAAGTTTTCTCCTGGTATAGGACATTCGGTTCTAAGAACTGGAGCAAGGCAGTATTGAACTGGTTACAATGGAAGGAGGTGGGAAATACAGGATATTTCAAATAGCAATTGGGAGTAACTGAAAGATCTCTGTACATACCTGACAGTGGTGATTTATTATATGTAAGAAATTATGAAAATATGGAAGAGAGAATGTGGGTCTGTGGTAACAGAAGCTCAATTTCTAACCCATGGGATTAGATGCTGTTTTCCCACCTTCATCTCTAGATCTATTTTCCCTTTAAAATTGGACTAGAAAAGCTCAGGAAGATGTCTGAGTACATTGTGGAGGGATGCCATCTTTATATGATTTATTTTAGGCTTATAATAGGCATTTTTGTAAATGCAAAGAGGCAATCAAAATAGATGTAGGCCCATTCCACATTTGGCTAGTATTTCAAAATATGGAAGCAGATCTCAGCCTCTTTGTGGCCCTAAGATATTATTTTGGCTGCTGAGACATCCAGCTTAGGCTATAGTAGGAGCTCAATAAATGGCAGGATTATATTGAATAATTAACTAATTCTTAGTAATTATTTCCTGAAAACTCTATTCTTACCAGTACTGGATTCTAATCCATATCCATTCTCTCCTATTTTTCTAGTGAAGTGCCCGCATCTATGTTTCTATCTGCCATGACCTCAATATCCCTTATTACCATATTTGATGCCATCCATTGGCTAAGCTGTTTCTTGTTGTCTATCTCTCGGGTCTCTGAACAGAGTACTCTTTCTTTTGGACTGGATATCCTCCCCTAGTAAGTACTAGATTTCCCCCCTTTCCTCCTTTGATACCTGCACTATCCTGTAGACATGTCTAAGTCATCATTTCATGTGCTTTCTAGTGTAGTAAACTACCAGGGCAAGTCTACTCATAAACACTTCCCTCCCTCTCCAACCTGCTTAGAGGAAATACTAGCCGCCGCCACCACCACCACCACCACCACCACCACCACCACCGACTACTGAATGAGTTACTTGCATAAATGGATTCACATCATTTATGAAAAACATTCTCATGATTAAAACACATTTAGGCATATATTTTTCAACAATATGCCTCAAGTATGCCACTCCTTGACTTCCTAGGCATGTGGTTACCCTTCCTGACTCATTGGTTTTGACTCCTCTTTGCTCAATCAAGGGTCTACCTTCCATGGGATTGATTCTAGCTCTAATCCTGGCTCCTCCCAGGGAAAGCCCTTGGCCCAACCCTTTTGATGACTTAGGATCTTACAGAAGGTCTACAAGTATAAAGATGAGCTAATTGGCAATTTCTTATTTTCCAGATAAACCGTATCATCAAATTTTCGGCCCAATTCTCTCGCTGACAGTAAACGCTCAATCATTCAAAAGATCTTTTTATTTATTTGTCTTCAAACATCAATAATGGCAATAGTTGATGGCAAGTCAAAGATTTCTAAACTAGTTAGGTCAAGTGTTATCTATGTGGATGAAACACATTTTAATTATGAGGTTTATTTTGATGAACTCTAAAACAAAGAGAAAAATGTCTTCCTAGGTGGAGAAATTATTTCACTGACAAAATGTATGAGACATTGAAGAGGTCAGATCACTTGCCTTGGGCAATCAGACTGAAAATCTGAGAGTTGGGGTAGACTCTGATCATGTTTTAATGAGACCTCCTTCACATCTAGAACATCCTTGGTGGTAGCCTTAGAATCCAAAGACAGCAATAAAAAATGGCAGGTGGATATTATCTCTAGTTACATGTGTCTCAAAATCAGCAAAGCTATAGGGATGAGAAGAAGGAAAGTGGAGTCTACAAATATCTTTACTGATTTTTGAGAGCAGCCTAAAATTTAGATTTCAGATAGGAATGATAATTCCCTGGCAGTTATTAAATGGGACTTCTCTAAAAGAATCCTTTAGAATAATTACAGTTATATACGAGGTCTGACAATTAAGTTCACCAACTCACCCTAGAAAAAGTGCTACATACCTCATTGCTGAATATCACTATGGTCACCTTTGAAGTACTCCCCTTGGGAAGCTATGCACCGACACCAGCACCTAGTCCACCCTTCAAAGCAACTTTGGAACATTTTTCTGGACTGGTCATCAGAGCTGTTGTTGTATTACCCTTGATGTCCTGAATATCATCCAAATGTCTTCCTTTCAATATTTCCTTTATCTTTGGTAAAGAGAGAAGTCATTGGGGGGCCAGATCAGGTGAGTAGGGAGGGTGTTCCAATACAATTATTTGTTTACTGGCTAAAAACTCCCCTCATGATGCAAGTACCATGAATTGTTGACGAAAAGTTCAGGTGTTCTAACTTTTTCACGCAGCCTTTTTGGCACTTCCAAATAGTCAACTTGCTTAACTGTTTGTGCAGTTGGTACAAATTCACAATGAATAATCCCTCTGATATCAAAAAATAGTTAGCAACATCATTGTAAGAAGTTTGCGAACTTAGTTATCTTTTTCTGGGCGAGGCAGTCCTGCATGTAAGTACCACAGTGTTTTTCTAGCTCCCCACTCTCTCTAGGAAGGGGAGCCCCATGTGAGCACACAGTAGCACCCCACTATCTCCTCACTTTGTCTGGACAGGCACGCCCTGCTGGGAGGTATTATAGCATTTGTTAGCTCTGCACTCTCTCCAGGTTCGGGAGCCACTTTTGTTTATAGCCCCCTCCTGTACCCACTGGATGAATCTCCAGCTGGAGAGGTCCCTTGTATGCACGCTATGGTGTCCTCCTGTTTCTGTGGATCTAGATCCAGGAGGGGTGGCTGGGGACGTGGCATAGCTCCCAGAGGGTCAGCCAGAGAACCTAGATGGAGGTTTCGCCTGCAATCCACATTCAGGGGAAACGTAAACTGTGGTGCTCACTGGTTCCTTTGGTCCTGGGATTTTCTCTCAGCTCTTGATGAACTCTCGTTGTTCCTTGATTTTTGCAGTGTGGTCCCTCTCTCTTGCTTGCTGTGCAGAAGCTATTCAGTTGTCTCACAGTTGTCTCTCAGGAGGAATTGCTCTAAATATAGGTATATATTTAATGTGGTCTTGGCAGGGGGCGAGCTTGGTGTCTACCTCTGCCACCGTCTTGGACCCGCTTCTGAGAGCATATCAATTTAAAAGACATTTTTTGGATGGTAAAGAATAAAGGGACAAATTGGCATCAAAGGCTGCTAATAAGCTGGTACCAGCTTTTTGCCATATTCAAAGGCAGTGAAGAGGTTTTTGGCTGAACCACTGTCTATGTGGGTGGAGGAGGGGAGTTAGTCTTGAGCCATGCTAGTTCTCAGGTATCTATTCCTGGATCCTTCTTGTCGGTGACTGAAGTCACTTCTTTTGGTACCCCAGCCAAGGAGAATTTTAATGTCTGAAAAGGGTAGGATCGCGTCTCCAAAAAAATGTGTCCAAATCCTAACCCCTGCTTTGTGAATGTGACCTTATTTGAAAGTAGGGTCTTTGCAGAGGTAATTACCTTGTTAACGATTTTGAGATGAGATCACCCTGGATTAACAAGTTGAGTTCTAAATCCAGTGGAATGTGTTCCTATAAAAGACACAAGAGAAGAGGACAAAGACCCAGAGGGAGAAGGCCATGTCAAGACAGAAACAGAGATTCAAGTTATGCTGATACAAGCCAAGGAACAGTTATCATTACCAGAAACTGGAAGAGGCAAGGAAGGATTGATTCTCCCCTAGAGCCTTTCGAGTGGCCCTATCCGCATCTTGATTTTGTACTTCTGGCTGCCGCTACCGTGAGAGAACAAATGTGTATTGTTTCAAGTCACTCAGTTTGTGGTAACTCGTTCAGCAGCCATACGAACTCATGCAATGTTTAAATGAAAACCTCTGTCCCTCAGAAGTTTTTATTTCTTGCTCCTGCCAAAGGGGTACTGACCCTTGGCCCTTCTTCCAAACTACATGCAAGGGTGTTATGCATGAACTGAAATGAATTCATAGTTTACCATTTCTCCAGGAAGTTCTCAATCCCTACAGTGAATTTTACTAATGAGGATTTGAACACACAGTGGGGAAAAGCAAGGCAGGCCCAGCACTCACTCTTTTGGCATACTTTCTAACTTAACCATCCATCAAAGTACCCTTGCGAATGCTGTAAGACTGCTGCTAATATTCCTGGGGAGGAGAGCAGCAAGAAGAGTTTGACCACTGGTTTGGATTCACAGTTGGGTTCATGTTCATCATCTGGAACTGACGCCACTGTCAGTATGTCCCCCTCTTTCTTTGACTACCAGGTTTATTCCTAATAATATAGGCAGAGTTCATAGTTGACCAGATATGATGTGACTTTTTATATTGTGGCATAAAACAGAAACAGTATGTACTGCAATAGCCAATCCTGTTTCTTCATAGGCATTGCAGTTACCCAGGCCAAGTGTTTTCTTGCTGAGAAAATTCAAGCATAGAACCATAAGATACTGTCTGTTCCTTCTCTCCTACATACCTTCTTTACTCATGTTCCTAAATAAACCACCCTCCAAATAGCATGTTTACATAAGTGCCTGCAATTCTTAATGAGGGTGAGTCACATTTTAATAATGGAGGCTTTGAATAAGGGGATTTTGGAAGAGGATTAGAGAAGGTAGGGTTTAACCCAAGCTTCAGAAAAAGTTAGGAATCGATGTAACTATCCAGAAACTCAAACATTTAAGTGCATAACATCAGGGAAACTTTATCACCTTCTTGCTTGCCAATTTCCTACATAATAGTATACCTCTCAGCTTTTCCATGGAGATATTTTCATGCTGCCATTCTCAGATTCAGGTTTGACTAATATTTATGAAATGCCTATGACCTCCTAGACCATGTTAGGTGATTTATAAACTTAATCTTATTAAAGCCTAAAAATAACACTGTAAAGGCAAGGATCATTATCCCTGTGGAGCAGAAAATAAGGGTTAGAAAAATTAAGTTAACTTGTCCCAAATTACAGCCTGAGTAAATCTCAGAGTTGGGAATTTCAGCTCTGGTCTTTAGGCCCAAATGTACTAATTTCCCCTTTCTTTTTGTTTAAAAATTGAATTGGTCCAGCACTTCTTAATGTGACTTAAGGCCATTGTGTATAAGTGCAGGTGTTCTCAATAGGTATTATTTCACAGCAGTATTTACCACGGCAGTAACTGTAAAGAACGAGTACTTCAGAGTAAGTTATAGATGATCATTATGTATAGGGAGATTTAATTCTAAAAAACACAAAATTGCCCTTCAGACTACAAGCATTTAATTTTTAATGTGCTAATCTTAATTAAATTTAATTAATGCTGCTGAGTTTGGTAGACTTAAAGAACTTCAAATGACACCCCCAGAAGCCCTGAAACATCTCTCTTACTTGTTGAACCTGCCTTTTGGCTGAATCTCAGCTCATGCCACAACAGAATTTGCTTACTCTTTGCTCTTTCCAAATCTATGCTCTCATTTATCCATTTGTTATATGAAATCCAATTTGCAATTGAATCTTTGTCCAATGCTTTATCAGAGAGAAAGATGAGCTCTGAGATCATTCATTATCTTAAATAGTGCAACTGAGTTCTGCTGAGTCCTGCTTCCCCGAGTTCATGATTGGCCTGTGCCGCCTTGAAGGTTTCCTCTGATTCATTGCTTCTCTTGCTGCTTATATCACCATTGGTACTTTAGGGGTGAAGGTTCTCCCCCACTCTTACCTGTGAAAATTAGTGTTGAGGAAGAAGACCTGGAAGCCTAGTGTCCAATCCTCCTGGGCTTCCAGGTTCTATTTCTAGATTTTTGGAAAATACAGAGTAGATACTAACAGATATCCTCGAACACCTTAAGGGCAGGTAGGGCTTCTTTCTTATTTAAAGTAGGAGAAACACTCTGAAAGCTGTCCGAGCCACAGAGCCATGGAGCTTTCCAGATTGAAGAGTCTAGAGATCTAGAGAAGTCTGAATCTTTAACTTCTGAATTCAGTCACTAGAAGAGTTCTGCAATTTTTCTCCACATTGACTCATGCCCTTGACTAAGTCCCTTATGATTTCTTGGCCTCCATGTGACTCCTCTGCCCCTGGGGACCCGGATCTTAGCTTTTCTCCAGTGGTTACATAACCTCAGTCTTCCTGCTTGTCTTAGTCTGCTTAGGACGGTATAACAAAATTTCACAGCCTGGGAAGTTTGAAAAATAGAAATTTATTTCTCACCATTCTGGAGGTTGGAAGTCCAAGATCAGGAAGTCCAAGATCACCTGATTCATTTCCTGGTGAGACCTCTTTTCCTAATTTGCAGAGAGCTGTTTTTTCTTGCGGTATCCTCACATGGCAGTGAGAGTGAGAGTGACAGTGACAGGGAGAGAGAGAGGTGATTTCTCTTGTGTCTATTCTAATAAAAGTACTAATTCTGAAATGCGGACTCCACACCCAAGACCTAACTACCTCCCACATGCCTCACCTCCAAATACCATCACATTTGTGTTTAGTGCTTCAACATATGAAGTTTTAGGGGACACAAACAATCAAGGGGAGTAATGCCTGCCCTCACCTGATGCTAGTCTCTCCACCTGTGCACTACAGCCCAGTCCTTCACGCCTTCTCAAGGCCTTGGCTCTAGGAAGTCTCCATTTCTCTTATCTTGTCTCTCTCTGCTAGAAAAAGCATTCCTTTTGGCATATAATTCTTTTGGCACTAATTCTCTCACCTTAAAAAAGTATTCAAATAAAACTAAAACAAACATTTCTCTTGATTTGACTTCCCTTGCCATCTACCACCTTATCTCTGTGTTCCCCTATAGCACATAATTCTTCAAAGGATTATTTACATCCACTATCTCTACTTTTTTGCTCCTATTTTCTTTTGAACATGCTCCTATCAGGTAGTTCAAAGCTCCTTTCCCAAGCCACCAATTTTTTGAACCCTGTAATGAGTTCTAGTTCTCATCTTACATGTCTTATGAGCAGAAGTTATCATGGTGGACCACCTTTCTTTCTTTATTATATTGTCCTCACTTGGCTACCAAATGCCACACTCTCCTGGTTCTCTTTCTACCTCAGTCAATGATTGTTTCTTCTTAGTCTCCTTTGCCGGTTCTTCTTCTTTACCTCCTATGACTTCCAAATTTATCTCCAGCCAAGACCCCTTCCTTAAACTCTAGGCCCGTATTTTCAACTGTCTATTTAGAAATAACATTTAACATTTCTAATTTAACACATCAAAACCAAACTCCAGGAAATCTCCCTTAGATACAAACAAGCTCTACCTACATTTTTCCCATCTCAGTTGATTGCATGTCCTTCTCTCAATTGCCCAAAAAATCTCTAAATTGACTCCTCCATTTATTACATATGCCACATCCAATCCACCGTGTAATCCTATTTGTTCTACCTTGAGGATGTATTCAGAGCCCAAACACTTCTTATATCCTCCACTATAACACCTCAGATCTAAGTCACTATCGCCTTAAGCCTGGAATATTTCAATAGCATCCTAGCTGGCCTCCCCCCTTCAGCTCTTGCTCCCCTATAGTCTTTTCTTAACAGAACAGCCAGAGTGATACCTTTAAAACATAAATCAGAGAATGTCCTTCTTCTTTCCCAAAGCCTACAATGGTTCCCCATTTCATTCATAGTGAAAACCAAGGACCTGGTGTCTTATAGTAGAAGTAATGGCTGTGTCACAACAACCGTTATGTCTGACAAAAATTAGTCATGTATTTATTACAAAAAAATAAAAGAATAGATATCCTTTAAGAAGCCCTTTACATTTTTATAGTGAAAAACAAGAGTAGATAGGATGGTACATAAAAGGTGAAAAAAATGTTTATTATCGTCAACTCGAGAAGTAAGTATTGAGCATTTGTCATAAATAAAACAGCATGTTAGGAAAGCTGGGATTAAAAGGCATGGACTAATCCTCTAGGGACTCATACAGCTACGTATTCATATAGATGCACAACAGAACTTCCTCTCATACAAGTCAGACTGTGATATAAACTTTAATAGAAGTACAAAGTGCTAACAGAGCATAGATTTAGAGTTACGATATTTGGGTGAGTTTTAGAGACTGTGGTAGAAGTTGAGAGTTGGTGCTGAAGAAAAACATAGCATAGAAAGGTAAAAATGGAAAGAAAGTAACAAAAGAAAAAATGTTCCAAACATGCTATACTAGCAATGAGTAGTCAAGGTGACTAAGGGGTAAGCTTAGCTGGGAGTGGAATATCGCGGAGGTTGTATGTAGGACACAAGTAGAGTCAAATGACATAAGATTGGAAAGAGGTAAGGGCTGTTGACACAGAATCTTGACTGTCAAGCCAAGAACTTCGAGTTTATTTTAAGGCAGAACTATTAAAAATGTTGATGGAATGCCTTAATTGATTTGCAGCTTCAGTTTAATTAATCCAATTATAATTTATTAAATAGCCAATCTGTCCTTATACTATCCTAGAATTTCGATATTTATAAAAAGCACTTAAGCCATTTGACAAAATACAAATTCCAGGGCCTATGCTGGATATGCTGTGGAATCCATGCCAGATTCCAGATATCCACACTTAACACAACCAATGGGCGGTGCTGTGAGCAGTTCGTGTGTAGACCCAGTTTGGTCAAATACTGATTTATAGAATACAAAGCTGTAGAAGGCTTCTTAAGGTTGTGCTTTCTAGTAGAGCCTATGTTTTAATATTTTAGTTTGGGAGTCACCATTTCTATTTCTAGTCTGCAAAGTTCTATCTATCTATCTATCTATCTATCTATCTATCTATCTATCTATCATCTATCTATATAGCTAATACAGACATAAACACTTACCTTTGATCAGACCATCTAGAAGTATGACAGACATCTTGAAATTTCACTTCTTGTATGTAGATCCCAAGAACAAGTTCATTCTCCTACAAAACAAAACATCATTACCATAGATAAGAAAAACAACACTAATACTATCATTCAAGTTTTAATTTATTGTCAAATTCTTCCCCAAATATATTTTATAACTTATATTTTAAAATCCAAGATACAATCAAGGTTTATGCATTACAGTCCCCATTCCAGAACCTTCTCAATGCCTCCTCTGTGTTTCATGAGATGGAATAATTTGAGGCGTCCATTTGAAAGGTTCCATATTCTGGATTTTCCTATTTTCCCATGATTAGTTTCAAATAAAAAAGCAATTCTGAAAAGAATAGCACAAAGATGACACTCTGTACTTTCTACTGCATCACTTCAGGAAGTACATACTATCAGGCCATCCAAGAAGAAAATATATAACCACATAGATAAGATAATTTATTCAAATATGTATTAAAAACAATATTCTGACTGCACTTCCTTAGTGGAATACATCCTTAGGACAAAATGAACTACTAACAATTTTTGAACTTTAATTTGCAGGTTTTGTTGTTAGTGGTTATAGCTTTGTGATTGTTCATCTTTTGTATTTATTGTAGGTTATTGTAGGACAAAGTGCATGAGTAAATGTATTAATTATTTTTATAGAAATGTACTTTGGATCCCATTTTCTCACTATTAAAGGAAGAAAATACAAATAAGAATGGAAGCAGATTTTTTTTCTACCACCTCTCTTTTTTTATTTTAGTTTCAGGTGTACAAAACAACATAATGATTAGACGTTTACACCTCTCACAAAGTGATACCCCCCCAACTCTACTACCACTCTGACATCGTACGTAGCTGTTATAATACCATTGACTATATTCCCTATGCTGTACTTTACATCCTGTGAATATACAAAGGGTGCCAAAAAAATGTATACACATTTTAAGAAATGAAAAATCTGTATTAAAATTGTAATAATATATGTTGATAACAAAAGATGAATAAAAGTCTCGTTTGACTCCTGCAATTACAAGAGGTGCTCAAAGTGGTTACCATCAGCATCCAGACACTTCTGATTATGGCAAACTACTGCTTGAGCAATGTTGACCAAAGTGTCCACTTGTATACATTTTTTGGCACCCCTGGTAAATATGTTTAACTATAGTTGACATTCAGTATTATTCTACTTCAGCTTCAGGTATACAGCACAGTGGTCAGGCATCTACACAATTTATGAAATGGTCCCCCTGATAAGTCCAGTATCCATCTGGCACCCTACATGATCTTTACAACAGTATTGATACTGATAATGTTTTAACGGAAGAAGATTTTGAATTAGAATTAGAATTAGTAGGATCTCACGATTAACAGAAAAAAAAAGTGTCTAGGAAGCAATTATACTGCAATACCAATTAGCACACCTATTTTCTAGTTACTGTTTTCTAAATACTGTTTCTCACTTTTGGTATCAGTATTCCTTGGAGAAATTGCTAATTTTAGAAAAAGTACAGGTTGAGCCTAGAATATCCTTTTGCACCAGAGCAAGAAAGTATTCACATATTACTGAGGTTATATCAAAAGAACACATGATCACAAAAGTTGGCTTGAAGAGCATTTAGCTGCCCAAATTTGAGATAATTAGAGTCTCAAATGAATCCTAATAACATAATGAATAAAAAAAATATATCTATGAATCTACATTAATGTATACCCCTCCAAATAAAGAGGAAAAATGACAGAGAGGTTTTCTTTATAAAAGAATGCCAGCTGTGATGGATTAAATATTAATTTCTTTGTTACTTTCTCCATTTGGGGTTGGAATATTGAACTTGGGCTCCCTCTGTGACTCTTTCACCTTTAAAAACATGTGGTAGGAGGAATATAGTGTCAATTCTGGGTCTAGACTTCAAGAAAATGGGAAACTTGTGCTTTCTTTTTCTTGGAACATCGGCTCTTGGCATGGTCATGCTCCCTTTCTGAACCCAATCACCATGCTGTGAGAATCCCAAGCCACAAGGAGAGGCTACATTTTGGGACACTGGTCAACAGATGGCAGCTGAGTTCCTGGCAAACAGCTAACTTCAGCTGCCAGCCATGTGAGTCAGCTATCTTGAAAGTTCCAGCTCAAACTCCTCCATGACTACACCTAAGATATTATTTATGATGTGGAGCAAAAGAACCATCCACCTGATCCCCGTCAACTCAGAGAACAATGACATAATAAAACAGCTGTTGTAAGCCACTCTATTTTGGCATGGTTTATAATGTAGCAATTATAATGTAGCAAGATAACCAGGACCATGGCTAATACATGTAGAAGGAATGTTAGCATAGAAAATCACCACTTTGTATACCCCAATATAATAACTGACTCACGCAAGGATATTCAATAAATGCTAAAGGTCTTGGGAAAATTGGCTTACTAATAATAAGTATTCTCATCTAAGTACTTGCTTGTGTTAATTACCATTTATTCAAATTTTCTTTTAAACCTCTCAGTAAATGTTGGGCCTTGGCTTATTCACTATTAATTATCATCTTTCATCCAGCTCAGAATACAGTAAATTTTCAATCAGTGCTTATTAAATGAAATATAAATAAATATTAACCTAAGGAAATGGAAGAATTGAAAGGGAATTCACAAAGGATATTACTGTTAAAAAGACTGTTCTTTGTTTCATCCTACTCCACCAAGGGTATCCATTTATCTCAAGGAGAAGAGGGAGGCCACATATGCCCAGGAGAGGATAGAATCTTACAGCTGTATTTGTACAGATCCTTTTCTCAACAATAAAAGACACGTTACAAACTAGCTATGTATTTTGGGCACTTCATGTGTCTTGGTATCATGTGAATAGCACTGAACTCTGAATTGGAGCCTTATATTCCAGACCAGGTTTCATCCTTTACTCTTCTTATGACCAACACTGATCATTGATCATGGAATTCCACATTGCTTTATTTCTAATATGGAACAAATGAGAGATTAAAATGCAAGAACACATTAGCCCGGGGAGGAAAACATAGTCGTATGTAAGTAAATAGTTTTTGAATATTATATATGCTGACTAGATGAGAGAAAGGGAAAGGGAAGTCTTAGCAGGTATGGAGATAAAATAGTAGATATGATCGTACATTTTAAAAATACAAAGTAGTGAACAAAGACCAACTATTGGAAAGTGTACAGTGATCCAAACACAGGAGTAGGTTCTGTCATGTTCTAGATATGTGATTGATGATAAAGAATAGGTAGGCAAATCACTAGTTCTTAAGTCAGATCTCTTATTCATGATTTATATTAGAATGCCAAGTGTTACAGGATTTTCATCAGTAATTGGTTTTATTGATAATACACACCATAGAAGAGGCTGGATAGTACTTTGTAATAAAAGATTTTTCAAAATATAAAGTAGCCCGAGAAGGTCCAGTTCATTAGTAATGAATAGTTAATATATGTATAATCACTGTCTTTTAGAAGGCAACATTTGGTGACCGCAATGACAATATTAAAGATATTTTTAACAAAGAAGACGGGGAGATGGCCACACCTGAATATATTCATGCAGTGATTGATTCACACATGGTGAGGTAGATGGGAGTGGAGGAAGCAGAAAGTCCTGATTGGTTAACCATCACTGATCCTTTCTTTGTACTGTCACTGGCACCGGTCCAATTGGCAATGAGTACTTATTAGCTGAATTCTTCTGTTATTCAGTCCACTTCTCTCATGTTATGTTTGACTAATTATGGAGTAGCAAATACCCAAATCAAAGTTTTATGGCTAATTGGTGGGTTAATGAGCCCACAGAAAGCTCTTTAATTAATTCCCCTTGTTGTGCTGACAGAAGAGACAGAACTGAATCTGAACATTTGCATTAGAGAGATTTGGAATCGTATCACTAGCACACAGATGACACCAGAAGAACTACAGTCTTCACTCTCTTTGTGGGTCCGATTTTCTTAAGACAATCAACCATTAAGTAGTTGTCAAAATGCGGATTTCATGTGAGCAAAATTTAGTTCCTCTTGTTCACAAAGTGACTTCTCTGTTACAATCAACATCTCCATCGTTTCCCGGTCACCTAGACTTGTATGCACGTCATATTTTATCCCTCCCATTACGAGTCAGTAATGAAAAGCAAAAATACTAACAATTATTTATTGAGAACTGAGTGTTGTGCATTATACTACATCATTTACCTAATTACCTAATTTTATCCTGACAAAAATCCTATGAGGTATTATTAGCTGATTATATCAATGAGGAAAGTAGGACTGATGAAGATTAAGTAACTTGCCTGTTGTTTCCCAATTGTATCAATTCAAATTTAACAGAAAGGAAGTTCTATTAAATATGTATTTATGTATACATATGCATACACACATATATAAACATATATGCAGGGAGCAGAAAAACATGTTGTATTACAATGTGAGTATACAAGAAGCCAAATCCACAATGTGGGAAACTTTAGAGGTCAAATGGTTGAGCTTTTTCAAAATATGCTTAATTGGAAGGAGATGAGATAGTTCAAAGAATGTGTCCAAAATCTGAGAAACAAAGCTTGGCAAAAGAAAGCAATCCAGAAGAGTACAAGGAGATAGTAATTTGGGCGTTTTCACTAACTTGGGGATTCTCAGTACTCTGGCCACAGTATTCTTATTTACCTCTTTTAAAATGTTTTAAAAAGCATTTATTTTTAAATCAAAATAGAAAAGAAGTGACACAAAACAAATGTAAAATGTATAGCATCATGAATTAGGGTAAAGTAAATACCTTTATCGATACCTCACAACCATTCCTAGAAACCCCTCTGATGTTTCTTTTTCCTTCTGCATCTCAGTCTACTCTCCACCTCAAATGTTATCACTACCTTGCTCTTATATTAATAATTTCCTTACAATTGTTTTCATCCAAAGTTGCATCTCTAGACACGACAGTTCGCTTTTTTTCCATTTTAAAATCTATATGTCTACATTTCTTTAAATTTGCAGGTTCCTTATGCACCCCTTTCTTTTCCTTAAAATGTATTGATTGAAGAAATAGGTGCCTATGACCTGTGGAGTTTCCCAAAGTTGGATTTGCTGAATGCATACTTACAGTGTAGTGCAACACATTGTTGCTGTCCTTTAAATCCATTCATTCTAGATTACGTCTCTATCTCTTTTCTTCCACAATGAGGATCTGGTTCTCAAGGACGCAGGGGAGAGTGGCATAGAGTATCATATAATTATCATTTGCTTAGTCAAATTACGTGTGCGCAGTCCACAGAAACAGCACCACTGCTATTATTCATACTGAAAATAGTTCAATATACACAACCCAAAGTGATCAGACTGCACCCGAAACACTAAGGCACACATGTGTACACAAACACACAAATACTTACTTTTCCGTTTTATAAAACAGATGATTCTGATTCTCATTAGTCAGTGCCTTCGTCCATTCAGGCTGCTGTAACCAAAATACCACAGACTGGGTGGCTTATAGAAAACAGAAACGTATTTCTCACAGTTCTGGAGGCTGGAAAGTCTAAGATGAAGGCATCAGCAGATTTGGTGTCTTGTGACAGCCACTTTCTAGTTCCTAGCCAGCTGCCTTCTGGCTTAGTCATTGCATGGTGGAAAGGGAGACAGAGCTCTCTAGGGTCTCTTTCAAAAGGGCACAAATCTCATTCATCAGAGCACCACCCTTATGATTAAATAACCTCTCAAAGGTCCCACCTTCTAACCACCACATTGAGACTTTGGATTTCAACATATAAACTGCAGGGGTGCACAAACATTCAGGTTATAACAGTTGATGTACCCAGATCAAGGCCAAGACTGTTGGACTCCTACTCTTTCTACGTTTTTATGGTCTTGAATCAATGTTTTAAAAGCTATTTAAAACTAAAATTGAAAGTTAAGCACCAGTAACACATACCATAAACAATAGAAGATGAAAGGGAAATTGGTCTTAACATACGTATTTGGACATGTGACTGGCTATGCTTTTAAGCTTAGGGCCAGATGGCTAAATGCTAAAAATAGTAGTCAGCTGAGTTCGATATTTCCATCACAGAATGAACCTCTAGGATACAGGAAAAACTCTTAAGTATTACCACAAATTTAAATATTACTGAATTTTTAATATTAAAGTTTTAGTGGTCCAATTTTGTAAGTTCGGTATTATAGTGCAGGGACAATAACTTCTCAGCTGGCAGCTGCTAGATTGTTTCCACAATTATTATACTGTACATCTGTGATTTTAAATAGATGTTCATTTTTTTTAGCTTGGATGCTGAAGGAACATGAATTTTTTTAGGATAGCCCATTTGCTTTAACACTCTTCTTTGTTTCATATTCTTTATTCTTTAATGTATATAGATCAAAGTTCATTTATAAAGGATATAGTTGTACATGCCATTTCTCCTTCTGGAACTTGCACATCACAATTTGACATTCTGCTTTGAATTCATACTCACCAGATGTTAAGAATTCCCCAAAAGAGATTTTTCTTAAGATTCATAACTTTAATTCAATTAAATAATTTAATATGCATACACACATGCATAATTTAATTTTATGAAAGGTTATACATCAAAAGTTATGTATTGATTAAAATTAGGATATGCTCTAATTTTACTTTTCCTTATAGTTTTAATTATATCTTAAACACATCTGTTGATTAGAAATGATATATAAGGTTTTTCCTATTATTACCTAATAAATTATCGTATAGTTGGTATTCACTGTCAAATTATTTATCAATTTTTGAACTGTCTAAAAATTTTATGGTAATTATTTTATTCATAAAATTATATGTATATACACATATATATGTGTGTGTATATATATGTGTGTATATATATATATATATATATATATATATATATATATATATATATAGTATATTCTCTGCTAGAGGCTTCAGAGAGAACATGGCTTTGTCAGCACCCTAATTTTGGACTTCTAGCCTTCAGACTGCTATAAAATACATTTTTGTCATTTTCAGTCACCCAGTTTGTCATACTTTGTTATAGCTGCCACAGGAAACTAATAAAAGGAGACAGGAAAACATGAACCAAAGATCGAGAAATAATGGGCAGTAGAAACAGACCTATAGGATTCAAGTTAAAATCATTATTCATATATTTCTCTGGTGACGATGACATTTGTGAGTTTATTTTTGAATCTTGAGCTCTTCTCCAACATAAATGAGTGATAATTAAAATATAAAGAGAGAACATTTAAAATTAAGATAAATATCTCCATTGATGAAAAAGTACATGGAAATAAAGTTGTGATCAAAAGTGAAACTATAGATTAGTTGTCTTCAAAATATAAAAACAGAAGAAGAAAGCTGAGGCTCTGAGTTTGACCTTTAGTAGAATTACAATAAAAAAAAACAAAACAAAAAAAAAAAACTGGTACAAAGCAGGACACCTGAGTCAGGCCAAGTGCATAAAGCAGGGAATAGAGTGGGGATTTACTGCCAACCACTGTCCTTGGCTGCAGATTATGTGAAGCTTTGTGCAACATGGGTGGAGAATACAGACAGAGCCTCTAAACAGATCCTGAGACAAGTTACTTTCTACACAATTTCTGCCCCACAGAGTTACACGTAGCATCTATTTCTGATCTATGGCCTTTGTGAGTTTGTGGACACAACCACAAAATCATGAGACCTAGACAGGTATGAAGAGAGAGAGAGAGAGAGAGAGAGAGAGAGAGAGAGAGAGAGAGAGAGAGAGAGAGAAGAGAATCTCAATTTCACGAAGAATGCGGAGACCACTAGCTATCCACCAAAATGTTTTCCTTCTTGTATACAACATCAGAAAACACTTCCCAGCTTCTCTTGCAGTTAGGATGTAACACATGGCTAATTTATCTCCAACTAGAATGTAAAGAGAAGTGAAATGTGCTACTTCCAACGTTGGTCCACAAACAAATTTTATGAATTGTCCTCTATACGTACTTTTCTCTCCATCTTGTTGACTGAGATGTTGATGCCCAGGAGAATTTTGGAAAACATTCGTTGAAAATACAGCAGGCATCATTCTCAGATGGCTCCCAAGATTTATCTATTCCCTGGTGTATACTTAGTTATTCAATCTGACAGCAATATAGGTGCTGCTGTGAAGGGATTTTGCAAATATAATATATAATTAAGACCCCAAATCATTTGACCTTAAGATAGTGAGATAATCTTCGGTTGGTTTAACTTAATCAGGTGAGATCTTAAAAGGGACTGAGTTCTTCCTGGAGATTTGAAATTTGAAAAGATTTTCATCTGAGGGATATTCTCCATTGCTGGCTTTGAAGACGGAGGAGGCAAGAAATGAGAGTGAGCTCAGCACAGCCCTGGCTGCCGGTCAGCAAAGAAACTAGGATCTCCGTTACTCATCCTGGAAGTATAAATTCATCGTGAATTCTGCCATCAACCTGAATGAATTTGAAAGCAAAAGTCCAAGAGCCTCCAGAAAGGCGTGTAGCTTGCCAAAATCTTGAATTTTTCACTGGAAGACACTGAGGATAACACCCAGCGATGCTGTGTCTGCACTTCTGACCTACATAATTATGAGCTCATAAAGGAGCATGGTTTTAAGCTGCTAAGTTTGTGGTAGTTTGTTGTACCGTAATAGAAAAACAATGCAGGGTGTCTGAATTAACCTCACAGAAGAGAGACAACCTGCGGACATGAACACCTTTCCATTACTGCTGTGCAACTAAAGTAAACTTAAAGTAAACTTTCACTGTTGAACCAGTGAAATATTTGGCTTAAAAAAAAAAATCAGCCTACACTACTTTAATATACCGAATGAAAGAAACAGCATGATACCATTTACTTATAATTTACAAATGAACGAACATTAGTCTCCATTTTGAATTAACTAATATAAATTTGAGTGTACGTATAAACATGAACAGCAAAGAAATACCTTCACCTGTTTTGACCTCTTGGCGACAGCATTTACATGGATGATACCCTGGGAGCCCACTCTGGGGAAAGCTATTTGGATGGAATCTCCTGGGAATGGAAATTGTGTTGACAAGTTAGTTTGAAGACAGAATAGGTAAACTACAAAGGGGACTATGACATTGTTTTAATTATTAATCTTTGAAAAATGACGAAATGTTACAATTCATCAAGCACTGAACTTTCCCCTATATTTAACATATTTTATAATAAAATATTTTTAAAAGTTACAACAATGTGGAAGATAATTTATCCCTTGTCACACATGCACGCATATATGGGAACTTAATTTTTGACAAAGATGGTACTATGTGTCCGTGAAAAGACAGATGGATAAAGAAAATACGGTACATCACTACGATGGTGTATTAGCCTTAAAAAAGAAGAAAATCCTGCCAGTTGGGGCAACATGGATGAACCTGGATGAACCTGGATGAACCTGGAGGACGTGATACTCAGTGAAACAAGCCAGTAACAAAAGGACAGTTACTGCATGACTCCACCTCTATGAGGTATCTGAAATAGTCAGACTCATAGAAACAAAAAATACAGTAGTGATTGTCAGGGGCTTGGGGGTGGGGGAAATGAGAAGTTGTTATTCAGTAGGCATAGAGTTTCAGTTATGCGATATGAGTGAATTCTAGAGATCTGCTGGATCGCCCAGTGTCTGCATTAACAACTTGCTATTGTGCTCCTCAAAATTGATTGAGACTCGATCTTATGTTTAGTGTTCTTAACACACACGCGCGCGCACACACACGGAAATTTTGGAAGGCACTGGATATGTGCGTTACCTTGCTTGTGGGTATGGTAACAAGGGTATGCACATCTGTCCAAATTCCTCAAATCATACACATTGACTATGTGAAGATTTTTTGTATATCAATTACACCTCAATAAATCTGTTAAAAAATAAAAACATGACCACTATTAGCAGGGGAGTGTAATTTGCGCCATCAGCATTACTCTTCACAGTAAAATGACTGTTACGCTTCACTTTCGTATCATCCATCACAGAGAAAGAGGAAACCTGAATTCCGAAGGTGGGACTTAGGGACGCGGGAAAAGGATCTCTTGGACTTCAAGGGGCCTTGAAGTTCCTCAGAGAAATCTAGGATGTTAATATCTTATACGGACCCCTTCCTAAGCTAGGAATAAATCAGCCAGCACGCTACAGAAACTGGGGACCCAAGGAAGGGCTTGCAAGTGTCAGCTGCTCCATCCACATAGGAAGTCTCACTCCGTGGCCAAACCTGAGACAAATGGGTTTCATAACAGTTTTTCTTGAATGCGGTTAGTTATTTTCCAGAAATATAATTCTGATTCTGTCCCAGCCCTCTGATGATTAATATCCAAATTCTGTCCTGATATTCAAGGCCTCTCACAATCTTTTACCTGTTTTCCCCATCTAGGCTCCAACAATGACTTTTGAGTAGTTTCCATTTCAACTACGTTCATTACTGTTTTCCAGACACATTTTCCTACATACATTTCCACAAAAACAGAACAAAACTCTAATCCATAGAGCTATTTTCTTCTATGTGAAAGTACAGAAGTCAGCTTGCTGCTGTGAGGAAACAAGCCTAATGATGAAAACATGGGCTAAAGCTGTGGTTTTCAAAATCGAATGTGTGTAAGAAAAACAACTGGGAAGATTTGTGGTTGTCATTCAGTAGTTTAGGGTGGTACCCACACATTTGTAACAAGCTCCTGGTGATGGACCACAGGTGAGTAGTGCAGGCTAAAATATGGCAGAGGAGAATGGTAGAAAAAGCCTAGGCCCCTGAAGATACTGCAACACAGTTGCATGAGTGCCAGCAATAGTCTAATTCTGGACTTTTTGTTATGGGGAGAAAAAAAAATATCTATAAATGTTTAACTCACTCTTACTGTTTTTACTTTTCGCCAGTCTCATTCCAAATGTTATCATTTATCATTATCAAAATTCTCAGCATCATTATCATCCTAGCCATTATTTATACTGTGTGCTGGGCGTTATCTGAACTCTTTAGAACAAATTACACAATCCTAACAGCAGTTTCGTGCAATGAGTATAATTTTATTTATGATAGAGAAAAAATAAGGCATACAGAGGTTAAATATTTTTATCTAAGCTTGCAATGGGAGGGTTGCTATGCAGGCCAACATCTCAGATTCCCCTGCTCTTAATTTCTGTTATAAGCCACCTCCTACATCAAGCACATAGTAGATGTTTAATAAAAATTGGGTGATGATTTAAACTTTCTTGGATCATTTCAGTTGGAAGTTGTCTTGTTATATTATGATTGCACATGTCTTAACACTGTCTACCATTCATTATTCATTTCCACATCAACATTTACTGCTATGAGTAAGGATCCATGGTAAACGCTGAGAAGAGCATACAAGCCATCCTGGGCGTCAGACAAACCACAGGCGAGTAATGGAAGAATAAGATGAACAAATCGATTCTTATAATACTGTTGATAAGTATTATAGTGGTATTAGTAGGAAATATCCTTCCACTTTGGATGGCTCTTTGTATACATACAGTCTGTTTATCTAATCTTTGCATTTCCAGCAGCTAGAAGATGCTAGGCATGGAAGGTTCTAGGAACATTTGAATAAATTAATGTATCCCTCTGTAACAGCATCTCTCTCTCTCTCTCTCTCTCTCTCTCTCTCTCTCTCTCTCTCTCTCACTCACACACACACACACACTTTTAAAAGGATAGTTACATTGTATTTTTTTGGTAAACTTTTTTTTGAAGGGCAGAAATATATGGATTATCTTCATTTTGTGGCTTAGAAAATAGCTAAATAATGAAAATAATTTAAAAATAGTAATACCTAATATGTATTAAACACTTAATGTTTGTTATACAATATCCTCTGCAGTTTTATTTAAAAATAATTACAACCATCCCAAAAGGTAAGCTCATCTCCATTTACAGACAAAAAATGAATGATTGTATGTAAGTCAACGGCTGGCCTGTTTTGGGAAATAAAATTGTACTTATTGTCTGTGGTTCTTTTCACTTTACCACTGCAGGACTGAGTAATTACAACTAATCATATGTCCCACAAAGCCTAAAATGTTTAATATCTGGTCCTTTATAGAAAAACATTTCTAACTCCCAAAGTAACTTTCCAAGATCACTCAGTAGGAAGTGATAAAAATGGAGTTTAACTCATTCTACCTATTTCTAAATCCCATTTAGGACAGATGGACTTTGGAAATACCAGACTTGGATTCCCAATCCCAGTTGGACTGGATGTTAGCTTTGGAACCATGGACATCTATTTAACTAACCTCTCTTAGCCTCAGTATAAAATGGGGATAATAGTCATATCTGCCTGATACTATTATTAAAATCAAATGTGTTGATTTACACGAAACTTACCATAGGGCCTATTACCTGGTAATTGGTTAAGACATAGAAGTGCTTGCTACCTCTGCTATTGCTACTATTACTCCTATCTTCATAATGACTACTACTTTTACTAAAACTATTACAACTCTAATACAAAGCATTCCTGTGATCTCATAGTTATTTTGTTGCTCAACTATTAGAATACAATTTCTTTTTAAAACTTTTTTATGTTTTTTATTCAGTTTTTAAAAATGAAAAAAAATTACAGTTGACATACAATACTATATTAGCTTCAAGTGTATAACATAATGATTTGACATTTTATAACTTAGAAAGTGAACATACTGATAAGTCTAGCACCCATCTGATACCATGCATAGTTATTACAATATTGACTATATTCCCTATGCTGTACTTTACATGACTGTTTTTTAATAACTGGCCGTTTGTACACCTTAATCCCTTCCTCTTTTTCACTCATCCCTCAAATCGCCCTTTCATCTAGCAACCATCAAAATGTTCTCTATATCTGTGAGTTTGTATTTGTTTGTTCATTTATTTTATTTTTTATATTCTATACATAAGTGAAATCATATGATATTTGTCTTTCTCTGTCTGATTGATTTCACTTATCATTATACCCTCTAGGTCCATCCATGTTATCACAAATGGCAAGATTTCATTTTTTATGGCTGAGTAATATTCCACTGTATACATGTACCACATCTTTTTTATCCATTCATTTATCATGGGACATTTAGGTTGCTTCCATATCTTGGCTATTGTAAATAATGCTGCAATGAACATAGGGGTACATGTGTCTTTTAGAATTAGTGTTCTGAATTTTTTTGGATAAATACCCAAAAGTGGGATTGGTAGGTCTTAACAGTAGTTCTATTTTTATTTTTTTGAAGAACATTCATGGTTTTTTCCATAGAGGCAGGACCAAATTACAAACCCACAAATAAGGCATAAGGGTTCCCTTTTCTCCAGTCTTTGTCAACATTTATTGTTTGTTGATTTATTGATGGTAGCCATTCTGACTGGTGTGAGGTGGTATCTCATTGTGGTTTTAATTTGCATTTCCCTGATGATTAGTGGTGTTGAGCATATGTCTACTCGCCATCTGTATGTCCTCTGGAGAAATGTCTACTCAGGTCCTCTGCCCATTTTTTAATTGGATTATTTGTCTTTTTGGTCCTATGTTATGTATTTTGGATATTGACCCCTCATTGGCGAATATCATTAGCGAATATCTTCTCCCATTCAGTAGGTTATTTTTTCATTTTGTTGTTGGTTTCCTTCACTGTGCAAAATCTCTTTAGTTTCATGTAGTCCCATTTGCATTTTTTTCTTTTTTTCCCCTTGCCCAAGGAGACATATCCAAAAAAATATTTCTAAGAGTGATGCCAAAGAGTTTATTGCCTATGTTTTCTTCTAAAAGTTTTATGGTTTGGGTGTTATATTTGTCTTTAATCCATTTTGAGTTTATTCTTGTATGTGGTATGAGAAAGGGATTCAGTTTCATTCTTTTACATGTGTCTGTCCAGTTTTCCCAACACCATTTATTGACGAGACTGTCTTTGCCCCATTGTATATAGAATGTAATTTCTTATTTACGATTTTAGTGCTTTGTCTACTTTTGTCCATTGTTCAAATATGTGTGA
Organism: Rhinolophus ferrumequinum; assembly: GCF_004115265.2. Classification (NCBI taxonomy): domain Eukaryota; kingdom Metazoa; phylum Chordata; class Mammalia; order Chiroptera; family Rhinolophidae; genus Rhinolophus; species Rhinolophus ferrumequinum. Next base: position 31,572,108 of record NC_046304.1, on the reverse strand, counting down.
AATTATTTAAATATGTGTAAATTATTGTTTAAAATGTGATATTTTTCTCATTTCTATTGAATTAATGATGCTGTTGATATAAGACAGTAAATTTCATTATGGCAGAAACCATATGATGTTTATATGCGCCTGCTTATGTGTTCCAGAGTGTTTGGCATAGACTAGGGGATTAATGGTGTTGAATTAACATTTACACATTAAAATGTCACATACAAAAATAAAGACAGCTATAAAAGACTAATTCATTTTCTAGGGGAATAAAAGGAAAATATGTTTTGTCTTTGAGAGAGAATCAATGAAAACTACTTAAACCTGATATTTCAGGTCTCAGTAACTAATCCTTTCATCTCTGCCTATTTATGCACCCTATTTGTTGTCAGTGAGAAGCCCACTTCTTTTTGACATGCACTTGGCACTCCCTACATTAACATAGCTAAGGGGGTTTTTCATTTAAATTATTTTCCACCCAAGTGCAATTCTGAGGAACTTGAATCTTTCCATAGTGAAGTATTTAAGTCCAAATAAGACACTTGGCCTGTACTAGGTATGCAAAGCAAGCTCATGCGTTAGTCTTATTTAATGGAAAAATACACGGTAATTACAGATGTGCTAGTGTCCACTTTCTTGTTTATTTATTTAATGTATTGGGGTGACATTAATTAGTAAATTAATATAGGTTTCAAGTGTACATTTCTATAATACATCATCTATATATTGCATTGTGTGCTCACCTTCTATCACCATATATTTGATCTGCTTTTCCCTAATGTCCACTTTCAAATACACTGAAAATTGATTAATACTAAAAATCCCTGTTTTACTGCACGTAATAATAATGCCAATTGAATTAATTTTATTTTTTCTTTTGATTCTGCCAGAGTTACCATTTCTTGGGCTCAGTAGTTTGCTTTCAATTCGTAAAAATGTCCTCCTTAGCAGAAGGTGTGCTGTACGCATTACAATGTTGTGAGCTGCGAGGTGGCATCAGGGAGATAAATTATGTTTCCCTCCTCCTTTCGCTAAATGACTGGGATCCCGTGTCTATCCTAAGTTTCTTCTTGGATCATGTTTAGAATTTGAATATATTGGGCTTCATAGATTTTTTTTATTCAGTATATTGAGTTTCCTCGAAAATAAGACCTAGCCGGACAATCAGCTCTAATGTGTCTTTTGGAACAAAAATTTATATAAGAGCCAGTATTGTATTGTATTATATTATATTATTATATTATATTATGTTAAAGACCTGGCTTTATATTATAGTAAAATAAGACCGGGTCTTATATTAATTTTTGCTCTAAAAGGTGCATTAGAGCTGATTGTCCAGCTAGATATTATTTTCGGGGAAGCGTGGTATGACTTTTATGAACTAATTCACTCAAAATAAGAGAGCAGAGTAGAAGTGGACATGGAAATCTGCACTTTCAGAAAATTCAGTGGTCAAAAGAATAAAAGGATATCAAAAAAGAACCAGGAACTTGTTCTTTTTAAAGTTTCTTCTAAATTCTGTCCTCGCTGAAAATTGTGATGCTATTTCCTGTATTTTAGAGGCCTGAGTTGGGATGCTCTAGTCCCTTCCTTACCCTAGAAGTACCAAGCTTCTGTGTCTTCAAAGCATATTGGCCACATTTATTTTTTTGCTCTGGGGCCATGGGTTTATTATAGATCTCAGGAAGTCCCTGAAAAAATAATATTTGTAGCATATAACCCTCTGAATAATTAGAGGCAAGCCCTACTCAGAACCAGCTCTTGAAAAATGCATTACTTGATTTATGTCTGTATGATGCACTGTCTTTCCATGAAAGCTTCTGTATTTGATTTGAGAGGTGGACAATGGTTCTTCTCTCATGGCTAAACCCTGGTTCCTCAGTAAAAGTTGTGCTTGTAATCTTCATTTCTTTTTTTTTTTAATTAAACTTTATTGGGGTGACAATTTTTAGTAAAGTTACATAGATTTCAGGTGTACAATTCTGTAATATATCATCTATAAATCTCATTGTGTGTTCACCACCAGAGTCAGTTCTCCTTCCATCACCATATATTTGATCCCCTTTACCCTCATCTACCACCTCCCACCCCCACCTTACCCTCCGGTAACCAGTAAACTATTGTCTGTGTCTATGAGTTTTTGTTTCTCATTTGTTTGTCTTGTTCTTTTGTTGTTTGACATTATAACATTTCTTTTGACATTAATACAACTAGGTTTCATGAGATTCCATGTAATTTTTTTTTTGTAAGCTTCATAGCCCAGGTTTCCAGAAGAGAAGTTATTTAGTATGAAGACCAAGCTTGTTCATTCAGTGAACATTCACTTAACAAGTAGTTTTGTTGAACTTGAATATTACGCTGAGAACTCTTCTAGTCACTTAAAATGCCTGCCCAAATTAATTATCAGATGAATGGAAGAGAAACATATATGTAGACAAATATAATAAAGGAGCTCATAGAGGACTGATAATGGCACCTAGGACAGGGATTGGGGTGGCAGAAATGATGAGATCTTGTCTAAAATTAGATGTAAACTTGTAAGTGGTTTTAAAAGGTAACATTTTCAGTCACAACACTTAGCAAAGCAGGAGGAGATCAGCATTTTCTAATATGTAGACAAAATGAAAAGGATGCCTACCACAGTGTCTGGTGTTATCTTAGTTCTTTTCTGGATTTTAAAAAAAAGTGATGGAAATAGAAGAAAGTGTAGAGGGTTCTGCCTATAAATTTTAGTAGCAGCCTGAACCCCTTTTGTAGACTTAGTGAAAGCTCATTAATTCTTATTCCACTCAAAATGAAATTGAGATAATTATAAAAATCTTAGCTATATTACACATTAACAAAGAAAAAAATGATAATTGATAAGAAAATGGATGTGGAAAATTGTCTTGTGAGTAAGAGTTGCTTTGAAATACATTTAGGATATCTCTCTATGTACTATCATTTTGAGTGGCATAAAATAATAAATGTATGGTACTGGGAAGATTCTTCTGATCAGGATAAATATGTGAAAGTTATAGGAGAGGATAGAAATCAACAACACACATCAGTTAAGAGGGAGTTATAATGGCTAAGCTTGCATCAGTCAGAACTGCAGGAAGATGACAGAATGGGGGAGAAGAAGGATGTTTATAAACTCTTGTCTTATTTTATGAAGAAGGGAAAGGTAGACAAGAAGACTAGATAGAGTCTCTGTGGTAAGTAGCTTCTAAAATGTCTCCCAGTGATTCCAGCCTCCTGGTTTTCACGCTCTTGTGCATTCCTCTCTGCTTGGGTATGAACTGGACCTAGTGAGTTGTTTCTAAAGAACAGACTAGACTCGCTCTAAAGAATAGCAACAGTGATTGGAATATGTTACGTAGAGATTAGGTAATAAAAGTCTATGACTTCTGTCTTAATATCTCTCTCTCTCTCTCTCTCTCTCTCTCTCTCTCTCTCGTCTCTCTTTCTCTCTCTCCCCTCATTTACTCATTCTGATGAAGCAAAATACCATGGTATGAGTTGCCCTAAGAACTGAGGCCCTCAGTCGAACAACTCTGGGAAATGCTGAATCCTGTCAACATCTACATGAGTAGGCTTGGAAACAAATCCTTCCCCAGTGGAGCCTGGCCATGACTGTACTGCTAGCTATCCATCTTCATTGCAGCCTTGTAAGGCACATAGACCTAGAGGCCACTACTAGTCTATCATGGGATTTCTGACTCACAGAAACCATGAGATAATAACTTTTGTTTGATTAAGCTACTAAGTTTGGGGATAACTGGTATGTAGTAATTGATGATAAATACAGTGTCTATTTTACTTCTCCCTCAAGGCCTCCAATAGCCATAGGAAAGCTTGAGCTGATTTGCTTGACTGGGCCGAGACAGAGCAACAGCCACCACCATAATAACAACAAAAATTATAATGAATATCATAAATAGTGCCTTATTAATTTTTAATTTTCCATAATGTAGTAGATATTTATGTGATTTGGTTATTATTTTTTACTCCTCTAAACCATTATTTCCATTTCTGAAAACTAATCACAGAAGACTAATCCAAGAGAAATTTAAAATAGTATGCACAAAGGTGCTCGTGCTGCAGTTATCTACAAGAGTACATACGGGAAACTAGTGATTATCAATAGTAGAATGGTTGAGTATGTTACAGTGCAGCCACTTAAGGCGATATTACTGAAACTCAGTGATGAAGGCTAGGTAGAAATAAATAGTTCACATAGAATTAAATGAGAAGAGCAGGAGAGAAAATGATACATCTTCATTGAATGATGTCTGCTCAAAGTACACAGATCATAATGAAAATGTTGAAACAATGTTTAGTAGAGAGAAATCAGAGAGAGATAATAGGAAGACGAGGACAAAACTTAGAAAGACTTGTGTTTCAATATTGCATCTAAAACTTAACTGCATGATTTTGAGCATACACGTATAGTATTTAAAAACTGTTCTTTACAAACAGGCGAAGAATACAATTATCTTATAGATTATCATTTGAATGAAATGAGGAGTGTTTATAAAGCATCTTACACAGTGGCACAATATTCATGTTACTGGCCTTTTATTTCTAGTATTGTTAATGTGGTGTAGAGATCTGAAAATTATGTCACTTGAGGTATGTTTCTTGCTTTATATGTAGTAGTACTTGGAAGAAATGATCTTATCCTTCCATTGCTACCATAATAATTACATCCTGTGATGGATAGTTTTATGTGTCAACTTGACCGGTCTAAGGGATGCCCAGAGGCTGGTTAAACATTACTTTTGAGAGTCTGTGAGGGTGTTTGTGGAAGAAATTAGCATTTGGATCATTAGACTGAGTAAAGAACATTGCCTTCCCCCATGGGGGTAGGTGTCATCCAATCCTTTGAGGTCCTGGATAGAAGAAAAAGGCAGAGGAAGGGTAAGTTTGGCCTTTCTCATCTGGGACACCCATCTTCTGCTCTTGGAGCTCCTGGTTCTTAGGCTATTGAATTGGGCTGGATCATACCACAGCTTTCCTGGTTCTCTAGCTTGCAGACAATAGATGGTGGGATTTGTTGGCCTTCATAATGGCATGAGCCAATTGCTTTAAGGAATCTTCTGTATATTACATAATATCTCTATCTCTGCCTCTTTCTGTCTCTCTCTGTCTCTTTGTTTCTATCTCTATCTCTATCATCTCTATATCTATCTCCTATTGGTTCAGTTTCCCTGGACAGCCCTAATTACATACCCCATACTCTTTTGTGCTGCACTGCTCAGATTTACAGTGTTGTGTAGCTATGTAGGATGTCACCAGCATGGTGTATCTTTTAAAGCAGTCCAGTCCCTATTCATCTGTATACTGAAGAGTTTCAAGTTTACATTTCTTCTAAATTGTATAAAGGATTATCTCATGGTTTGGAAAAAGTTCTATCACTTGACTTCACATATAGGGGACACATTTTTGCATTTGAATTTTGTTATTCAGGGCTAAAAACTGTTTCAGGTTCTTCTTGGCTGGCTGATCTTTCTTTATGAAGTAGGTATAAAGTCTTTTGCTTTTGTGTGATGCTCTTCTCCTACCCTCCATAACTCTGTCACTAGCTCCTTTGATACTTATTTAGAGAATCTCTTGCCTTAAAAACTATCTTGAACACCAACATATGAAACTGATGTCGCAGAAACAGGTTGCTTGCTTTCTTATTATAGCCCCATTTATTTTTACCGCCTGTTGTTTCAAATGAAATGCTGCACATGTCCACAGTGCACTAGAACCTTCTTGGGTAACACCCCTCTTGCAATCCAGCCGGCCTGTATGTAGCATGGCCTCATTTTAACATGGCCTTTCTAGAAAAACTTGCCATTTTTTTGTTGTACTAAATATTTTAGAAAAGTGTGTTATCTGTGGAGAGTCTGACAAGAACTCTTCAGATTTTGCTTAAGGTTTCAGTACTCTTAACCCCTCATTTCTTATTGTTTGTTTTTCAGACACAACAAAATGACTTCCCTGTCTAAAGTTGTTTCTCATCAGAGATATAAAAACTAAATTTTAAAAGTAAATTCCTGAATAAGTCTAATAGAATAAATAAATTAATGATTTCAATTGCTAAAAATAGCATCTTACTTCCACTCTCAGATAAGCCACTTTTTAATAGGCAGCTCCAATAGTCTTGGTCTGAGGAGTGCATCACAGTTGTGGCCACTGGGCCAGTGGGATGAAGAGCTAAGGGAAGAAGAAAATTTTCACTTTTCTCTTGTTACATCTTGGAAGTAAGCGACTAGTTTCAAAGTAGACTGATGTGTCCTGTGCTGGTATAACCCATTATGTTATGAATGAGACAGTGGAATCCTGGAATATTAAACTATCCTTCCGAGCCTTCATGGCCATGTAATGGAAGAGACCAGGATTATAATGCAGGCAATAACCCTTCTGGGATTCAGTTCAGAATACGTGTTAACATAAAACATTGTGGGATTTGCTTCAGAGATTGAAGACATAGTATAGTAAATATTCTTGTGAGAGATTTGATGCTTAGGACAAGATAAATCTATCTCTTTGGTTTTCTTTCAGTCTGACATACAATAGTATTTATTTGAATAGCATGTTATGAATTACAAAGGGCTTTTACAGGCATCCTATAATACCTGTGAGCGGGACTTCATTATCGCTATTCACATTAAAGAAACTTTGGTTCAGAATAGTTAGGAGATCTTCCAATAGTTAGTCACGTTGTGAGGCAAAGAGAGATTGAGAGAGAGAGAGAGAGAGAGAGAACTAGCTCCCAGCAATGAATGCAATTAGTGCCTCTCCCTAAAATCATAACATTGAATGTTCTGAAAACCGTGGGCAGCAAAGACAACTTCTTACCAAATGGTTTCTCCACATTTCCCAGGTCTCTTTTACTTAGATGGCGCTACTATACTGACACCAACTAATTCTAGCTTACTTGCTATTTACTGAAGTGCCAGGTGACTTCTGGCCTGAATCATTCTAACGCTGATGCACAGCCCTCCATTCCACTCTTCTCAAGCTATTGTGACTTCAGAGGCACTGGCTCCAGAGGGCCCAGTCACAGAAGAGGTGGGGCCTCCGCCAGCCTGGATCCCTGAGTACAATGTGATCGAGAGACCCCTGCTCCCTCCTGGTAAATATATACCACGAGTAAGAAATCCACCTCTTGATGTCACACCACTGAATTTCAGGGTGAATTTTTAATTGCCACATAAATTTACTTATCCCGATTAGCACAGAGTTGAACACATCTAATTCCCAACGAGCAGGAAAAGTTATTCTCTCTCTGTTATTTGAAGATGTGTAGAGTGTATTACTTCCTGTAGAGCATTTCCTTAAAGACAATTTATTGAACGAAATCTCTTCATCTTTAACTCTTCATGACACAATGTCACAACCTCAGGAGTCAGCCACCATTTTAGCACCACTGAAGGAGAGCAAGCAGATCATTTCCTAAGAAGAAAGGAGGGCCAGCTTTGTGGGTGTCTGGCTAGTGCTGTTCCCCAGAGCCCTGCTTCAGGGAGCCCTGTGCATGGACTTTGATGCTCTGCAGCTGCTTTCTTGAAATTCTTAATAATTTCACCTTTGAACTTGAGTTTTGTCAGCAAAATTCATTGGAATAATGGCATAGGGGCTTGAACCTGGTCTCAGCTCACATGGTACTGCATCCAACTGCTTCTCCACGACAAATTCTCAGCTCTCTGCTCCTTTATCCTTCTGTCCTGGCCTGCCTGGTCTCCCATTTCCTACACTGGTCTCACTGCCACCTTCTGCCCTGGTGGGGACCTGGGCGTAGATGGGCTGTTGGAGTTAGGCACAGATGCTCAGTGGTCCCTAGGGACAGGGGCAGGGCTTCGTGGTTACTATCCCTGCCTGATAACTCAGCAGTGAGCAGGTGGAGAGGCTCTAACCTGCCCCCAATTCAGGTACCAAGGGCATCCAGATGTGTAGGTTGCAGTACCTTTGGGGGTTGCCTGTACACAGCAGGCCGGCAAGGTGAGCATGTAGGAAGGGGAGATACCTGGCTCACTTCCCCAGATGCTGTCCTGGCCAGAACATGGTAAATACACATAGTTCAGGCTGCTGTTAGGCAGAGCAAGTGTGCTCATGGCCTGTATCACCTGGCAGAGCCTGGACACCTGTGAGGGTCTGGCTCACCCCACCAATTATCCTGTGCCTGAAGGGGTGCTTCCCTGACCTGCTCCTTACCAAGAAGCATCCTCTAGTCCTTTCAGCCTTCTTGAGTCCGGCATGTGTTTTTTTCCCTTCTGCCAGCTCCAGGCACTCTCTGAAGATAAGCCACCAAAAGGAATTATGTAATTTCAGTGATTCTGCATACAAGGTAAATGCTCTGATACTTTCATTTAAAAGTGGCATTGTGTGATATAAATATGGATGGGAAGACCCACGCTAACTATAAAATTTTAGTTTTTCTATACTTAGAATTAAATGGCAAATGAAAAACACCATAACAAAACCAAATGAGAGAGAGAGAGACCACAAAGAAAAGGAAAAAAAGCTTTACATTTTAATACTTCTGGACACTATTTTCCTTGATTTTTGAACAAGAGGCCTAGCACTTTTATTTTGCACTGGGTCCTGCAAATTATGTAGCAGGTCTTGAAGAAGAACCAGCATGGGAAAAAAAACTGTAGGATCTGAATATATCACCCAACAGTGAGATCTCTTCCAATACGTATCACCCTTTGTAAACTCCTGGTGCCTTAAGAGGTTGTTTAGTTGTCCAAATCTCTTTAAAAATCACAACAATCTACAGCTGTGTTCACAAGCCACCTATGAAGTCTTTCTGGCTTTGAATTTGGTCCAGCTATGCACAAAAGTCTTACATTTCTTCCTTAACTATAATGCTAAAATAAAACATACGAGGTCTAGAGAAGAATTGCTGAATGGGTTTATCAGATCCCAGAAGCAGTGGGAAGTCACAAAGGAAGACAAAACAGTCTTTTGCTTTACACCTGCTTTTGTAATTCCATCCCTCCAGCTCCTCTGTGCTTCTTTTGCAAAGGGCAGACTTTATTTCTGCCAAAATCTTTGCAACAGAGCCAACAGAATTTATCTCAAGCTTGGCAGCCAGTATACATTACCCACAGGTTTCTGGCTAAACTATTAAAATTAATCAGGTGGCAAACTTTCATTTTAGTAGCTCTAATAAACAAGGGAACCAGATTCTCAGGGGGTGGAAATGTTAGTAAATATAGCAGCTTTAAAAGGAAGAAATTCTTCAAAATGTTGGAGGATGTAGTCAATTTTTAGTCAAGTGGATCTAAACTACAGTTACAGTATAGGCACAACCAGTCATTTTTATAAAGGCATTTTTCACTGTAAGAGGAATCAAGTCTGTTCTAATACAGAATTTCAAGCAAACATTCAGGTTGCATGAGAAGGTGTTCGATTTGTGGGGCGGTACTGGGGAAAAAGTGTCTATGGATAGTTTTCCTGGTGAACACTAAAGTAATTCTAAAGCAAGAGCTTCCAGTAAGAGACCTGACCCTAGATCTTTAGAAGAAGGCACATGTGGCAGAAATAGATAAACTCGCCAAATAGTTCACTCGTTTCCCTGTATTCCCCAGCACTCAGGCAGTTAGGCAGATCCACATAACTTGTTCTGAGCTGAAGGGATGTGTACTGCTTCCAGGCTCAAGCACATAGATACAGCAGTGTGGGTTCTCCAAGCTTCTCTTTCCCTGTAGCACTGACAGACAAGTTGGATTGCAAATGGCACAACTTCACTCAATTTGGATCCCTGAGGGACCACATGGAGCATACCCTCCACCCCCAACTGTGTTGGATGTGTAGCATGTAAGAAAAGAAATCCTTGTTGTGTTAATAAATTGGCATGTAGAGGTTAATTTGTAATGCAGTGTATCTATCTTAATTAATAACAAAATTGGTACCAGTGGTGTGATATGGTCACAGAAAAGACTAAACTGATAGAGGGCAAGGACACTAAGAAAACCACCTAGTGTGTCTATTACCCTGTTTGCCTGAAAATAAGACCGAGCTGGACCATCAGCTCTAATGCGTCTTTTGGAGCAAAAATTAATATAAGACCTGGTATTAAATTAGATTAGATTAGATTAGATTAGATTAGATCCGGTTTTATAGTAAACTAAGACCAGGTATTGTATTGTATTATATTATATTGTATTATATTATACCTCGTCTCATAGTAAAATAAGACCAGGTCTTATATTAATTTTTGCTCCAAAAGACGCATTACAGCTGATGGTCCAGCTAGGTCTTATTTTGGGGAAACATGGTAGATAGATCGCTATCCTTTTTATGCAGCGGCAAAACATCTGGTAAAACTGTCCTCCGCAGTAACTTGGAAGAGAGATGGTGTACCTGATGAACTACAGCTCTGGGAGAAAAGGGTTGAAAAACAAAATGATAGTAGTGTGTTTTTGTAGTTATTTTCTCCACTTAATTTAGGATTACAGAAAGAAGAGATAGACCCACAAAAGAATTGGCTGGTTACAAGTAGAAATGGAAGAGAACAGAAAAACTCCAGAAATGACTGACCTAGCAATGTTTAGGAAGATAAACTTGAATGACAGTGTCAACCTTTAGGAAAAATTATGTAAGGGCATGACCTTCAAAACAGTTGTCAAAATCCTTCAATGGACTAATGTGCCAAAGGGCAAATATCAGATTAAGGCTATCATGCCCAGAAAAGCTTTTCAATGGATTAAGTACTTCAGGGCAAAGGTCATATTTAAAAAGTCCTTTCTACCTACTATTTCAGTTAAACTCAATGTGCCCACCACTAATTGGTGACAGCAGTTTTGGTGTCCAGAAGGCAAAGACATGTAACAAATGTGAGGACTAAGTTTCGAAAAAACTGTATGTTATGCCAAGGGGGTGTTACTTGCATTTGAAAAGGACTGGAAGCAAATAAATATTAAGTCTCCTACATTTTTGAGTGATAAAGGAACAGAGAGCTTGGTCTAGCACATCCTGGGCCACAGCCTGCCAATGGGCAGGGAGGAAGTTACTCCAATAATTATGTTTGTATGTGTCAAGGAAAATGGCGGACAACAGAAAACCTCCCAGACCAGTCACAGGGGACACAGAGGACAATGAACAAGAGTGCTCCTCCCAGAAAGCAGAGTCAGAGCCAGATCAAAAATCATTTCCCACCCCAGGATAGCTATTTGTTAAATTTCTTCCCAGTGGCATTGCAGAAGAGACCTATGGCTGTTGCATGACTCCAACTATGATAATTCACTGTGGTTATTTGGTACCCTTATTGGGTGGTGTACTGGAGGAGTGGAGATTTCTTGTCTATTTAACTAAAAGGAATGTAGACCAAGAAGAATTACTATTTGATACAGATGCTGTTATGCATTGCTAGAGACCCTGGGACTTTTGGTTCTCTATACATGGACTATGTGAGTAAGTTCCAGGTGTGGGAAGAAAAACGTAGAGAGATTTTTGATGACCAGGAAAACAAACAGTAGCTGAGCGGATAATAGAAACATTTTAAGCATTCCTCTACATTTTCTATGTAGGGACTATGTGACTAATTATGTGCAAAAGGATATAACAGGTTCATACTCTCTTCAGTACTCTCTTCTTCTGCCATGGTGAACAGTGGTGTTTCCAGTGGTGGACATTTCTATCAGCTAATGTCCTTGAGGGATCCTCTGAAGTAATTTTCTACTTCTACCCCCAGATAGCAATACTGTCTATATAACATGATGAAGAAACAAAGATTGGTTGAATTAAACAACTGAGATTTGTGGGTTAATTTGTTACTGCCACATAATCTAACTTAACCTCACTACTACAAGAAGATACATGAAACATAATTTCTAATGGATGGGAAAATGTGGGCATGAAACCAAGGAGTTTCAATGACAGTAAGGAAGTTCATCACCACTGAAAATGATGTGGAAAAGAGCTAAAATTTGGAATCCATTAGACCTGACTTTGTTCTCTTTTATCTCATGAATTCTGTGACCTTGAACTTATTTAAACTCTTTAGCTATAATTAATTTCCTCACATGTAAAGTGGGATAATAAAACCTACCTCACAGGTTGTTATACAATGAAAAACATAGTTTTATGTAAACGATCTAGCACAATGCAATGGCTACACTGGTTTGTTTTTCTTCTCCCCCAGCCCTGCTATTCCCTTACTGGACAAACATAGTGAAAAAATTCATCAAATGGGCCATAGGAATTCCTAAAAATCCAATTGTATTTCAAAGAAGGTCAGATAGGCAACACATGTTTGAAGCGTCTAGGCCTAAAACTATTGAATGGGGTGTCAGCTTCTGGTGAACTTGAAAGCTCATAACTTTAAAGTAAATTAGAAAACAATGTAAAAGAAAAGAAATGAAAACTTCAAGCAGGTCAAATAGGAGAAGTTAGTGGCTGGAAAATTAAGAGTCAGCCATGGATGTGTCAGTATCTGTACCCTATATAAGAGTGAGGTCTCTTATGTCAGATGGCTTAAGTTCAAATCCCAGCCCATCCACTACTTCTGGTCAAACCTCTGAACATCTTTAAGCCTGGGTTTCCTGTGTGTAAAATGAGAATAATGATTGTCTCTACTTCATGTGCTGGATATGAGGAATAGTAATCCCCACAAAACACATAGCTCACTGCCTGGTAGGTGCTCCATAAATGTCAGTTTTAATAATAGCATGGCGGTGACGATGGTTGTCATCTTCATCATTATTATTATGGTTGAATGGGGTCAATTAAATGGGGACTCGAAAGTCAGGAGAAGTGTAAGACTGAAACTGATATGGAGGAGAATATGGATCTGTTAGCGTTGTTTACGAAGGTTTGGAAGCAACCGAAGTTAGAGTTCTCTGACCCCTCAGTACACACTAAACAAACAGAGGCGCTTTCAATTTTCATTCCTCCAGGGAGAGGTACTCAAAGGAATGGCATGGAAACTGAAAGTGAAATGCTGATCTTAAGGTTTCAGGAAACATTTCAATAGTCATTGGGTAAAGGTAGTGCTCTGAGACAGCTACTATGAGGAGAGAATTATAAGTGATAATTTATTAATTAAAGATGCATCTCATTTGTTGATCAATTCACCTATTACATTATTTAGACATTTTATTTTAACCTAGTGAGTGAACACTGTGCTAGGTTCTGGTAATACTTATGTAAAAAGAGCAGACACTAATCTTGGCCTTCATAGAGTTTACAACCAAAAGCTCCTGGAAGAATAAATCAGTCTATGATTCCGCCATTTGAATTACTGCTCTTATCACCTTGCTCTGCCCTAATTTCTTTCAACCCCATGATAGCAATAGCTATCCCTAGCTATTGAGGGCAGTGACAGTGCCTTAATCATCTTGATAAGTGCTAAAAATAGATCCTTATTTAATTAAAGCTTGCTGAGTGGATTAATGAATGGAATTAAAATAACCCTACATATTTATATTCCCAGTTTTTTTTGGAAGGAACTATATATCTACTATAAATGCAAGACCTGTTTTAACATTTTACTGATGAGTTCTGAGATTCGGTAGAACTTTGCATTCATAATACTTTCAAACTTAAATACAATTAAATAATATTTGATTTCCTTAGTCTAAATACATTCAATTTTACTTTTTATGTATGTTTCTCAATTTTATGTGGGTGCTGGAAGACAATGTTTCTGTCTTCCACGGAGATAAATGATTTCACAAATTTGGGGATTACAAATATAACCAGTGAGGTAAGGCAAGCCTACACTGAACTCTCATTCTTACTTTTAAATTAAGTTGCAAAAAACTAACCTTACCCATATACATTAAGGTTTTTTTTCCTATTAAGTATATAAAACATTTAACAAATATGTAAGGATGCAGTAAAAACATCCTTTTCCCTGAGACACCCTCACCAACCACTAAGAGGGCCAGAGCTGGGTTAGCTGGCAGTGGAGTTTAGGTTTTAGAGACATATCTGGAACACACATTTCTATCCAAGGCAATTGGAGAAAGCCAGTGTGGATACCAAATCTAGCTTTGGCCCTAATTTTCCATCAGCAACCCCCTACTTCCCAGGCCTCTTTCTCTTCCCCTTTTTTCTTCTGCCACTTAGTTTCACACAAAAACACACACAGACTTTGTCCAAAGGATGGGTCAAAGATACTTTGAGCTCAGTAAAAAGCATTACGTATAAAAGACTATTGATCTAAACTGCAAAGCACAAGAGTGTCTGGGGGAGAGCGGAAGGTCAAAGAATAAGTTTTGTTGTTTATTTGGAAAGAGAGGGCGCTAGCTGGAAATGAGGGAGGAACCAATATGAGAACAGGCATCAATAAATACCTCCCTTCCTCATTTCAGTCACTTTGCAGAACTAAAATTGGTCTATGCTGCTGGAAAGGGCAGGAATACCTTGGTGGTTTGGAATCAGTGCTGACCCTCTATCAACTGAAATTGTCCTTGAGAATGCCATAATATTAAGACATTGATACATCTTTCTAGCTCCTTTTGAGTATCTGTTAAATCCAAGACACTTTGCACGTATAATATTCCTAATCCAGAAGTCATCCCTAAAAAAGTAGTAGTATCAATGTTAAATTAACTGCTTCTTAAAGGTTAACTACTATAGCTTACCTGAAGTCTCAGGAAAATGTTTGTGGGACAGGCAATCATCTTAGCAAAAGTTCCTAGGATTTTCCCAAGAATAGGTTCCAACATGAAGGAATCACATTTATTGGAGCTCTAATCTGAGAGTCGTTGTACATATAGAATCTTATTCAATTTGTCCAACACAACAAAGAGGTAAGAATTAGCGTTGCTGTCTTCCATGGCAGAAAAGGAGGAGTAACCTGCCAAATGAACGATAGTGTTCAATAACGGAGCTGAGATTCAAATCCATTTTCATCTCATTTGGAAGAAAGAGGTCTGGGTAGAGACTCAGAGGCTTTTTAGGAAATGATAAGAGAGTGGCCTCAAGTAGAAAATGGCTTAAGAGTATAGCAGACCCTGTACCATTACTGTCTCCAATTTAGCAAATTCCTCCTCATTCAGATAAGTCAGGGACCATTCCGTATCTCCAGCATGGGAATGAAGTGAACACACAGTTTATTTTTAGCAAGTTGTGCTGTTCTGCTTTTAAACACCAACAAAAAAAATAGAGCCTTGAACCCAAATCATATGTTAGTAACATTATTTTCTCTATTACTGAGCAAATAAGAAGCTGACATTCACTGTTACCGAGGTTATGCTTTGTCTATGTCTGATCAGTCTGATGTGGTAGCTACCGATCCATGTGGCTAGTAAGATGATTAATTAAAATTAAATGACGTTAAAAATTTAGTTTCTGAGATGCACTGGCCACATTTCACACGCTGAATAGCCACATGTAGCAGCTAATGGTTACCAGATGTAGAGTCTTTCCATCCCTGCAGAAAGTTCTGTTGAACAACACTGGTCTATATGAATAGCTTAGAGAATGTTTCAACATCTTCTTTGCCAACAGGCTATATACTACAAACAGCTATTGCATTAAACAAAAATTGTCTTTGGATTATCACTTATTAATCTCCTTTATTCACAGAAAATAATTACTCAGCCTCAGCATTGAGTCCTATGAATGAATTGTGGGAAGGAACCGAAGCAAAAATCATGGATCAAGACATCCGTATTCATTTATATTTCATGAAAAATCACAAGCAATGGGCTATTAACACACTAAATGATGAAAATTGGATAATTTTCCTGGTCTTCAATTATTTGTTTATTCATTTATTCTTGCAAGTAATATTCACTCAGCTTCTGCTACTGATAGGTGCTGCAGAGTTTATAAAAGAACACCCTCAGAGATTTCAGCATCTGGGGACAGAAATAGAGATAGACAACGGAAACTCAATAGGCTAACTGCCAGAATAGCAGAATGCAAGCTTTTGTTCAAAGCGTAAGTTTCTCTGGGAGCCTGATTCTGGTTTATTCTTTACAAGGAAGGAGAGAGGATGCAACTGCCAGAGTGAGTGCTACTGGGGGAAAGGGTGTCTCTGCTGGTCATTTTCAGTTTTTACCCCAGATCTATTGTCCTTCCTTCCTTGTCTTACTCTTTGCAAGGAGATTAGGTTGACCCCAGTAATGTATCACCTACACTCCCTTGCTGACTAGTTTTCAGTTGGGTTTGATCAACAGAAGTTACCTATAGGATCTCAAAGGTGAGGAAGGAAAGAGGGTAGGTTATTTTCCTCTGTATCTCTAGCAGGAGCTGGGACTCTCAAAGACTACAATTCCCAGGTCTCTGTCTCAGCTGGGGCTCCACAGCTACCATTCCTCTCTGTGCCTTCAGCTGTAGGGCTTCTCACCATCTCTCAGCTCTGGGTCTTTCATCATTCCTTTTTGTTTCTTTCACACTATCCATGCTTTTGTAAGTAGTCCTGTCTTAAAGTCTTCTCATGTGAAATACCTGGGTTTAATTCCATATCCTTCTAGGACCCTGACTTAATACAGCTACGGAAGAGGAGAGGCCTAGTAGCTGAGAACCAAAGAATGAGGACTTTGAAGGAAGGCATGTGTGATAAGATGTAAAAGAGCTGGTCTTACATAGTGTACTGATATCTTCAGAGGGAAAGGATTATTTGAGGGACTTTGAAGAGATTCCAAGGTCTGTGTCCTGCTTCCTATCTTTCTAGCCTCCCTCACCCCATTCCTACTCCCTAGAGTTTGCCTTAGTGAATAATTGCGGTGTAACCTCTAAGTGTTCTACCTGCATGCTCAAGCCTAAGGTTTTAGGACTCAACCACAATGAAGAAAAATAAATCTGCCTCCCACTTACCAGACAGTCAAGTGGTAGATGCTATCACAACGCTATCTCCTTTGACTACCTAATAGGGGTTCTCAAAAAGAGGCCTGGACCAATAGCAGCATCTGGGGACACGTTAGAACTACAGATTCTCAAGTCTTGTCCCAGAGCAATTGAGTCAGAAACTCTAGAGGTTTAGTAAGCTTTGACTCTGTTGCACATGCAAGTTTGAGTACCAACGGACTATACAGTCTTCCGGATAGCTCTTTTCCTCACCCATCTGATAGTGATTACTGCTCCACAGAGAGCTGGGTGACCTTAGGCTCTGATGCTCCCAACTGCTTGGAGCAGGCTTTCTGTGACAATGTGAGAGCTGACCAAAGCTATATCACTGGGATTTAAATTTTCACTTCTCTATATACATGTGAGATGGAGCATATATCCATTTATGTATCACCCTTTGTATTGCTTCTGTAAATTACATTTTCATAGCTTGACTAATTTATTATTGTTTTTATCAGGAATTTTTCCTATTTTTTTTTCAGGAGTTTTTCCTGTTGATGCTGGATATATACAATTTTTGTATTATGCCTTAAAAAAAATTCTCCCGGTCTATTATTTGTCCTTTAACTTTTTAAATCATTCCTTTACAAATAAAAAATGTGAAGTGTTTAATCAGGCCCAGTGATCTAAAATTTATGGCTTCTACATTCTCGACTTGCTTAGAAACTTTTCCACTTCGGGATGATGAACGTGTTCTCTAATACTTTCTTTTTTTGTTTCTATGTTTTTTGTTATTTAAATCTTTAATTTACATCTGAATTTACTTTTGTGTATGATGTAATTTATGTCTGGTCTCACAGTTCCATAGCGTTAAGGCTAATGCAGGATGTGATTCTTGCCAGAGTCTAAATGCATGAAACTTTAAGGAGTGTGCAGACCTGCAGTTTGTGGGGGTAGGGGAGAAAACCAGAAAGAAAGTCTACAGGCATCCCTGAAATCAACAGGAGCTTCAGAAGTAGTCATCAGGGAGGGTCTGGGATTAGGAAACCAGCAATCCAAGATGATATAAGCAAACAGCCATGCATCTGATAGGCAATTAGGAAGATTCATAGTGGTGGCAAATAATCATCCAGAGGCCATTATCTCGTCTGGTTTCCATGGAGGATTTGATTTATCTCAGGGGTCATGGGTTGAGCAAATACATATCAGGGTTATTCCAATGATCAAATAAAAGCATGACATGGATGCAGAGGAGCTTTTCAATGCAAATGTCAGTTGTTACTATTCTGGATTTATATGACCCATCTTGATGTTATAGAAAGTACTGATATCGTAAGGTTCCGGCTTTCTCTTTAAACCCAGGCAAATGTTTCTTTCCTTATTTCTTCAGTGGTTAAAAGAATTATGCAGAAGTTAGCTGGGGTTGGTTAATTATTCAAACGTGCTTATTATACATAAGCAGCATATTTGTTCTGTCCCTATTTGTGCATATCTTATTTATTTTTTATGAACCTTACTTCCCGTCAGTGAAGATAAGAGAATAGAATTAGCACATCTGTGGCATTTGTTGTGACAAAATATGAACTTAAAATCTGTATGCTGATTTAAAGAACATATTCCTAGGAGTCCATGGGAGCCTGATGGAATAAAATTTCAGTAATAAATACAGTTGTGGGAATCTGCATTAAAAAGCAGCACTGAAAACAAATGACATGAAAGAGTGTTATGGAAGCTTTTTAAAGAGAATCTGAACAGAAATAGAGCCATCTCTAGAGAGGTGGAGCGCTGAGACAAATCATCTGTGGAAAGGGGGTGGGAAGAAGCAGAACAAGGATGAGGTTTCTCCCTGCCAGTTTCCAAATTTGTGAATGCCAGTGCCTTGAAGGAATCATGAGAAAGGTGTTGAAAGAAACAGGGAGGAGGAGGAAACACAAAAATGTATGCATTGCTTGATAGGCAAAATATACACTGAGCTCTGTACAGCTTTGAAGATACTAAGGGAAGGAGACACGCTTAAATGTGTTGGAGCTAATTATATTTGCTAATTGCATTTTTTTTTTTTCTTTTGCTGCTCCCTCACCCAAACTCACAGCAGTGCCTAAGGAGAAACACCACTGTTGCTTTCTGAGGCACCCGCAGGAATGTCCAGAGCATTTGCTGGGCTCATTCCACCTTTGGAGAGCATATCTCCCGTGGAAAACAGAAACACATGCCACACACCCTACGTTCTTCCTTGTAAGCTATAATTAGGAACAGGAGAGAGGAAACCTTTTGAGGTAGTTTTTAACATATCTATTAGTGATTGTTCCCTGTGTGACATACAATAGTGACATGCAATATGAATTTAGGTACAACACAGATACTATTAATTTTACTGTCTGTATATTCATCTTTTGTAGCTGATACTGGTCTTCCATTTACAGTACCAATATGCAGAGTGTTATTAAAATCAATGTATTTAAAGAAAATAAACTTTATTTTTAAAGTCATTACCTATATAATATTAGATTAGCCTGCAGATTGGCAAAATCTGTGAAGGTGGCTCTCAAGTGACTGACATTTGGGAATCACTACAGGATAACATGATGTGGCAGGAAGAAGACAGGACCGAAACTCAAAAGTTATGGATGCTTGACTTTGCGACTAATTGCCTATGCATTTTGGACCTGTGGTTTAATTTTGCTTAACCTCAGTTTTCTTTGTTTGAATATGGATAAGAATTCCTAATTTAGCTAATTTAGAGTATTTTCTCTGAGGCCCCAAGGGGTTAAATTATTTGATCTTCTTTCTCAAATACCCAGTGTTGCCATGGGGAAGCATTGTGGATACACCTTAAGAGGGCCCCTATTGAGTCATGCCTTTGAACAGTCCCTTTACCTGAGCTGGACCAGAACCTGCAACCTGCTTCTAACCAATAGAATATAAAGGACAAAGGTTATGAGATGTCATTCTTTTGACTGTGTTTGGTTATCTACGTCTTGGCCAAATGAGAGAGAGATTCTCCTGCTGGCCTATGAGAAGCCAGCATCCCTACTGTGAACATTCCATAGAGAGGGCCACGGGTAAGGAAATGTCAGCAGCATCTAGAATCTGACGGTGGCCTCCAGCCAACAGCCAGTAACAAACTGGGTCCCTAAGTTGTACAGCCACAAGGAACTGAATTCTGCCAACAACTTAAATTAGCTTAGAACCGTATCCTTTCCTAATTGAATATCATCTGCCTGACTCTTTGATTGCAACCTTGTGAATCCTGAAGCCGAGGGACCAGCTAAGTCATGCCTGGGCATCTGTCCCACAGGAAATGTGAAATAAGGAATGTCTGTTGTTTCAAACCACTACATTTATATTTGTGGTTATTATTAGGCAAAAACTATATAACTAATATGGGGCAAGGGAGACTAGTTTGTGTGGGTACATAATGTTTATTGTATCTCCTATATATAGATAGTATTATTATTTTGTGTAGTATTAATACTGCCCCTTTTTTTTCTTTTTTCTTTCTTTTTTTTTTTTTTTTTGGTAAGAGAGCTCTGGGAATCGAAGGAAGTCATGGATATTTTGAGAAACTACCCTAGAGATCTAGAATTGGCTTATATGTTTGAAAAACTAGTGATTATTATGTTTTTTCAGTGTTCCAAGAAGAATATAAAGTTCTTAATAAATATTATTTTCTCTATTTTCGTAATGTTCTAGAGAGGAATATTATTATCCTTATTTTTCAGATAAAGAAACTTGCCTAATCTCATAAACATTCTGTAATATTTACCTTTTCTTGCTCGCCTACGTTGATTAATTTTATTCCCTTTTAGCAATAAAGCCTGTAATTAGGCCCAGCCAATCAGAGGTTGCGTTTTGCTGAGCACAGTGATTAGTTCGGGCCCACACAGGGACAGTCACAGGATCTGTGTGGAAGCTAACAGAATTAGAATCTGCCTTTTCCACTGAGCATTCATTTATGGAGAAGTGAGCCTGGAGCTACAGGGAGCCTCCATAGAGAGCCTAGAAATAAATCCCAAAACAAAGAGAGGTAGAGCCTAGGAAGGGCAAGATGCCAGGTTCTGGTGAAATTATTGGAGCTCCTAAATCCAGCTATGTCTGAAATCAGAATTATCTCTAGGCTTTACAATGACACATCAGCCAAGAAATGCCCTTTATTGCATTTAAATTTTTGTCTTGAAACAGAAAGGAACCTAATGTACGTGTTTTCTATGAAGAAAAGTTGAGTGTGGGGACCAGAGAGATCTCCCTGATCACAAATCCAGAGCAGATTGGAAGTGCTGTCTAGACTTACTTCCCAGTTCCTCTCTAATTGCATTCCCTCCCCCTCCCCCTTTATGCAGAGTAATAAAGTGCAGAGAATAATGGATTGGGAGATAAAATCACTGGGTTCTAACCTAAGGTACTTACCTAGTATGGCATGGAATCAGGACTGTAATTTAGGTCTTTTCACTCCCAGTTCACTGTTCTTTCAACTAAAGTACAAAAATAACATGGGAAGTTCTCCAGGGAAGAGATCACACATCCATTATCACTGTTCCAGAAGAGGAAGTGAAACAGATCACTAAAGACTATTCTGTTGGGTCTTTGTTAGGGAGCTTAGTGAGGGCTGGAGATGAGCGCGACGTGAAGATTTTAGAGAATTTAGATTTGTTTCAAGTTGGACTTAATTTTTCTTTTCATCTCTTCTTCTGTAAAACTACAGTTTCAGATAAGATGTAATGACTGTCAGTCAGTGGGACGATGTGGGCACCGGCATGTAGGATACATTTTTTATCAACATGACATGAGGACCTGTCATCTGTAGGCCTAGTGGGAAGCACAATTGGTCATCAGGTCTAAGTAGCAACATTAACCACAAAATGATGATTACTTTAGAAAACAAATGAGCCACATTTCAATTCGCTCAGAGTTTAACATCTAAATGTTCAGGGGTTTTTTTGTTTGTTTGTTTTTTACTTTGTTTTTTGTGTGTTTTTTTGTAGCTAGAACCTACTTAAATTTTTTTTAACAACATGATTCTTGCTTGCATCACAAATGGTATGGTCATGGATTTTGCTAGGAACTGAAATTCCATTGTTTTTTCTTTCTAAAATTTTTGGAAAAGGAAAGCACTCCCAGCCATGTAGATGTTTTGTGTTGAACAATCAGCATGGTCAGCTCTTTACTCCAAGCAATGATATCATATAGTGTGATCCTCAAGGGGGGTTCCAAATTGCATACCCACCTCCAGCATGCCAGATTAGACTTTGGAACTGATAGTTATGTCCCAGATTTCTGAAATTAAAATCATCTGATCAGTTTTGGGTAAGGCCTCATAACTTCTCAAAGTAGTTTCAAGTTAGGCAGGGGTCTGACTTTACCTAGAAGAGTAATGTTGTTCTTTGGCACTTTTTTGAGGTTCTGTTGATTGTCAAGGGGATAGATGCTAGCTGGGCAGAACACTTAATGTCACCACTGATACATCAATGGACTCAATTCCCGGGTAACTTGTTTAATGTGAGACTATATTAGTAGAGCCAACAGACCTGTCAAAGAAGCACTGACTGACCCAAAGTTGAGTCACCTGGGAGAACAATGTCTTCGGCAATTAACTCCTGAGGTTGGCTGAAAGAATTTTAATGATCACCAGGTATAGTAGACTCTGCTAGTGCCCTACCCAGATCTCTTTGAATCTATTTTCTCAACTTTGTATGCCCATTCTCCAGTTTCTGCATGTTTTGTGGTTAATGAGTTCAACCTGAAGATGGCCCTTGGACACTTAAAACATCTACCAAAGGGACAGTGGAAGTGACAGTGGAAGACCCTTATGCTGGGTGGGGAGATAGCCAATGATTGACTGGTATAGAAACACAGAAGTTCAGTTTCTTTGCCTTGAGGCAGTATAACGAACTCTGAGATATGATTTGTGCTCTAGATATGACCTTTCCAGTACTTGTGCTATTTACATTATAAATAAGTTAAATTGAAACAAAATAAAAAATGCACTTCCTCATTTGTACTAGCCACATTTCGAGTGTTCACACAGTACAGATATCGCAGTTTCATCGTCATACAAAGTTCAGTTGGGTAAGGCTTCTCAGGAGCTCCCTGAAGGCACAGGTAGGATTTGAGACATCCCCTGACATTGAACCCTGATCTGGCATCTTCCCTTTTCCTGTCCCACCTCCCCCTCTCTTATTGCTTTCTCCGAGGCACATTTTCTTTATAAAACTGCTGCACTGGAAACTTTGAGTCAGGGTCAGCTTCCGGGAGAGCTTTACCTAAGACTCTAGAGAACAACTGGAGGAAATTTCAGTTCTTTTATCACTGTCCCTGAATGCTCAATGCCAAAATCTGCTTTCGCTACAACTGATTTTCTTATCATCATGCTTTCATGCCTTCATGGTACCTCCTTTGATCTTTAAATGTGGAAACATAGACTACTGCATTTACAGTTTACCAAATGCTTTCTCAGACATTATTTTAAAGGAAAGATATTTTAACGTTTAGCTTATTTGCGCTGGTTTACAGTAAGTAATCACTAACAAGTAGCTATATCCTTATCTTAAGTATTATATATTGAAGTCCAAAATGAGTGTAACTAGTCTAAGATTGTACTTCAAATAATGATACAGTTAGAATTCACGGCACTTGCTCTTTTGACCAAGTACTCCGTGTTCCTTCTGTACAATGCACGGATCTCAGAACTCCGAGGGATGTGCCACACCTAGCACCCTGTGTGGGCATGCTTAATGGACATCAACAGCTGTTTTCTGAGAAGGGAGATTGTTCACTGGAAAATTAAGAAGTGGGTGGTTGCAAGATGACTGACTATGGGTCAAGTTGTAAGGTAGGCCTTTTCATTCTTTCCACGAACATACCTGTAATTGATTGTTTAGTGCCCTGGTGTTCTTTGTGCATTGCCATGATGTTGTCAGTCTGGCCCCTTTTTCTACCATGCATGCAGAAACCAATCTAATAGGTCAAATACACTCAGTTGTCTTCCTCCTCCGCCTCTCCCTTCTTCTCCTCCTCTTCCTCCTCATCTTCATTATCTATCTATCGAGGCAGGAAATATGCTAAGTTTTTGCAGGCATTATGTTATTGAATACTCATAACACGCCTAGGAACTGATGCTGTTGTTATTATTCTCCTTTTATAGATGGGCAGAGTTAGGCAAATGTCAAAGCCTTGCAGTAATCGTATAGGCTACAGCTTATTTCCTTCCCACCATGTTCCCAATTCAATACAGTGTTCAGGTCAGGAGAGGAATAATGATGCTGAGTCTATACTACTTGGGCCTGTTTCCTGTGTTCCTTTCCTACCCAGCATATTGTCAGTAGCAGTGGAGGAGATAAAGTAGCTTGCTAAGAATAAGGCCAATGCCTCTTTCCTCTGATTTTCTGCCTTCTGTTAACCTGGATATGTCAATAGATTAGGTTCCATTATTTAAAAGAAAAGAAAAGAAATAATAAAACTGGTACGTCGTTCCTTTATATCACTTTCAAAGAGCTGTTACTGTTGTTGTAAAATAGAACTAATTAATAGAATACTGCACTGTGATTAGATTCCCTTTGTCCCAGAAATGGGCCAGACACTGCAGGTCTGTCCAAGAGAAAGTTCTTCATAGCACTGGTAGAACAATGCTTCTCATTCAAACTTAGTCTGAGCCACACCTGAACTAGTGACGCTGAGGTGGATGGCTCGGAGGCCCCTTACCAGCCCCCAACACCATCTACTGTGACAAGAGTCTTGATAGATGCAGCTTAATGCCACCGAGATACTGTCTCTGAATCTTAAGCAAAAGACCACTGCAGCTACAAGACAGACATAAAAGTCTCTTGCTGAGATTTGTAGGAAAATGTTGTCATTTTAATTAACATTTCCAAACAATAATAATCATTATTTAGTGCTGCAAAGCCATCTACATACCAAATGCTGAATTTCTGAGTATTTTAAAGCCAGAAAATTCTCTTCTAGGAAATGGAGAGGAAAATTTGGTTTTCTGTTCCTAGACTGGGAATAACAGATCAAAGCCTTTTTTTCTTCTCCTTTTAAGTAAACACGGTATGACTTATTCTGAAATCATTCTTCCTTTGCTAATTTACCCCCTGACATACACTAA
Organism: Rhinolophus ferrumequinum; assembly: GCF_004115265.2. NCBI lineage: Eukaryota > Metazoa > Chordata > Mammalia > Chiroptera > Rhinolophidae > Rhinolophus > Rhinolophus ferrumequinum. The sequence continues at coordinate 31,547,297 of NC_046304.1, read as the reverse complement.
CTGTGCAAAAATTCTTGCAATGGATTAAAATTATATTTTTAAAACTGAGCTTGAGATCTTGAGGTTTATGGTCTGCAAAAATACAAGGTAACTGGAAGTGCTTTGGAAGTTGGAACATGAAGGAATAAAACCAATTGCTACAAGAGATTAAAAGTTTATTTTTTATTCATGCAAAAGAATGCAACATCCATCTCACCATTTCCCTTCGTCAGTCTACCTTCTTATTCTGAGAATCTCCAAACCACTGATTTATTCCACTAAATTGATCCCTTATTCCCTGCTGTCCCCCAGGCACAGAAGGCTTAGTTCTCTGACTCTTTATTTTAGCTCTTCACAGTTGATCTCTCTTGAACCTGGATTCTTTGTCCCTAGTCTTTCTTTTTATTTTTGTTATTTGACCCACCCTGCTCAGCTACAGGCCTCAGTGGTATCCTTCTTCAGGCTCAGCCCCATTGAGCTCATAAACTCATTCTAATTCAGGCAGAGCAATTTCAGATCAGATGATGGGTCAAAATATTAATAACAGTTAACATGTACTCTTCTCTTGACACGTGCCAGGCAATACTCTGCATCATTTATCCATTTGGTCTTTTCAGCAAACCTAAGAAACACGTATTAGTATCATCCTGATTTTATAGAGGAGGAGACTGGGGCATAGAGAGGAGACTGACATGACTTGCCCAAAGTAAGTGACAGAGTCAGGATCTGAACCCAGGCAGTCTGGTTGCACGTCTGAGCATCTTCTCCTTTCCATTTCCTCCTTCCTTAGCCATAGGCATGCAAATCTGGGCATACCTGAGATTTACGTATTATATTGGATCACCCTGCTGCCCAGAAGGTCTCAGTTAAAACAACAACAACAACAACAACAAAAACAACAACAAAACCTGGGAGGAGCCAACTTCTGTATCAGTGTTTTACTCTGTTCTCTAGACCTTCGTGGGAACTAGAGGTCTTGCCTTGTGTCCCGAAATCAGACTGTTGATAGTTCTTTGGAATCTTTGCTGGTTCTCACTAGTTTTTTAGGTAAGGGATCCCAGAGACTCAAAATTGTCCCTTAGCTGCTGACCTGGGTCTTGTTCTAAACGGATTGATCATCTAGCACTGGGTCTATCTATACGTAACTTGACATTGTTTAGTTGAGTAATTGCTACCACATCTCTTGCATCCATTCACTTGACTTCATTTCGATGACCTTCACATGCTTGTCTAAGCCCCCATCTTCGCTTATGAGATGAATGCATTAGGTTCCCATTGGGTGTCTCAGTTTACACTCGTGGCCTCGCCAATTCAGTCTTCATGCTGCAACACAGGAGGTCCATTTCCTGAAAATGTGGTCATTTCCATGATTAAAACCTTCATAGCTTCCCATTACTCTTAGGGCCAAGCCCTACATCTCTGATGCAGCTTGCGAGGCCTTGCCTGACTGGCCTCCACCTTTACCTGGTGTTTATCAATACACTCTCTCCATACAGCATTCTTCCTCCTGTTACGGCACTTTCACACAAATCCTCTCGCCTTAGAACCATTTTCCCCTCGTCTCCATGTAAATCACTTGTTTATCCTTCAGGTCTTTGCTTACAGTTTTTTTCCCTAGAGAATTTTCCCCTGTTCTTACAGATCAGATCAAGCTCTTATAAACTCTCGTAACACCACCTTCTGGGTGTTTAATTACATACTGAATACATACTGGGTGCCAGATAATTATCAGTTGTAATTTGTTGCCACATTATAGGACCCAAGAGCATTCGGACCATATTTATCTTGTTCACAGTCTATGTTCTCAGGTTTATATGAGAGCATTAAGTTCCAACAGCAGATATTAGAGAATGAATGAATGAATGAATGAATGAACTGTTGCATGGAACCTCCAGCTGTAAGCAGACAAGGAGGCTTCCTAAAAGGTAGCATGTATTGGGCATCACTATACGCTAAACCCTGACACAGGCTTCAATATTTTATCTCATTTTATACTCACAAGAACCTTATAAGTTAGCTTCTAATATTAACCTCATTTTAAAGATGAGTAAACTGAGACTTTTGACTGAGAAACCATATCTCTCTGTATATATAATATACATAATCTCTCTCATATTTATATCTCTATCTCTATCTATCTATCGATCTATCTATCTATCGATCTATCTATCTATTTATCTATCTATCTAGCTATCATCTATCTAGCTATCTAGACCCATCTACCAAGTGTAGCATTAGGAATATAAGCCCTAAAAGCAATTTCTTTTATCGCATAGGCCTCTTCATTCCAAGCGCGCCCGCGCTCTCTCTCTCTCTCTCTCTCTCTCTCTCTCTCTCTCTCTGACACACACACACACACACACACACACACACACACACACACACACACACACAGTTTCCAGCTTGCACCTTGACTTACGATACCTGTGATTCTATGACCAACATCAAGGTCAATGTGAGGATAAGGGTCCAAAAAGAAGTATATTGCCAGAGGACTTCACTCTTTAGTGCTGTTATACAAAGATCCCTCTCATCTACGTGTACCTCTTATTCCCCTCACAGAGCAGTTACGGGGGTGTGGGGGGTGGCTGACAGGAGGACATGAAAGAACAAAACAGAAATGGGCTTTTGTTTCTATCTTGAGATCAAAATCCCATTTATTTTAAACAAACAAGTTCCATTTGGACACTTGTCAAGTGACTTCCCACCTTTCGTTTAGGCCCTTTGAGTAAATGTTCTCTGATGTGCTGGACATTCTGTGTAGGTTTAAGTCATTAAATCATCAAATTATGTGCAGCGTGCTGTGTAGTTGAGGTGGAGAGGGCAGGAATTGGACCCATACTTTGCAAAACATGTATTGATGAATTCGGGATTTGATAGGAAAATTGAAAGCACTTGGTTTTTATGGTTTTTCAATGAAAACTAAAACCATTTTATTCCTATTATAAAGGATAACACTCAGAATATATTTGATAAATATAGCATTTGAAAAAAAATGTTTAATTTTCATAAACTATGGGAATCACCAAGTGAGGAAACTGCAGAAACTGTTTTTGTTGAGTTAGTTTGTCTTCTTATTTCCTAGGTTAATTAAGTTTTAAAATCCATAATTTGGAAATGTGCAACTATGGCATGGACGCTAGAATCCTCTAACACATGTTTAAAACACACATTTTATTAATTTGGAACGTTGAGCTCAGGCCAGCACATTTTATTATACATTTAAGCTTCCTGCTTTGTATTTTTTTTTAAACCTAATAAATTGTTGGATTTTGTTCCTCTCTACTGTGAGCCATATTTTCATTTCTTAACACCAACTAACTCCGTCACCAGCTAATGGCTTCAAGAATAATCTCACCAGATGCAATGAAGTCAGGGTGACAGTTAAGTCGATGTGTTGTGCAATCAAACTATATCTAACAAATGACCAGTGAGCTCTCTACATCCAAGAATGATCAGACAATCATGCCCATTTCTGATCGTTCATCTGTGCCCTGAAGTTGGGACTGACTCAGCCTGATCAATGAATGCAGTATCATGTAAGTTTTACCATGCTTAAGTGAAATGCTTTCTAAGGTGGATTGCTACCCCTTTGACAGATTACATATTTAGCAATCTATAGAACTCCATTTTTTTAAGGTGTTGGAAAGGATTCTCTATTCAGTGAAACAACATCCATGCCTGTTGATATTAGATCTTCATAAGACACATCATTGTATGCATTGTAATTTCTTTCAGGGTGATTTGAATGTGTAATTTTGTATTTCCCTCAACATGCCATTAAGGTGATGTAGGCAGGAAGGAGGACGCCTTTGTTCATACAATCAATTGAAAGATGTATAAAGAGAAGGAATACAATTAGTTTATACTAATCATGACTCCTTGACAACAGATTTGTCGCTATGTAGTGAGAGAAAGATTCCTCTTCAAAACCAATTCTTCCAGGACAATAATAATAATAAAATAAAGACATTTTAAAAACATCTAGAGGAGTTCTTGCAAGAAGGTAAAATAATGAATTATTAAAGGTACTGCAGCTTCTTGATAAAAATTTTATGATAACTGTACAGTATTCGCCTAACCTTGCGTTTTAGCAATATGGAAACAAGAACTCTGCTTATTTTAAGTTGTAAATTGGTTTCCTCTTATTGTCTCATTTAAACAATCTTTTCCAGAATAGATCCAGAGGTGCCAAATGACTCCACATTGTAAGCGACAGGTTTTTTTCTCCTTTAGAATTATTGTACCCATTATATTAACACCTTCTACTTTGTTGTAAAACTTCTTGCATTTACAGAGGCTATTATGCTTCTCCAAAATCATGTGCAGAAGATTGTATGTATTAGTGGAGAGGAGAGTCTGAACATTGTTCACGGTCTTAACTGGGAAACATCTACAAGTATAGTATTCAGAATGCACCGATGGGGAAAAAAGAGCAAAATGAAAATTTCATAGTAACACCTGCATCCACTGTAGAACTAAATGAGGTGACTAGTGAAAATAAAGAATGCTAGCAATGCCCTTTCTGTCTTGAGTCCTGTATTTGCTCACTTCCTCTTTATCACAGACACATAAAGTAGGGGAATGAAGGAAGGAACATACTTCCTTTAGGTATTTTTTTTTTTAATGCAGGTACCACAAAGCAAAAAATATATATATACCAATTTTGCACTGAGTAGTTATCTTTAGGCCTGGTGACTGTTGAATGCAAGAATATCTCCTATAGATTTCTTTATTCCAGAGGAATTGCAGTCTGACATCAGAGGGAGGATAATGCCCTCACAAACGAGGTCTGACAATTAAGTTCACAAACTTGTTGCAATGATGTTGCTAACCTTTTTTTCATATCAGGGGGATTATTCATTATGAATGTGTACCACCTGAGCAAACAGTTAACCAAGCTTACTGCGTATTTGGAAGTGCTGAAAAGGCTGCGTGAAGAAGTTAGATGACCTGAACTTTTCACCAACAATTCATGGCTCTTGCATCATGACAATGTACCAGCTCACATGGCATTGTCTGTTAGGGAGTTTTTAACCAGTAAACAAGTGTATTGGAACACCCTCCCTACTCACCTGATCTGGAACTCAATGACTTCTTTCTTTATCTGAAGATAAAGGAAATATTGAAAGGAAGACATTTTGATGACACTCAGGACATCAAGGGTAATGTGATCACTCTGATGGCCATTCCAGAAAAAGAGTTCCAAAACTGCTTTGAAGGGTGGACTAGGCACTGGCGTCGGTGCATAGCTTCCCAAGGGGAGTACTTCAAAGGTGACCATAGTGATACTCAGCAATGAGGTATGTAGCACTTTTTCTAGGATGAGTTCATGAACTTAATTGTCCGGCCTGTTCATTGCCCGTGGGCACTACTTGCCCTCACTCTGCCAGTGCCCCAGCATATACACCTGGATGGAGGTGTTCAACTCAAATTTGGTCCAAGCCACCACTCAACAGCTCAGGGACTGTGTTTCATGGAAACAAACAATCTAGAAAGCATTCCACTGAGGCGCTAGAGTAGTGAAAAAGAAGCCCAGGTTTCCTAGTCAGGCGTCCACAACATTAGCACTTTCTATTGAAGTTAAGTAAATGATTATACCTTTTTTTCACCTCCACTATCTTTCTATAAGGACTTGACACTGAGATGATTAGATCTAAAAATAAATGATTTAAGATAGGGGGATAGCCTTCCATAGTGCTTATCACCAAGAGAACTCTTAGTAAATAGTAGTATATTCACTTTTCAGTTTACCTCTGGAGAGCTATTCTGCCACGTAGAAGTGCCGCACATATTAATTATATTTCTGTAATTATGCTGATTGTTCAGAAAGGCCACGGACGCTTCATTTGGACTTCCTGAAATTTTGCTGGTCAGCAATGGTCAAGATCGTCCACTGTGTAGAAAACACAGAAAGTAGGATGTTACAGCAAGTAGGATATGGCATATTATTCAGAAGGCAATTTACCCAACCTAGAAACCCTCAGTCTTGGGATCATTGTCAGCTGTGGTCTACCTGGCCACAGATGTATATAGGTGTGTACACTGGATTGAGGAGACACACAGATGAATTGTTGGGAAAAATGCAATCACTTTTTAGACTGCTGTGTTCCATGGTGGGGGAAATTCGTGAAGAAATTTAATGAATTATATTCAGCGCGACTATTTTTGTGAGAAAAGGCAAGATTTACGGGGAAGGTCACATATGTATGGGGACTAGCTCTAATAGCAGGAGTGATTCAGCAGCAGCCAGTTGTAAGATAACAGCTTTTAAAGTTCACAGGTTGTTGAAAGGAGAAGGAAGGGGAGGGGGACTTCCAGAAGCAGGCCGAGTATCAAGCTCATTTGCCAAGTTAGGACCCTCGTCTGTTGTATTCAGTTTACCTGTATTTTCAGCAAAGCTTTCTCTTGTCCCTGCAGCATCCTTTTTTTTTGGGGGGGTGGGGGGGCAGGGGAATCATTTCCTAGTTTTATAATCTTTCCTCATGTTAACCATTATTGATGTATGGTATGAAGTGGAGTCGTTTTGATGTTTTAAAATCTGGTAGGATCTGGCTAGATTTGCCTCGGTGAGAAAGCATTGTGAAGTCAGCTTCTATTTCTTCCGCTGCCTTTCCTCTTACTAAAGACATCAGTGGGCCAGTCCTGATTCTAATAGGCCGTCTCCGGGGGCCACAGTGCTTCATGTCTTTTCCCCAAAAATGGAGAAATGCCATTGCGGTTTAGCACAGAGATTCTCAAACCTGGTTGCACAGGATAAATACAAAATAGAGATGACTGGACTCCATGCCCAAATTCTGATTTGATTTGGTGTTATATTTTGCACTGGTATTTTTAAAAAGCCACCCAGGTTATTTCAGGGTGTGATCAAATCTGAGAAACATTTGTATAGGATAAATGACCTGCCCAGTTTGAAATTAACATGTGTGGTAATTAGAACACAGTGTTCTTTATAAACAAAGCCATACACCTAATTGTGTATCACCGCATCCCTGGTATATCCACTGCTTAAAGGATAAAGTTCAAGCTCAACTTTTTGCTCCTCTCCAGCCTCACTGTGTGATAGTTTTCTTCATTTTTTTTTTTTATTGTTTCAGGTATACAAAGCAATGTAACAGTTAGACATTTACACCCCTCACAAAGTGATAACTATCCCCCCAATCTACTACCTGTCTGACATCATAAATAGCTGTTATAATTCCATTGACTATATTCCCTATGCTATACTCCACATTCCGTGAGTGTGTGTGTGTGTGTGTGTGTGTGTGTATTTAATTATAATTGACATTCCATATTATTCAACATTAGCTTCAGGTGTGTAGCACAGTGGTCAGGCATCTACACAGTCTATGAAGTGATCTCCCTAACAAGTCCAGTGCCCATCTGGCACCCTACATGATCTTTACAACATTATTGAGTATATTCCTCAAACTGTAGAAAGTAAAGGGATTAGAAAGCACACATTAGTAGTCACAAAATTGTCACAGGGATATGAGGTAGTTTCCTCCTTTTGAGGCACATTCCGGTAATAGCAATCTGGTGGTCGATGCCCTGGAATGCTCTTGTAATTCATGCTTCCATGACTTTCCCTACCTCAAATGCTCTTTGTCTTCCTACCCTCTCGTTCCTTACATTTATCCCATCAAATCACATTTCGGACGTCCTGTTTCTGGGAAGTGTTCCATGAGGCTTTCTACAATACACCCTCCTTCAGTAACGTGAAACTTCATGCCGCTTTAGAGTTTTATATGTGCTTCGTATCTTATTTTCTTCTTCAACTATCTTACCGTGTGAGTCCCTTGAAAGGAGGAAGATGAGGGGCTCTTTTTCTGTATCCATATGTGAGTGTGCGCATACATAGAAGGTTCTCCATAAATGCCTAAATTCAGCACTCTTGGGGTGTTACCGATTGAGCCCATTGCAAACATCCAAGGTTTCTTTTGCTTTTAACTTCCTTACATTCTCTTCATTCAGTTCAAAGGGAAGTAGTTTGAAAGAAACACTGTCAGGGACAGAGACAAAGCAAAGGCAACTATGTTCTCTTGCTTTTAATGAGGGACTCCTCAGCTATAAAGGGAAGATAAATGGTTTCTACATATGCAGTAGAAAGATTTTTAAAGAATAGGAACAATTCCAAATGGGGCTTACCGATAGTTAGACTTCAAGTTTTGCTGTTCGTATCATAAAAATAAATAAATAAATAAACAAACAAATAAATAATTGAAATTCTAATTAAGAATTAATTACTCTGCATGGAACTTTTTATGGTATGGTATATAGCTTTTCACCTTGAAGAACTGTTACTAGGCAATAGCTTAGCAGGATTTTGTTATTAATGTTGTTCTTTTGGTTTTTCTCTCTTCCCCACTCTGTATGTTTTCTCCTTCCTTCCTTCCTTCCTTCCTTCCTTTCTTCCTTCCTTACTTCCTCCCTTCCTTTTTTCCTTCCTTGCTTCCTTCCTTCATTCCCTCCTCTTTTCTTGAATTCTTTCTCTAAATTGGAAAACATTCACACATTTTTTTAAACCTACTTATTCCTCACACCTACTACGTGATATCACTGTGCTAAACAGCAGTAAGTCAAAATAGGCCATAGCCCCTACCCTCAAGGAACTATGTGTTTCATGAGGCCAACAGACATAAATCAAATAACTGTCTGGCATGATAGGTGTTAAAATGAATGCATTGCAAGGTACTATGAGAAAATAGAAAAGCAAACAGAATACCTTGTAAAGTATAAAATGTCTTTACATCTTTAAATGATCAAAGGAAAGAATAAGCAAAATCATTTTGAGCTGTAACCATGTACAAACTTCCTGCTAAGCATTGGTTTCTTCACATATATTAAGTCATACAATCCTTATAATAAACCACACAAGGTGAGAATTATGATCATCGTTTATTTAGATTTGAAAACTCAACTTCAGATATGTTGTGTGACTTTCCAAGGTCACACAGGGTAAGTCTTGTCTTAAATAGTATTATAAATATTATTATTATTAAATTTATTTTATTTTTATTTAAGATTTTTTATAAAATATAGCTAACATACAATATTATGTAAGTTTCAGGTATACACTATAGTTATTCAACATTTATATACCTAAAGGAGTGATCACCATGATAAGTCCAGCAATGATCTTGATACTATACTATGCTATCAAAATATTATTGACTACATTTCCTATGCTGTATGTTATATCCCCATGACTTATTTGTTTCATACCTGGAAATTTGGACCTCTTATTCAGCTTCACTTTTTCCGCCCCATAAAAGTGTTTCAATTACAGTTGACATTCAATATTATTTTATATCAATTTCAGGTGTACAGCATAGTGGTTAGACATTTATATAATTTAAGAAATGATCCCACTGACTAGTCTAGTACCCACCTGGCACTATACATAGTTATTGCCGTATTATTGACCATATTCCCTGTGCTTTACTTTACATCCCCATGACTATTTTTTAACTACCAGTTTGTACTTTTTAATCCCTTCACCTTTTTCACCCTGCCTCCCAACCTTCTCCCACCTATCACCCCAATAAATCCGGTACCCATCTGACACCATACATAGTTATTACAATATTATTCACCGTATTCCTTATGCTATACCCTACAGCCCATGATTACTATATAACAACCAATTTGTACCCTTTTTCACTCACCCCAAATCACCCTACCATCTGGCAACCATCAGTATATTCTCTATATCTATGAGTTTGTTTCTGTTTTGTTTGTTTATATTTTCTTTAGATTCCACATATAAATGAAATCCCATTGCGTCTTTCTTTCTCTGTGTTACACTCCACTCAGCACAGTAGCCTCCAGATCCATCCATGCTGCTGTGGATGGCAAGAACCCATTCCCTTCCATGGCAGAGCAATATTCCATTGTATAGATGTACCACCTCCTCTTTATCCATTCTTCCATTGACTGACACCAGGCTGCCCCCAATCTTGGCCATTGTAAACAATGCTGCAATAAACATATAGATGCACACGCCCTGTTGAAGTACCATTTGAGTTTCTTCAGATAAATAACCCTGAAGTGGAATTACTGGGTCCTTCTTTGTCTCTTGTTCTAGACCTTGTTTTAAAGTCTATTTTGTTTGGTGTAAGTATTGCTACCCCAGCTTTGTTTGTTTGTTTCCATTTTCATGAAATATCGTTTTTCATCTCTTTACTTTCTGGCTCTGTGTGTCTTTCAATTTGAAGTGATTCTCTTGTATGCAGCACATGTAAGGGTTTTGGTTTCTAATCCATTCAGCCCTCATATGTCTTTTGAGTGGAGCATTTAATCCATTTACGTTGAAAGTAATAATTGATAGACATGTAGCTATTGCTGTTTTTTATTCATAATTTTGATCTTTCCCCCCCCCCATCTTAAAGAAGTCTAACATACCTTGTAATACTGGTTTGGTGGTGATGAACTCCTTTAGCTTTTTTTTGTCTGAGAAGCTCTTTATCTGTTCTTTAATTCTACATAACTTTGCTGGATAGAATAATCTTGGTTGTAGATTCTTGCTTTTCATCACTTTGAATATTTCCTTCCAAATCCCTTTTGGCCTGTAAAGTTTCTGTTGAGAAATCAGCTGACAATTTTATGGAAGCTCTCTTATAAGTTACTAGTTGCCTTTCTCTTGCTGCTTTTAGGATTCTCTCTTTGTCTTTAATCTTTGTCATTCTAATTATAATGTGTCTTAATGTGGGCCTATTTGAGTTCATCTTGTTTGGGACTCTGTGCTTCCTGGGCTTTTATGTCTATTTCCTTCATCACATTAGGGAAGTCTTCAGTCATAATTTCTTCAAATAGGATCTCAATCCCTTGCTTTCTCTCTTCTCCTTCTGGTACCCCCATGATGTGAATGTAGTTACATTTGATGTTGTCCTAGAGGTCTCTTAAACTATCCTCATTTTTAAAATTCTTTTTTCTTTTCTGATTGAGTTTTTGTTTTCTGCTACCTTATCTTCCAAATCACTGATTCAGTCCTCTGCTTCATCTATTCTGCTGGTGATTTCTTCTAGTGCCTTCTTCATTTCTGTTATTGTATTCTTCACTTCTGATTGGTTCTTTTTTAATGGTTTCTATGTCGTTTTTATGCTTGCTATCTCCTTGTTGACATTCTCACTAAGTTCCTTGAGTATCTTTATAGTCATTGCTTTTAACTCTGTATCTTGCAGGTTGCTTGCCCCCATTTTTTTTTTTTCTTCTTTTTCTGGAGTTTTCTTTTATTCTTTCATTTGGGAGGCATTTCTTTGTTTCTTTATTTTGGCTGCCTTTCTGTTTGTTTCTATGTTTTAGGTAAATCTGCTAAGTCTCCCAGTCCTGGCTGGGTGACATTATGTAGTAGGTGCCCTGTGGGTCCCTGCCATAGTCTCCCTCGTCACCTGCTCCTGATGTTCCAGATGTGTTCCTTGTGTAGGTTGTGTGTGCCCTCCTGTTATAATTGAGTCTTGATTGTTATTGGCACATCAGTGGGTGGGATTGACCCTCAGGCTAATTGGCTGTGGGGCCAAGTCCACAGTTCACAGGCTGCTGTGTGGGAGCTTACCCCACTGAGTGGGATTCGCCCCAGCAGGCTCTGGTGCCTGTTGAGACAGCCCTTTTTGTATGTCACATGTGGGTCTAATACAGTAGTGCTCTGCTATGGTCTAAAGGCAACCTCCAAGTATGTTCTGGGGCCTCTTGTGAGGGGCTGCAGTGTAGGCCCAGGTCACCCACTGCCTGTGACTGCTGGGGGCTACCTGGTAGGAGCTACAAAGTGTTCTGTGGTTGTGGGCTGCCTGTGCTGACCCTGGAGGTGTGTGGAAGAGGCCATGCTCTGAACTGAGGACTGCTGCCAGCAGTAACTGGCCTGGGGTAGCTCCGCAAAAACCAGGACACCCTGAGGCCTGCTGACACCCTTAAGGTTCAGCCCCTGATAAAGCCTCATGCAGTACACAACTTGGGTGAGGCCAGATCTCAGTGGAGTGAGAAGAGTTGTGCTTACCAGGTTAATGTAAACTCTGGTTTGGTGTCAGTGCTGAGCCTGGAGTTACTCAGCAGAAGTCTTAGAGCATACTGAGACCAGCTGCTACCCTCCTGGGTCTTGAGGACTCTGATAGTTTTTCAAGAAATAGTGCAATGTGAGTGGGGCTGTCTGCTCACAAGAAAGTACCTCCAGCACTGGGGGAGTTGGGTTTGGCAGCATCCCAGTGAGTCAGCAGGGTGGAGCAGCAGAGCTCACCAGGCCAATCAGATTCAGATTTGGCCTGTGGGGGTGGGTTCAACAGAAGAAAGATGTCACCCACCTGATGGCTTCACAGGAGAAGGATCCACACAAGGAAAATGGTGACTGTCCTCTAGCCGTCACTCTGAGGCACACACCTCAGTCTGCTCCCTGTATGCCTCAGATGCCCCCTGAGTTACTGTCCCTCTGCTGGAGCCCAAGGTGAGTGCCTGTGAGTGAGTCTGTGCGCAGGTTGTTAAGAGGATATCTGGGTTCCTGCAGCCTTCTGTCTTACCCGGATGGTGGAATCCCCACTGTTTTTCACAGCCAGATGTTTTGGGGTCTCCTCTTTCTGGAACCAGTACTCTGGGCAGGGAAAGCCATTGTTGGACTGGGGTCTCTCACTCCTCTGGGGGGAACCTCTGTGGCCGAGATATCCCTCCCAGTTCCCAACCACCACACAAAGGTTTGGGCTCGTCTGTTTTGCATTTCTGCCCCTCCTACTTGTCTTGACATGGCCTCTTCTTTATATTCTTATAAAACTTCTGTTCATCCAGGTTTCACATGGTTATCCAGCTTGATTTTTCTATAATTTAGTTGTAATTGTAATGTGTTAATGGAAGGAGGCAGGCAGAGTGTTTGTCTACTCCACCGTCCTGGATCTTTCTCTATAAGTATTATGATTATTTATAGTTTTGAGGTACTACATGCTATTTGGGGATAGAAGAGAAAGGTGTAAATTGTTAGCTAAATTTATGGGGAGTTAAATATTTGCCAAGTATTGTACTAGTTCTTTGTGATATTAACTCGTTAATACCCATATGAGGTAGGCGTTTTTATTATCTGTTTTAAAGATCAGTAAACTAAGCCATAAAGAAGTTAAGATCATACAGTTACTTTGTGGTAGAACTGGACATTGAACTTAGCCATTCTTGAGCTGGCAACTCATGGGAAACAAGACAGACATCTATGAGAAGAAGTTAGAATATGAACTATGAGTTCTAGGTGCCAAATGAATGACACAGAGGATATGTGCTCTAGGTCAAAAGCTATCCATGGAAACAAGTTCTACTTTTCTCACTAGTCAGGCCTATTGAGGTAGTGCCAGCATTGTGTGATGCAAGTGGCATGGACCCTGGAGTCAGTACAGTGTTTCAGTCCTGACTTTACACATGCTTGTGTGACCTTGGGCAAGTTACTTAAATCTTGAAGCCTCAGGTTCCTCATCTCTCATTTAATGGTGTCATAAATATTTTAAATTATTGTTCTGCACGCCACTTGGATAGTTCAAAAGTGCCTAACACATACTAAGTGCTCAGGAAATGTTTTTTCCCTCCTGATCATGCTTCATCTGACTCTGACATTTTCAATGGGGCTTTACATAATAAAGGTGAGATGAACGTATTGCTTTGGCAAGCTTCTAAACCTCTTAAATCCCCATGGAGATTTGATCTTTCAACCAAACCCAGCATTTCAGTTCCTTATTTCTCCAAGAAACATATCTTATGTTTTAACTTTGTAGTACTCCAGCATTTAAGCTACCTCCCACTGTTGTTAATGAGACTATGCCATTGTGTCATAGAACCATGTACTTCATATTCAGTATTTGAGCATATTTGACTGGACTAAGTGCCTCACTATTCCATCATTTCAAAATCTCAGAAAGAAGCCTTCTCTTTCTTATTTCTCAATCACATCTTTCTTCAAAGGAAGAGATAAACTGCTCTCTTTTAGGGGTTAGGGGTAATGGGGTGGTAGAGAGAATTTTGTAGCAACAAAATCAAATGATTTAGGAATACAAGTTAGCTGACAATTTGTCTTCTCACAAGAGAGCACTTTTTGGCACCTGAGACACTGCTGTGGACCAAAACCTTTATCTTCTATTTCTTGCTTTACCTTAGTTTCCGTCTCTCCACTTCTAAGCTATGTTTTATTTCTTTTCTGCAGCCTGTCTTGTGGCATATCCTTAAATGGCATCAAGTTTCTCTCATAGGTGCATATTGTAGCCTGTCCCTGCCTTGGGAGCCAGCAAGCCGAGGGGGAAAGGAGAGTAATGAGTCCTTACATAACATCGCAGTACTTGCTGTTCCCAACAGTTCTGTTCCTTGCTAAGGCAGTGTGGGGAGCAATTACCACTCCCCATATGAAGTCTGACTGCCTTAATCATTCTCAGAAAAACAATTTTAGTACACTCATTAGAGCCTGAAGAGTTCCCCTTCTCCAGAGGGATTTCTGAAATGGGGACACTAAAGCAGAATTTGACAGGCAGAGAAGCAGGAGGCATTCAGAGGGATGAGAATGCAAGAAAAAGAGCTTTGTTGTGATCGTGTCTTTGAGTATGAATGAGCCCCCTCTTGATCCAAGTTATTATGACCTTTAGCATAGAGTTAGCCACTGAATATATGGAGATGTCTTCCTATGTGTTGAACAAAATGATAACATGAATAGCCCATCTCTTTGAATAGACACCAAAGTCAGATTGAACTGTTGTGATTGTCTCTTGGGAGCCCTAGGGGCAAGACAAGGAAGCTTTCTACTCTTGTCCATGCTAGGGTAGATATCTCAGGCTTGAGAAAGCCTGGCCTCAGGGACCAGATGAGTCTGGGAGGATTCCTAGTGGTTAACAGATTATGGAAAGTGCAGTGAGCAGTTTCAGTCTGCCCTTCATCTCCACCCCACCCTATACAGCTGCTAGTCTGGGGAGTGCACCTCAGGCTCCAGCCTCAATGGCATACACCTGAGACCTATACACCTGAGACCCATCAAGTAAATAGTGTGGGGAAAAAAGCAGTGACCTTTGCCTTAAAAAGAATGGCAAGTTTTAGGAATAGTATGCTACTATTGCCAGATTTTTCTCTCACCCAGTCACCCTTCCATATCTTGGGGGAAAAATAGCTGTGTATGCGTGTATGAAAGCACACTGAAAAAATAGACACACTAACAATATATGTGACAGGGACATCCAGGCCCAGACATAGAGTAGTATAGCGTAGCCACTGTTTAGTACAACAGTGGGGAGGAGGGACTTCCTTTTCTCGCCCCTACCCTCCCCCACTATCATGCACACACACTGAAATATATATCAGGGGAATGTCTGCCAGGACAGAGAAGGTAAGGAACTCTTTGGGCAACCCCACCTAACAAGTGGTGTATCAGCTGTCATGTTAGAGTTATACATGCACAACCAAGAACACAGGATTTGATGAATTTGGTGCATAAAATTTTCTTTTCCTCTTTTTTTGTATTTTTCCTTCCTTCTTTGTGGAACTAGGACCAAGTTAGTTCCCTGGGGTTCATGGGCTCATCTTGGGACCAGTGCTTCCCAAGGAGGGGAAATCAATTTCTAGAGTCTCATGGAGTCATGGTGTCATTTAACTGGAAAACTAAAAAGAGTGTGGTCCCATTTTATAGTCCATGCTGGTGAGGCATTGGTTTTCATCAATGGTTTCTTAATATAAATACATTTTAGAGCTTGAGGGGACTTTAAAGAAACAATGCAAAGAGAAAGGGGGAAAATCATAATATTTATTGAGCATATACTACAAGTTGGGTACTCTGGTAAGCTTTCTCAGTCTGTTAGCTCATTCAATCAATCTTCACAAAAGTTCTGTAAGATTTAGGATTGGATCCCATTTAGAGATAAAAAGTTAAAGGATGGAGAGGTTAAATAATTTGCCTCAAGTCATAAAATTACTGGACGATAGATCTATGAAGGCAATGAGAGCACTGCCTTCTCATTGATAGATGGGGAAAGTGAGCTGAAAGAGATAGAGGGGAAAGGCTAGTTGCAGGCAAAGCCGAAACTAGAGTTCAGAGTCTATGACCCAGTAAGTGTTCTTTCCCATCCACGGACTCCAGTGGGATTGTTAAATGCCTAGAAAAACCGTAAGTATGAAAGTATGGAAGGGAAATGAGGGCAAAATAAGAGGAAATTGCGCTTGTCACAAAACGTACCTGGGACTATGACTTTCTTTCTCCCTATACATGGTTCCATAATCTAAACAAAAGAACTTCAAGAATTTTCAGTTGCAACTGTAACATCCCTGGTAATGTATTTATATAGCCTTTATTTTCCCCATGCATTGCCTCTGTCACCTGCTGAGTACTATTTGACATGAAACTTGGCCCTGGTGAAACAGCGCTATTTTAGGTACTCTTGAAAGCTTGCAAGACTAGAAATAGGTTTATTATGCCATAGCTCCTTACCTTATTGAAGAAATCTGCATGAATACACTGTAATTTTGTTCTTGAGACTGCAGATTTTATTAAGGGATGCATACATAACAAAATATAATATTTTATCTTTCCATCTTTTAACACGCAGAAGCATGTGTGTTGAGCAAAGAGTGCTTCAAGAGGAGAAAAATTTTAAATGATTGTTCATTGATTAATTGATAAGTTTAGTAACAGGATATTTTCCTTTATGGACAAGTCAGATCTCATAACATCTTGTTTTCTCTTTATGTTTGTAATTAGGGAATTCTGAGATCAATTAGCAACTCTTCTTAGGTAAATGTAGAAAATCTAATGGCATGCATTCTTTATTGTTATTTGTTCCTCTGCTCTTAACTTACATATTTTATCATTCTCTGTTTTTAAAAATATGTATTTATCGTATTGTTCTTAATTCATTACGTTTATCTGCCTTGTTTCAAGTCCTTTTGGAAAATAAAGGAATATAAGTAGAAAGCTAGTCAGCAAACAAGCAGGAAAGCTACACTTACTCAATGGCATTGTGTCAATCAGGTATGGTTGCTCTTTTTACAGTTTAAACTGAGAAATTCCTTAAAGGGATTTAAATTTTCATCCTGCCTTGTATGCTCCTAATACCTATGAAGCATTTCCTGCTTTCTCTTTTGAAATAAGAATGATAAATTGGGTAAGGTTGGTGGAACGGAGTAGCAATGTGTGTGTGATGTGTTGCTGTCATGTACATAGAACATACATTTTATGTTGTGGTAATGCAGATGTAGTTATTGTTTGACATTATTATTTCACTGCATACATTGATCACTTCTCTATGTGTGTCATTTTATTAGTGGCTCTTGAGCATCTTGATTTGGGTTTTTCTTTTTTTTTTTTTTTTGAAATGGTGATTAAAACGTATTTGACACACTTTGCAATGAGTTTCTTAAGTTGCCTAACAAATGTTATTAAGCGAATATGAAAATTAACTCATAAAATCTGTGAGTCATGTAGAATAATCTACAAAATAAAATTTCCTAATTTAAGAGCTGAGTTATTAGTATCATCTAAGAGTTATTTTATCTCTTTGATTATTGTTCTTTCAAAAATATGCTCAAGATAAGTAATAAGAGAAGAACTATGTCAGCTTTGGGAGGTTTTACAGTATTTTCAAGATGTTCTTGATTATGGCTATCACAGTAAAATACACCCAGTTATAACTTCAGCCTTTCTAGTATTAAGGAAAAATTTCTAAGGCATAACTGTAGTGTAAAATTGTAATTGTCCTCTCTAAAACTAACATAATCCTCGCACGAATCTTAGCTAAAACCCTAATACTAATGTTGAGACTAGTTAACGCTTCTTGCCCTTGGAGTAACATTTACTCTCATGCTAAAGCTAAATCCTAACCTTTCCTTAACTTTATGTTTAATATCATCATCGACACAAAACTTGGAAAACAAATAAGTTTTAATTCACATATAAATTCTGACTGGTGGTGTTTTCTCTGGGTCACTCTGTTGAGAAGGATTCTAAGGCTCAGTAAGAAAGAGTTCTCAGGTGAAATAGCATTGTCTGTCCTGATCCATGAAGAGGGAATGGCGGCGTGGGTGCCAAGCATTTACCAACCCTGTCCTAACATCAACTCTTGCCCTAAGTCTGGACTTAGCTCCCTGAAGGCAAATATTGCTGGAATATCATAAATGACAAAAGAAAAGACTTCCCTGCTTTCATCTTAATTATAATAAAAAGATGGGGCTTGAGTTCCTTACTAAGGAGTTTTCTTCCCGAGGGGATTGTAAGAATTCTTTAGGGAGGAAGAAGATAGGTGTTTTATTCTATTTTATTTTTTTCATAACTTGTCAGAATGATTCATTCATTCCCTATATATGAAAAAATATAGACAAAGGGTTGGAATTTAAAATCTCAGTGCTCTATTCTAATAAGAAAGTGAATGATTTCCAAAGAGACCACCTAACAATCATTCTGCTACCAAGGGAATACATTTTCTCATTTTATTTCTCTAGGACTTTTATTTAATACATCAAATGTGCTTAATCTCTGCCAATTGTTAATTTGACACAATCAATGGGGCATTTCACAGGATATAAGGGTCATTCGTACAGTGCAATCAATTTTTCTAAGCACAGGGGACATGATCTTCAAATAATGGTTGGGGAAATTATTTTTTAAATTGGTTTTATTAAATATTTTGAGCATAGACAAAACTCAAAAGAGTACAATGATAAATTCCCAGAAACTCTCAACCAGCTTGAACAATTATTGATCTGTGGCTAATCTCCTTTAATCAATTACATAGCTCTCCATGTATCTTAATTCAAATTTTAGCCATCGTATTATGTTATATGAACATATCTCTGTAATTTAATGACTATTTTTTAATCAGCTTTATTGAGATATATTCAAATATCATAAATTTACTAATTTAAAATGTATCCCTTGAGTTATTTTAGAGTCACCACGATCTAATTCTAGAACATTTTCACCACTCCCTAAAGAAACCCATACAAATTAGCAGTCACTCCCCATTTTACTACCACCCTCCAGCCCTAGGCAATCACTAATCTAATTTCTTCTTGTATAGATTTATCTATTCTGGGCATTTTATATAAAAAGAATCATAATATTTTGTGTTTGTGTTGCTTTCTTTAACTTAATGTAATGTTTTCAAGATTCACCCAGGTTCTACCATGTATCAGTACTTCATTCCTTTTTATTGTAAGCAATATCCCATTGCATGGATACATCACATTTTGTTTACCCATTTATCAGTTGATGGACATTTGGGTTGTTTTCATTTTTTGGCTATTAAAAATAATGCTGCTGTGAATATATAGGTACACATTTTTGTATGGACTAATATTTTTATTTCTCTTGGGTATATAACTAAGAGTAAAATTGATGGGTAATATGGTAATGCTGTTAAAAAAAAATGTTAAGAAACTTTTTGAGGAACTGTCAAACTCTTCCAAATTGGCTACACCATTTTATCTGTCCCATTTGCCTCTCTGTTCCCTGAATTTAAGAAAATATGTGGCAAAAAGAATCACTAAAATGTTTATTGAATTAAATTGATCCTTAGCTATAAAACATACAGTGTTATAGAAAATCAACTCCAGTTACTATTGTAAAATTGCAGGCCTAAAGCATACAAAATGAAGACACATTTGTGGTCATTAGATAAAATAGACAAATCTGTAAATATATACCCCGAAGTAGCTATCTTGTCATATTTCTCATGGATTTAAAGGAGATGATTGTTTAAACAGTACAAAGAAGCGTTTTAGAGAAATGTTCCATTTTTTGGATTCCATTTGTGCTTTGGTAGTTGAAAACAAACCACTGGAAAAAATGGTGGCAATGATAATAAAATTATTGAGCCTTAAATGACTTGGGTGTATGATTGTGAAAGCCCAGGGCTTTTTTTTCTCCAATAATACAAGTTAACAAAAGATGCTCTGATATGCTGCATAGTTTACCTCAGAGTTTTTAAGAGTCTATCTAAGGAAACTATCACGATGACTGAAGTATAAAGGTTTTAAATGGAATGATAGGCAAATTTTAATGATTAATCTAATTTTTCGTAATCTATGTCCCCTAACTTCGAAATTGTAGCACATTCTATACACCATCATGCGGTGGTACAGGATCAGAGAACATTTTTCAAATAAGCATAAGTTCTTACTGTTTACATTTTTTAATCTCTTTAAGTACTACTATGGGATATTAGAAAGCACTGCAGTCCCTTTACAGCTATACAAATGCTATGGGTTAAATTGTCCTAAATAGTGTGTGTCTCAACTACTGGATATGAAATGGATGCTATTTATTCCTGTAGAATATAGAGCAAGGTAAATATTAACTCAATTTTTTATTGTTACAGATAACAATAAATGTCCTTTTATTCAAATTGAGATAGTTTTAAGAACACAGCCTTCCCTTGAAGGTTAAAGACAAAATTACATTTTTTTTACAGAATATTTTCAATTATATAACTCTCAATAGGGTAAAATTCATATGTTACAAAAAGACATGTTCAAAGTTTAGAGAAAAGTTTAAAAATAGTTTGACTGGAAATTAAAAAGGGCATTTCCTTTTCTCACTTAATTAGCTAGAAACCAGTGAGTTAAGAAAAGATCTGCACCAATAAAAATCATGCCTTCCGTTGTTCTTTATATTTCTATATTCACGTGTGTGTGTGTATGTGTGTGTGTTTTATAGCTAAGGACGTATTTTATAGGACTTATAGAGAATGGGTTGCCAGACCCAGTGAAACGATGAAGTATCAGAGAGAGAGAGAGTGGAACGATTCTGGAAACATTATTAGAGCTTATTTGCAAAGCACAAGAATGAGCAATGCTGTTTGGAACTGAATTTGCTCTTTGTGCAAATTTTCTCCCTGACCTCCTGGTGGATTGTCAGTAAACTCAAGACCACTAAGTACAGCTTTGAGGGTGAGTGGATTTTTTATATTAACTGTGAAAAGTGTTGTGTTCTCCTTCAGTGTTGGAATGGGTGAAAGCAGAGGTGTCTGGAAAATCAGCCGTCAGGGTTGATTTAGTTGATCAGTCACATCTTCAGTCAATGCCTATTGAAGGTACACTCAATGCCAGCCGTTCATTATTTGGCAATGAGTGCACTGATGAGCCAGACACCATCTTAGACCTTAAGAGGCTCCTGATATGAACCTAGCTCTGGAGACACATAAGTTTACAGATAAATTAATTGCAGGAAAGAATGATAAAGTCTAATACAGCCATAGTACGATGCACCCTAGGTATACATAGTCAAGTTGCATATCCTAGTTTGGGAAATTGCTTCTCAATTAGAAAAAAAAATTAAAACCTGGTTTTATTGCATGATTTGATTTTGAAGTTCTGAATCAAACTGAATATAAATATCTACAAAATTATGAATTATGTAGTTTTCATATGTGAAAGTACCTTATGGAAAAACCATGAGCATTGATGTTAGACGCTAATACCTAGTATATCTAAGTTTGTTATTATTTAGGTGAACTTATAAAATTAATTCACCTATGTTCTCATATGCAAAGTAAAGATAATGTAAACTATACAAGTTGTTAGAATTGGACGTTGGAAGTACCTAATACAATGCCTGGTACCACCTAGTAGGCATTTGGTTATTGCAGAACTTTGCAGATCTTTTAATAAGCAAGTGTACATTGTGAATTTCAAAGAGGGGGGGTGCTGTTAATGGCAATTCCAAAACTTATTTAAAGAATATAAATGAAAATTTCTAAAGGAGTGAGTGGTCTCAGCAAGATGGTGGAGGAAGTAGTCCTAAACCTTGTTTCCTCCCACAAACACACGAATTCTGCAATAATTTAGGTATAGATTCCCTTTGTGAGAACTTAGAAACTAATTAATGTCTGGTACACTACAGGGGAATGCAAAAGCAGACACACCAAAGGCAGAGGAGAGATTTAGGACACCCTGTCAGTGGAGATTCTGCCCCAGGCACAGTACCATATGAACAAGGTGAAGATTGTATATTGAAAACTACAAAACACTGATGAAGGAAATAAAAGAAGACAAATGAAAAGATATTCTGTGTTCATGGATTAGAAGACTTCACATTATTAAAATGTCCATAATACCAAAAGTGATCTACAGATTCTGTGCAATCTCCACCAAAATTCCAGTGACTTCTCTTTTCAGAAATAGAAAATTATATATTATATATATACATATATAATATATATATATAATATATAATATATAATATACAATTCAGAAATATAATATAAATATATATATATATATATATATATATATATATAATTCCTATGGTACCACAAAAGACCACAAAGAGTCAAATTGATCTTGAACAAGAAGAACAAAGTTAAAGGCATTGCACTTTGGTATCAAAATATGTTACAAATCTACAGTCATAAAAACCGTATGGTACTGGCATAAAGACATATAGATCAGTGGAACAGAATAAAGAGCCCAGAAATAAATCCACACATACGTGGTCAACTGATTTTCAACAAGTGTGCCAAGAAAAACACAATGAGGAACGAATAGTCTCTTCAAAAAAGATGGTAAAGTTGGATATTCACATGCAAAAGAGTGAAATTGGAACTTATACCACATACAAATATTAACACAAAATGAATTAAAGACTTAAATATCTGAAAGCATAAAACTATTGGAAGAAAGTATTAGGGGAAAAGTTCATAACATTGGTCTTGGCAATGATTTCATGGATATGATACCAAAAGTACAGGTGCAAAAAACAAAAATAAACAAGTGGAACTACATCAAAGTAAAAGGCTTTTGCATGGCAAAGGAAACAATCAACAGAGAGCAGAGGAAATCTAAGTGGGTGAAAATATTTGCAAACCATCTGTTTGGCAAGAGGTTAATCTCCAAAATAGTAAGGAACTCCTACAGCTCAATAACAAAACTAATATACTGATTTAAAAAATGTGCTCAGGACTTGAAGAGACATTTCTCCAAAGAAGACATTCCAGTGGCAAATAGGTACATGAAAAACAATGCTGGAAATCACTAATCATGAGGGAAACGAAAATCAAAATCACAATGAGATATAACCTCACATTTTTCAGTATGGCTCCTATCAAAGGAAAATAAATGTTGGTAGGTATAAGGAGAAATTGGAGTACTTGCTACTGTTGGTGGGAATGCAAAATTGTGCAGCTGCTATGAAAAACAGGATGGAGGTTCCTCAAAAAATTAAAAATAGAATTATCATGTGATTCAGAAATCTTACTTCTGGGTATTTATCCAAAAACATTGAATTCAGTATCTCAAAGAGATATTAGTACTTCTATGTTTATTTCTACACAATTCACAATAGCCAAGACACGGAAACAACTTAAATGACAGATGGGTGGATAAACAAAAATGTGGTATATACATGCAGTGGAATACTACTTAGCCTTAATAAAGAACCAATTCTGTGATATGCAATGAAATGGATTACACTTGAGGACATTATGCTAAGTGAAATAAGCCAGTTCAGAAATACAATTACGATGTGGTTCCACTTGTATCAGCTTTCTGAAATAGTCAAATTCATAGAATCAAAGAGTGGAATGGTGGGTGCCAGGGATGGGCTTAAGGGAATATTAAGAGTTACTAATCAATAGGCATAAAGTTTCAGTCATGCAAGATGAATAAGCTGTAGAGATCTGCTACGCAACATTGTACCTGTAGTGAACAATAATGTATTGTGTACTTAAAAATTTGATAAGAGGGTCGATCGCACATAAAGTGTGATTACCGCAATAAAATTTAAAGAAAATAATGTTAATAAAAGAAATGCCAATTATGCATGTATCAAGTTCATAATAATTTCAAAGGTAAATTTCTATTCATTTTATTTGTCATAAACCTTTCAAAATTATTTTTCAAAAAGCAAAGTATATACAAATTGCCAGGCCTTACCTTCTAAAATGTATTTAATGAAAAAGAGAGGAACCCCATTCAATGAGAACTAATTTTAATCAGCTGTTGTAAAGATCCGAACAAACTAGAAAGTGACTCTATGTTATAAGATGACATAGTCAGAAAAAAACTCAACTATATAATAAGAAACATAAATCTAATTCTCCTGTTACACTGTTTCTTTGATTGACCTTTGTCAAGTTATTAAACCTCATGTATTATACAAATGAAAATTTAAGGACCTCAATCTAAGGTCTTTTCTAGTATTTGCATTGTGATTACAATAAAATGAAGATCAGCCCTAGGTTTTTACAAAAACCCAAGCAATCACACTGTGACAGCATTTGTCTTCTGCACTGATAATGGAACAAAATTAAAGAAATGCAAAATTTTTAAAAAATGTGATACAAACAAAAATCTTGGCCTTGTTGTCTTCTTTGCCACCTACAGGGCAAAGCAATCTGAAAGAGGATGACATCAAAACTAGTCAACCACCTCCCAGTCCCATAAGTTTTTAGAAATCTATGTAGCATGGGTGCAGTTTTCATAGGTAAATGTTTTGTAATAATTATAAACAAAAAAACAAGGCTGTATTATCTGGTGTGATACTTTATGCATAAGTAATTATACTCTGTGATATTTTACAGCCCATTTAAACATTTTATGTGTTAATATATTTTCTAAATGCTGACTTCTAAAAAAGTGGCTGTATGATATGTTGCACTTTGCTACCTCTGCAACTATTCTGAATTTTAATGTACTTCAGATATGCATTTGGAAGACAGTACTACATCTTTATTTTTTAACACATTTTAATTGGTTATAACATAAAATAAATAGATACCATCAAATATAACATAATTTTATCCTTCAGGTTTATTGTTGTTGTTGCTCTGACTTTCTCACTTTAAGTGTATACTTTCGGTATTCTATGATGACTGCTAGACAACATCTTTTGCTAATTATGACCTTCCGTGGAAGAGAAGGCAAACCCATGATCATTGTCTAACATGAAACACTAGAAAGTGATGCTGGCCGTTCAAAAACATGGGTTGCATTTTGTTTTGTTTTCGGTTTTTCCCCTATTGGTGTCAGTTTAACTGGTGTGGTCAATTGCTTAGCTTTTCCCCCAGCCAACAGTCCCAAAATAGAACCTGGTAAACAGTAGCCAATATGTCAGTCTTCCAACTTAGAAACCATTTTTAACCACAATCCAGTCAAATAAGCCCCTTCTCACACAGGAGACTCTGTGTGTTCCTCATTTCACAAATGTCAATGTCAGCTTGATTCTCTAATCTTGTCCACCCATGGTCTTTTCTTACTGCTCCTGTTAGCTATTTACCTATTTCTCCTCTGCCATAGCAACTCTATTGGGTAAGATTTCTGTAACCTCCCAAGTGCCTCAATACAGTTGTCCAGGCAGTGTTCATTGGAGCTCCATTGTCCTCCCTAAGCATGGTTGACTCTAACTCCGTCAGGACCTGGGGGTTAGCTACTGTATTGGTTTCCCAGGATGTTTCCCTTGTGGCAACCTTAGAGTAAGTGTTCAAACTCAGTGCAAAATGTTAAGTGCAAGACCTAACATACTTTTACGTTGGAGTGCTGGAGAGGTTGTGGAGAAAAAGGAACCCTCATACACTGCTGGTGGGAAAGGAAATGGATGCAGCCACTTTGGAAAGCAGTATGGAGGTTCCTCAAAAAATTAAGAATAGAATTACTGTACGACTCAGTAATCCCTCTTCTGACTATATACCCCCCAAAATATAAAAACATGTATCCGTAAAGATATATGTACACCTATGTTTATTGCAGCTTTATTCATGGTGGCCAAGATATGAAAACAACCGAAGTGTCTTTCAATAGATGATTGGATGAAGAAAATGTGGTACATATATACAATGGAATATTACTAATCCATAAAAAGATGAAATACTGCCATTTGTGACAACATGGATAGATCTTGAGATTAGCAAATTTACATTTCTTAACATGAACATTTACTATCTATGTATACTGACTGTGTGATACTTGAAAACTTTTTAACCATGTTTCTGTTCTCCATCCTGAAAAGTATGTTATAAAAGATAAACTCAAACATTCTTTCCTCCCTACTTTAGCCAGCATACCAATTATTTTTCCTCCATTTACATCCAAGCCTCTTAATATATTTGTCCTTATTTTTGTTTCCATTTCCTCACTTTTAAATCATTTTTTCAAACTAACCTTCTGAATGGGAGAAGATATTTGCCAATGATACATCTGATAAGGGGTTAATATCCAAAATTTATAAAGAACACATACAATTGAACACTAAACAAGCAAGCAAGCAAACAAACAAACAAACACAAGCAATCCATTTAAAAACTGGGCAGAGGACCTGAACAGACATTTCTTCAAAGAGGACACAGATGGCCAATAGACATGTGAAAATATGCTTAACATCACTAATCATTAGAAAAATGCAAATAAAAACCACAAGGAGATACCTCCCCACTCTTGTCAGAATGGCTATCACCAATAAATCAAAAACAAATGTTGGTGAGGATGTGGAGAAAAGGGAACCCTCGTGCACAGTTGGTGGGATTGCAAATTGGTGCAGCCGCTATGGAAATCAGTATGGAGTTTCCTCAAATATTAAAAATAGAACTACCTTATGGCCCAGCAATTCCACCTCTGGGTATTTATCTAAAGAAATTCAAAACACTAACTTGAAAAGATATTCCCTATGCTTTACTTTATATCCCCATGACTATTTTGTAACTACCAACTTGACTAGTCAGGGAGATCACTTTAAATTATATGAAAGTCTAACCACTATGCTGGTGGTTAATATAAAATGATATTGAATGTCAACTGAAATTGAAAAAAAAGGGAGGGAAGGTGAAAGGGAATAGGAGGTTCAAATTTCCAGGTATAAAACAAATAGTCATGGGGATGTAACGTACAACATAGGGAATATAGTCAATAATATTGTGACAGCATGGTTCAGTGTCAGATATTTGCTGTACTTGTGGTGATCACTTCTTTAGGTATGTAAATGTTGAATAACTATGGTGTACACTAGAAACTAATATATTATGTTAGCTATATTTTAATAAAAATCGTTTTTTAAAAAGAATAGATGTATGCACCCCTATGTTCATTGCAGCATTACTTACAATAGCCAAGATATGGAAGTAACCTAAGTGCCGATCAATGGACGATTGGATAAAAAATGTGTTACATATATACAATGATATATTACTTGACCATAAAAAAAAGTATTCTAATTGTATTTTAACATTCATTATTCCATTAAAGTTTTCTCATGAAAGTTATCAGTAAGTACTTATGGTTAAATCATGGGATTAAAAAAAATTCCCTATCTCTTTTTTCCCTCATTGCACTGTAGACCCCTCCTCCCCCATGACGTCATAAACTCTCATGCCCTAGAATGTGTGAAACTTTACATGCTGTTTAATTTCTCTCTCTCTCATTGAATCATAAGCTTCATGAAAGCATGACACAATCAATTTGATTCATAACCCCGGGTCCCAGCCCAGTGTCATGCATACAGTAGATGGGCAACACATATATATCAACTAAACTAATGAATAAATGAAAAAAAAAATAAAGAGAATCTAATAATTATGAAATGATAGTCTGTCATTGATATAATATTCTAGTTCCAGGAACCTAAATAATTTTAATATTATGCATCTCAACAAAGAACCGACGTCGTAATTATAGAGGAGAAGAAAATCGTATTCAGGTTTTTGCCTAAAAGTGGATACAGTTAAGTCTAGTTTTACAATTGTTTGAATAGAGAGAAAACTGAACCTCGGAATGAATTTATCAGTTTCCTAAACACAGTGGTAGAATGGCGAAGAACCTCTCTAGTTGATTTCCCTCCCATCTCCAACCCATGCTCCTATCAATCAAATATGTTACATAAATTTAACCCACATTCCAGTAGATGGGAGAACAACAGCAAAAACAGAGGGTTGTTGTGATTTGTTGAACTAAATCACGTCACAGACATATAGCTGCAAAGAACCTAATTGAAATTAGATATTTCTGTTTGCCAGCTGTATCTGTTATTTGCAATTAGGGGTTTAGATCTTTTTGAAACTGAGTTCCAAGATCTCCTCCCACTCTCAGGTCACTGACAGATCGGTACTTAGCAGTGGGAGGAGAACGTAGTCAACATTTCCCTTTGTGTTCTTCCTGGGCTCTCTGGGCTAAAAACTTCAGCTTCTGCTTTACAGGTGTGATTTCTGACTATATATTTAGCTACACAGAGAGAATTCCTTTTTCTAATTTGAATACTAGGTAACTTACGAATGTGGAAGGAATAGTGGTTTCTGGAGTAACCAGAGTCTGCCTCCCATGTGATTTGTGGGCTTGGACCCATGACCTTGCAGTCTTCTTTAATGAGTTTCTCGAACAAGTATTAGAAAGTGAAACAAAATTGCATTTTGGCTTTCTTCAAAATTCTACCAATTTGTTCTATGGCATAGAGTGTATAGGGAGAAATGCTCTGAATATAATAGGACTCTATTCATTCAAGATGAGAGCAGGAAAACAGTTGTGTTCACTGACTATACTTTATGTCTCTTAGATGGCTAAGAAAAGCTTTATTTGTTACATATGGAATTCATAAATATAATGGTCACTAATTAAGTGTTATTCACAAATAAAAGGAGTGTAATTCATTCTGTCCTCAACTGTATGCAAGAGGGAGAAGCACTGTACGGGAAATTAACATAAACATAAAGACAACTGTGGACTTGTCCTTGGAAATCAAACAATTGCTTACCTTCTCTTAAACACCATAGTGGTTTCTATGTCATTATAGCTGTTTTAACCATAAAACCAAAAAGAAAGAGGGACTGAATTCATTTAACTACTACTAATTTAGATCACAAGTAGACAATACCAACAGAATGAGCTATTCAATTGGTAAAATAAACAGTTAAATCTGTGTATTTTTTTCTAATGGCAAGAAATTGGTTAAATGACAGATATCGTTCTCTTCTGGGAGTTAATCCTTTGTAATACAGATGACACGGGGCCTCCCTTTCAATGGACTATGACACAGAATGTCACACACTCTCTTATCAGGGAGAAAGAAAAAACAACCCTCACATGGTTTAGCCTCTTGCATTGTTATACTAGTCAGTATGCTACACAGGGTAACATACTTTATCTCATTTAATTCTTATAATAATCATATGCAACAGGCATCACCAGTCCTGTTGTTCAAGATGAAGAAACTGAGGTTTAAGGAGTTTACATATTGACCAAGTTTGCTCATTCTATAAATCGGATTGGCAAACACATTGTCTTATTTCAAATCGGTAAGCCTGTGCTCTTTGGACTGCACCATGTTGCAACACAGAGTCAGCGTGAAGATAAAATATAGGGAAGGAGATAGAAACTTACTTAACATGAATAATTGGGTAAGGGGATAGGAAATGGAATTTGATCTAAGTGGTTTCACATGGTGTAATGTTCTAATAAGTGTTCCAGTAACTTAGTCAAAGCCTTCTGCAGAAGCTCGTGAATTGGATGTGTAGGATCAAAGTGAAAAACAGAATGAGGAAGTGATGCCTAGCATTTGTCATTGATCAACTTGTTTTGCACCTATCTTTTCTCCTTGTCTATCATATTATTTCTGCTATTAGTGTTTTCTTTTTACCTTTCTAGAAGTTCTATCTATTCTCTGAGTGTTCCTTTTTATATGGATGCTATATTTTATCTCTTTGAGAATATTATAGTTTTAAAAATGCTTTATTCTGCTCTGTGTATTGTCTTTCTTCCTAAGTCATTTGTTCTATTAGTTTTGGTCTGTATCTTTCACATTAGGGGATTTCCTCCAATGTATGTTGATCCTTGGCTGACAGTGCATACTTCACAGAAAATAATGGTCCCGTATAGGAGATGATGGGACATTTAGAATGAGGATATGGTGATAAGGGCACTCATCATGTAGACAACTCTTCTTATCTAGAGAATTATTAGACAAGGAATGGGTATTTTTATTGGAAAGTCTTCCCATACTTGAATATCTATAGGCATTCAACTTTGGGCCTATGCCCAGAGAATGATATTCTTATAGTTACATAGAAGTGGGTATGGTATAATCCTAGTTGCTTAAGGATTAACCATTGCCTGGTTTTGAGCTTAACAAAAGTAAAGGGGCTGTAGTAGCCTTCAGCATTACGTAAACTGCAAATATTATGTTATTATCAGTATGGTACTTCTTTTCCATTCTCAATGGTACAAATATCTCTATAAATAAACTCTGTAATTTTTCTAGAGTTGAGAGTAGATGGTCAGTTGGTTGAGTGGAATGGAATAAAGTATCCAGGGGATATAATTTCTATGTATGCAAATATTCTACCGTCTTCTCTTTTTAGCCCTGCCTCACATGAATGTTTCAGAGGTCGTTAGTGCTCCTAATCTGTGAAGCTTTCTGAAGTTTATCTAACCTCAGTTTTTTCTCTGTGTTGTTCTCTCCCTTTCCTCCTGATAGGCTCAGGCATCTCCTTTCTTATGTCTTCTAAGTGAGTTATTTCTCATCAATGTGATTTTTTTTTTTTTTAGGAGGGCGCAGCTCACAGTGGTCCATGGGGGGATCGAACCAGCAACCTTGGTGTTATTAGCACCACGTTCTAACCAACTGAGCTAACCAGCCGCCCCTCATCTATCTGCTTTTGGTACCTTGTAACAGAGACATGATACCTCTAAGAAAACCTAGTTTCTTTTTTTTCCTTGACACACATCTAGACTACGTTTCTAAGCCTTCCTTACAGCAATATGACTGAGTTCTTGTTATAAAACATGAAGTTGGTGATAAGTGCCATGTCCACGTTTGGCCTGTAATAGCCTCTCACGTATAGTTTTCATTCTGTTTCACTCTTCCTTACATGATAATCCATGAAGCCATATCGTAAAGATGGAGTACGGAAAGTCTTTCCATGAGTAAAACTATGTTCACATTCAAAGCCATTGAAAATAACAGAGTTCCTGTTCATTATCAAAGAGGACCATATAATGCTAGGGAAGGAAGAGCAAGCTCTAATTCCCAGGAGTCTATCTATAATTGAAGTAATATCTTTCAGCTTCATTTAGAATATTTACATTGGTGGAATTTAGTGAGAGTAAAGAGACAGGTTTTATCTTCAAGGTCATATTAAATACCAGAGAACCTGATTCAGGTAAGAGAAAAAAAATGATTTAAAAATCTTTCTTTGAAAGATTTTTTTTCTTACTGTCTTCTCATGAGACAATGTGAAGAGGTAACAAAAGATGTATGTCCTTGATGTCTATGGGACATGTCTTTATTCCTCCATACTCAGGGAGAGGAGATCACACCAAAAAGGAGACACTTGCTCCCTCCCTATAAGAGTTTGTATTGGGTGCTGTTCTTTTTCTCTCAAAGGATATTTTTTTAACAACGAACGCTAACTCATTGCCTACTTATTTCCTCTGCTAAGGGAAATTATCTAATTAAGCCTTATTCTTAATGATGATGAGTAGTGTTCTTTTCCCTCAAGGATCAGTATGAAGAACGTTGGGCATCCAAGTTCCATGCTGCAGGCCCTCCTGAACAAGGTCTCTTGGAGGTGAAAGAGATGGGATGGGGTGGGGTTAGCTCGCTCTGTTCCACCTATGACTGACGCTAGCCATTTGCTCCGGGCATCTTTGTCTTCAGCTCAACGATGTGGCAGCCAACAATGAGACTGCACATCCCAGCTACATACTCTAATCCAGGTTTGCCATAGAGATTTTGAAAGCTTACTTTAAGCTCCCATGTTGTCTTCGTTAGTTAGAACCTGTGAGGGAGAAGAAGTGAAGTCACTCCCAACTCCAACAGAATCATTAAACTTTTGTTTGTGGCCACTCCCTCATGCTAAAATCCTAGTATAGAATTTATGAAGTTACCAGATTCTTGGTAACGTTTTAAAAGAGGAAAGGCTTTCAGTGAGTGAAAACTCTATTTAGGTTCATAATCATTGATAATACACTGAGCTCCTGTTGGTTGTATAATAATAGAGGACCATAGAATGCTAGGAAAGGAACAGGCCATGAAGGTCTGTTACTGTGACTCTTGATGATCTTACATATGGGGAGAAGTTTTCATATATTGGTCGAAACCTTAGCCATGGGTAATCTCTCTGTAAATATGATAATAGATTAGACTTTCTCTTGCACTAATTCATTATAAAAGCACAGAAAAGAAACACCTGGATTATTTACTAGGGAGAACCTGATTGTTGCAAAAGCATTTTTCTTCCCACTGCCAGCCTCAAGCTCAAGTAGGCAATCAACTGAAATGTAAAATGGATGTAAACCAGATCACTTTAATAATGCACCATGCAAATAACTCCACTGTGAAATCTTTTCCTAGGTACAGACTCTCCAAGCTGCTTGAGAGGATGGAATATAACATCTACGTTGGGCTTCAGATATTAAGAAAAATAGTTGAAGGAAGGATATGCATGAGGTTGCAAGAGTTGAATATCATTGCGGTTCTTTAATTTAGTAAAACATGTGACAGGCAATGGAATTCTGAAGGAAGAAGGAAAAAGAGAAATGATGCAGATAGGCAGTGGAGATGGAGATGATAACACAGACAGTATTGAGAGTGGTAGCACAGATGATGATAGTGTTTTGTTGGGGATGAATAAAGCAACTATAGAATGCATGGGAACTGGAGAGTCATTTATATGGTAGCAGTAGAAATAGTATGGTAGGAGGTGACTTAACTCTAAAATCTCTGTGGTTCATATGAGCGTAAAGCCTCCTATCATGTCTCTAGGAAATAAGTCTTGTAAGTATTCAAACACTTCTGTGAACTAATTGCTCTTGCTTTTGGACTGCATCTTAAACACAATTTTGCTATGAGGCTTGGTGCTAAATGAAGGTGTCAAATTGCTGCATACAGTATGATATAAATTAATGATATAGAAGATGATCCGCAAAATGTCTAGTCAAAGCTTTGTTGTTTTGTGGCAAGATTTAGCATTGCTCCCTGTTTGAAATTGATTTCCTTTCAGGAATTCCTGTTTCTCAAATCAGTAATGTGAGCAAGTGTGTGGTGCCACTTTGATAATGTATAAAATGCTTCTTTTCATGACATAAAAGGTAAAAGTAAACCATGGATTATTTTTGACATCTGCGATTTAATTTTTGAGTCTTGATTTCAAATTATGACAGGAAAAAAATAGTTCAAACTAGTGCTTAGCCTCCTTGTGAGGTAGGGGTGGGCTGTTTATTTGACTACCACCAGTACTCTGTTTCTTTGGATTATGGTCAACATAAAGAAATCCATTGTGGTTCTTTTGCAAATAGAGATGGACATGAACCTCTAAAGACCTTTATCTTCCCAAAGTGTAGTTTAAAAAAGGGCAATAGCTAACATTTGCTCTTCCACCTATGAGCTGGGTACTGGTTTATTTAATTCAACCTTTACAAAAAGTTTATAAGACAGGTATTAAAATAAGCCTAACATTACTTTTGAGGAAACAGATTTAAAATAGCTTGTCAAGATCATAGACTCAGGATTTCCATTTTATTGTATCTAAAAGTAAGCTCCATATTCCCTCTTGGTACTCTTAATGAGATTAAAATGAATAATGCACAGATGTAATTGTAAGAAACCGCACAGAAAAAGATTTTATAGTGTATATCTCAAACTCATTTTGATCTTAACAGCTATCTCATTTTTATTTAATTGTTGATGAATTAATGAAGGAATTTACTGTTATCCTGCTTACTTTTTTAATTGGGTTAGGATAATTTTGGATTCTTTTGGTTTGTTTAGAGGTCACTGTCAAAATATTTAACAACCATACAGCTCCACAGTACAAACCAACCACTCAGAAGCCAGCAGCACACAATTCTTAGGTGTCTTTCACTGTTTCAGTGTGAATGTCAGTCCTGAATTTATGTTCTTTTGGTGGTTGTTGGACAATGGAGAGGCCAACACATGGTGACATGTACTGTGTTTCCCTGAAAATAAGACCTACCCGGAAAATAAGCCCTAACATGATTTTTCACGATGACGTCCCCTGAACATAAGCTCTAATGTGTCTTTTGGAGCAAAAATTAATATAAGACCCATTCTTATTTGGGGGGAAACACAGTATTTCAAGAATTTCAAGAATATCAATTTCAAGAATATTTGTAACCAGGTAAGGTTCGTTTTCTCCCCCCCGTGTTAATGAGTCTGTACTTTTTGTCACATGAAATGTGAAGAGCTTGTAAGGAAAAAAAAATTAAACAAGATTACTGAATGTGGCCCTTAAGGGCAAGATTTTCTATTTTGAGACCAGTGTTTTCATCCATAATCTCACTTTCCCTCTCTCTCCTGAAAAGATCTTGTTTTTTTTATTATGATGTGTAGTTTTTACAACAATTAGAAGGCAAGTAGACATAAATCTTGATTATATTGTGAAATGAGAAAGAGGCTCTTAACCTTTATGTAAATTGTGTGTATGTTTATATCCCTGAACTGACTTTAAACATCACATTCCCTGTTTTCATTATACCAGCAGGCATCCTGAAGCTGATGTATTTTCTCAAGATTTTGCAAACCAGCCTGGTGTCTGTCCTCGTATGTTATTCAGATTAAGCTCCCAAGGAGGTTGTGTGTTTTGGGTGGTTGGAAATAAGGTGAAATGGGAATGACCAGTTGTGAAAAGATACATCAGAGAAGGAATAAGGAGATTGGAGGTGCCAGAGAAATAAATGAAGGCCAAATTGCGGAAGAGGGGACAATCTAAGAGAGGCCAACACATATAACAAAATAGGCAATTTTGTTGTAGCGGAAAAAGCACAGGAATAGTTGTATAGGGTCCAAGTGTAACCCTTTGCTATGTTTTAGCAGTGTGTCTTTGGATAAGTAACTTAACTCCACTGATTCTCCATTTCCTCATCAGTAGAATGGAGATGACACTTGCAGAGTTCTTACCAGACTTGGTTGAAATAACATATAAGAAACATCGAACAGAGTTCTTAATGCATAGCAACAACAAATTCTAGTTGAATAATGTCCCAGACATCCTTGCTGGATCATCTCTTTTCAGTGTTATATTCTGTGTGATTTCATAGTACAAATAGTGTGAATCACAAAACAAATATCCTTTTTTTTTTTTTCCTCTGTCTCTGGTAAATGCAAATGTTTAGGTTTTCTCTTCTGTCTGCTGTCAAAATAATTGCCTGGTTGCTTGAATTCATGGTAGACAACCCCCACCACCAGTTTCTTTTCTTCTCAGAATAGGTTTCTTTTCATTTTTTCCTTTTTTTCTGTAAGTAAAGATTGTGCTCCTTTATGAATAATAAGTTTGTCTCTCTTTTGATAGACTCACTCATCTTATTTTGTCACTCTGCTAAAAGTAGATGTTAAACCATATCCTGAATGCTTATGCCTTTAAAAATAGATAAAATTAAATTTATTGGGCCTGAATTGCTTTTATGTTACATGTTACCAAAGAGATTAACCTCAGTGTGAAATTATGAATTATATTCATGTATAGAGAATCTGGGGACACACTATTACTGGCGGACTTCAAGTTTAGCTGTTCTGCCTTATTGATGGTGTAAAAATGAAATTAATTTGGAAGACACTAAATCGGACTTTGAATTTTTTTGGTGGCTTCAGATTCCATAATCTAGGGCAGTAGATCTCAAAATTGGCTGGGTATCAGAATCACCTTAGTAGTTTACCAAAACATTTGCTGGGGCCACACCCCTGGAAATTCTTATCCATTCATTCTGGGGTGAAACTCAGGTATGTATGTATATATATATGGGTTTTCTATGCAGGGAGACTGGTGTTTGGAAACCAATGATGGGTTAGAAAAGGGACAACGGAATAAAAAGTGGGACAATAAGCCAATGAAATTTATCCGTAAATTTTTGTGTGTACTGGACACAAGGAACATTTATGGGAAAGAAAAAATAAAATAAACCTGAAAAGACTAGAGATATGTTCTTAGCACTCCTGATTCACTTATTTTATGATATTCTACAAATTCTGACGTTAAAAATAAATATATCTGGGATCACTTTTCTAACCCAGACTACTCTTAGAAAACAAAATACTTCTATTTTTTGATGTGCTTATGAGCCAAACACTTTACCTTGCTGACAATTAATAAAACTGGGGTAAATAAGATGGCAGAGTAAAATGGTGCTGCTCCAATGGACAGTATTGTCAATGAAACTAGGAGATGCCAGAAGAGATGCCTACAGTTGTGGTTCTCAACCAGCTTTGATGAAACTGACTTATCCTATGAGCCAAAATTTACACCCTTCTTTGGAACAATAGATATTGGCAGTGTAATTTGGCCATGAAACTTTCTGGATACCATTGGCTATAATAGAATAGCAGAGGAGGAAGAAATACATGAGGAGGACATATGAAGACATGCCATATTTGTAGGAAGCAGTCTGTCAGTGAGGCAAAGTGATGGGGAAAATTGCTTTCTGTTGGCTGGGGAGAAATAGAGGCTAAAATAGATAACATACAAAATCTACAACCTTGTGCCTCATGAAGCTTCAAGGGGATTTTTGGAAAATTCCTCAGTCTGATATCTTGTTCCTTTCCGTAACACAAGACCCCTAGAGATGGTTTGTCTAGGGCTAACTCACACTATTCATAGATTTGAAAATAAATAGGAAAGACATCATTCCAAGATTTGTAAGGATGCTCTATAAGTCAGTGTTCAGTAGACAGAAATAAGTATTTCATCAAGGGATCAGTGACACTGTCATTATTTGCTGCAGGGCTATATTGCATCTACAAGAGTTATTGGCCAAAAGAGATTTTGTTTCCTGCCTCTGAAGCATATGACTGGTTCCTGGGACCTTTCTAAGGCTGTCACAGAAAATTCCAAAGGTGTATTTGGCAGCAGAAAGAGCAGAAACAGCAGAAATAAAAGAAATATGACCTCTAATTTCTATCTTCAAGTAATCATGTGCAAGTGCATTTGACTGGCCAAATCTAAATGTCACCTAGAATCAAGATGAACGTGAGGCTAGGAAATGTAATTTTTAAAAACATTCAAGTAAGTGATTAATGCATAAATGTACAGCTTCATGAATTACTATAAAGTAATCTTTAATTACCACTCAGAAACTCAAGGAGTTTTACAAAATATGAAAATGTGCTCATCCTTATTCATGTTGAGAGAAATATAAATTATGACTATAATACTACGGCATTTTTACCTATCAGGTCAGCAAAAAAAAAGTTTGGTGTCATTCTATTATTGCCAAGATCATGGGTAAATGCGATCAAAATTGCGGGTAGAAGTGTAAAATGGTAGAAGTCTTATAAAGGAAATTTTACAATATCTATTAAAATTAAATATGCACAGACTCACTGACCCAGTGTTTTACTCCAAGGACTTTATTCTACATATATACACACATCTGTAAGTATATTCATTTTGGTATTGTTTCTAATAGTAAAACATTGAAACGAATATTAAATGATAATCTAAAAGGGACTGGATAAAGATGTTTTTATAGTACATTGTTAAAATGGAATAGCTGTGCAAAAGAAAGAGTCACTTCTGTATGTAATGATATGGAATCATCTTCAAAATATATTAAGCACAAAAAGCAAAGTGTAGAATATTCTCCTATTGTGTATATGCAAAACATATGCAAATATGCATGCATGGAATATTTATATACTGTAGTTGTATATGTAACATACATTCTCTAAAAAAATATATTCATGAGACTAGAAGAACAGTTGTCCTCAGGAAAAAAAATAGTGTGAGTAAAGAAAAAAGTTATGACAGAGATTTCATTATCTACCGTTTTACACCATTTGACTTTTGCTTCATGAACATGTATAACCTGTTCAAAATTGATTTTTAAAATAAGTTACTTAGCTTCTAGTAACATTAGCTTTTCTTTCACTGCATACTTTTTTTTCAAGTCCTGGGCATTGTTTTAAAAAATCATATTTATTGAGATAAAATATACATGCATTATGAAATCTACTTTTTAAGTATACAAGTTCAACGATTTTTAACAAATAGAGATGTGTAACCATCACCACAATCAAGATGAAGACACTATTTCTAATATGTGTATATTTCTTTTGGGAAAATTAATCCTAGGTACATTTAAAATATGATGACAGAACAATTACAAATTATGACTCATTAAACATTCAGTCACTATGAATAACCACATTATTTTTTTTTTATTTTTGTGGGTGAAAAAATGATTAGTTTGTTTTGATCTTTCTGTATCGTTCTTTACTTAGCCTGTTATGAAGACAACTAAGAGTTGGAAGAGGGATAAAAGCATTAATAATGCATAAGAAGTCCCAAATGCTATATTTTAATATACTAATGCTTCTATAAATACTGACCTTATTCCAAAAAAAGAAAAAAAAATAGAAGTTTCAGATAACGAAAGAAACGTGGTCATGTTAGGCAAAATGATTGTTCATTGCATTTTGAGTAATTAAGCTAAATTTTCAGTAATAGTCCACATTTTTTCCAAAGTTATATTTGTTTAGCTCCATCAGCCCAAGCCTACATGCATACATAATTATTTTCTGCATTACTGCACATTAGTTAATTCTCTCCTGCCCCCGCCCCACAGTTCTTTCTTTATGTCTCACTCTTTTTCTTTCTTCACACGTCCTCTCTTCTACCCCCTGAATATGGCCTGGAGTATGAATGATTTTTTTTTAGTTCTAGGATACTCCTCCTGAAATCTCTATGCTCCTAATTCAGAAATATGACTAGAGATTTATTAGGGATAATATTGAAATTCTGCGAGCAATCTGCCTTCCTCCCCCAAGTCTCTTCTCCTCGGTTCAATTGCCTGAAAGACTATGGAAAGATGAGTTACATTTTCTCTTAGTAAAAATTTCCTTGCAATTTATGAATGATTTGTAATGGATAGACATCATTCCTTCTTTTCAATTTTTGCATCAGACAAGTGCACATTTTCCTTCTTCCCTTAATTGTAAAGTAAAAAAGAAACTGGCCAAGAAGGAACCCCAATATCTCTAATGTCTCAAGGCAAATGTTCTGCAGCATCCCGTATGTTTCATAGATTTGAGTCTTCGTTCTTCCTAAGTGGTACCACATGCTCTACTGGGTCTCCTGGGTTTCCCTCTGTATTGACCCTGCTAATTATATTTTCCCTTCTGCCATTTACTTGTAGAAATTCATTAAACATTGAAGAATGGCATTTTGTTAGGAGTTTAGGAGGGGTGGGAAAGAGGGAGGTTGATTTGTCTTCCTATCCTTTTACATAAGGTGCATATGTAAATCCTTCCTCAGGCAGAACCTAATGAATTCAAGCCATTGGACCATTACTTTCATTTCCTTTTTAGTGTCCTGGATAATATCCAAACACATGCTTATTTTAAATTAAATAGCCTTGTTATCATTAGAGTGTTTTCATAACTCTCAGACAATATATGCAGACTTTGAATGCCCTTGAAGGTAAGCTTTGACATATCTCTAAATATCAAAATGATGATCAATGATTTAAGAATTTCCAAAGCAAACTAAGAATTATGGAAATGAGTAAACGTTTGATGAGTCTTGCTACAGCCCAGAATGTTAGAGCTTGAAAGTGTAATTTGAGACCATGCAGTGCAATTTTTTCACTTTATAGATAAGTCAGTTGAGACCTAGAAATATGCAACGTAATTTTATTGTTTTATTATTTATTTATAATAAGAAAACTAGGTCTCCATATTCCCAGTCTGTTTCTTTCCACTGTAACATCTTCCTAAATCTAACTAATAGTGATAAAAATGAGATATTTACAATGTGCTCAAAGTATTTTTATTTTTTTTAAAGTACCTGATACAGTTCTTCATGGTTTTTATTCAAAATATTACTGAGAGTTAAGGAAGGTCAGTGTGTTTTTTATTTCTACTGAAATAGCAAGCAGACATAATCATGCTCATGATAATCATCCCAGAAGAATTTTTCTAGGTGGTCTAGGTATGTTATTCCATTTATATAAATCACTTTCTCATCTGTAGTCCCAGTCATTCTACATGGATAATGGGACATTATCTTCGCAAGTTTTTTTTTTTTTTTTTCTGTGAAAAGATCTCTGTGACAAATTATTTAGGACAATTTGTACTATACATCAAAGTAAGTTAAAATTATTTCTTTTAGGGTGCTAATGATCTTGAAGAAGTCAAGGGATTGTTGGTAAGAATATAATGGGAGAAGTGTTTTGCTCTGAATTGCAGTGCTTATTCAAATACGATATTCTGGGAAGGGAGGGAGGACCAAGGCTTCTCACAGCTCTTTACTGATAAGTAACAGGTGAGAATGGTGAGGCTCACTACTAAAGTAGTAAATGAACAAGATAGACTTCAATATTATTTCCGTTCTTAAATATTCCTTTGCTCCTCAGACAACTGTGAAATAACAATCAATAAAATAACACAGAAAACAGAATCAGTCCTTAGGACAGAAGCTTATAAAACAATATGATTAGAAACGCTATTAAAAGCGTTGATTCTATGTTCTAAGTTTTGCTTTCACAAATCAACTGGAATACATCTTAAAAAAAAACAAAATCTTCTTACAATTTTACTTAAATGTAGATATGAATACCTGCAGGAGGAAGGAATAAAAAGAACAAAAAATGATTTGTTGTCTATTATATGGTAGGCTCTCTGCGAGACAATTTATGTGTATGACCTTACTTAAACTCTATAGCAACCTACACAAGAAAAAAACAGTCTCAGAGAAGTCACTTAACCTACCTAAAGTCACATGGAAAAAAAAACAAGGACAGAAATAAAACTTGATCTCCAATGTGACTGACTTTAATGTTTTAATTGTTGAGGAACTTATATACGTAGATAGAGATAGATATAGATATAAATATAGACATAAATATAGAGATAGATATAGATATAAATCCCAAATGAAGGATATTTTATATATATATATAATTACAATATTTTATATATAAATACTATATATGTTTATACACACACACAGACTTTGGAATAAGAATGGTGGTTTGCTGCTTTTGCCACAAATATGAATTATCTTGGAGCTTCAAAAAATTTCAGTGCCCAAGATCTACCCACAGACATTTTAAACATGTTGTTGTGGGGTGAGCCCTAAGTATTGGCATGTTTTAAAATCCCTTAGGTCGTTCTCATGGATAACTAGTATTGAATACCACTCCCATAGCATTGGCTAGCAGATTTTAGTGTCTTCAGAATCATCGGAGAACATATTAAATCCAGAGTTTCTGGTTTATTACACTTGGGTTGGGGCTTTTTATGGACTGAATGTTTGTGTCCCCTTGAAATTCCTATGTCGAAGCCCTAATCCCCAATGTCACTTGGTGTAGGGCCTGTGAGAAGGTGATGAAGATTAAATGAGATCATAAAAATGGGACCCTAATCCAACAAGGCTGGTGCCCTAATATGAGGGAAATAGACCCCGGAGCTTTCTCTCTCCACCTTCTGAGGACAGAGCAAGTAGATGGCTGTCTGCAGGGTAGTAAGAGGGCTCTTCCCAGAAACTGAATTGATCTTGGACTTTCTGGCCTCCAGAACTGTGAGAAAATACATTTCTGTTGTTGAAGCCAACCAGTCTATGGTATTTTGTTATGGCAGCCCTAGAAGACTAAGAAAAGGCCAAGGAATGGACATTTCTACGAAATTCCAAGGTGTTCCTGATGCTACTGGTCCGGGGACCGCATTTGAAGAATGAATGGTTAACGAAATAAAAAGCTTAAATAACCAGAAGTTATTGATTGTGTTCATGCATAGATGTGTCTACAATGTGTATGGTGCTGTGATGAGATCTAGGAATTTAGAGATGAAGGAGACAAAGCCCATATAATCAAGGACCATATGGTCTTGCCATCGGGTCTAATAGCAATTTCACCTCAAAAATGCTGCGATATTGAAAAAGCCACTACAATTTGGGGTTCTCAGTTTCAGCTTCTGGAGAAAACAGTGGTGGGA
Organism: Rhinolophus ferrumequinum; assembly: GCF_004115265.2. Taxonomy (NCBI): domain Eukaryota; kingdom Metazoa; phylum Chordata; class Mammalia; order Chiroptera; family Rhinolophidae; genus Rhinolophus; species Rhinolophus ferrumequinum. The sequence goes on along the minus strand of NC_046304.1, from coordinate 31,505,479 downwards.
GATGTGGGTTAAAGAATGCTCTTGAGCTCTCCTTGGTTTAACTTGCATGATTTTAGTTTTAAGGCAAGAAGTATGGTGGGAGATAAGACAGTTGTCTAGAGGAGCAGCAAGAGGCTTAGACTGAGGTAATCTCCAGTCCTTGGACTTTCTAGGAGAGAATTTGGGCTCTCTGGGGATTTTTATAAGACTAGCAAAGTGAGCTTCAACATGTGTTTGGCTGGATTCTATTACAGAGAACTTGCTCATGTCTTCTAAATTAAATCCTCATAATCATGAGAAATTATCCTCATCTCATTAAGACTGTTTCCTTTTCCATACTATAGGAGGTCAGCAACTTCTGCTCATTTGTGGTTCCACAGTGGTGTTCATATCCTCGTGGTTTAAGAATGAGTTTATGCCATGTTTCCTTGAAGATGTAGGTTTCAGCAAATTGTCTTGTTAATAGGCATTCTGTGTAGGTTCAGTGAGTTACAACAGACTCTGTCATACCCAGAAAACCCACAGAGAAGTTTGCTCATTCATAGCACCTCGTCTACATGCAACTTTGTCTTTTATCCCTAAATAGACTGTGAGACTATTCTTCACTTATATTTTTTATAAAATATGTTATTATAGAAAAAAACACTTCTCCCTTATATTTTTACCAACAATTTATTTATTCTAGAGAGGACCAAAGATGTGTATTTAGTATGTTTTGAAATTTTGGGGTCTTCTTGTTTGATTTGTTTGATTTAGATAAATACATGAAAACATATTATTTGATTATACTACCCACTTGTGCTAGGCATTACTGATTTATGAAAGAAATCTGGCTCCAATTTTTAGTAATAAAACGAGTAAGTTCATATATAGAATGTAGACCAGCATCTTTTCAAATCATGGCACTGCAAGAAAATTAGTGAAAAGAACTGGCTGTCTTCTTCTGAGGTTTTTACTGTCAGAAAATGACAATTTTGAATGTCTTAAACTAGCTATCCTTACCTCCTAACCTCAAAAATAACGTGTTTTTTCTTCAAAAACAGTTTATTCATAAAGCAGTATAAAATTTAGTTACAAAAGAAAAGGAAAGAAAGGAAGGAAGGAAGGAAGGAAGGAAGAAAGAAAGAAAGAAAGGAAGAAAGAAAGGAAGAAAGGAAGAAACAAAGAAAAACAAAGAAAGAAACTCTATGCTGAGATGATAAGAACCTGAGAATATCTACATATGCAAAGTCAGTGAAGAATTTAATCAATCATTGTGGTGTCTATCACACAAGCATTGCTATTAATGCAAAACGTGGGGTCTTTTGAGAACTGAGTTAGCTGATCCTGGGCTACATCAGTCTGATAAATGATTGGTTGTGTATTTCACTGTTCTCCTTGAATTTAATTCACATTGGCAGGTAAAATTCTCCTTTACAAAGTGGCCAGCTAGGGAAATCACTTTGGAAGGAGCGGAAACTGCAAACTTCTTGGAGAACCTAAGAAAAATGAATCTGGGGACGACATTGGAGGCTTTGAAAAATGGATAAATTCTTGGTCCAAGAACATTGAAAATGCTATTCAAGGGCTCTGAAAAATGAGACCACTTGGGTTTGTACCAGGAGATTACTGAGGGCCACGACATTGTCTTTACCTACCTTAAAATAGCATTGTCTACTCAAGAAACAAAAACCAGAGGGTCCTCACTGTACAGACAGTTTGCCCAAGAGGAGATATTCTGCTTAATACACATGGTGAACTAAGTAGGTACAGTTGTTTTCTCTTTACTAACAAATAGACACGTTTTTATTTTTGTTTGTGTTCTTATCAGAACCTCATCTGGAAAAATTCAGGAACAATTTTGTAAGGAAATCAAAGAACCAATGTGTGGGATAATCCAACTCTGGAATCTATGGTTTTGCTTTGTTGTAAAGAGTCGACCCAATGAAATACTAAATATGCAAATATCTTCTCCCATTCAGTTGGTTGCCTCTTTGTTTTGTTGATGGTTTCTTTAGCTGTGCAGAAACTTTTTAGTTTGATACAATCCCACTCTTTTTTTGTTTGTTTGTTTTCTTTTACTTGCCTTGCCTTTGAGGTCAAATTCATAAAATCCTCTAAGAACTCAAGGTCCATAAGTTTAATACCTATGCTTTCTTCTATGTGATTTATTGTTTCAGGTCTTATGGTTAGGTATTTGATCCATTTTAAGTTAATTTTGGTATATGGTGACAGATAGCAGTCTAGTTTCATTCTTTTGCATGTCGCTTTCCAATTCTCCCAGCACCACTTATTGAAGAGGATTTCTTTTCTCTATAATATATTTTTTGTTCCTTTGTCCAAAATTATCTGCCCATATTTATGTAGGTTTATTTCTGTGTTCTTAATTCTGTTCCATTGGTCTGTGTCTGCTTTTCAGCCAATATCATGCTGTTTTGATTACTGTCGCTTTGTAGTATAAATTGAAGTCGGAAGTATCATACCTCTAGCCTTGTTCTTTTTTCTTAGGATTGCTTTTGTGATTCCATACAAATCTGATGATTTGTTGTTCTATTTCCCTAAAAAAATGCCATTGTGATTTTGATGGGGATTGCATTGAATCTGTATATTGCTTTGGGTAATATGGCCATTTTAGCTATGCTGATTCTTCCAATCCATGAACACGGAATAGCTTTCCTTTTTTTGGTGTCTTCATCAATTTCTTTTAACAATGTCTTAGTTCTGAGTGTATAGGTCCTTCACATCCTTTAAGTCTATTCCTAGGTATTTTATTCTGTTTGTTGTAATTTCAAAAGAAATTGTTTTTCTCATTTCTTTTTCTGAAATTTTATTGTTAGTATAGAGGAATGCTGGGTGTTGAACACACAATGCAACATATAGATGATGTATTATGGAAATGTACACTTGAAACCTATGTAATTTTACTAACCAATATCACCTCAATAAATTTAATTTAAAAAAAAAAAAGAAATACTGAATACACTTGTTGCCTTCCAGTGAATTGTAGAAAGTGGGAAGTACGTGTATTTCAGATTTTCAGTAAAGAAAAGGTGCCTAGAACTTTATTGATTCTCAGTCTTTTTTATTTGATATGATTAATAATACCACACTTGATTATAAATTTCAACTTTAAAAAATTGTTCAGTGGTTCAGTGAAGGTTTTTTTTTCTCTCTCCCAGATAGTTACATGTCTATTTATATTAAAGAGCTTAAATATTGCCAACTAACTTATTTTTATTAATAAAGAACTTTTGAATAGGCTCAGATAAAAGGCAACTGTTTTTAAAAGGAGCATCTATTTCTCCTAAATAATAGATTCAGCAGTTTTCTGAACATACCCTTTACATTTTATTTTGGTTTCCATTTCAAACAATTGCTAATCTAGGTTTCTCAGGACAGCACAGTGCTGAGGAAGAGGCAGAATTTAAGCAGATAGATCAGTATTGACTATTGTTAATACCGTATGGAAAAATCTGTAAGGAACAAAATGAGATTGTTTCGAGTTTATATTGGTCTCCCTGCTGAATTTCACCAGCCTTTGACTCTGGACAGCACACAATGATGAAGTAAGTAATATAACTTCAAAATGAGCTCCTGGGCAATGACTCATACAGGATATAAACCTTGCTAAAACCAGAAGAGCCAGAACAGTTATTGATGGGCGGGCTGAATATTGAGATGGTATACGGCACTGGTTTTAAAAAGTTCTGTTTCCTATCCTGTCTTCTCTTTAAAAAAAAACAAAATATGCTAGCAACGTGAAATCCTATTTGGTGGATCAAGATTCAAGACATACTGATATGCTGACAAAAAAACAATTGTTATCCTCCAAGATGATGATAGCTTCACTGCCTTAACTTGTACGTAGCCACAATAGATAACTTATCCTATGTAACACAATTTAGAAACTAGCTTAAACCAGCTCTTCTAAAACATAAATTGTCTTTGAGGGTAGATATGTATATATATCTACATATCTACATATCTACATATATATATATATATATATATATATATATATACGGTATATATATACCTTATATATATATATATATATATATATATAGTATATATATATATATATATACCTTATATCCAAAAATATTATATAGTGTATCAACTGATTATGTTACATTAGACCAAAATTTCCTGGAAAATTTGACAGGAGTTTGCATTACAAAACTAGTGTATGTAATATTGAGATATTTGTCTGGTATGAAACGATTAGAGTCATACATTTTGGTGCAGCCACCTTGATGTGGCTCACCCACACATATTTTTACTAGGATTAAAAATAAGTCATTTCATTGGGGCATTGTAAAAGAAAAGAAAAGAGAGAGAGAGAGAGAGAGAGAGAGAGAGAGAGAGAGAGAGAGAGAGAGAATACTATTTTAACAAGAGCCACCTATTGAGAGAGACCTTAGGAATGCAGTTTTAAATAAAACAAATACAGACTTTTCGTTTATGGAGTTTACCTTTTGCTGGAGAAACACACCTATGAAAAATTACATAATTATTTAATTTGTATTGTGATGCAGGCTATGAGGGAAAATTATAGATCCATTATAGGGAAGCCTGGTTTCTCCTGGGTGTCCAGGACATGTTTATTGAAAAAGTAATATTCATGCTAAACTCACAAGAATGAAGAGGACTTAACAGGGTCAAGGGTTGACGAGAGCGTTCCAAATATGGAACAGAATGTGCAAGGACCCTGAGCAGGAAGAATATGGATTTCATGGACCCTGAGACTTGAACATGGACTGAAATAAAACATTGAGGGAAGAAAGGAGCAAGAGAGATGGATGGGTCTCATGAGTGAAGCAGGTCTAGATGATACAGGAATGTGAGTCTACATTGAGGATTTTGGTCTCTGTTCTAAAAGAGATGGGTAACCATTGACCGCTTTAAAGTAAGATAGATGATTGGATTTGTGCTTTCAGTGGGGAGAGGGTCCAGCCTATTAATGAATTTCGGAAAGCTAATTGGAGCCTGGAGTAGTTTTGGCAAAGGAAGCAGAGAAGCAGACATATTTGAGTAGTAACCATCGGCAGAAATTGAATGTCAGAGTACATGGGAAAGGAAGGAGTCTTGGAGGATTGTGAGGTTTCTTTCAAGAGGTATGATATGAATGGCTGTAATACTCTTAAATAGAACTAATGTTATTTCAAAAGCAAAAATCTGTGGTGGGATGAGAGATGAGGGAAGAAATTATGAACTCAATTTTGTACCTGAGTTTGAAATCCCCATGAAATCCCCATGAAATAGTCAAGTGAGGTTGGCAAGCAGGCAGTTGGATGTGTGGGGCTGAAACTGAGAGGAGAGATTTAGACTAGAGCTACAATAAATTTACTATTACAGGTCGCTCACCCAATGCCAGGCATTCTAAAACCTTACAGGTACTAATCATTTAATCATCACAATAAGCCCTGAGGAAGCTGTTGTTATTATCTCTAGTTTGCAGAAAAGGACACTTTTCTAGTTTGCAGAAATGGAAAGCTTGAACAATTTGCTCATCATCACACCAGAACTAAATAGATAGGAAGAAAGTTAGCAGCTGGCCTGAAATCTATTCTCTCTCTTTACTCGAAATACCACAGAAAAGAAGGAACAGTAACCCAATCAGCTCTTATTGTAAATATGCTAATGACAGACTTTCTGGCAAGCATATTAGTAGTATTTACTAACTGGAGAGTCTTTATCTATGTAATGCTTTTAGGGGATTTACCTGGTCTTCCTAGGATGGCTTAATATAGACACACCTAAAATTTTATGGAACTATGAGCAGGATTCCATGGAAAACGTCACACAAACTATGTCACTATTAGAGTTGAAAATGGAGAAGTTGTGTCATTCTTTTTTATATACACATCGCTTAGATTTCACGTGGAGTACATATGGGCCTACATGTGACCAAAAAGGATGTGAGGACTTATAGTGACAGTCTGAATTTCTCCCTTCTTTTCTTGTGCCTTGTATATACTTGAACCTAGGAGTAACTTAAAATTTTTTTTTTAAATTGAAAATTAGATCAAGGAGGATTAGTTGGCAAAGAAACCTGAAAAGTAGTTATCAGAGAAATATAAGACAACAACAGGAAAATGTAGAGCCATGAAAAACAGGAAATGAAGTTGATACTGTTGATATCTTCACCAATTCCTGAGCCTTACTGAATCGCTGAACGTCCTTCCTGGCCCTGGTGTGGTCTTGAAGATAAAGCTGGGAGGCAGATGGTTAGGGAGAAAGAATAGTGAGGCTTAGAGATAAGAGTGAGGATGAGTCTCAGAGAATTGGGTAGGAGTTAGGGAGGAGGTTTGGTCAGAGATGGGGTTAAGGAGGGCTTGGTAGGTAGGCACCACCCAAATTGAGTTATATATAAGCAAAAGACATTGAATTATATATAAGCAAAAGACATGTGTACGGTACCAGTTTAATTTAGAAAAGCTCTTCAGTCATTTTAAGCAGTGTTTGCTCATTTTCTAACATTTCTCTGATATCCTGAGTGATTTGTCTCTTACGTTCACTAATTACTTTATGAACATTATAATGGTCATACTTATTTACTTTCCAATAATAATTTCAGAATGCTAATAGAATTTATTTTGCTTTCTCTTTGAAAATTAAGACTGCCTTTGAAAATTAAGACTGAAAATTAAGTAAATTAATCTGCCTTTTTGTAGTCTTCCTAATTGTAGTAATTTTGTTTGATTGAATCTATATTAGGCACTGGAGTAGAGAGAGGAAATTGTGGGTCCATAAAGAGATCCCTTGAACTTAACTGTCAATTGTATAGTCCATCCTCAATTAAATTTTTTAAAAAGTTGTTCCAATAAAATACAATGCCGTAAATAAACTTTAAAATGATGGTTTTAGAATTAAATAACATCACATAACTCAATCAAAAATAACACATTCTTCTGGTTTATAAAATTAACACAGATTCATAAAAATTCTAAAATGACATGGGAATGGATAGAGTTGAAAGTGGACATTGTAATGGGTGAAAGTCAGGGACAGTATTGTGCACATTGTCTGGTAATTAAGAAATAAAGAGCCATTTTGAAGTACCTATGTCAATACTTTATATTACAATACTTTATATCTTTTGCATAAAATGACTGTATCAAAATTGCTACATCAAAATGGCTATCATCATAAAACTCTGTGGCAAACTCCTACAGGACACCAATAGTAACCATTAAAGAAGGTTTTATGGCATACTAGTTTTGGGGGGGTGCTCTGAGAAATAAGGGTTCTGTGTTCAAATTATTTTGAGATATGTAGCACATGACCACCCTCTTGCAAATGTGCAATGCAAATGCAAATTAATGCAAATTAATATTTTAAAGATTATGAAACACATTTTTGAAGGCTGTTTAAATTGATTTATCCCAATATTTTAAAAACTAATTTGATGACAGAACTCTGAACGTGTGTGTTTGTTATTAAATGTTACTGGAATTTGCTCATGTTTATTTAGCATTTATTTTATTCAAAGCATTATGCTAAGCACTTTATATGCATGTTTCAAATGAATTTTAACCAACGTAGGTAGTAGTTACTATTATTATTGCCACTTTATACAGAGGGAAAGTGAGACATAAAACAACTCATTGCCAAAGTAATCTAGCCAACCCATTAATTTGGCCAACAAGCCTATGGGGCCAAATTCCATCTCAGGTCTAACTGAATTCATAGCTTAATTTCTTAATCATTATGCTACACTAATCTCTAATATTCTATGGAAATTTTTGCTAATTCTGATGTAGCTTTTCTGGGATTAATTTATTTCAGTGATTAATTAATAACTCAGTGATTAATTTCTAAATAGAATCATGAATCTGCCCTTCATATCTTTTTTTATTCATCTCTTTGAGATCGGCTGCTATAGTTTTATTTTAGTTTATTTCTCAAAGCATATAGCTGCTTCTGTAATTGGCCCTACAGTCAATCTATCCTCCAAATCCTTGTCAGAACATATGATTTCAAATTCCCCACTGCCACTGCCATTCCGCTGCTGCTGCCCAAGCGTCACTCAAAGTCTGGTGAAAAGTAGTTCAGGAGAATTGTCTAAATGAAATCCATTCATTCTTCTCAATATTCTCAAAAATGTCATATCTTTGGAACCCAGTGATCATAGAGTTATCTCTTTGGATCAAATGCTCTGAATTGTGTTTTAGTGTTAGGTACTACCACTGTTTGTGGTGAGGGATGTTATTAAAAGCAACTCTATAAAACTTACGGTTGTGTTTGTAGTGGAATCACCATAGCTGACATTCCTCCTTCCAAGCGATGATTTATAGTCATTGATGTACATAGTGCCTGAGAAGCCTTGTAGAAAAAAAAAAAAGAGAGAGATCTTTAATCATAATTGATGTTTACCCATAAGCAGTCTTATCTGGTGGAATTGTAGTGGGGATGCAGAAGGCAATACCAGACTGCAGGAGGATGAGAAAGGTCCTGAATAGCCATAAAAGGGAAGGAACTAGTCAACACCTGGTTTCAGCGGCTCAGTGTGACACTGGCAGATGGAATCTGCCATAATCCAGCTACCTGGACAGCAGGGCATTGGCTGGAACACTACTGACACTGTTACAATTAGGCTCGTGAATTCAGCTTACCTTTATGCAGTCCATGACAGAGCCCTGACATAGCTAGTGTCAACTCTGAGCAACCACCAGAACAGCTTTCTAAATGAAAATATGGGGGATTAGAAATACTTGAGAAAAAAACAAAACACAATCTCTGCAGGGACTGAAATGTCAATAGGAACAGAAGACCTGGAGCTACCAAGATTCATTAACATATATTTGATTGTATTATATGCGCGGGTTACGGAACCTTGAGACACAAGAATGTATTTGCATGTTGTTCACTTCAGCACCGTGTTTTCTTATAGCAAATCCACGGGGGAAACTTTCTCTTAGGTTTAACTCCAAGAGAAGTGCTTCTTCTCTAAAGGTGCTTATACAGTGTGTTTTAAAAATCCTACATTAGTAAAATTGACATTGTGGTGTGTATATAGCTCTATTAATTTTAACATGTGTATAGATTTGTGTATCCACCACTACAGTTGTAATACACGGCAGTTTCATTACCCCAAACCATTCCCTCATGCTACCATTTCATGGGTTCAGCCTTCCTTCACCCCCTAACCACTACTGATCCACTCTCTGACACCATGTTTTTGTTTTTTCAACTGTCATAAATGGAATCATACAGTTTGTGGCCTTTTGAGACTAGCTTCTTCTATCAACATCATGACTCTGAGGTTTATCCACGTTTCTGCTTTTTTATTGGTCAGTAGTATTACATTGCATGGTTCGATCACAGTTTGTATATACATTCACCCACTGAAGGACGTTGTGGGGAGTCTCTAGTTTTTGACAAGTATTAGTACAGATGCTATAAATATTTGTGTACAAGTTTTTATTTATCTAGGATAAATACCTAGGAACATAACTGCTAGATCAGGTGATAAGTGTATGTATATAAGAAAACTCACAAAACTGGTTCTGATATTGTGATTTATAATAAGCAATATATGTTTGGTCTTTGTCCTGGTTACAACAATAAAGATGTCTATTGTTACCTTAATTAGGTGACTTTTAAAAAGCACCTGAAGATAGGCGTTGGCTGCCAGGACAGACCTTGCAATTAGAGGATTAGAGCTTCCAGTGCCACGCCCTGATCTCTAGAGAGCGGAGAGGAGCTGGGGACTGAGTTCAATCCCCAGTGGCAAATAATTTAATTAGTCATGCCTATGTAACAAAGCCTCCATAAAAAACCGGAAGGGGAGGGTTTGGAGAGCTTCCTGGTTAGTGAACACACTGAGACAGAGTGGCACATGGAGAGGGTATCAAATCTCTGTCCTTTCCCCATGCTCTATGCATCTCTTCCATCTGGCTTGTTCCTGGGTTATATACTTGTATAGAACTTGGTAATCTAATAAGTGAAACGTTTCTTTTGAACTCTGTGAGCTGCTCTAGCAAATTAGTGGAAGCCAAGGAAGGAGTCTTTGGAACCTCTGATCTATAATCATTGGTCAAAGAATGGGATTTGTAAATGGCGTCTGAATTACTGGAAGGAGGTAGTCTTGTAGGACTGACCCCTTGACCTGTGAGATCTGAGGTTATCTCCACATAGATAGTGTCAGAATTGAATTAAATTGTCGCACACTCAGTTGGTGTTGGAGAATTGCTTGTTGGTGTGGGGTCCCCGCTTGCCCCCCCCCCACACACAACTGGAATTGGGAGCAAATATCTATTTACTAGTATCCAAGTGGCTGTACCATTTTGTATTCTCACCAAAGTACATGTTTTCAGTAGTTCTGCATCATTGTCCAGCACCTTGTATTGTTAATTTTGTTTTGTCTTGTTTTGTTTTTTAGCTATTATTATAGGTCAGTCATTATACCTCATTGTGGTTTACTTTATATTTCACTAATGGCTGATGATATTGAACATTTTTATGTGTTTTTTCCCATCCATATGTCTTTTTCACTACAGCATATGGCCAAATCTCTGCCCATTTTTTTTTTTAAAGGCTATTGTTTGAGTAGTTTTATTAGTAGTACAAAATTGAGAGGAAGGTACAAAGATTCCCCATATAAACCTCCCCTCCCCCACATACATAGCTTCTCCCATTATAAACATTACTGACCCGAATGGTACTTTTTTTTTTTTTTTTTTTTGTTTTACTAAGGATGAACCTACATTGACATATCATAATCACCCAAAGTCTATAGTTTACCTTAAGGTTCACTGTTGTTGTTGTGCATTCTATGGGGCAAAAGTATGACATATATCTATCATATCAGTAAAATATAGAGTATTTTCACTGCCCTAAAAAATTCTCTATGCTTTGATATTCATCTCTTCTCCTACTCAACCCGTTAACCACTGGTATAATTATTATCTCCATATTTTTCTTTTTCCAGAATGTCATTTAGTTGGAATCATATGATATGATTAATATACATTTATTATTATTAATAATATGAATATTATTCATATGCATTTAAGGTTCCTCCATGTCTTTGCATAGTTTGATAGCTCATTTCTTTTTAGTGCTGAATAATATTCCATCGTCTGCATGTGAAATGCAGACGATGGAATAATAATTCTCATTATTATTTTAATTTGCAATTCCCTGGTGATATATGATGTGGAGCATCTTTTCATGTGAGTCTTTGCCATCTGCATATAATCTTTGGTGAGGTGTCTATTAAGATCTCTGGTCCAGTTTTTAATCGGATTTTTGTTTTCTTATGTTAATTTTTAGTAGTTCTCATATTTTGGATAATATAAGAGCAATATATTACTGTTGTTTATCAGATGTGTCTTTTGTACAAATGTTTTTCCAGTCTGGCTTTTCTTTTAAGTCTCTTGATACTGTCTTTCACAGAGTAGAAGTTTTTAATTTTAATAAAATCAAGTTTATCAATTATTTCTTTCATGGATCATGCCTTTGGTATTGTATCTAGAAAGTCATTGCCATCCCCAAGGTCATCTAGGTTTTCCTATGTTATCTTCTAGGTGTTTTATAATTTTATACTTTACGTTTAAGCCTATCATCCATTTTGAGTTAATTTTTATGAAGGGTGTAAGGTCTATGTCTACATTCATTTTTTTTTTGCATGTGGATGTCCAGCACCATTTGTTGAAGAGACTATCTTTGCTCTATTGTATTGCCTTTGCTCCTTTGTCAAAGATCAGCTAACTAAATTTACGTGAATTTATTTCTAGATTCCCCATTCTGTTTCACTATTTGTCTATTAGACAAATAGATCTACTTGTCTCTTTTTCCATCAATACCCACACTGCCTTTATTGCTGTAGCTTTTTAGTAACTCTTGTCAATTGGTGGCGTCAGTCCTCCAACTTTTTTCTTTTCCTTCAATATTGCCCATTTATTTTTAGCTTTGTTTGTTTGTTTTCTTTCTATCGAGTTTTGAGAGTTCTTTAATATTTTTGGTACAAGTCTTTTGCTGAATGTGTGGTTTACATTAGTTCCCCTCAGTCCAAAATATCAAATATTTTTTTCTTTTCTAATCAAGTTTTGGGTATCATGTCTAAGACCTTTTGTCTACCTCAAGGTCATGAAGATTGTTTTTCAATAACTTTGTCTAGAAGTACAAGGCTAACTCTATGAGGATGTGATCATTTAGGCAATTTCTCTGACTGTATATTTGGTAGATACAACTCAGTAAAAGGTGGCACCTTTTAATATACTCAGGTTAATATATTCTGGTTTGCCTCCTTTTGTTCTGAATATATTTAAACCATTAAAGCACACATTTTAAATAGGGCTATTTAATTCTCTTCATGCATTGGGTCTGGAGAATAATTTATTAAGTTTTGTGTGTGCATAATTATATACACACATATATATATAATTATGCACACACAAAACTTAATAAATTATTCTCCAGACCCAATGCATGAAGAGAATTGAGTATATATATATATATATATATATATATATACTGTAGAGCTGCACTCATGCATTTATAAATATTTGAGTACCCACTATGTGACAGATTCTATGCAGGACATCAGTGATTAAAATCATAACAAAATCATTCCCCTCATGGAATATACAGTTTAGTGATATATATTCTAGGTCATTTATCATACAGATCATAATATGTCTGTGATCCATATCGTATATCCTATATATTTAATTTACATTGATCAAAAGGGAGAAAAAGAAATAATTTAAATGTTATGCGCAGTTTCTTCTCCCATTCCACTAAATGAACCTATACTCCTAAATCCTCTTGAGATAAGAGCTGTGAATCAGATATTTCTTCTATAAATTGCAGTTTCTACATGAATCTGCTGGTGCAAACATCTCCTAAGGTAATATGAGCCCAAGATTAAAAGCCATATTTTTCATGCAATATGGTTTTTAATGGTAGATAAGAACTTTATTGGCCAACTTTCTTAGAAATTTTCATGGATATATTTGATTATACTCAACATTTTACATACTAATGTAGACTCTACTCCTCATGTGCTCTGTAACTCTTTGGCTTTAATTTTATGTAGATTAAAATATCACATTTCAATAAGGGTGATAAATACATTAATAAAATGTTTTTTGTTGGCTATTTTCATATAAACACTACATTATCATCACTTTTTATACTATCAAAGTACTTAAATCCATTTTTATTCCAGAAAGGATTTGTGGCTGTGGACACAAATACTTATCACAGAATAGAATACAAATTGGAAAATATTCAAGGTAGTAGAAAATAGTGGTGAAATTGGGAAATAACTTTGGGGAAAATAAGGACAAACAAGTATTTAGTAGCATATCTTTTACAATTGTGAAATACTCTTAAAATCATTTAGGCTTTCCAAGCCCCCAATCCAAGTAGGAAATCTCTTAGTTATATGACACACAACAATGCCTAAGAACAGTATAATATTTTGCAGTGGGGTGCAAATAAATCTAAGACATATTTCTCCCATTCTTTTGCATAAAAATGTCCTAAGAATACTGATATAAACATGGACTACTAGGTAAATGCAAGACTCCAGATTATGGTGACAAAGGGTTGCCTTGTGGTAATTCTAGACTGATATTATTTTGTTATAGGAGTAGCACATTGACAGTTAAATTTTGGTTTTCTAGAAATAGTTAAGCTAGTAAGTACATTTCAAAGTGCTAGAAAACTTTTTTCTTTTCTTGTAGGATGTTTACTGTTGCTGTGACAAAAAAAAAGTTTACAATATAGTTTGTTTCATAATTGTCTTAGATTGTGCAGATGTACATCGCATACTGGAGCTGAGTATATTTCTCAATGAGCCGACAATCTAAATTAATTTTGTCCATTTACTGAGCTTTTTCTGTGTAAGTAGAAGAGAACAGAGCTATACCAAGAAAGAAGTTGAAACAGAGTATTTCCAGCGACAACTCATTTTGGAGAAGTAGGTAGCTTGAGAAACCAAGCCTTAAGAGTCGAATCTCAGTATAGTTTTCCACATTCCATTGTTGCTACCCCTACCAACAGCTTAGTCCATCTTAATACCATATATCTGTTGAGTCAATTTTTATAAATGATACATCTGTTATCTTCCGAGAGAAAAGAACACTGCTGATGGATCAATTTAATATGCATTATAATTATAAAGACATAGTCGATCCTCATTATCCCTGGAGTCCATATTTGCAAATTGAACTACTTGCTAAAATTTATTTGAAACCCCCAAATCAATACGTGCAGCACTTTCCCAGTCATTTGAAGATATGGGCAGAGTGTTGAAAATTTGAGTCACCTAACGGGCATGTTTCCACCTGAGATTGAACAAGGCAACTCTCTGCTTTCTTCTTTCAGTGCTCATATCATAAACAAGTATGCTTTGTGTGGTCTACTTAGTTCCACGTCTTTGCAAATTTGTGCTTTTTGTTGGTGAATTTTCTGTGTAAAATGGGCCTCAAGCAGAGTCCTGAAAGTGGTGCTGTGCTTAAGGAGGCTAGGATTTGCCTTACAGAGAAAATACTTGTGTTGGACAAGTGTGGTTCAGGCATGAGTTATAATGTTTAGGCCATGAGTTTAATGTTAATGAGTCAAAAATATATGTTAAATAACGTGCCTTTAAGCAGAAAAATACATTAAAGCAAAGGTCATCAATTGATCAGTTGGTGAAAATATAATGACCACAGGCTCACAGGAACCTAAGCCAATATTTGCCCTAGGAGCAATAGTTCAGTACTTGCTAATTCAGTAATAATATGTAACTATCATGAATAACAAGAATCAACTGTATATTATATCCAAATGTACGATTTTGTCAGATAAATCTATGTTCTACAATTAATAATCTTCAGTAGTGATTCTATTGATAAAATTATTTGATTTAATTGATTGATTCTAGATGTATAGAGCTTAGTTTAAACCTTCATCCAGGTGTCTAAGCAATGCATCCAACACGGATATACTTATACCTATAAGGATGATATTCCCAAACTAAAAAGTTATAGCAAGATAATTGAATAACTTCTGGCAGAAAGAAGGCACATACTAAATGTCACTTTCATTACTTCTTCCTTTTTTTATAAAAAAACACAAGACATTTGTTATTTAAAATTTATGGAACATTTTAAAATCCATACTCTTTTTTTAATTTTTAAAAATTTATTTTTAATTACCATTGACATATTAGTTTCAGGTGTACAGAACAACATAGTGATTAGACATTTATATACTTCACAGAGTGATAACCCAATAAGTCTATTACCCACCTGAGACTGTAAGTAGTTATTATAATATAATTGACTATATTCCCTGTGCTCTACTATACATCCCTATGACATTTTTTTTCAATTATAGTTGACATTCAATATTATTTTATATTAGTTTTAGGTGTATAGCAGAGTGGTTAGACATTTATATAATTTATGAAGGGATCCCCTTTATGAGTCTAGTACCCGCCTGACATTATGCATTATTTTTACAGTATCATTGACTATATTGCCCATACTGTACTTTACATCCCCATGACTATTTTGTAACTAACAGATTTGTACTTCTTAATTCCTTTACCTTTCTCATCCAGTCCCCCAACCCTCTCCCATCTAGTAACCATCAATTTGTTCTCTATATCTATGAGTCTGTTTCTGATTTGTTCATTTATTTTGTTCTTTATATTACACATATAAGTGAGGTCACATGGTGTTTGTCTTTCTCAGTCTGACTCATTTCACTTAGCATAATACCCTCTGGATCCATCCATGGTGTCGCAAATGGCAAGGTTTCATTTTTTTTATGGCAGAGTAATATTCCATTGTATATATATGTACCACAATTCCTTTATCCAATTGTCTATTAAGGGGCATTTTGTTTGCTTCCATATTTTGGCTACTCTTTTTTGAACGGAAGGTTCAGTTCCACATTATTTAACACCTTCTACCTGTCATTCTATGCAGTAGGTCCTATTGATGTATATATGAAAAAGACCAGTGACCTCTCCGGGCTCATAATGTTGTGTGTGGCAGGGTTGGGGAGGAGAGTGATAAATACATTTAATTAAAGATTTGCTACAAAGACAGAAGTTCTCTACTGTGCTTGGCAGAACCAGAGAAGAGTTCACATAGAACAGATTCTTGAGCTGATCATGAAGGATTCTATCAGCCGGGTGCAAGAGTAGAACCAAATATATGCAAAGACAAATGAATATGGGATATTGAAGTGACTGTGTGTAACTAAACTTGGTTGAAAAAGAATTCCTGCCCCCAAGAAAAGATGAATGATCATGTTTGCTTCAGCCTGCTTCTATGTCATCTATTGACAACTGCCTAGCAGGTGGCATTGACATTATAGATAACTTACATTTATTTGTGGGAACACCTTTCATGGTAACTTGAACTTCAACTCTGAGGTTGAAGAAGGAAAGGAAAAATGAGGGTCAGAGTTATATGAGTTACTCTAGGTCACACAGCTTAAAAAATATATATGATTTTGGGAACTAAAATCAAAGTTTTTTGGATTTCACATACTACTGGCAATATCAGGTACTGCTTTCCTCCCTTACTTACAAACCACCTCCTCAACATTGAGTTTTCTTAGGCTCTTCTGGTATCCTTTCAATTTTAATGGTTTCCCTTCAACCAAAAGAATATTACCAAGGGCTTCTTTTCCTTGGCAGTGACCCCTCATGAAGATATTGACCAAATTTACTTCCTCATTGAAATGTACTCTGAAGATGTAGTTCTGAATTTTAACCCTGGAATCAGAAAATAGCTCCCCTGCACATGTCTGCATGTATGTTTGCAGATATGAACAGACATTTTTATGTATTTGTGTATAAATAATCCATCTTGTTCCAGATGTGATTTCAAATTATCAATAATGCTAACATTCAATAAGACAACTTATATTAAGTTGTTTAAAAATTTGAAGAGGACTTCTTATTTGAGGAAGGATTGAGCATGTAACGTGTATATATGCTTCTTTCTGGGACCACAATAAAATAATAATAATCGACTGAAAATGCATAAATTCATAATGATGATTAGAATGGAAAGAAGGGCTGCATTGGATGAGAAATTTTAATACATTTTTGAAGACAAAAGCAGGCAAATGAGGGTTGACTGAAAAAGGTAGGACCATACTATCTAACTTATATAATATTGTAATATTCTCATATTTTCTCTTTCTCGCTTTATTTCTAGATACTCTGGCTCCTGAGTTCTCCGTTTCATTTCCGTTATTGACTAATTGTTCTATATGTCTGCATCAGAGCTATCAAATTAAAGTTTAATTTAATTTCTTTCCTGAATAATTGAATCTCATATCTAATCTTCCCTGGTTTATACATTCATTTTGCTGTAGTGCATCCTTAGTTATATTTTTTAGTTAATACATGTTTCAAAATAACTTTCTTTGACACTTCCACTAAATTGATAATATGGATATATTTAATTTTTTTTTAATTAAATTTATTAGGGTGTCAATGGTTAGTAAAATTATATAGGTTTCAAGTGTACAATTCTGTAATACGTCATTTACATATCACATTGTGTGCTCACCACCCAGAGTCAGGTCTCCTTCCATCACCATATATTGACCCCCTTTACCTCTTCTATATCTCTCATCCTCCTCCCCCTTACTGTAAGCTGAGAATAATTTTCCTCAGAACTTTAAAGGCATTGATCTGATCTAATGCCTTCTAGCATCAATGTGGTTAATAAAATATGATGTTGGTCTGATTCTTTTTAGATTGATGATGTCCTCCTCCTTCTCCTTCTTCTTTTTCTCTCTCTCTCTCTCTCTCTCTCTCTCTCTCTCATCTCTCTCGTCTCTCTCTCTCTCTCTCTCTCTCTCTCTTCTCTCATCTCTCTCTTCTCTCTCATTTTTCTCTATAAACAATGAAACCCTGTATTGTTTAAACTAAGTTGACTTACATTTCTACCACCCACAGCTGACAGTGTCCTAAATAACAGAATACCACTTCAGGTGTTAGCCAGCCCTGGCGTCATAGTGGGTATGGTCTGAAGAGTCAGTGTCCTCTCTCATTAGATCCTTCCTTAGACACAAGGACATTATAAAGGGGTAGTCAGTGGTCCTTTTCTCCCTAGCTTCCTAGAGGCACAATGGTGGGGTAGTGAGGGTTATGTTTTAAAGATTCAGTCAGCCCTGATATCATCTAAAACATGACCCTGTGCTATATAATCCTAAATAATGTGCTAAATCTTAACTAACTACCTAAAGATACAGCCCCCATAACTTTCTGAGAATACTCCAAGTATTTTGTTGTTGTGATATTCAGGAAATGAATAAAATAATAATGAAGAAACCATATAGGTTACCATAACAAAATTAAGGGGAAGGACACTTCTCTGTCACCTTAACTAATTGAGGCACTAGAGGTTAGCGTTAATGACTAAGAATGCCAGTATAGTTCAACTTTTCCTCAGTTAGTTCATAACATGCATGATTATTCGTTGAAAATTATCTCTGATAATTGAGTCTGAAATTATATGGATAGCCCACAATAAACGGTCACCTTTAATTATTTTCAAATAGATGCTTTGCCTGATTGATTTCTGTCACATTAATAAATATTGCAGACACAACACATTCATCATACTAAAGAAGGGACAGCATTTTCTTATTATTTCATCTACCAATTTCTAAATTGGTACTGTCATCAACAAAAGGTAAATAGGTTAGTGTTGTACCTCGACAGAATGGAACACAACCAGAGATCTCCTTTTCCCGTTTTAGTTCAGATAAACTCTGTGCCAGGCCAGAAGAGTAAGTCATTGTAGACGAGAGGAGGTCAGTGGGCCTCCTGGAGTTAGACGTGAGTCCCCAGGGAGAAATGTCAATACCACCGAACCATTTCTCCTAACATACTGAGTTTGTAGGGAATGTAGAGAGAAGGTTTCTAACCTAGACTTGGTGGCAGGGAATTACAGTAGGGGTGTCCTCGTGATGGGTAGAGAGGTAGTGAACTACAACAGTAAATCACAAAGAGAGAAGGAGTTTAGTGCGTCCACTTGGTGAGATGATAGATTCTGAAACCAGTCTAATTCAGCCCTTTTGGAGCTTGACTTGCAATCTGGGGAGGAACTAAAGAGTCTCTTGTAAAAGCCATGAAAATAGTAGCTCAGGTGTTTTGCAGTATGAAGTCTTCTTGATGGATTGTATCAAAAATGGTATTTTTCAGAAATTCCCTCTACAGTAGGAAAACAGTTCATTGTTTCCAGACCATATAATACATTATCTTAAGGGACAGGTTCCATCCGGCACACATCAGCTCACTTACATGCACTGCATGCTTCTACTTAGATACTGGCTGCCAACGAATTCCTGAGCTAGCATTCTGACTCTGAGGATATTGTTTCATGGTTTCAGAATCAATGAGGTCACCAGATGATGTGGAACTCAATATACTCCACATGGTAACTTTGTTACCCATTTGTACTCCATGTTCATCGCCTTGTACTAAGTGTGGTGGTGCTCAGGCCATCACCTAAGTGATTTTTTTTTTTTAAGAAATGCAAATTATTTTTCCCTACCCCAACCAAAACCAGAAATCTGGGTGTGGAGTGCAGCAATCTGTGTTTAAACAAGCCTTCTAGATGATTCTAATGCACACTAAAGTTTGAGAAACTCTATCTTACAACCTTGTTTGTTATTTATCCTTAGCTTTTTATCTGTATCTGTATTTTCCTCCAAATTTTGTTGCAAGCTTTATTAAGTATCCATTCTCTAGAAGCCCATAGTCCAATAAACTCAACCAAATTCAAATTCAATACTCCTTGTAGGTGGGAATCACACATATTTTATTTTAAATGCTACACAACATATGCCAGGAACTTTTTATTAAAAATCTAGTCACATATCAACTTAAATTATATTTTCCCCAATGAATTTGCTAGTTTGGTGGAAACTATCTACTTCTAATTTATAACTTTAAGTAAACTACATCAGACTTGACCCCTAAATGCAAGAAACTGACTGTAATATTCCTAGTAGTTATTATAAACTTTTCTACCTTGTTCCCATCCATGTTTAGTTAAATTATCATACTGTCCTAATTATTATTAGTTCTAGCCCATACTCTTTACTACTCATTCTTGATTAGTCTTGACATTTGAGACTAGTCCTTTTGACACTTGACCTCTTTCACATTGTAGATTCTTCTAGTTTTATCAGGTTTCCTCATTTTGGGGAACTTCTGGTGGGATACCCGTGTATCAGTTGGAATATGTTCGACTACAAGAAACATAATACCCCACGCACAGTGGCATTAACAATAAACACATCTGTTTATATCACATAGGAATTATCTCACAAGCTGAAACACTGCCATTTGCAACAACATGGAGATTATCATGCTAAGCTAAATAAGCCAAACAGAAAAAGTTGAGAACTGTATTACTTCACTCATATGTGGGATATAAAACTGAAAGGAACCAAGGAACAAGACAAACAAATAAAGAACAAAAACTCATAGACACAGACAGCAGTTTAGTGAGTACTAGAGGGTAAGGGGTGGGGGATGGTAGAAGAGGCTAAAGAGGGTCAAATATATGGTGATGGAAGGAGAACTGACTCTGGTTAGCACACAATATGAGGTATAGATGATGTATTACAGAAATGTACACTTGAGACCTATATAATTTACTAACCAATGTTACCCCAATAAATTTAATTTAAAAAAAGAAAAGAATTATTTCACAAGCAAGAAGCCAGAAAGGAGATAGTTTCAGGAGATTGGTTCAGCGGCTCAACAGTGATAGGACACTGTATTGTCGTCCTAGTTCTCTTGTCCTCCCTTGTAACTAAATGGCTGTGTCAAGCCAAACATTCTTACTGGGTAGTATTCCAAGTAGGAAGAACGAAGGAGGACAGAAAGAGTCCTTCCTCCTGTGTGTCTATCAAAATAAATTCCGGTAATTTCTAAGCAAACTTCCTCTTAGGTCACCTCAGTCAGAGGTGAGTTACATAATCACCTCTGGCTGAAGGGAAGCTAGAGAATGAGTAACTGTGCGATTGTTGTTGTTGTTTTCCTCTTATCCTGCATAAGGAAAGGTACACGAGATGAAAGGGCTTTAAATGGCATTTATGTGCTGCCTTATGTAAGCCTTCAGCATCCCTGGCAGCTTGGGCAAGTCTTCAAGGGGGCCAGGAGAGAATGACATCTCAACAGAAAGGAGAAAAAGGAGGCGAGAATGCAACACAAGGAAGCAGGTCCATTTGACATTTTCAAAGTGATCAAAAGGAAGACTTGAAACTGCATTTTGGTTTTAAAACTGCATTGGGTGTTTTCAATAATCCCCAATGCCTTGCATTTATTTAACATTTTGCATTTTACAAATCACTTCTATTTCATTTTCATTTTAATAGTTTTAACAATCTGCCGGGCATATATTCTCCCCACTTTATAAATGACTGAGCAACATTTAAGAGAGTTTCCTAACACGCCCTAGGCTTGACAGAGCTGAGTGTAGATCTCTAGCCTTTTGGATCTAAGCTCAGGGGACTATGTCTTATCAAATGTAATTTAAAAACAAAAGCCTATTCTGTTGAGTGGTAAAACATCTCAAAAACTGTCAGTGGAAATATGGATGTTTGTTCTTGTGAACTAATTTGCAATCACCTCCTTATTGTACCCCAGGAATCAAAAGATGAGGATGCCTGTGAATATGTATGAGAATCCATGTGAATAAATGATAATGATGTTAATAATACTGCATAACATGTATTAATCGCCTTCTGTGTCTCAAGCACTTGGTTAAGAGCAGAGCTGGGATTAGAATGCAGGATAGTCTGACTCTAAAGTACGCACTCCAAACCACTGTGCTATATTAGAATACACATGTGCTGAATATATGCTTATGTGAATGTATATATGTGTATCTCTATATTAGTTAGAATTCTTTCAATTGCAAGTGAAAGAAACCCAACTCCAACCAGCTGATGGAAAAAGGGAATTAACTGGTAAAGAGGCAAGGAGGTCTAGTGACATATCGGCTTCAAGAATCAGTGTTTAGGAGCACAGCGTTTAAAATCAGTGGATTGGGCATCATCACACTCTTTGTCTCTTGGTTCTGCTGACGCCTGTGTTTTGGCATCATTCTCTCTTCAGGGCCCCGCTTGATTAATTTCCCTATAATTTAGGTCAGTCATTGTTACCAGAGAACTAGTATATTAACACTGAGAAGGTTTGAACCATGTACCACGAGGGTCCAAGGGCGGACCCCCACAACTTCTCATGGGGAACAATGATTTTCCTCGGTTCCTGTTTTTCTTGAAAGAAAGAATTCAGTCAGAAGACAGGAGTCAAGCAAGCAGCAGATAGCAAAGTCGATTTGCAAAGCAAGTATACTCTGAACAAGGCAGGCTGGGACCCCCGCCTTGGGGCCTGTCGATGGGGTTACCCTCCTCCTCCCGTTTTCCTATTGTTCTCCTCGTTCTGCATGTCTCCTTAATCCTAGTGTGTTTGCACTAGTCCAAGTCTTGCTCTGGCTGCTCAAAGCAGGATGTTAATGATGCCACTGGGTTATCTGTACAAGCCTCCTCATTCCTCCTCCACCTGCTCATGTCCACCTTCCTACTTACTGTATTGAAATGACTATCCTACGAAAATTATACAGAATGGAAGAAATGCTGCACAGGACATAAATAGTGCATCTCCATGATATTCTACCCTTTGGCTATAAAAATACAGACATCCTCATACCCTTCACATGATTTCAAAAATTTCTTTATTTAATTTAATTAAATGAAAACCAATGTACTTATCTCTTCCCTAAAGTGGACAATTCAAAGTCATAATTAGTTTTGCCTCTAGTTCCATGTTCAGCATCTCTGGATCTAGGACAAACTTCTCTCAGTCAGATCCAAATGTGGATCATCATATTTTTCAACCTATGGCTAAATCATCGATTTAACTCCCTTTAACATACCCAAAATCATCCCATATAGAAAACGGAAGAAGTAAAACAACGACATAGCAATTGTTAGTCCACTTATTCCGGCTTTTTTTCATTAGAGTGAGTTCCTTGGTCAGCCAGTTTGTCAGTCAAACATTCCATATGCTAGAAGGAGCTTCCAATGTTTCTTGTTGGCCATTGTCATGGTTGAGAGGAACTATATGAAGGTGAGTCTTCAGGTGGCTTCACCACTATCTTATGTCATGGTTATAGTTTGGAAACTGTCTTGGGCAGCTGAACAGTCCTGAGATTTTTCTTACAAAAGCAATCAATCAAAACTCCAGTAGTCCCTCAAATTGCTTAATGGGCACCCTATTAGCAAGTGACAAACAGTAAAAATCTTGTTGATCTTTTTTAATCTGCACCCCATACTAAGGATATCTAGATTTAGCAATAGGCTTTAGTATTGCAACCAGCCTTCTGCCTAGATTTCAGTTGAAACCTCTCATGTTAGCCTGTGTCTTCGGGCAAAATTAAATAATAAACTGGAATGAAATAGCAAATGGATTCTGATTTCTTAATCAAATTTGCTTTCCAATGAATGGCATTTATGGTAAGGGAGATTAATACTTCTCTGGTGTGTGGGATATTTGAAAGAGTCATTGTTCTTTCAGCCTTCCAAACTTTTTATTGTTTTTCCTGGGTCTCAATTTTATATCTCACGATGTTTTGTCCTCCTCTGCTTTTAGTAACTTAAAGGAAGGGAAGAACAGTAAGCTCTTTCACAAAGCACTGGCTCATCTGAACCTGAATATTCTTGAACTCTGACCTGAGCAGAAAAGTCCTCTCACACATAAATCCTAGCGTCTTCACATCCTACCTTAAGATAGGACAACTTTGGCAGAAGATTTTCTGTTTTAGAACTTTGCAAGACTGTAAGAAGTTACCAATACACTGCCTAATCATCTTAAAATTACAACCTTGGTAGGTACATATATAAAGTTTTTTTTATGTTTACAAATGACTGAAAGCCTAATTAAACTCGCTTCAGGATATAAGGCAATTTATTGACTCATGTAACTGGGATGCCCAGGGTGTCTTCAAAATGGTTGAGTTCAGCGGCTCAATGTCACTAGATATTTGTCACTTTGCTGATGTCTCTTTGTAGGTCTCCATTAAATTTCTCCTGTATGTTGGCCTCTTGCTCTCCTAATGCAGCTGTAATTCTTCCATGTGTCTGGGGATGATGGCCACCTGGTGTTATAATTTCATATATATTCAACTTAGCAATTGAGGGAAAATTAATATTCTTTGCTTCTACACTGAGAAGCACTATTAATCAGGTGCTTGACTTAATTGGGTTATATTCTCACTTCTTGGACCAAACATTCAGGAGATATGACACTTAAACGTTGTTCAGGTTTGAATTCCCCTGGTGCTTGGGCAGAAAGCACTGTTTTCTCCAAACCCTTTTCCCTTTGGTGAGGGGTATGTTGCTAAATTATATTTCCAAGCTTCCCTTCCACTTAGATGGGAAAAAGTGACCGAGTTTTGGTCAATGGCCTTTGGAATAGAAACAAAGTCCATCTTTCCCAAGCCTCATCTACGTAAACCTACCAAACAGTCTTTACTCTCTTTTTCCTCATCTGCCAACTGAATAGGAATGATTTTGAGAAACTAGAAGGAAATATTCATTCCTGCATAATAATCCAGAAGGGTGCTCAGCACCCGGGGGCATCTGCGTTAGACTTGATACCAGTGTGCTTCAGGAGTTTGTGCATTGTAGCTACTAACAATGTTGATATTAACTAACTTTCTATCTCACGTAATTGATTGTCAGCTCCTTTAAAAACTCCATGAATTGGGGAAGAGGTGGTTTTCCAAAAGGCAAAATGCTAGGCAGACTGAAAAAAAAAAAAATTTACATGTAACACTACCAGATGTTTTGTGTGATTATAAATCGAAATATGTCATAGTACGTCTACATAGACCCAGTATGTGTATGTGTGTGTGTGTGTGTGTGTGTGTCTGTGGGGGTGGGTGTAGATAATCAGATGTGTCTTGAAGATCCCTCTAGAAAGAAGAGTTTGTTGCCCAGTCATTGGGCATACAGCAGGCAGCCTCCAGCTGTCAGTTCCTTCAGGGTCTACCTCAGCTGCAGAGATCTATCCCACCTAAGGTCATGCCCTGCCAGCAACAGCCCAGATTCTGTGACTGAGCAAGATGTGGGTATGTAGTCTCAGTTATTTGGCCAGATGTGGGACATTATTATGCTTCAGAGTTTCTTGCCAATCTGGCAGAGGTGTTGGTGGGCATGACCTTAGGTGGGATAGATCTTTGTTCTCTCCTTAATCCTAGTTCCTTTTCTTTCCCTTTACAGATATTGATTTCTAATAAACATCCAGAATTCTGAACTCCATCATTGCCCGCTTCTGGAGAATTCAATCTGCAGCTGTGTGTGTGTGTGTGTGTGTGTGTGTGTGTGTGTGTGTGTGTGTGTTCATGGATAGATAGATAGACAGATATTCTGTATCTATGTGTATATGTATATTCTAGAGCAAATTCATCAACATAAAACTCCTGCTTCCACCATTCACTAGATGATTATAACGTATTTCAAAGGGCTGCACTGAGATTGAAATGCATGAAAACTCAGAAGAGGGTACCTAGTGCCCAACAGATGTCAGTGATTTGCATATTAGCTGTATATGTGTATGTGTGTCTGTTGAGGAAGATTTCAGGGATATATGCCTCTTGATTTATGCAGAGCACTTCCCAGAATATAGTAATTATTGCTAAAAGCTGCCTGTTTTCCATGCTTAAAACAGATTACTGACATAACTGCCTCATTTTCATATATAATAGACTCTCTTTAATTATTTTTGACTAATATAATCATAACAACTCCAAACATAGTATTCATTTTTAACAAGCTACTCTTTATTGATGCAGCCTTTGCTGCAGATGATTTCTACAAAAGCCCATAGAAAGCTGTGTTTAAAAAGGAAATTCCACATGTTCATTCATACCAGCTCTCCTCCAACGTGGAAGGCAGCAATTTGCCACTTCCATTACGATTCTGACATCCTTGATCCTGGACACGCTGTAACAGGTGGCTACTGATTGGGAATTTCCTTCTGCCTTCTTTTTGGTTCCATTCTCTGCCTTGGAGGGTTTCCTTCCCCCTCCCCCCCACCCCCTTGAAATGCCTGCAAAAAACGAAGTCTAGCCAAATGCGGGTCTGACTTTCAAATGTCCTTTGTATTTTATGATGTTCCTTCTTCAGCCAATACCAGAGGACAATTTCATGGCATTCTCAATGACCTGTGTGCTCTGAGCCAGTTTTCACTTTTTGAATGATGCTCACATAGTCACCGATGCCTGATTCCCATGTCTCTTAAAGAGGGAGCATGGTTATCTTTTGTCTCCCCTTGACTGGGTGCTCCCAGAGAGAGGTTTCCTCTAGAAGCTAGTAATAAGTGAAATGGACTTGGGGGAGGGGGAAAAAAGAGAGAACAATGTGTCTTTCAACATGCTTCTCTGTCTTCAATTTTCAAAGCTCAAGGAGGACTTCAGTCAGACACATGACTATAGGAACCAAGTGTTTCAAGAGCTCTCAGAAGAGAATGGCATAGGGCCCAGAGATGCATCTCATTTTACACTTTCCATCCTTTTTGATAAACACTCAGCATTGGCACCTGGAGATTATTGCTGTACACACCCCTCAGCCTGTAACTATCTTTATGGTACAAAACAGGAAAGCAGATTCTATAAAATAGTATGCTGTGAAGGAGCAAACCTGCCCCTCCTCGACTAAAAGGTGTCTAATAAATTATTCTGACTGACTATTCACTGGTATTATACAGTGTTATTAATAAAAATAAGTAGCATTAGAATGCAATGGTCTTTCTAGTATATGAGGTCGGACAATTAAGTTTGTGAACTTGTTGCAACAATGTTGCTAAACTTTTTTGATATCAGAGGAATTATTCATTATGAATTTGTATCAACTGCACAAAGAGTTAACCAAGTTGACTATTTGGAAGTGCTGAAAATGCTGTGTGAAAAAGTTAGATGACCTGAACTTTTCACCAACAATTTATGGCTCTTGCATCATGACAATGCACCAGCTCTCACGGCACTGTCTGTGAGGGAGTTTTTAGCCAGTACACAAATAACTGTATTGGAACACCCTCCCTACTCACCTGATCTGGCCCCCAATGACTTCTTTCTTTACCCAAAGCTAAAGGAAATATTGAAAGGAAGACATTTGGATGACATTCAGGACATCAAATGTAATGCAACGACAGCTCTGATGGCTATTCCAGGAAAAGAGTTCCAAAATTGCGTTGAAGGGTAGACTAGGTGCTGGTCTCAGTACATAGCTTCCCATGGGGAGTACTTCGAAGGTGACCGCAGTGCTATTCAGCAATGAGGTATGGAGCACTTTTTCTAGAATGAGTTCGCAAACTTAATAATCAGACCTCCTATAAGCAAACTAGAAGCACATGTATTCACATTCATAATAGTTTAAGTTTTATGAGATGCCTTGTAGTAATAAAATTGTGAATAACTAAAATTCATTTAAAATGCTAGTAAAGAGATACGTTCATTAGACCACTCCTTCATGTCAGTGGACCCCACTGAGTAAGCATCATTAAAGTCTCCCCTCCCGTGGACATCACGTCTAAGTCAGAGTCTCCCAAAGAGCCTGACCAGTGGCAGAAGCTCTTCATCAGAGGTTTGAGCTTTGAAACAACCGATGCGAGTCTGAGGAACCATCCTGAGCAATGGGGAACGCTCCCAGACTCTGTGGTGATGAGCGACCCAAATACCAAGTGCTCCAGAGGCTTTGGTTTGTCACCTGCGCCATGGTGGAGGTGGCGGGTACAGCCATGAACATGAGGCCACAAAAGGTGGAGGGAAGAGCTGTGGGACCAGAGAGGGCTGCTGTCTCAAGAGAGGATTCTCAAAGACCTGGTGCCCACTTCACTGTAGAAAAGATTTTTGTCAGTGGTATTAAAGAAGACCCTGAAGCACATCACCTAAGAGATGATTTTGAACAGTGTGGGAACACTGAAGTGATTGACATCATGACAGACGGAGACGGTGGTGAGAAGAGAGGCTCTGCTTCTGTAGCCTTTGATAACCGTGACTCTGTAGAGGAGACTGTCATTCAGAAATACTGTGCTGTGAATGGCCACAACTGTGACGTAAGGAAAGCCCTGTCTAAGCAAGAGGTGGCTAGTGCTTCATCCAGCCAAAGAGATCTAAGTGGTTCTGGAAATTTCAGTGGTGGTCGAGGAGGTGGTTTTGGTAGGAATGACCACTATGGTCATGGAGGAAACTTCAGTGGTCGAGGTGGCTTTGGTGGCAGTCGTGGTGGTGGACGGTTTGGTGGCAGTGGGCATGGCTATACTGGATTTGGTAACGATGGAAGCAATTTTGGAGGTGATGGAAGCTACAGTGAGTTTGGCAATTACAACAGTCAATCTTTCTTCAAATTTTGGACCCATGAAAGGAGGAAATTTTGGAGGCAGAAGCTCTGGCCCCTATGGTGGTGGAGGCCAGTACTTTGCCAAACCACGAAACCAAGTTGGCGATGGCGGTTCCAGCAGTTGCAGTGGTTATGGCAGTGGCAGAGGGTTTTAATTCCTGCCAGGAAACAAAGTTTAGTGGGAGAGGAGAGCCAGAAAAGTGACAGGGAAGCTACAGGTTACAACAGATTTGTGAAGTCAGCCGAGTACAGTGGTGGCAGGGCCTAGCTGCTACAAAGACGTGTTTTGGACAATACTCATGTGTATGGGCAAACAACTCGAAGACTGTATGTGTGACTAATTGTATAACAGGTTATTTTAGTTCCTGTTCTGTGGAAAGTATAAATCATTGTAATAAAGGGTTTTAGTGTATTTTTTTTTCCTTCCTTGCATCCATGCTGTTAATTGCTAAATGTAATAGTCTGATCATGATGCTGAATAAATGTGTCTTTAAAATAAATAAATAAAATGCTAGTAAAGATGCTTGCAAAAAACTGTTGAAATATGCATATAGCTTCTACTGAATAATCCATATCCTGTAGTAAGTCTCCAGATAGTATAACATTTGAACTGTGTATATTGCAAATTGACTTGAATGGTTTTCACCAATATAATTGACCAACATCCTATGTGTATATAAATATTATATTTCCAGAAAACTATGCTGCTTTGAGCTGTAAAGGTGAATAGTTTGAACCAATTGAATTATTCAAGTGTTAAATTTATTTTGCTATGAGATAAATTACCATAATTAGTTCACAGAGTATTGAAAAAAGATGCTATCACCTTTTGCTGAGTTTTTTCTTTCCATTAAACCAATGGAAATTGATCACTACACAATGCTCATAAAACTTGGGAACATTTAATTTTTTTTTAACAAGTGTTGCACCAATTTCTCTGAAGTTCATAAATAATGTTCTCATGCAAAATTTTTGCATGCAGTAAAACCAACCAAATTCCGTGAATTCTAAACTGCACTTTTAACCTCAGAGAATCCTGACGATACAATTCCCCTTAACCTTTCTTGGATTTCAGAAAATAGTTTACTTCTTCTTTTATTTTTTCAATCTATACGTATTATTGGGTGCTAGAAACTTCTAAGCCACAGGGCTGGTATTAACAATAGCTACAAACATGAATCAGATACACATATTTTCCTCAGGGGAGCAAAGATGAGATAAAGGGGACAGACATTTTAAAAAATACCTATTGTAAGCCAGGTATGATGTTTCCTGTTTCCACATATATTGCTTGCCCATTTGGTTCTCATAACACTATAATGAGGTATCATTTTTCTTAGTTGACAAATGAGCAAACTGAATAAGTAATTTGTACAACTTTGTACATATGGTAGGCATGGAGCTAACTCCTAAAGCTCTTTTTCCCCCTTCTGTGCTAAACTCTGTGGCCTACATCTAAATAGGACAGATGAAATAAATATAGTACAAAATAGAAAATGTTAACTGCCAGAAGAGGAGCCCTGATAAAGTAATCTGAGAATTTTACAGTTTTACATTTCACACTATAATCTTTGGAGGGCAGGAAAGGAATTTGACTTATAGCTTAGAATTTAGCATTAGTTTTAGTCTTGGCTCAAACTCAAGGTGAGTTTATTATAGTGGCATGCAGTTTTCAGAGTTGAAAACATTAAGAACCACCAGATAATCATAGTATAATTTTTGAGATTATACAGCCATGTTGATATTGGGTACGTCTTCATTTTATTTAAAACAAAATATGTTCCTTTTTTTTAAAAAAAAAAAAAAATTAGCATTCTCCTTCCTTCCCTTCGAATAGGTCTTCTAAAAGTCATTTCCAAACCATTACAGCCATGAAGTATTTATAGTGGTTGGCCTCTTTTTCACGGGATGATGACAACCATAATTACAATTGTAGGTCACAACCTCTCACATATCCCTATAGCTTTAGGGGTTATAAACCCATAAAGAAGCTCCACATTTCCATTTTTATGGTACACACCAATCTTCTTACCGTGCCAGTCCTTAAGAGAGCCATAGGTAATCAAGCTTTTTCCTACAGTCAGTCAGCAGTTGTACTTTTACAAGAATTTGAAGAGACTGTTCGTATCCACAGCTGTAGCTGTCCCAAACATATCTCTATTTCTCATTTTCTACCTTTTCCCTAAACGCCATACTTATTCACTGAATGTTTACTGTGAAGCTTGCTCTCGGTCAGGCTTAGGCAATAGGTGGGTGCTGGACATCCCAGTGCCAAGCGTTCTGGAATGATGGATAAAGAAGCACAAGAAGAGGACCATAAATAAGCACTGTCTTGGTATGGCTTTGGGACCTGGCTGGTCTCAGAGAAGAAAGGTGCATGTTTATCAAATCTGAAGAGAACAGGAGATTTGTTTCTGGTCTAGTTAGGACCAGAGTCATGTTGTATCATTATAGTCACAAAGTGGTCTGCAGCTTCGAAGGCCCCTGGGAGACTATAGCCCATGAGGTGAGTGATCTGTGACAACAGGTACATCAGTGGTTTAACAACTTCTGGATGAGGTGGAGAAGTAAGAGAAACCTGGTAGGAAGGTGGCAGCAATAAGCAAATTCCTGTTGTTCAAGAATAGTAGTGAATAGCCCTTAGATCCCCAGATATATTAGGAGGAGATAGGGGATTTGTCAGGGGCTTAGGTTCTTGTGTGCGCAAGGAGAGTATATAGCATCAATGTTAATATGGGTTTATTTGCATACTAATGAAGATCTGAGCCAAAGGTTAGTCCCCATGTGTAATTATGAATTTGTTTGATTTCTTGCATAACATTCATGTTGCCTGCTATATTGTAAACTACATGAGGGCAGGGAACTTGTCCCAGATACTAATTTTCTGGCACAGAGTAGATTCTTCTTAGATGTTTGCTAGGCATCATGGTAATAGGTCCCTCTATATGAGGCATTCTCCATCAAATGTTGCAGGCAGTGGTGGAACAGTCATAATAACTATAACTCAATGAATATGGACTGTGTGCTAGAAATCATTTTAGGTCTTTACACATGTTAACTAATTCAGTCCTCATCACTGTCTTGGGAAGGAGATACATTGTTTTGACTTCTATTTCTGACATCTATTTGCGGGTGGGAAAGTTGCTTACTTTTTCTGTGCTTCAGTATCACCAAATATTACAAAGCAAAGGGAGGTGTAATACACATGCTCTAGGGTGATGACGGTGAGTCCATGAGAAGCACTGTGCCCTTTACCTGGGAGAGGCCCAGAATGATGCTCCTTTCCAGTCTTCTCTTCCTTCTCTGTGTTACCCTGGCCTCAGAGGATGATGCCTTTTTTCTATAAAGGACCATCAAAATGAAGTTATGATGTCTACCTAGAAATGACCTGTTTTATTTTCTTTCTTTCTCTCTCTCTCTCTCTCTCTCTCTCTCTCTCTCTCTCTCTCTCTCTCTCTCTCTCATACAAAGGGTGCCAAAAAAAGGTATACACATTTTAAGAAAGGAAAAAAAAACTGTATTAAAATTGTAATACTCAATATATACCGATAACAAAAGATAAATACAAGTCATGTTTGACTTCTGCAGTTACAAGAAGGGCTCAAAGTGGTTACCATCAGCATAATTTTAATACAGTTTTTTCCTTTCTTAAAATGTGCATACATTTTTTTGGCACCCTGTGTATGTGTGTATGCATGGAATGTATTATATGTATATTATATATATATGTATATATAATATATACATGTATTATATATAATATATAAAGAATATATGTATATAAAGACTATAAAGACTATATATAAAGTATATATACATATATATATATATATACATATATAACTTTTTTTGAGATTGGTTTTTTAAACAAAGGGCTTCTCAGTTTTTGGGTCAGAGTGATTCTGCATCCCTCTTGCTCTAGATTGCTTTACCCGCAATTCCCCGTTTTCCATCTCCACACAGCCCAGTACATTGGAGGCATCAAAGGTCACTGCAGAGAGTCATCCATCATTTTGACACCTTTTATGAGTTTACTGCTCCTGACGGTGATTATAGGAGAGGCTGCTTAAAAGTGATAACTGCCAGAGGCACTTGATGTTCATAGTATTGAATGATTGAAATATGTTCACGTTTGGGACAACAGAAAAAATAAAAATCGAAGAATAAAATGAAGAGGTGACAAAATGCAAAGGCAACTCTAAAAAGCAGATGCTGATGGAGAAATATTGAAATAGTGGTTTCAGGGAGAAATGAGCCTAATTACATCCTGTCCCAAAGGTGGAGTCTTATGGATTGTTTGTCTTCCATGATGCCAAACTGTCCACAAGTCAATAACCCCCTGAGTCTACTGTCGTAATATTTTGTCGCTATGACACCAAGCACCTGGGATCTGTCGAGTTCTGAACACAGGTTGTCATCACAAAATGAAATCAATGCCTTCTTGAAGGGATATTATGATTGCTAAAATAAACATAATGGGTAAACGTAAACTGATCTCTATTATCACATCAGGAGTATGAAAATGTTAAAGAATGTATATTGAGTGTGGCCTAATTACATCCAACAATAATAACTAGCATTCATTGAGGACTGAGTATGTACTGTGCCCTGTGTTAGGCGCATATACTACCTCGTCTCATGTAATCAGTACTACTGGGGAATTGATCAAGAATATTATCTTCCTCTGCCCAAGTTCAAAATCAGTTGAGATATAGTTCACAGGACGAGGGCTGATAGAAAACAAAGTATCATTTTTATTATTGGTAAAGATTACTAAATAATGTAGCTTTAGATTTGCAGCCAAAAGGGATAGTGAATGCTTAACTTAATGTAAACAAACTTCTCTCTCAGTTACTGCATGAGCTGGACAATCCAAGAAATTTCTCGAAAGCAGCAATGCCTTCCCCACTGTGTTTACAGCATAGCAGACCACAAACTAGAATATATGTCTCCTGGAGAAAAGATGACTGTGAAGACAGAAGGGACTGAACCAGGCAGGCTCATTTGCTTCTCCAAATTTTCTAATCAAATCAGACTCTCCTTTGTAAGGAAAAATAAGTGAGGAGGCAGAGAATAAATGGGAGTGTTTCTCCAGTGATTTACCCTCATTCATAGTAAATGCCAAGTTCCTTCCCTCAGTGGAAATATGAGAAGGAAGCAATAGATACCCTATCCCCAGGGCACCATATTATTACACAATTAATAATTGAGAAAACAAGCTTAAGATGTTAAGTAACTTTCTTAGTTTCACAAAACTAGTAAGTGGCAGAAAGAGACTCCTACTACATTTTTTAGCCTCCTTGGGAGGCTGAAAATGATACATTATGTTTATTTTAGCAATAATAACACCTCCTCAATTGTGACTGCTTGCAAGTAATAAATCATTTGGTATCATATATTATGGAATGTAGAAGAATTTTGAATGTATAATCTGTACATGCAAATAATATTTATAAGATTAGTATTTAATAAATAATATTAAGATTAGTACTATTGTGCAATCAATACAAAAGTCTATTTAAAAACAGAGAGTAGACATGCTCAAGTTTTTCCTTTTAATTTTTTTCCCAAACAGAATAAATTATTCAGGCAGACCAAGTAGAGAACAGTTTTCCAAGCAGAGAGAAAACAATTGGTAAGTCGCAGAAACTCAAATAATCATTCTATGCTCCAAGAATCCAAACTACTTCCATGAGGATGGGTCCAAGGGTTGTTTGCTTGTAGGATTATGTCAGGGGCTTACGAATGGAAAGCTTGAAGAGATTCAAACTGGAATGAACTTTGCAATATGTGATAAGAATTTTGAAATTCCTCCTGAAGGTCTCAGGAATTCCCACAGATTCGAAAAAGAGTGTCATACTGCATGATTTACAGTTTGGAAATATCGCTATGGCAGAAATGTGGAGGGACTGTCACAGTAGAATGTGACTGAGGATATGTTTTCCACATTATTGTGTGTGGTGCCTTAGGATTCTTCACAGGTGCTTTAGGAGCAATCACAGGACAGCTTATGTTCAATCTCTGGCCTTTAGTTCAATCAATGCAATTTTGCTTCCAGTTATGCAAAACATTGGGTTTCAAAATTATATTAAATTTAAAAACAGATTTTGAGCCATTCTAGTCTAAATGATGTTGTGTCTATGCTTTTAAAGGACCTCTCTGATCTAAAACAAAGAACTAGATAGCTTTTATATCTGTTTAATCTCTCTATCCGGATTTGACACATTTAGATTGAACTGTGCCAACAGACCCATTTTTTCTTCTTCCTAGGCATTCAGTTTAACGGTATTTCCCTGTGTCCATTGCAGTTATATGTGGCCATGTAGCCGAGTTCTGTCAAATGTATACCACTTTCAGGCCCAGCCTATACAATCCTTTCACTCCTGACTCGCTCTCTTCCTGTACCTGTCAGCTAGATATCACTGCCCAGAGTAACCTTGGACACTCAAGATTAAAAGTGGCGAATTCTCCAGTGACTTAGGTTCCCAAATAACTCCGTGAAGTACATAGAGCCTTGTCCCTGTTGCCAATAATACTTTCTGTGAACTATAAGTGAGCCTCATATTGTGCTATCACTGATATTTTTGAGTTTTTCTGTTACAGCAACAAGCATCACCTTAAATAATACATGTAACTTGGAACACTATTCCTGCAAAATCTCTGCAGCGAATATCTACCTAATTGTGAAACTTTACATGAATTCTGCTTCAAGTCAGGAAGAAGACAGTGGTGTTGTTACTTCCCCTGCTATTTAATACTCTGTGGTAAGTCCTAAGTAATGAAAAAGAACAAGTGAAGAAATAAAAAAGATAAGGATTGAAAGAGACAAAAATGCCGTTATGTTCAGATAGCATTATTCTCAACATAAAAATTCCAAAATAAAAAGCATACAAATTAACGAGCTAATGATCGTGCTTAGAAACTTTTTCTGGGTCAACATATAAAAATTAGTAGTTCTGAATTCCAATCCTGTGAAGGAATACATTTCTGTTGTTCTAAGCCACTTATTTGTGGCTGTGTTATGGAAACCCTAGGAAACTAACACACCTACCTTGCCATCCTACCAACTTCCTGAGAACTAGGCAAAAACCGAAGCTTCTCTGTTGAGTTGCAAAAAAGATTTTGTCTAATACAAGATCATACTGGAAAATTCTCCTGCCATGCCAATCTTTTAGATCCTCAAGAATAGGAGGGTAGTCAGGAGACTGCCATGGAAAATACTTCAATGAAAGAGATGCACACCTGTATCTTTGATCAAATGCTGTTATTCTGCAAAGAAAAAGTGAAGACAAGATGTGAAAGTAAAGGAAAAAAGGAGGAATTGAAGTGAACCTTTCCTTCCCTTCAACTGTTAAGTATGCCAACCTGAGACACATTTCATTTCAAGACTTAGGAAACTTTACTATTGTTTTGTGCAGTTTTTCACTGCTTTAACTCACACCAGCAAAGGAGCGACATGTAAGTAGAAACTGTCAATCAACTAAGAAAACAGTCATGGTCTCCATAGTGACCTTCACTGTTCCAGTAGGTCACCATGCATGTACGCGTAAAGGTGAGGAGTTGTTGGTAAGAATAACAAGAACCTACTGTGTCTCAAGGAATTTTGGTTTCCCAACAAATAGGTGGACGGGGGCTTATTCACCAAATTGGGCTCCAAGACCTCAAGGAGCAAGATGTAATGCTGAGTTTGGTTGACTCACACTGATTCTCAAAGCCTAGGTTTTGCATGATGGATTCAAAATATTCCTCCAGTGATTCACAAACCATGCAGGGACACATGGATATGTTATTCTCTGAAGTATAATCCATATGAGATATATTAAGAACTACAAACATATCAATGTAAAAAGATTACATCTTATCATTGAAGATCATGGTTCTCAAGCCTGATTTCCTAAAAGAATTCCTTTGGACACCCGTTAAAAATTCATATTCCTGGACTCTACCCCGGATTTAGAGTATCAGAACCCCCAAGTGGAACCTATCTGTGTTGTTAATAAAGTCCCGTTGTGTATCTGGAGATTTACCATGGCATGGATTTTCACATGGCAATCGTGAATTTGAAGAATGAAAGCGACTTTCGTAACATGGAACAGTCCTGTAGCTTTAGCACAGACTTGCCAGGTCACCTGTAAGTAAGGCTGGAAAAAGCCTTACTTGACTCTCTGTTGTATACACAGTACAAAGCTGGGTGTTTTGCCAGGCTATCTCATTAATCCTCACAGAAAGCCTATGAAAAACGGAGTAGCATTCGCCTCATTATAGAACTGAGGGAAATGAGTCATAGTTTATGTAAATAACTAGAGTGGCGAAGTACAAGTACGTGTTGGAGTTGGCATACAAATTCAAGGTTGTCAAACTGCACAGCCCATGGTCTTCTCATAATAGCCTCCAAGTTCATGGCCAAAATAGAGTTCTTATGAATGAAAATAGAACAAGAAAAAAATATACACTTCTATTTAATATGATCTGTGGGTGATCTTAGAGAGTCTCTCCCCCCACCCCTGGGAGGGGGGATATTAAAATTTAATAATGTCTAATTTTCACAGCACCGATATTACATAAGGCTTTATACTTTTCAGACCATTTTCATCTAAAATGTCTTATGAGATCCTTTCAACAAACTTCTGTGGCACATAGGGAAGAGATTATTAACTATTTTTATATATTTATAGATGAGGACAGAGTCACTGAGGGAACAAAAGACAGTTTCAAGATTGCACTGACAGTGAGAAACTCTTTAGCGTGTTTCCCTGAAAATAAGACCAAGTCTTATATTAATTTTTGCTCCATTGGGGCTTATTTTCAGGGGATGCCTTATTTTTTTCATGTACAACAATCTACATGTATTCACGTACGGTCATGTCGTCTTCTTCTGGAATATCGTCATAACGTACTAACTGCGTCCATCTGGCTGATGATCTTAACTGGGGCTTATTTTGGGGGTAGGTCTTATTTTTGGGCAAACACGGTAGTTCTTTCTGCTTCCACTATATCCCATAATATCCCCTTATCTTTTTCTGAGGAAGTCACACCCTTCCTCATTGTTTACTCCAACTTCAGCAAGTGTGGCATCTGATTTCCAGAAGCCAAAATCATGGTAGAATGGCTAAAAATGACAGTGTGATAAGAACATAGATGTGGATGTCAGATTGAGATCGGGGCTGCAGCCCTGCCAGTTTTCCAACCATATGGAAGGCTCAACTTGACGCCTTGTAGAATGGACAAGAAACAAATATATTGGAGAGTTGTTGGAAGATATAAATATAAGAGAGTTGTGGGTGATATAAATCACCCATCCCAGTGCCCTGAAATCACTCACCATACGTGCTGGTGCTAGCACAGTCGTCCGTCCCTCTCACCATTACTGTGAAGGGACCCACAGACATGTGACCAGCACAGGTAGCAGAAGGAGATCAGGAACCCAGGGAGTGTTGTTTATAACACAGAACCTTTGGCAAAGAATGAGACACGTATTTTCTTTTCTTTGGGGGGACAGAGGGAGTTTCCACTCCAGGAATGGAACTGCTCCCTTTGCGGGGAGCACTGAGCGTTTTTATAAAAACTTGAAGAGGCTTCCTTTGAATACCTTCTGTTTGGAGAGACTTGACTAACTGTTTCCTGGGGCTGGCGATGATGCCTTTTGCTTTGCTTTTCATTTTTGGCTCCACTGAGCTGAAGGGGCCAGGGGAATGCTAGTATGGGCTGGCTGCTTAGGGCTGGTCCCAGCTTCCCAGCTTAAGAAGAAATTGATAAATGAGACCTTCAGCTTTCCTTCAAATTGTCATAGCTTGATTCACCAGGGTAAGCAAAGAGGCAGGACTTCAGGCAACAGCTCCAACAAGGAAAACAAATTATGCATTTGTCTCAAACAACTTGATCTCCTTAGGGCTTGGGCACGGTGGCCAGACCACAGATAGGAAAAAAAAAAAAAAAAAAAACACCAAAAACAAAAACTAACCTTGGTTCAGTGCCTAGTTTGGACCAGTGATGTGCTTTTAATACTTTATCTTTTAACACCCATAATAAGC
Source organism: Rhinolophus ferrumequinum (assembly GCF_004115265.2). Classification (NCBI taxonomy): domain Eukaryota; kingdom Metazoa; phylum Chordata; class Mammalia; order Chiroptera; family Rhinolophidae; genus Rhinolophus; species Rhinolophus ferrumequinum. Next base: position 31,467,098 of record NC_046304.1, on the reverse strand, counting down.
CTTTAAGGGAGGTGTTTTGGTCCTGCTTTATGGCAGAGCAAACTGAGGTGAAAGAATTTCAATTTCTCAAGGACTTTCAACACGTAATTATTGAGCTTGTGTTCAAATCCGTGTCCGCGTGGCTCTGAATCAATTGTTTTCACTCTACCATGCTGCCTAGTATTATGTACGTCCCACGACTGTTGTAAATTTTCATTTGATTTAAAACTGAAATGCAACATACAGAGATAGAAAGATGTTTTAAGCAGTGTGTCTAGCCCCCTACTGGTTTTCATTATTCTCCAAGGATTGGAGTATTTTGCTTCCTTTGCACTTATGTCTCTCATCGGTTGCCCTCTGAAGACTTGCACATGGGCTGTGAATTGGACTCCTCCCACGTTTACAGTCTCACTTTCCCTTGGGACGCAAAAGCAAGGAGACCAAGTCGACAGGAACCATGGCGGGCAACTGTCTAGATGAATCTGCCCCTTTCTTCATCCTCATTGCCAGCCCCTTCTCCATACAACACTTTACAATGTGCTGCCGCTACTATTCCCTGCCACATCCACATTAGTAAGGGCATAATGAGTTTCGGGCACACACGCATCGAAGCCTTATCACATCACAGAACCACTAAGGTGGCAACGACAGAATTTATAAGAAGAAAAATGAACACAGCTCCTCGTTAGTCATCAGAAGCAAAGCTCAAGTCCCAGGCACACGTCAGGGACCCTGGTTTTCACTCATGAAATTGCTTGTGGCTCTCCACCTCAAGACTTCCGAGTGCTGTAACCTGGAGCTCCGAATTTAGCCTAATTCCAACAAATCAGTTTTACTGAGGACTAAGTTAAAATTCTCTGCATCAGGATAAGCAGTGTTTCCCTTTATGAGATTATGTATTTCCTAATTGTACTTCGGCTTTCTCTTCATGTCACTGGGTGGTCCATGTCACCTTTGCTTACCAGTTTTTGTTTTGTTTTGTTTTGTTTTTTCCTTCTCTCTATTCTAAATGTGCTTGATAGCAAAAGGGGGAAAAAAAATCTGGATTTATTTAAAATTGGCTTTAGTGCTTGCATGCCTTGTATTTAAGACATTAAAATCAGGAAATTAGATAGATGCCTGCCAGCCAAGGCAATACTTCTACCCATTACACCTCAAGACCAAATTATTTTACTTCTTGAAACAGTTTCTCTTCATTGTCTCATGCTTTGCGCAGTGACATTAAACCCAAATAGTCACTTCTTTGGCTTTACTGACAATGTATGGTTTGAATTATGGGTTGTCAATACTGTTTTTGGCAACCTTATTCTTTACTCTTTTATTTCCTGTTTTCATTTGTAATTTAATGGTGTCAGTGTCTTACCAGCATTAAAGGTTTTTTTGTTTTATCCTTTACAGTTGCTTCCATAGAAATATATATATATATTTTAATTTACAATCTATATGTAATGGAACCAAGAATAAGAATTTTCTGCTCTTACTCATCCCTTCAAAGGTCTTGTCCAATGTGGGAACCACTACCCATGTGTAGTTATTTAAATAATTTAATGTTATGAAAATAAGCAGAATTCAAATGTGAGTTCCTCAACATCCTGACTACGTAGCAAGTATTCAGTGATAACATGTGGCTCGTAGCTGTTACTTCGAATTGCAGAGAAAAAGAACATTTCCATCATCACTGCAGAAAGATCTGTTGGACAGCACTACACCAAGGGTCCTTTCCAAATGATGAAGCAACTGCTTCTTCACATAGAGTTGTAATAAGAGTCACCAAAACAAACAACCTAAAAGTCCCTACGCATCCTTATGATGAAACAGATTCATTAAATGCTCATTTATTGGACTACGGGATGTAGCATATAAAGGGGTTTTGGTGTGAATGTAATTCATATTTGTCACTGGAATTTCAATGGTCTAGTCACATGTGTATTTTCATGAGGGATCAAAGGTCCTATTAGGAAAGGGGCAGTAAAAAGGCTTTTCATCGAGAGTATATTTAGTCTGTGTAGGAGGTGGTAGAAATTGGAGGGGAGGGAACAATTTGGAATACTCTGTTGTAAGTAAAATTTAAATCCATTGAGTTGAGGTCTCCAGATGCAAGCTTCTCAGGGTAGAGGCAGTTAGTTATAAGAAAAAAAAAACACACAAAAAAACTAAAGACATGTTTATCTAGAAGTTACAGTATACTAGGGCACAAGGAGTGTACCTCTGGGATCCTTAGAACAAAATAAAACTAAAGGAAGCATAGATTCCTTCCCAATGTGTTTCTGGCACTGGCGCATCTGGGTAGCTGTATCTTTGAGAGACCATGGGGAGTAATGGCATCTAGGGAGAGAATACAGTTTCCCTTCAAACAGTAGGTCACTTGACAATCTTGGCACATCTATAGCAGCACCTAGAGGGACCTAGTGGAATAGCACCAGAGCGTGGCATGGAACAAAAAGAGGAGAGGTTCCTGCAACAGAAAGGGGTAACCACCTAGCAAAGAGGGGAAGAGATGCCAACAAAGAAATGCTGACCACTTCTCAGAGCTTATTAGTATGAAGAAAATAGGATGATATATTTTAGTTTTCAACAGAGAAGGACTATGGTGTCATACATGCACAAATATTCTTGTAGTTCCCGGTGTGGTTGACATGGACACAAAGTTTGTTAAGTTAGGGTAACATTACAAAGAATACAACGCACTCAATTATATGTATGATTGTACAATAAAGCCCCGCGAGAGGGATGAATAACTAACTGTTAAGTAAGCAATTCCCCCTTTCTCTTTGCTTTCATTATCTTTAAGCTACATGAACATTTTCAATACCAGTAAAAAATAAAGAATCCTTCAGTGATGGTATGGAGAGGGGGGCTTTACCAACTAACTCCGAACACCTAAGGGAATCAGGAAATAGATAAAATTTGGGGATTTACGAGTACATCTATAAACCAAAACTGGCTCCCTCAGCAGTCAGGGACCCATGCCTAAATATTAACCCTCTCTTTCTGCTGTCCTGCGATACTATTCATTACAAGAAATCTGCGGCTCAACTGAGTAAACCTTGGGGATCAAAATTAAAGAATTCAGCCTGAATCTGAATGAAATGGAAAAGAAGGCCCTTCCTTCTCTACTGTCCTTGAATGGAAAAAAAGTATATTTGTTTTTCTTTTTTTCTCTCCTTGACGTTGCTCCTTTGCATTGCTCCGAAGCTAGAACTCTTGTCTAGCTCTGTCCTTCATTTACTATGTGGCATAGGTCAAAAACTCTACATTTATCTCAGTGTTTTCATAGTTAATATGTAAATAGCAATCCTCAATCTATATGTAAAAATGTGAATGAGTATTTAGGGAAAAGAACCATGCAAATGATGTTTATCAAACACATACTAGGTATCTCGTCCTTTTACCAAAATATTTCTTTTAATACTACTCTCTTTTTGATAACCAGTGTTATAGTGTAATGGAAATTTGTAATATCAGTCCTCCCAGCATGTAGTTACTCTTCTTCATTTTGGGGACTGGCTGCAAAGTTAGGAGGGAGGCATGGGTCACTGTCACTATAAACTCTAGGAATTGGCATGTCAGGTGGGACTTTCCTTTGTTCCCTAGAAACTAAGGCTCAGCGACAGTACCTAGGTTTGTCCACTTGTCTACACACTTGAATCTTGAGGGAGTTACTCAAAGGTGGTGCAGAGACTGTTTGCAGTGGCTGTGGCAGAGAATCTGCAATAACATGCCATCCACCACACCACAAAAGTGTTACATGATAGGATCATGGCTGCACATGGCTTCCTTTGGTCCCTGGTCATTTTTGCCCCATCTTCCTAAGGTTTCTGGGGTTCCCTAATATCTCACCAATACATGACCCTGCTGTTGAACTTAGCTAGCAGAGTTTTTGTTTTTGTTTCTTGTCTCCAACAATTTTGATTAATCCAATAAAAATGATTCCCTATATTTTAAGGATAAGGAAACCAAGACCCTTGCGGGTGACATGCTCATCAATGCTACCGAAGTGCTCACTCAGTGTTACACAAGTGGTGGACAGGTCAGTCGAGACTTAATCCTGTATCCATGTCTCCCCAAGTGAATGCACTTTCAGTTATACTCTGACCTTTCTTTTCTTCCTCTTCCTGTTTTTTTTTTCCTTCCTTCTCCCCTCACCTCCTTTCACCATCTCTCCTTTTCATACAAATAATTTTTAATTTAAATAATGAACTCAAATTCTTATTTTTAAACAATCTAGTTTTAATCCTTAACATGTATTAAGTAAAGTTAATTCTAGATTAATATTTAGAAGTGTATAAATCCCTATTAGCTACAGAGTATCATTTCTGACATCTTCTGACACTAAACCCAACATATCGTCACCTGTCCCATAAATGATTCCAAGTTCTTTAGTTCCATCTTGGTAGGAAAGCCTAATCAACAGGAAGCTGGCAGTCCACCATCGTGTAAGTGTGTCATACCCAGATAACCCGATGACATAATGAAGGTTGGTTAGTATAAATACAAAGACCAACAATAGCATGAAGTCTTTAATCGGTTGATTCTGACTTTATTGTGAATCTCTTGAAAGACTAAAGGAGTCATTGAATGTCTTCAATTTAAACTTGAATTAGAATAAATGTGGAGGCACTTTTAGTATCCATTTTACCAGTATTTAAAAGAAATAGGAAAACTCCAAGTGTGGGGATTGCGTGATACCCAGAAAGCAAAGGCTCTAGTGGGCTTTATACCAGAATGTGTAAAACAAACAGAAAATACAAGTTCATCCTGACAGCTGCTAGAGAGGGGGAAAAAAAAAAAAAGGAAAAAAAAGTGATATGTCAACCTGTATTCACCTTTTAGCAAAGGTGTGAAGCAAAGGGGATCTATTATGAAAGCTTGTCAGAGCAGGAAGCGTTAGGGACTGGAATGTTTGTCATTCAGCCTGGCTACTATTACTAAGTGGCAGGTAGAGAAACATCTCATGCCGGTCTGGGTGGAAACAGAGATTATAAAAATGCTGAACAAGCAGGGTTTTGATTGCTGGGAGTAAACGTAGATAAAATCCAAGGCCAGCTGTTGAACAGTACATATGAATGCCTCTTGGGCATAAGTAAATGACGAGAGAGGCTGAGCTAACCTGAGAAAGGTGTGGTATTCAGTTTCCATTCAGCTGAAGAGGTAAGAAGGAAGAATAAATTGCCTTTTGCTGTTGGATCAGAATGAGGAAAATACCATTTATTTTTTATTTTATTTCACAGGAGAAAGCAAGAAGTCAGACCTCCTTGATGGTCCAGGCCTCTCTAGAGAACACAGTGCTCAGGTAAATACTTTTTAGAGCTGATCTCTGAGTAAGGTTCTCATGAGAAGGTCAACTGCTTCTCTTTGCTGAAGAAACTAGAAGATATTCAATACACATCCTGTCAGTTATCTCTCAGGTTATTTCTTTTAACTGAAAGTGGACAATAAGAGTTCTGAAACTTCCGGTGTCTAAGATTTACCGGCGGGGCTTGTTGGGATGCAGATTTTTAGGCCAACATAGCGCCCAGTAAATTGCGTCTTAGTAGATACCCCTGGAGATTCTGATTCTGTTCTAGGAACCCACTTTATTGCCATTGATAAATCCCGGGAAAGCTCTGAGGTTAAAGGGACCAGGTTTTCTACCTTTATTTCCCTCCACTGAAAGAGGTCTCCAAGAGAGTAGCTGTCTGTAGCTCACCTGTTTGTGTGTCTGTCCACCAGACACTTCCCCTTGCTTCTCTCACCTTCCCTCCCAGGTAGAGCTGCCAGAGCAGTGGCTTAGGCATGTGCAAATCTTTCACTGAGTGTCTCTACCTCTTAAGGTTATTCTGGGAACAACAATGTGCAGCCAGACTCTCAGGACCCAATTCCCGATGCTAGGACACTGGCTGGTTTGCCAAACAAGCCTGCTCAGTGACTTTGTGTTAAGAATACAGACATTCTAGACTAGGGATATCAGGTCTCCTAGGCCACTTATCATCCTCTTTCTGCTTAGACTTGACTCAAAACACTTTATAGCTACCTCTGGTAATGGCCTCTCTGCCACATGAACTGCTGTGACCGAGATATTGCCAAACTTTTTCCATTTTCCTCTTTAAATCTCCAGGACAGCAAAAGTGCCGTGGATACCCCAGTGTAACACATCCCTACATATAAGGAAACGTTTTGTTTCTCTAATGGTTTAGTTTCCAGTTCCGCAATGAGCCTTTCATCTAGCTTCATTTCAAAAATCTTGGGAAAAGTCTAGTATTGGGCAAATATGAACCACATGTCCATTTATCGGGAGAGGGTGAAGTATTTTTAACCAGGAAAAGGGCGGCAGTAGAGATATCGTTATAGGGAGTCATAATCTTAGATATCATCATGACGATTTCTGACAAGTCTCACACAGGGATTTCTGGTTAGACTGGAAGATTCTCCTGTCCTTGGTGCTTCCTTTTTCCTGTGTCACCTCCATTGGGTAAATATGGGTTCTGCAGTAGAACAGGTGCTTTCACGGGAAAGCTAGGTGTTTCTCAATTTTTTTCTTTCTAGTTTAAGATTAAAAATACATTAACTGAATACTTACTATGTGACTGGCAGTTTGCTATACTCGTAGACTGTGTAGATTATCTCATTTAATTTTCACAGTGGGAATGATGATGTTTTTCACAATTCATGAAAAAGCTTTAGCTGAGAGATTACATAACTTGCCAAAGTTCAAACAGATGATAGCTATTGGACATAACATTTGAATCCAGTTCTTCTTGATTTCAAGTCTGAAGCTCTTTCTACCTTTCTACAGTGGTTTTCTATGTGTAACACAACCACTCAACTGTAACTACTCAAGAATATTAAGCTACACCCAAGCCATTTAGTGCATGGACAGCTTGTAACCTCAGTTGCACTACACTTTCTTTGCACCTGTCCCCATCTATGGAAGATTCCTCTATCTTACGTCTCCATCAGTAGTATTTCACCTGTTCTCATTCTTCAACCACATATTTCCAGTGCCTCACAGAATCTCTTACCTTCTTGAGCATTGAACAAGCTCCTTTTGCTAACTGTATCTTTTCTGGCTTAAACCCATGATCTTAATTTTGATCCTTTCCTGATTCATTTCACAAATAATTTTTGAGCATCTCCTATAACCTCTTCTTCATCTCTTACATGCAGTTGGTCCCTGCATTTTCTTTTCTTTTGATGAAGTCTGTGTGCGTCACTCTTTGATGTGAGTACTTGATTTGACTTTTCCACTCAGTTTCTAGTTCATTTCTGCCTAGAGTCCACACCTAGACCAGCATAGTAGCCCTTGGCCAGTATCCCTGTCGTGAATATTCTTTGAGAAATTTTGCCACCATCCTCCATTAAACATCTGTGTCAATTTAGGTGCTCAATTCATACACCACCTCCTCAGGGAAGCCTTCTTTTGTCTCCCAGGAGTAAACTCGTTATTTCAAAGCACTTCATTCAATACTTTAAAACAGACTTTAAAAAGATTGCTTTAATAAAAATGTAGCAAATGGTTATATTATGGAGATCATAAACCTACTCGACAAATGAAAACCAAAAATTCCTAATAAAATCTAAATACATTCTTATGGCTTTGGATAAATTTTTCAGTGATAGCCCTATAGATGTATTAAAACATTGCAATATCTCAAATGACATAAAGTTGAAGAATATGAGCTCTGAAGACCTTTTCAGTGACTCAAAGGGTAACACTAGTCGTGTCAATGTCATTGCCATTGAAGATAAATATGAGAACAAAAAATAAGAACATTTAAAGATTAACATATGAGGTGTGACAATTAAGTTTGCGAACTTGTTGCAATGATGTTGCTAACCTTTTTTTTTTTTAAATATCAGAGGGATTATTCATTATGAATTTGTACCAACTGGACAAAGAGTTAACCAAGTTGACTATTTGGAAGTGCTGAAAAGGCTGCATGAAAAAGTTAGATGAAAATGACCTGAACTTTTCACCAACAATTCAGGGCTCTTGCATCACAACAATGCACCAGCTTACATGACACTGTCTGTGAGGGAGTTTTTAGCCAGTAAGCAAATAACTGCATTGGAACACCCTATCTACTCACCTGATCTGGCCCCCAATGATGTCTTTCTTTACCCGAAGATAAAAGAAACATTAAATGGAAGACATTTAGATGACATTCAGGACATCAAGTGTAATACGATGACAGCTCTGATGGCCATTCCAGAAAAAGAGTTCCAAATTGCTTTGAAGGGTGGACTAGGCATTGGTGTTGGTGCATAGCTTCCCAAGGGGAGTACTTGGAAGGTGACCATAGTGATATTCAGCAATTAGGTACGCAGCACTTTTTCTAGTATGCGTTCTTGAACTTCATTGTCCTCGTATATTACACATTCAATACATTAAACATGTTACAATGCAGATATGTAGGTAAATTGGTATATCCCACATCCTAAGTGAATATTTGGCTATTTCACTTACATCATTTAATCATCACATTTTTGAGTTGGCCAAAAACGGTTGCTTTTATTGTAGTTTTGTATTTTACCATAAAGAGAGTATTTTCCTTATTAGGTTATGTTTTTATTTGCACATATGTGGACTTCTGCAGTCTTGATGAAAGAATCAGTTCTTATACTCCTTGCCTTTTCTTTTTCCTAGGATAATATATGATAAACAAAAACATGTTTAACAACGAAAAATTTACTGCATGGTAAGCACTTTATGTCCATCACTTAATTTTATTTTCACAAAACCCTATGAATTAGGTTCTTTAACTATCACTGTTTCATAGGTAAGAAAACTAAACAGTGGAAATAACTCGAGGTAGGGTCCATCAGTAGTAAATTAAGAGATGAGACTAGGGCTCAGGTCTTTCTAACGGTAGAACCAAAGATTGTCTCTGTTGTGCTGTATTACTATGTCATTTATGAAACTAAAAGTCCTAAAAGAGTCCTGGAAATTTCAACCAGACTGAGATACTCTGAATATCCGACCTTACGATCAAATCTGTGTCTTCATGAGGTTTTGGATTGTCTAGCAAATTTGGAATTAACTAAATATTCTATTGGTGTTAGAGATTTTCTTGACATTTAAAACAATGCCTCTTATTATACCACTGGGGTTTCTCACTCACACACCTTCTTTAGCCATCTAGTTAAAATTTAGATGCTAATAACCAATATGTTCTTCTAATATGGCAATAGGTATGAGCCTTCAAGGATAGATAAAAAATGCTTAGCCATCTGGTACCAATACTTTTTGGTAGCAAATCCCTTTCCACAAAGATATATAATATGGGTTAGCTCTTTCACTTGCCAAATGTTATATCTTAAAATAAAAAGATGCAATTTCCTAAATATAATTGTGCCCAGTAATTGGCAATTTCAGACCTTAATTTATTGATAGATTATACTGATTAACCAGTTCTCTTAATTATTTCCAGCCTCCTGTTTTTAATAGAGGGAAAGGGTTAACCAGACAAGTCAGTTTCTCTTGCTCTTCTAGTAGCAAGTAAAGCTCCTCTAATTTTGGTCTCTCTGCAGCAATCTGTTACCTATCTCTGTCAATGAAAAAAAATAACTGAGAGCTTTAAAAATAGATTTCCAGGAAGCTTTAACTCACATTTCTAACATCATTGAAACTGTAAAGAAAAAGATTTTCTACGATTGAATTTCACACACACTACTCAGAGATCTTGCATATTTCAAACTAAATGTTATGGGAAAATAAACATCAAATCTGAGTTCTAGAAAATTCTGTGTGAGTATCTGAGCAAACATGAATACATTACCATTCTGGGTAACATATTATTGTGTTAGGGGTTATAGTGTCATGAAATTTTACAGAGCATATTAAACTCTACTTAAACAAGATGTTTATTTTTGATGTGGCTATCATTTAGTAGGTAATTATAAATCTGAGTATATTAAAACACATGGACTCAGTTACTCTCTTTTCAACCTTCTGAGTCTATTTGGGGGCAGAGAGGGAGGGGAAAGAACACGTTGGCAGTGATTTAGGTGAAGATCTGTATTGTGTGTTGGGAATTGATATTCACGTTTTATGGTTGAATGACACTCATTTTCTGTGACTAATCATCAGCTGGGTTTTGTGGCTGGGTTTCATTATGTCTATGATATCCCAAATTGGAGGTTTTACATTAGTAAATACAATGCTACTATGTTCTACATTAAGAATACAAAAGAATAAATTACATCATTTGTTTTACTGCAAAATTCTTGTGCAAGATGCCATTTGGAGAGTTATTATCTCCATCAAAAGATAAAGGGAATAATTAAGAAGAGAAACAATTTTCCAAGAGCCCATAGCTGGAGAAATATAATCACTATGTTGGCTATTGATTTTTCACCACATCACACATCTTTGAATCTATTGAATCATGAAGCACTAGGAAGAGCCCCAGGTTTACATCTAACTCCTGATATTGCCATTGCCAGCTTATGGCAACTTAACTTTCTCAGCTGGCATCTTCATCTGTAACATGGGATGGTGATATCTCTATCACGTGGCATATAAATTAAAAGAAGTAGCTTGGGAAAGTGTGCACACAGTGCTTAGCAAAGGGCAGGCACCCAGCAAAGGTTGAATTTAATTGTATGAAAACTCAAGACTTACTAAATTTACCTTACTAGACACAACTTTCCCAAAGTGCAAATATGCAAAGTGCAAAGTGTCCTATTTGGGCAACAGGAAAACAGAGGGTTTCACAGGGAAGGGTGTCAATATCCCTTATGCAGATTGAACATATCCTCATCATGTCAGGGAAGAATTCTGTACTATGAGGATTTTTCTGCCTTCTGTCCCTTATCCCCCCAGCCTGAAAACTATGATATTTCAGAGCACTCCCATACCTCCACTGCCAAAATTACAGTCTAAAGGATCACAGTCAATGTCACAGCCACCTGTAGTCAACCTCATGTGTGGAATGACACAAAAACTTCCAGAGAAAATAAAGCTGTCTTCTGAAATACACTCCATGTCCTACCACCTAGTCTTCCTAAGTCCCGCCTTTCCTGGTCAGGCTCTGAATGACCCGTGTCAGGAAGCTCCTAGGGAGCACATGTCAAGTAAGCCACAGGATCACTGACTGCTGAGTTGCCCCTAGGACAGAGACACAACACCGACCATGAGGGGAACATGAGGGGAAGGCCATTTTCCCGATGAACATGCCAATGAGAATATATCCTCCTGCGAAGATTAATCCATCATGAATTCCAGCTGTGATGATAGTGATGTCAAGGCTCAGAGTACTAAAAACAAGCATTTCACTGTGTAATGTATTTTTTATTTTAACTGTATTTGCTCATGCGTCTTCAATGATCATCAACTTCCATTCTTAGCTTGAGTCTTACTCTTCCCTCCTATCTTACCCAACAGAGACTTGTGCACAAGTCGTTTATCTGGACACTGGTCCCAGGAAGTACAAGTGAGGATGTGGGGCTAATGGGACCAGAAAGAGCGAGAATACAGTAAAGGGTTTTTCAGTGAGTAGGTTACCATGATAAGCTCCATCCCTCTGGGGAACCTCCGAGGAACTGAGTAGAACACGTTTCAGAATTGACGCACCCAGAGCTAAGAAAGCAGGGCATAGGGTATTTAGACACAAGCAGCTGCCACTCATTTGTTGATGGTCGCCCCTGGGGGCAGCATTCCTTCAGCATTTTCCAGGCTTCTCTGACTTGGCATACAGCACACTTCTGGGTAGCTAGAGAAAACCTAGGGAATACCGTAGAAGTAAAGACATATGTGTGCTTGATGCCAAAAGAGGCTGTGATGCATAAGGACTGTTCACCACAGTTGAAGTTGAACATAGAGCCAAGGGCATGAATCTGCTGCTAACTTTTTATTTCAAAATATTTGAAGCCATCTGATCACACCAAGCATCATGATAATTTGTGTGTGTGTACATGTGCAGGTATATATGCATTCTTATTAGTACGAGCACGGCTAAATAATATAGGTGACGTCCATGCCTCTCCTTCCTCTGAGCCTATTTAATCCCCACTTATTCTTCCCACTCAATTGTCTCTCATTCAAGGAAGCCCTTTCTTATCCCAGTAACTAGGTCAGATTTGTCTTTTTTTATGCATTCATGGAAATGTGTATTGTTAACAGTAGTGGCACTAATTAGAATTGTTCTTTTATAATAAATTGTGTAATAATTTGATGAACATTTTTATCCCCCAGGAGTCTCTAAGCTCTTTGAAGTCAGAAACCAGTGCCCACAAGAGGGCCTCACCTTAGAATGTACACAGTGAATGGATGTCCCTTTTAAAGAGATCATAACTCATGGGGAAGAAGGATCTGTAAGCAATTATAAAATGATGTGATTAAGTACCATAATGATAATTACAGATTTCTGCGGGAGCATAGAGGAAGGAGGGTCAAATATCTCCTAGCATGAAAAATATTAACAGAAAAGATATCCAAGAGGAGGGGAGATTGGAACTGGTCATGAAGTAGGACAAAAAGATTCCTAGGAGAGGAAGGGAAAAAAGTATGGTTTAGGAGAAAATAAAAAAGCCATTAACTTTACACAGTAATAGCCAAGTGAGTTCCAGTAAACATAATTTTGTATATTTTGTACATAACGTTTTGCATATATATGTGTGGATCCATACATACATGATATATATATATATATATGTTATTGAGCCAAAACAAATCTTGACTCATGCACAGTTTTTAAATGACATCAGAACTGTGATAACTATCATTGAAGTGACCGCCAACCAGTTTTCGTCAATCCCATTTAACAGAACACAGTTTTGGTTGGAATTCACAGATCAGTTATGCCTTAAAGATCATTGCTTAATTATGAACCAGTTATGGAAAAAGAAAAAAAATGGCCTATTCAGTGTCTACCTTTGTTCATAACTGTTGAGCATCTTTAAAAATCCTTTTCAATAATCTTTGGATAAAGCTATTAGTTTATTTGGCACAAATAAATAGAAAAGATAAATAAATTGGAGTACCTCTTTGGGACTTCTGCCCCATGTTTGATTTTCCAAATTACTAATGAAGCAAGAAAAAATGTAATATGGCCCACAAAATGTGTTATTCTTTATTTAACAGGACTGGTAATCTTGAGTAATTAACAGAGTAAGGAATCCACCCAGTTATCCCGTTGCCTTGATGACTGGTATTGCAAGTTCCAACACGAATGGTTGATGAAGGAGTATGTCCTTGGGCAGAAGGGAGAAATAATACAATTGCCTTGCCTGGGATCTGAACAGACGACTAGGAGAGAAGGGAATGGTATAGGAAAGGGAAGAAGACTATACTTCGTTGAATTCGTACTCTGTATCTAGCACAGAGCACATTCTCTAATGTACCCTTCAGAACCTCCCACCTCTGGGTAGTAAAAATTTTATAGCTAAGGCCTAGGACCAAGGGATGGCTGAATGGTTTGACTGTATAACCCACTACATTTTCTATTAGGGCATCCAAAGGACACCTGCAATATAAAGAAAAACAGCAAATTTGTCATGTAAAGACAGCTTACGACAATTCTCTAGTTTCTCTTTTCTATCGGATTGTCACTCTTATGTACTACTTCTATGAAAATTTTAGGGTCGGTCCTGCCTGGACAGAACAGAACAGAAAATGCTAGAAATGTTAAACAACGTGATAGAGAGTAGCAGAACTGAGACTCAGACCCAGGACTTGCTCCGAAGACCATCTTCTTTGTCCACTGAATTTGAGCTGTTGACCTTATCACCAGCACACTTTACCACCGGAGTATTATAACCATTTGTCCTTTTGCTCACACAGACATTTATACAAGCCTGACAGATTTGTTTTGACTACTAAGGGTGATTCAGTAGGTTCAAAAACTAGTATTACTAGCATGACATTTTAAATTATATAACATGATTGCTTATAGGAAACACATTCCTTTTTATAGATTTATGATGCCTGCTGTGTCATGCAATTAAAAGTTCCAGAAAAGCATTCTCAGCATGTCACATTCCTGAGGCTGATTTATAGGATTATAGCTTTCTCCCTTTGTGATTCAATTAAAGCATTTTACATTGGGCTATTATAGGGTTTAGGCTCTGATCATAATTTGGATGCTGAACTATTAGATTAGCATGTGACTTGATTATAAATAAACTGAATTTCTTGTTTGCAAGAGACCATAATTAAAGCTGCAGTCAAAATGGCATATAAGAAGCAGTTAAGATCTATGTGATAGACTTCAGTGATAAAGTAAGTAATACCAATATGTGATTGATTGTTGGGATCTATAAAAAGTTAAATACAAAAATGGAGACTTGGTGATACATGCTTGGGATTTTAATCCAGCGTAGAATTTTTCTCAACTTTATTGAAGTATACTCAATTAATATACAAAATTCCTCCAAAAGATTTCTTGTGTTCTTCCCCACCCCACAAAGGGGTTGAATTATTGACCAGGTCAGTGATGTGAGAAAAAAAGCATTCTCTTTTATAAGGACCTGAAGATAATCCAAGAAAGTTCTGCTTTCTAATTTCCTGAGAGCTGAGCCCAGTCTAGCATTGTCTGGAAAGTTCTATTTATTGTGTGTCTAGGTAAACATCCGTTAAAAGATAATGAATGTTCTTTTTTTTTTTTCTTCAAATAGTCAGATAATAGTTTCAGACATGTCGAAATAGGAAAAAGAAAGAGAATCACTGCCATTACTATCTGAGCTTGGTTGGTGGTTATTTCAGGGGGAGATATGTTTTGTTTTGATGTTGGTTTTATTTTTTATATTTGATGGTGAGGAGAGTTAAACCTGAATTGAATGATGTCGACTGGGCATTAAGAAATAGCACCTACTCTCCAGGAAAGGAAGAGGGCAAAGGCAATCAAGCATGAAGACCAAATAAATCTTTAAATGATGCAATAAAAGAATGATAACTTAGAGATGATGCGTTTGCCTTGGCCCCATAGAGGTGTCAAGTTTCCACCTGTGGAGATGGATAAGAGTCTGCTTAATAGAGAAATCTAATTTTGAGAGAATAGTGGCCCAGACCACTTACAAAAGCAACAAATGAGTGATCTACTGATAACATAAATTTGACACTCTTCAATCTTTGAGGATACTATTAGGCTGAATGCATTTCCATCAAGAGAGAATATGGCCTCATTTCAGGCCTCATTTTCCCTCGCCTGGGCTGTTGTAATCGCCTCCTAACTGGTATTTCTGACTCCTACTCTTACCACCCTCTCCAATCTATTTTTTCTGTCACCAGCATAATCTTTCTAAGACCCAAATCTTAAACCATTTTCACGCTTGAAAACACTTCACAAACTCACTTTTATCTATAGAATAAAATCCAGATGGATTATCATGGTAAAATGCTCTCTGTCATCTGGCTCTCCATTACCTCTCCAGCCTTCTCACTCACCACCCTGTGCCTCATCAACTATGCTCCAAGCATACTGAATGATTTGAGATTCTCTTTTTTGGCCCATGCTGTCTTTCATTTCCATGCCTTTCTTCATGAAGACCTTTCAATCTGATATAACCCTATTGTGCCTAGAAAGCACTTATGTACGAGTATTTTCCAGGCATGATTTCCTAATGGCTTCTCTATTTCCAATCCTGCTAGTTTTCACTGATCCTTTACATTTCTGCTACATTATATTTCCCAAATCATAGGACCTATACCAATTTCATTGGTTTTACATGCATGTTGATTCATTGTTGCTCTAGAATTCCATGAAGGTGGTATCGTATCTTATTTTTCTTTGATATGTAACACATATCAAAATTACACATGCTCCACGCAACTTTAAGTGCTTTAACTACTGAAACCTGTGGGCAATATTTATGAACATACTTAGTTGAATTTAGGTAAAGGTGGGGAGTTTAAAATCTTTTGTACAGATTTTAGTTTTCCCTTTTTCGTTAGGCCTCGGTAGGAAGCTTAATACTTACTCAAAGCATTTTTTATAACAAAAGTATCCATTCCATTCTCTGTTCTGGTAAAATGATGCTACAGATATATGATACATGCTTGTGAGGGTGTTTTGTACACTATAAAAGGGCTTATTCCATGAATATGGGAAAGCATACAGTAGTTAAGAATAAGGTACCACATATTCATTAAAATGAATATACTAGGCCTATAGACATCACTATGGATAGAGCTGACAGACAAAATGTTGAATAAAAAAACAAGTAGTAGAATTATAATAACATCATATAAAATGTATATATATATACACGATATGCATATATATATCTATATGTGTGTATATATAATGCATGCATGTATGTACATATAAGGGTGTGGTATGTATGTATGTCAGGTGTGTGTATATTCACACACACACACATACACACACACACATATATATATATAGAGAGAGAGAGAGAGCGAGAGAGAGAGAGAGAGAGAGAGAGAGAGAGAGAGAGAGAATCCCCATTATCCTCAGATTGTATATTGACTAACTCACCTACTAGCTAAAGTTTGTTTGCAAGTCTAAATCAGTACTCAGGTGCTTTCATCATTATTCGTGAACATGTGCAGAGCATCATTCAAGTCCCCTGACCTTCACGTTCTCAGCCGAGGTCCAGAAAGCCACCACTGGGCCTTATCGTTCCAGTTCTCATCCTGGAAACAAGTATTCTTTTCACAGTATATTTGGGGCCATGTTTTTTGCATCTTTGTGCTTTTTCTTGGTGATTTTACAGTTTAATATGGTTCCCCATTGTAGCATAAAAGTACTAAGTAGTGCTCCTAAGCCCAAAAAGGCTGTCACGTGACTCATGGACAAAAGACCTATTAGATGAGTTCTATTTGGGCATGAGTAACAGTGCTGTTGACTGTAAATTCAATATTAATGAATTAAGAATATATACTAAACTACCATGTTTCCCGGAAAATAAGACCTAGCCAGGCCATCAGTTCTAAAGCATCTTTTGGAGCAAAAATTAATATGAGACCCGGTTTTATTTTCATATAATGTAAGACTGGGTAAAATATAATATAGTATAATATAATATAATATAATATCAGGTATAATATAATATAATATAGCATAATACTGGGTCTTATATTAATTTTTGCTCCAAAAAATGCATTAGAGCTGATGGTCTGACTAGGTCTTATTTTTGGGGAAACACGGTAGGTACCTTTAAGCAGAAACACACATAAAAGAAGGTTATAGGTATAGCTTGGTTGACAAAACTGTCCAACTCTCATGAGTTAGGCTCATGAGAACTTAACTGTGCATAAGGAGATCGACTCTAGATAATAGCATTTATATAAATTTCAAAACAATTCAAAAATAATTTATTATCATAAATAGATACAGATCTACCTCAGAATAATACAAAAATTATTGGTTGGATATGAAGTGCATTAATGATATGGTTGCCTATAATAAACAGAGGAAGCAAATGGGACTGGAGAAGGGAAGAAAAGACTTTACTTTTAATGTAAATTTGCCCTCATTTTGCTTTAAAAAAATTGTAGGCCACCAAAATAAATAAGTAATAGTTGATTACCTCTGTTCCCACCTACCGAGTTCAGATCAGACCGTTATTATTTGTTTTGGATTTTGGTTTCTGGCCTGAGCAAAACTTGCAAGCTGTCATATAAGTCATTGATTTCATAATATTGACCATCTTTAGTCTGATAGTCAGGAGCTCACACATTGAATCCCCACAGTGTCTTAGTCAAACCTCCTACAGCTTTTCTGTGCTACAAGAACGTTCCTTACACATTGCTCCTGTGACATGTCTTGGACGTTCCATCCTCCTTGCTCTATCTGTCATGCCCCACCAACCAAATACTACTTGTTTTTCAAAGCTTTGCACAATCATCCCCTCTCCCACTTGCCATTTTGGTATTATAGCAGTGATTCTCACAAAACTTTTGCCTTACGTTCTTTTCACATCCTTATATGAATCTTCTTTGTTTTTTTTTTTCTGTGTAAATTGACAAGGTCCTTGAAGTTAAAGAATAGGGCCTTTTCCAGTGAAACTTCTAATTTAATAGATAACTGCATTTCTGAAAACATCTATAGAAATTAAATACGTGAATACTGAACGCATGTTCACATGTTATAAGGTAACTCCAGTCCCAGAAAGCTAAAAGTTTCTATGAATTTCCAAAATTGTTTCTAACCATTTGGGCATACACTTTGATAATATATTTGCTTATAGTTTATATTTTGCTTTTCCTTTATAGGTTAAATAATCTATCTATAAGTGTAACTGTTGTAAATACCCAAATGAAGCTAAAGATTTGTTGCTTTTGTTTCTGGTGGGATACGACTTTGTTTTATAAGGAGGTCCTTTGCTTTATATCCTTCTTACTATCTTATCCTTCCTAAGGAGTACTAGATTTATCATTTTATTGCTTCTCTGAACTTCTACACACCTTCTTCATTAAGATTAAGAAGGATTCATCTTATTGGTGAGGTGTGAATACTACACTGAAAATGGCCGCGTTAACCAGTCCCTCTTAAAACTACTGTCCTATTTGCAATGGCCACAGAGAGGCCATGGGATGCCAGGCTGCTAGCTGGTAGCAATGAGAGAAGTCTGCCTTGTAGACCCAACTTTTCCCATGGGTGGGTTTTAAGATCAAGGTGAGGAAAGATATTAGAGTCTTTTTTATGACTCACATCAAGCTATGTTCTCCAATCTAGTTTTAACAAGATTGAAATACCTTGGACTTTGGAGATTATTGGGAATCTAACTAGATCATTAAGGAGGCCGACACTATACTTTTATGTTCTTATTGAATCTCGGTCTACTGTCAAGGGTTAGAATCCAAAATGGATATCACATGAATATATTCCTGCTTCGACCCCCAACATTTAATCTTTGTTTTTTAATTAAATTTATTGGGTAACACTGGTTAATTACATTATATAAGTTTCAGGTGTACAATTCTAAAGTACATCATCTGTGTATTGCATTGTGTGCTTACCACTTAAAGTCTAGTGTCTTTCCATCACCATATATTTGACCCCTTTTACCCACTTCATCCTTCCTCCACCTTCTTCCCCTCTGGTAATCACCATACTGTTGTCTGTGTCTATGAGTTTGTTTGTTTTGTTTGTTTGTTGCTTTCTATTTTATATTCCACATGTGAGTGAAATCAAATGTTTCTTGTCCTTTTGCATCTGACTTATTTCACTTAGCATACTTTCAATCCCTCAAATGTCCAACATTTAATCTTTATTATATTAGAAAGTGGCTAAAAGCTTGACGGGAATAACACAGCTCTGGGTCCAAATTGCTGCTCTGACATGGACTAACTCTATGCCTATATTTTGTTATCTATCCACAATGATACTAATTGAAACCATTTTAAAGGTTATGAGGATTCATTTAGAACAGTGTCTTGTCTTTAATAAATTTTAGCCATCGTTATTAATATCCCCATTTATGCATTCTTTAAATGGTTACAGACGGTGCTCTGAGTCCTAGTGACAGAGATATAAACTAGACCAAATCTCTTCTATAACATTCTAGTGGAAGATATATACAGAGGTAAACATATTAATTAACTGATACCTCTAATTTTATTGCAAAACTATTGGGCACCCAAGCATATACCAGGTTCTAAGTACTAATGGTGATATATCAGTGAGTAAAACAGACAAAAATACTACCTAATTCTAAAGATAATAAATAAGGAAAACAAATCAAATACACACAATCATATGTATAATATCACTGTCTGATATATAAAAAATAATTTAAAAAGTTGGAGACTAGAGAAGATAAGTTGGGAATGTGAAGAGAACAATTAGTTTGAGTTTTGTAGGTATATGACCCATGTTCTAAAGCTAAAATGAGCTTGATGTTTTGAAGGATGGAAAGAAGTTCATGCAGGTAGAGTGTCCAGAGTGAGTGAGAACATTCTGATATTAGAATGGAGGAGTGGGCCAGAAGCCCGATCAAGCAGGGCCTTGGAAGCTGGAATAAGAGATTTGTATTTTAAGTTTAATGAAGAAAAATTAGGAGTTTATAAGCAAGGGATTGGCCTGACTTGATCAAGCTTTGAAAAAAAGATCTCACTGTCCGAGAACAGATCATAGGGAGATAAGAGTGAAAGCAGGACCAGTCAGGAAGCCATTGCAAGTCCAGGTGAGAGGTGATATTAATTTGGGCTAGGAAGGTAAGAGGAAAGATGGACAACATGCCAGAGATACAATGGAGAAGAAAAATTATTTGCTTAAAGGTTTGACCTTGATACAAAAACCTGGCCGGGGTGGGTGGGAGTAGGGGTGGTATCTGCTCCATTTCTTCTGTTGGACTTATTATGGCCCCCATATTTTATTCTAGGCTACCGGAGACATTTCAAACATCATTGGGATATATGTGCAAAATGGGAAAGCCACTTAGATTTTAGTGACAAACACCTAGAAAGATGTCTCTTGTTTTGAAGTCTTAAAATTGCAAATAGGGACTGGGTTACACGTTTACCAATTTGTTCTAAGTGTAGAAATAGAAAAAAATAAGGGAATTAATTTCTATATCATCAAATCTATATGACTCTATTTAAAAATTAAATCTGCCTGAAAGTACATCAGCTGTTGAAGCATCAAACAGGTTCTCCTTTTCCACCTTGCCCACCTTCCTATTTATAAAAGACCTTCTTCCATATCAAAAAACAAAGGCATATCTCTCACTCGTACTAAGGCTTGTTGTGTGTCATTATTTGGGGGACACTCAAAAAGCAACTATTTCAAATATTGCTATCTGAGAAATATTTTTTTCAGTGAAGTCATCAGAAACATGTAGAAGGTTTTCTTGGACATATGGCAGCTAAAATCCAAGGGTAGCCTCAAATGAGATCTTTTTGTATGGTTTGGTATTTTCTGAATTGACATCTAGAGAGGAATGTTCAGAGCAATGATTACTTTTACTTAACAACCTCAAGTCTTCTTTCCCCGACCAAAGTCAAAAATGAATTGTTTCCAAGGGAGTGTACTACAATATCAAAACAAAGGAAGCATTGGTAAGAAATGTTGAAGTTTGTTTATTTCCTCTGGATCACAAACCCACTGTCAAACCATTCCCTAACTCCCTTCTTGCCTTCTTCTCTTCCCTTCCCTTCTCCTATCCTCTTCTCTCAGATTTTTCTTCTTCCCCTTGTCCCCCTCTTGTGTCTTTCCTTTATTCTCCTCCTCTTCCTTCTTCTTCTATCTCTTCTCCTCTCATTTTCAGATTTAGAATTCTGATGTGGCATGCATCGTATTACCTAACAACATATTCCTGAGAGGGTGACTGAAAAATGCACCAGTTTTGATAATTAGGTTAAATGAGAGTAAGTATTTAGGACTGCAAAAACAGAAGTATTATCCAACTAAGTAGAACAATGTCAGCCAATAGGCAGGACATGTAAGAAGCAACTAAATATCTGTTTTATGTGAACTTTTTCCATATGTTGAATAAATACGTAAGAATGTATTTCCAAACTTTGGATGGAAATATATTTAATGCATTTGGTCTTATAAACACAGTTTATCAAAAATATTTTATTGGAAAGTATTTTGAAATTAATAATCTTGCAATTATCTTAATTTTTTCTGACTATATTGGGTTGAAATAAGGTGCCTTTAGGTGAAAGAGCCAAAGGTATAATCAATAGTCATTTTTCTGTTTTGAATTCTTTGTATATCTCTCCAAAATTCAGGAAATGAATTATTGTAATGACTGAGTTTTAAAAATATCATTTTGCAAGTAATGGGGTTTTTAATTCTTTGCTGTTAACAAAATTGAAGAACATAAGTGAGTTGCCTGCTGATGTATAATTAAGAATAATTTTTGATAGCATATCACTACTTGGTCTTTTTGGTTTTGGGGGCTGATGTTTCAAAAGGGCTTTTAAAAATTGATTGACATTACAAAAAGAAAATTCCTTCTACTCTAATCTACTACTCCATATGAATAATGTTTCTCTGCATAAACATCTTTAAAAACACACATAAAATTAATTTAGTCTTGTCTCATTTTTGCAGTAAGTGTTTATCTTCCACTGAGACCTAAATTCATGGGAAAGAAATGGCCTATTTATTTTATTTAGAGATTAATTTCTAATAAAATTATATATGCTTCAAAATTTATCAAAGTCACTAATAAGTTTGCCATTTTGTTCAATTATTTGTTAATTATTATTGTTATGATGACTCAGTATAGAAGGGACTGTTTAATTGTTTAATGCTTAGAGTCTTATGATCAAATAAATTTTTAAAAAATTTAATAAAGTATTTTTATTGCAGAAAAGCATGAGAGTGTGATCAATAAAATCATTCAGGCATAAAAAGATATTATATTAGGATTCAGTTCTGTAAGAGAAGCAGAATGCAAATATACATTCAAAGAGGATAAGGAGAGATGCAAAATTTATGGCTGCTACAGGAAAACTTTTTCACGTATTTTTATAAATTGCTGATGGTGGGTATCAAGTTACTATGGAATTTTGATTCCATTTTGTTTTTGAAATGTTGATATTTACAATTCACTAGGAATTGTATCATTTGCAACTTTTTAAACTCATGATAAAATTATTCAAATTTATCAGGGTAGATGAGCAAAAAAGAATGAATATATATGAATATATATATATATGATATGAATCTATATCTATATCTCTATCTATCTGTGTGTGTATATATATATATATATCTATATATCTGTGTATATATAGATATAGATATAGATATATAGATATATAAATATATATATATAGATATATATATACACACACATATAGATAGATATATATATATGCTTCTAGATTTCTATGTAAGGTTTCCCACATTCTTTCTAGTTAAAGGGACTGTAAGATACAATATCTTTTGGAGGATACATTCTTCACTTTTGAGAACGTATCTTAACATGTTTAAGAACATTAGATTTGTAGAAAATTCCATGAATTGGTATGCTTTCCAAGGATTAGATATTCTAATTATGTGATGCATGTAATTTACCAAGACATCCAGGATATCTGCTACCTCCTGCTCTCTAATTCATAACATAATACTTTTAATATAGTGGAGAGAAGCCCTTCTCTGGTGTCTAGGTTGTGATCGAAAAAGAAGATAATTGATGAATCTCTGAGTCGTAATATCAATAGTATCCTGCTGTTCTGCCTAGGTGAATAGGTGAAAATTAACTCTACAATTTAAAGAAGAATTTATTTGCCAGATCAATAATTTCATATTAAGCACCAAGGGCTTTATTAATTTCTCCGTTAGGGTGTTCTTATATGGAACACTCATTCAGTTGAAGTCACCACTTGATTAAGTTCTCCATAATCCTATTATTATGAAGAACTGCCAATCCCATGCACTAGAAAAACTCAGGAAATAAATATAAAATTTTGGGGGTTATCGCTTCTGTCTCATTCAAATCTTCTAAGATACCTTTGCAATTCCATCAACATTGAAATATTTCTTTTGATTTGCTGTTTGAGTAAGGAAGAAAAATCCAATGACCTCAACTTACCATTATTGCTACATTTCATAGAGCTAAGTTTCTGCTGGTTCTTTCTTATTACAGTACACACAGAAACTGGGGACATGACCAACAGAGATGGCTGGAGTCCCCCTGGGAGTATCATAAGGTGAGTACAAATGAGACCTTAATTTATCATCAAGTCCCTCCAAACTTTCATTGACGGATACATTGCTATGGTATTTTGAGTCTCTGATTAGTGTTTTGCCATTTCTAGAATTCAAAAAATGGGGCAGTTCTTATTCTCAGTGAAGTTACCCAGATCAATGGCCATGGGGAAGTGTGAAAGCCTCTGAGATACAGAGGACTAGAAATCAACTCAGGACTAGAAATTAGGATGAAGGGTCCAGTTTTGCAGCCTGGTAACTCAAGTGAGCCTTTTGTTCTTGGGACTTGTGAACTGTTAATTTTGTTTCAGATGAATCCTACATTGCTTAACAGGAGAGATCTCTTGATGCCAGACCACCCCCCTGATTCCTGATTGTCTCACCCATACTTCTGCCTTTACAATGACCGTGCTCGCTCCATTGATAGCATGTAATTATTAGCACCTGGGGATAAAAGCCAGACTCATTCCACTCAACTGGAGATCACAAATCACTCATAGACATTCCTGGCCCACAGAGGACAGGTAGAAGAGCTCTGTTTAAAATATTTTGATCAATTGTTTTACCTGATCGAGAGGAAAGGAAGGTCTAGAATTGGTCATGAGACATGGTGAGATGCTAAGTATTCCGAAAGATCTAATTCAGCATTTCTGTTCCCTGCAGTTGGGTCCCTCAACCCTGGGTCACTCAAAGGCTTCTTTGTCATTGTCTGTTCTGATTATGCAGCAGATCCAAATAGAGTTTTAATCACTTTCAAGTGCCCAAACAAGAACATGAAGTGCAAAACCTCTGGTGATTGCACATACATCAGTTCAGCCGATCCCCAAATTACTTCTCTCTCACTTTGATTTGTACCCAGAGAATCAAGGCCCATATATTTTAACCCAAATTGTATTGATAAATCTATGCCCATATTTTAACCCAAATTATATATAGAATGTATTGATAAATTTCTCTCATTTACTCTAAATACCACCTTTTCTTCTTCACTCATGTTTTCTTCAACCATTCAGGTCATATTGTGTTCCAATTATAATTACCATTAAAGAAACAATGAGTGGTAACATATCAGGACAAGTGTTAACTCTCTTTTACTAAGTGTGGGCAATGTTTCAATATGGTTGGGCCATTCAGTGGTTCAATAAGTTCTATGGATCCTTCTAGATAACCTTCTTCCAATTGATGGGATTTCAATCTTTTCTGATAAATGCCTTAAATATTTATATGGTCAATGAATATAGGCAATGTAGTAGACTTAGTTGTGATATAAAATAAAGTGAAAGTTCAGTATTTCATACAGTCCATTTCTGTATATTCCTCCCACTTCATCTTCAGTGAATACATGGATCCAGCTAATTATATAATCAGTAAAATCATTTTCCTATTGCTTCTGCTGCTAATTTCCCATTTGGGAATCTGGGTTGGCAGGAGATGTTGCCTCACCACTCTGCTACGTGTCAACCCAATAACCAATACCATATATCCACATATCCCTAAGCATCTGTTCTCGAAAATCCAAGTAACAGAAAACAAGTCTGAAAAAATACACACAAAAGGATAGCTCACAGCATCCATGAAAGGGCTAAACTGTCAAACCTCAAGGTGAGCTCTACATGCAGTCAGTTAGTTGTGTTTATACAACTGTGGATACAGTGTCTTCTCTGTGTGTGGGCCTGCGTAACTCCTGGTGTCCTTGGGTTCTCCGGCTACTGTTTCTGTTTATTTTTCAATTGTTCGGTTGTATTTGTGTTTGGTTGTGTTTGTATTTTTGACTTATCCTAGATGTAAATGGTGGGAGAAAGAAGGTTTATTCTGAGGATAAAAGATTTATACAACGGTTTCCATCTTTCTAATTTCCCTGCTGACTACACCATGGTTGGTTCTCCTTTGCCCCATTTCTTCCCATCTTTTAATTATTCTGGAGTTCTTCTGCAAAACAATGTATTCCCTTTTGATTGTTTCGTCTTTAACTTGAGTAGATTTAAAGGTGCTCAGGTATGTGTTTGATCTCATTTTCACTCCATCTTCAAGAAATTCTCCACCATTTAGTTTTTTATTAATTTTATTGGGGTGACATTGGTTAATAAAATTGTATAGGTTTCAAGTGTACAATTCTATAATACATCATTTATATATTGTATTGTGTGTTCACCATATGATTTCACTCATATGTGGGATATAAAACATTTACTTTGTTCATGGGACTCATTCTGGCTTTGCAGCACAGTTATGGATTTATTTTACTTGTATAATAATTCCTCTGTAATTTCTATGCATTATAGTTAAGGAGTAATGAACGTATTATTTAATTGCCTGCCATCTTAAATTAGATATTAAGACAAAAAGAATTTTTAAATCCTTCCTAGTTTTTAAGGAATGATTCCACTTCAGATATGTTACCTTGTGGTTGGTTGATCCTTTCCCTTATTTTGAAGATTCTAGAAACAGGAATTACAATCCCAAACACTTTTCACCTAAATAAGAATAGATTTATTAGATTTATCAGAAAAAGATTTAATTAAGGCAGTAAGGCCACTATTATCAACTTCAGGGAAGTTTTGCCAAAGAAAACCCCTCACAATTACTTATAACTGAAAACCAGGAACCAATTACCTATATATAGGCCCATGCCCAGGAAAATGGCAGTATGAGTTTGAGGTGTTTGAGCGCTCTGAAAGAGGCTATGTGATGTGCAAGACAGCATCAAATGTATGTGAGAGACAATGCTGAAAGAATAGCTGGGACATATGTATGTCAAGAAATTCTTTATATGCAAGGAAGGTGGTTTATTAAAAAGAGAAAAAAAGTAATGGGGCTTTTAAAGGGGGTAGGTAGTATAAAGGAGAGAAAAAAATTTAAATGTGCCTATTTCAGAGCGATCATTTCCGTAACTATGTTGAAGATGTTATTTGTAGGCACAAGAGAGTGAAAAACTGGAGACTGAGAATGAGTGACTTGTTGGAGCAGTTTTAGTGTGAATGGGGAGGATAATTTGCATAATGACTGGTGGAAGACATGGTGCTAAGGAGGGTTTTTAAATACTTTTTTTTTTTTAATTTATTGGGGTGACAATTGTTAGTAAAATTACATAGATTTCAGGTGTGCAATTCTGTATCACATCATCCATAAATCACACTGTGTGTTCACCACCCAGAGTCAGCTCCCCTTCCATCACCATACATTTGATCCCCCTCACCCTCGTCCCCCACCCCCCAACCCCCTTACCCTCTGGTAACCACCAAATTACGTTCCCCAGATTAATTTCCAAACCCGTGGCCATCCTGTGGTCACCGACTGCCCTCCAATCCCCTCTCCCTCCCCCCCACCCCCCACCCCTCCCGCCCATCTAGCAACCCTCAGTTTTTCCTCTTTGTCTCCAAAACTGTTTCTGATTAGTTCATTCACTTATTCTTTTCTTTAGATTCCGCAAATAAGTGAGATCATATGGTACTTATCTTTCTCTGTCTGACTTATTTCACTTAACATAATGTTCTCTAGGTCCATCCATGTTGTTGCAAATGGTAACATTTCTTTCTTCTTTATGGCTGCGTAATACTCCATTGTATAAATGTACCACAGTTTCTTAATCCAGTCATCTACCAATGGGCATTTTGGTTGTTTCCATGTCTTAGCTATTGTGTATAGTGCTGCAATAAACATAGGAGTGCATAAAGATTTTTGAATTGGAGTTTTGGATTTCTCCGGATAGATACCTAGGAGTGGAATTACTGGATCATAGGGTAGTTCCATTTTCAGATTTAAGGTTTTGAAAAACATATTCAAATACATGAGAAACTGACAAGGTAATTGAAACTATTTACAGTGGGGTGAATATAATTTTGTGTCATAGATTCTAAGGTGGGAAAAGGGAAGAATATAACAAAAGAAGGATAAAGAATAGAGACAAACTATCAAGGTAACCATGATGCCATTATACATTTTAATAATTGTTGCATTGGGCTGCTTGGGTAACTCAGAGAACAGATAATGGTGATTAAGGACTAGATGTTCTATTTCATGACTTCAGAGGAGAAAATATTTCTGGTGGTGACAAGTGCTATGAAAAGACCTTGAAAGTAAGTGGGTGGTGAACGCACACTATATAGATGGTATTTTATTGAATTGTACACTTGATACCTATATAATTTTACTAACCAATGTTACCCCAATAAATTTAATAATAATAAAAATAACACAGAGTCCTGCGACTCTACTCTTGATAAAAAGCAAAAAAAGAAGTAAGTGGAATGGAGAAAAATGCAATTGTAGAGGGCATCCAGGAGTTAGATGCTAGGTGTTGTATTCCCATCAAAGAAACCTAGAATGATGACAGAATTTGGGGAGAACATGAATATTGTGAGTTATGCTGAAATGCCCAATAAAGGAGGGGAGAGGCTGATAGTATGCAGGTCTGCAGATGATTGATAGACAGAGGCTAAGTGGCTAATAGCTAAATGAGTCTCAAAGGTTCAAGGGTCTTTGTTCTGGTGAGAGTATTTTACTGACTGGAAGCAGAAATAGAGAAGTTGGAGGACCCTGATTTGACTTCTAGGTTTTTAGATAAATGGAGCTTAAAAAAAAAAAAATTCAACTTAACTTCATGGAAGGAAAATGGTGTCTTCAGCTTATTCTAGATTTAAGTTGTGTCAAGGAGATGGAGGAGACCTTTGAAGAAGAGGCTGAGCGTACAAAGGAGATAATGATGGTTGATTACAAAGATCCCAGTGGAAGAGTTGGGGAGGGGAGGGAAGGTTTGGTTTATAATAGGGAATATAAGTAGCATGGGGATGAGAACTGAGAGAATTTAGGATATAATAGATGACAAAAGAGGCTTGTATTTTTGGCAATAATTCTTGTAGACAGGGACATAAGACTTGATGGATGTTGTATTGCTGGGTTCTTGTAGTAGATGTAAAGTTTTAATGATTTGCTGTATATAGGAGTGGACTTTTGGCCCCATCTGGCTCCTACTACAGGATTCATGCAGAACATGCAGGACGGTTTCCTTCCTTACCACCTATGTTCTGAACTCCATTGAATTCCCTGTTATTTTTTCACCTTGTTTCCATGGAAATACAGTTTAGAATGTATTATAACAATCAAGGCCACATGAATTCCATAACATTCTAAATTTCTTCCAGCTGGTATTGTAAGTGCTTGTTTTAGCAAGAAAGTTGCTGTGATTTGTTTTATAAAGGACCACTTGCTTCATTTTCCATTGTGCCTCAGACTCCCCTCAAGACAATAAGTCACAATAAGCTATAGTATTTTCAAACTCAGGTAGTAAGTATATTCATTCAAACATAGAAAGCTGAGTGATTTTTTTTTCCAAGTTGAGAAATTCTCCAAACTCAATGTGACATAATATTCAATTTAAGATTTTAACCAGCCTATAAAGCTATCATCTCTGATAGGTCTATATTTTCATATACCCATTAAAATAATTATACGATAGCCAAAGTATTAAAAGCTTGATTAACTGTACAGAAGATACATAAATTTGAAATCTGTACATGATTTAATATGGCTTGCAGAGTGATCAAGGAATCGAGCATGAAAAAGCACAGAGGGATGAAATCATGCCTTTTCAGTAAAGACTACCAGTCATATGAATTTGTTCCCTGGGTTACTCTAATTCACTTGTGCTTTTGCGCTTCTCAATAGATTTCTCTTACTTTCTTTTCTTTGATCTCTCATTTTGCTCTCAATTTTCCTGATTCTTCACCTTCTTGACTATGCGTTTCAACTTGTATAAGACTTTTTCAGAAACATTTCAATAGTCCTTTCTAGTCAAATTTATCAGTTGCTGTTAGAGTTATAAAAATGAATTCTGGCTGGAGTTGGTCTTTTGGTGCAGTACGGTAGAATGTAAATGAGAGTGAATTTTGCATCAGATGGACCTGGGTTTAGTTCACCAGCTGTTTGATACTGGCAAATTATTTGAACTTGCAGAGCCTCAGATGTTGAGTGTCCTTATTGGCAAATGAGATGTTGATACCAATAAAGAGTAATTGGAAGGATTCAAATAAGACATTGCATGTAAAACATCTTGCACAATGCCAAAGCGTGTTCAAAAATTAGCTACTACCTGACCACTTACAACATGTTTTCTCTTTATGGAAAACACAACTCAGGCATGTAAGTAATGGTTATATTGTTTAGCTCTCATCTATTCAAAATGCAGTGAACAGGAAACTTAAGGTAAGAGGGAATTCCTTTAAAGTGTAGGTTTAAGCTTCATTTTTATTTTGAAAATACTCAAGCATACGAAGTCTCTAGGAATGGTAAAACGTAGTGGAAAGCCGAATTATAGAATTGGGTTTGCCAATCAAATCCATTCAGTAGGAAAGAATTTATTACAAATGAGGGTATAAAAAGCAGGTGATAGTGAGAAATCAATGCTTGTTTAAGCATCACTAAGATGGTTTTTGATCATCATAAGAGAAAGAGATGTATGGAGCTGGCAGAATCTCTTTGGATCCAATAGTGCAAATGTGATTGAAAACTGATAGAAAAGAGGAAACAAGATATTGGGGACAGCTGTACTTGCAGGTTGTTTAATGCATGGATAATTGACTGCCTGACTGATGGAAGTGGCTAAAATATTCGAGGCACTGACTAGATACATTGCCATGCCATTATATCATGTCTTGGGTTATCCCTACCCACACCGATGAGTCAGGTAATATCCTGATTCATTTAAAAATTAAAAAACAATAACCTAAAGCTCAGAAAGGGTTTATACGTTACCTATATCATAAAATGAGAAATAAGTAGAACTGAGATTGAACTGTGTCCTCTGACTTTCATTCTAAATGACTTCTCTCTCTACCAAGAAGCAAGGCAAGAGGAACAAGTTCAGACATGGTAAGCTGCTAGCTTCAAATACTAGGGTTTTTTTGTGTGTGTGAATAATAAAAACAAACAAAAAAATCAATAAGCAAACAGAAAAAGTGAATGATTTAAGCTAAGATGGAATTAAGAAGCAAAAATTAGAGGTAAAGCACCAATTTGAGCCTTCCATGGTAAAATATTTCTTTTTCCTCTTGCTCAGTGGTACTTTTTATTTCATAAAAGAAAATAAATTTATTATAAGTTAATCAGTATGTATAGAATTGCTTTACTCAAGCTAGATTTTGTTTAAAAAGAGCACGTTTGGTTGAACTGGTTTCTTTATTTCTATCCTGCTCATTGATCCATACCTGAGAGCACTCTCCTAGAATGTTCTAAAATATTTCCACAGAACCAATTCTCTCTGGGGGAAAAACAAATGAACAGAAATGTTCACAGTCCAATAGATTTGGGAATCACTGGTTATTATGTTACTTTCTTAACTTTCTTGTAGATTCACAATTCATTAGCAGCATAGCAATAACTTCAAAATCTGTATTAACATAACATCTTTAATTGTGTTTAAATTAATATTATTCAAATATATTTGATAATAAAACCCCTCACTCTTTTCCTTTCTTAGCTATAATAATAACAGCATCGCTTATTATTCCACAGGAAAAAAAAATCGGAAATGCAAGGTTAACAAACTAATAATATAATATTCATCAGTCTGATATGTTCATCATTATCATTAAGCAAAGGGACATATGACAATTCTAAATGTTTTAGGATCTATCATGCCATTTAAGCCGAAAAGAAAGGTTTGAAAAAGTAGATTGCAAATTTGCGTGTGACTCTGGAGCCTTGATTTGACTGTCGCTATAAATGTGAGGCTGGTTACTCCCACAAGCACCAGGAAACATTTATCATGGTACCTAAATTGTCCCGGGGAGAAGTAAAAGACACTACCTTTACAAATCCAGCAGCATCATCATTGCATCGCTTTCTCTCCCCCATTCCCCTTCCCCTAAGAATCCAACACTTGTTCCCTCATTTGGTAAGCCTTCATTGGGTTTTGATGTTTTGGGTGGTCTTATGCTAACCACTGGAGACACAACACAACAGCATTCATTCCTCACCTTCGTAAAACCAATGATCTGGCAGAAGAGAGACAAGCCTTTCAATATACGTGATAAATACTGTGTAGGGTTAAGTACAGGCCCTAAAGGATTACTGGTGAAGGGCATCTAATTCATCCTGCTTAAGTCAGGACAAGTTTCCAAGTGGTGCCTGTTGAGTGGCAAATGACAAGTCACATTTACCAAACAGATGAGAGAAAATAGAAGTTTCAAGGCACAGACAAATACATGGAAAATAATATAGAGACATGAAAAAGTAAAGTGCCTTTAGCAAAAAGCTTGGAATGACTGACCAGGACACAGAATGGGTGTTTGTGTGCATATGAGTTGGGAGAGATTGAACTGTGTGTGTGAGTGTGTGTGAGTGTGTGTATGTGTATGTGTGTGAGTGTGTGTATGTGTGTGAGTGTGTGTGTATGTGTGTGTTTAAATGGCAAATAATTGGAAATAAACTCAATTTTCTTATGTGCTTAGATTAAAAGGTGTATGTTTGATGTTACTTTCATGTCAAAACTGCCGTGGCTCATTCTATTCTCAAAAGGTAGAGTCTTTGACAATAGTAATAATAGGGGTAGACAACTAACATTTCTTGAGCTCTTATGATTGTACCTTTACTGCTATAAATCATGTTTACATGTTTTAGTAGCTGCTATTAAGTATGAAGTAGCAACTTTGGTGGGGATAGAAGGAACCCAGACCTGTTGATTAAGGAAATACTCAAATCAAGATTCTTGGGCCAAAAAAATAAATCTCTGATTGCTATGTTTTCTCATGCATTGATAGGACCTACATTTAATTGTGTCTTGGAACATTTGCATATTGTCTTTTGTGAGACAGTCTGGTACTTCACTTCTTCATGTTTTATGATGTATGTGTTTTTAGGATTCATCTCATCCATTAATTCTGGATATTGGTGAAAAACTCATGAAGATCTAAGTAAAATCTTTGGTGTAAAAATGGTAGTGGCATCTAAATTTCTCAGAGGGTTTTCAGAGAGCTATGGACTCTGTATACCTCAAGGTGACAGAATTCTTAAACGATAAAATCCAAATCAGATGTTCAAGGACAAATGTTTTCAAATTGTAAGACTAAATGAGGTTTCATTTAGTCTCATTTTCTTACTTCTAATAATGTCGCCCCTGCTTCTTATAGGCTGTGATTGTTATGTTGACGTAAAGGAAGGTTGATTGTGGAAATTGTGGAAATGTTGTGATATAGGGAAAGGTCATAAGCATACACCTTTGAACAAATTTACTTTGTTAAACTGATATTGCAACTATTGATTATCCCTATTCTAAAGTTTTATGTTGATAACATAACTAGACTAAAACCAGGGCCTCAATTATTAAAAGAGAGGTGAGTCTCAGTCACAACATAAAATACAAAGTTTGACATTAGAATTCTCTTTTTCCTTGTCAGTTATCTTAATATATAAATAGATTATAGATGATCATTTCAAGAGGAAATTCTGGTAACAATGGTGTGGAGTAGGGTTGTTTAGAAGAGTTTACTTATCACCATTAATGTTTAAAGAGAACTCAGGACATTTCATCAGACTAGGATATTTTAGAGATGGAAGGAAGCAATCCCTTTGCTTTCCAAGAGCCTATAATCTATTATTCAGAAATGTTTCTGAAATTTTTGTGAAGATAAAAACACAGGGAAGGGGGAAATACACTAAAAAAATCCATGCACGCAACCATAGACATATTATTGTTATTCTTTTCTGTAGATATATTTATCTGATGGTTTTCAACTGATAATATTTCTAACCCTATTAAAAGGATTGAACAAGTCAATTTATAACCCAAACTTTGACTAATCATTTTAAATATATATACCGTGCTTCCCCGAAAATAAGACCTAGCCAGACCATCAGCTCTAGTGCATCTTTTGGAGCAAAAATTAATATAAGACCCGGTATTATATTATATTATATTACATTACATTACATTATATTATATTATACTATATTATATCGGGTCTTATATTAAAATAAGACTGGGTCTTGTATTAATTTTTGCTCCAAAAGATGCATTAGATCTGATGGTCTGGCTAGGTCTTATTTTCAGGGAAACACAGTATATACAGCATATGTGTAAACACACACACACATATGTAATTTTGCAAAGGAAATATAATAATGATTTCATATGCATGATGACAAATACTTCAATCAATTTATTTTGCTCTTTTTTACTTATTCTACAAGTGAATTTTAGATATATAGAAAAATTCTCTTGTAAGATAACATCTTAAAGGAGTTTGGCTACAGTGATATAGTATATGCAGAAATCAGCTGGAGGGTTTGTTAATACAGATTTCCAGCTTCATCCACAGAGATTCTGGCTCACCAAGTGTGGGCTGTATCTTAGGAACATATGTTTTTAACAAGCTCATCACACGGTTCTGAAACAGCTGTTCCTTGCTACACACTTTGAAAAACATGATCTAATGAGATTAAATTGTTTACTCTTCCTGAATCCACTCTTCAAGTCTCAAGTAGACCATTGTTAACATTAATAAGATACTTGGAAGTTGGATGGTAACAGGAAATTTGCTTTATGTGATTAATAACAATCAAATAGGCCAGGGGCAAAAAGAAGTCAAGATCAGAAAGACTCAACCAGAATTCTGCTGAAGGGGAGGCATAAAGACAAAAACACAAGATGGAAGCCAAATCCATGTATGGTGGATAGTCTGGGAGTTATAAAGAAGGTGAATCTCAGAAATTTAGGAAATCAAATCACAAATATGATGCCCATGGAAGAACATTTATTTTTATACAGGTAGAGTGGAAATAGTTCCTTAAGTGCCTTCAGAAGGAAATACAACTGCCATGAGAGAAACATTTGTTGTAACTTAGTTGTTTTTTCATCAGTGGTACTAGCCCTACAACCTCACTCTGGTGGTAAATGGTACTAGTAGTGAGGGTGGTGCTCTTTTTTGAATGATTTGAATGAACATTTATGATTTTGCATGAAAAGAAATACAGAACAAATCCTACAGCAGACTGAACAATTAGGTACTTAGTACTTTCATGATATTTTAAATAGGTAGATATTTTACATGACATTGAATACATTTTTAAGGGAAAGAGTCCAGTACAGTTCTAACAATAAGCAAGAGAAGGCATATTTTCATCTATAGTCGACTTTTAATAGTTGTAATGGGGCTTTGATGAACAGACAGCAAGTATATTGCTCTCATTTGGTCTAGGTTGAACTTTTAAAATACACTTACAAATAATTTGTAACATTTATTGATTATTTTCCTCAACAGGATAAGCAGCTCCAAGTTATGTTAGAAAACATGCTTTTCTGGCTCTCTGGACATTTTTGTTTTAGCATTGTATTTCTAATATACAGACGTGGAGGTGTCATATTTGAGAGTTGATAAATTTCCTCTGACTACACACCACTTTGTATACTTTTTTTTAGCCTCTCAATCCTTTTTATTAGAAAGGATACAATTATTCTCTCTGTATTCTATTTCTTTTTAATTAAACATATTTACAAAGCGCTTATTATGTTCCAGGCATTTTTCTAAAGGCTTTACAAATGCTAAAACATTTCATTCCTACAACCTCCCTCTGAGTAAGGCACTTTTATTAGCTCTTGTTTTATAGATGAGGAAATGCAGCACTGTGAGGTTGCCTAACTTGTCAAAGATCCCAGTTGTAGATCTGACATTCAGTCCAAGCACTTTTGTTCCCGAATCCACACTAAAATAGTTTCCTGCGTCTCTACCTTTGACAATACTGTAGTTTTCAGTAGCAGCAGTAGTTCATTGAAAGAAGGCAGAGATTTATAGATACTATCTGTGCTTGTAGACAACAGTACACTCATAATCTTCTTGGAGGAAGATCTTCTCACCCTCTTGAAATGAAGCATGGCCGTATGAACCGCTCTAATCCATAATATGTCAACAGAAATGGGATATGTTACTTCTGGGCCTCAGTATTTAAGAGCTTGTACTCAACTCTACACTCTTCCTTGACTTTCCACAAGGATAGAGGAAACACGTGTTGATGGAAGTACCATGAGATCAAAGTATCTTGGAATACTGAACCACCACCTGGAGGATAACTGCCCATAAAAGCTGCCCAGTAGAATTTATGTGATCCACAAATAAACATTTTGACTTGTAAGCCACTGAGATTGAAGAGTTATTTCTTCTTATGGCATGATCTAGCCCAGTACTTCTCAACCAGGAGCAATTTTGACCCACACAGGATATGTGGCAATGTCTAGAGAGTCTAGAGCAGGGGTGTCCAAACTGGGGCCCGCGGGCCAACTGCAGCCCACAAACCATTTTTAATTGGCCAGCAGCAAATTCCAAAAATATATTTAGTTTACTTAAATAAACCAGGTGAGGCGATACGTACTTCACCTCGAGTGAGTGGCCCGGCTGTTTGTGTATTTTACCGCATATGGCCCTTGGTGAAAAACGTTGGAAAAAGTTTGGACACCCCTGGTCTAGAGAGTGTTTTGATTGTTACACCTGGGCAGAGGATTAATACTGGCATGGAGTGGGTAAAGGCCAGGATGCTGCCACGTGTCCTACCATGCACAGTACCAACCCCACAACAAAGAATTATCTAGTCCAAATACTGCTGAGATTGAGAAACCCCGGCCTTGCCTATCCTAATACACATGATAGCCTCAAAGTGAGCATAAGCGTATGTGAAGCAGTTATGATAGAGGTCACCTGTCATGACCAGTCACACTGGTCTTCATGAAATTGTACTTTAAGCTACTACCAGTGGCAACTGAGTGCAGCTTACCCATATCATTGTCACAAAACTTGACTTCATAAACAAAACATTCTTTGCCTCTGTTCGGAAAAATCTCTGCCTGTGTGCTTTCTACTCAAAATCCTCTGTATTCCTTCTTTAAAAACAGTCCTAAGACTTTGTACAAATGCAAATTACCGGTCATCAGCACAAACATGCTAGTAGGTTAAGTAAAGTTGGCAGCCATGGGAGGTGTAGTTTTGTCTTGTAACTGACTCTTATCAGTTATAATTAGGCATGTAAATTCTCTGTGCTTGGGAAAAGATTTTTTTTAAAAAGGTAACCTATCCAGTGGTCGCTGGCACCTGGGGGTTGTTGCTATTTCAACTGTGTCTAAAGAGGTTGCCTAATGCCTGTGTTGTGGAAGCCAATGTCTCATTTGAAAAATGGAAAGAATCCAGCCGCTCTCTTTGGGACCAACCTGAAGGAAATGTTCTTGACTTAGCATTTATTCAATTATACCCACAGGACTGCTATGCAACTCTGTTTCCAGCTTAAAAGAGCCAAAGGTGAAGAGTTTTCCTGTATCAAGAACAGGACTTGGCACACTTTTTCTTTTAAGGACCAGGAAGTAAATATTTAACATTTGTGGGCTGCACAGTCTCTGTGGGAACTTCTCAATGCTGCTGTTTAAGTGCAAAAGCAGCCATAGAAAATTGGTACACTCTAATGGCTATGGATCTGCTTCAATAAAAGTTTATTGACAAAATTAGGTTACAGGCTAGATGTGGCCCGTGACTGGCAGTTTGCTGACTTCTGCTCTCGGTGATACTGTCATCCTGTATGTGACCATCAGTCTAACCTTCTTGACCAGGACCAAGTCAAAGCAGAAGCTGTGGCAAAAAGGAAGGAACAAATATTTATCTGATTTCTTATTATGCTTCAGGAACAAGGACGCTACTAACCATCCGACAATGCACAGGACGACCCCTATAGCAAGAATCGTCAGGACCAAAATGTCAATATTACTGAGGATAAGAGACCCTACCCCTTGCTACAGAATTTAGCCCCAAATGAAGAAGCATCAGCATTAACTGGAAGTTGTGTTAAAAACGGAGAATCTCAAGCTCCACCCAAGACCTACATTCGAATCTGCATTTTTAGCAAGATCTCTAAAAGATGTATATGCAGACTCAAGTTCGATGCATGCTGATCCAGCCAGGCGTACCTAATAGAAGCTCCATGAAGTTAGTCACCTTATCAGGAAAGTGAACATGAAAAAGGTGAAAAACGTGTTCAAGGTCGCTTCACAGGTGAAGTTTTGAGACAAAACTTGAAGACATTTTTCTGACTTCAGAGGGTACCTTCTATCTGCTGTGCCACATTACCTCTCTGACCAAAATCTAAAAAAGTCTATCTTTAAATCATTAAAATTTCCACTAGAGTTTAGGTAGTATATACCTGCGATATCGTGCATAATTTTGCATATATATTTAATTATTTTACCCATATCAGTGAGCCCCTACTACCATGGGCCGTTAAACTATTCCAATAGAGAGAAAAGACAAATCTTGCTCTCATGGGGAAATATCCTTGACTCTTCACAGGAACCGTTTATCATTATTTGTGTGTATGCAATGAGCATATATAGAAACCTAAGTGTCCATTAGCAAGAAGTAGAAAGATCAAAGTCAGAATCAGATAGATTCAAGTTCAAATCCTAATTTTGTGGCATTGACCAATTTACTAACTCTTCAGAGTTGGAGCTGCCTATCATGCAGTGTTATTGTAAAGATACAATTAGATAGCAGTGATTAGATATAACTTTCTGAATGTCCTCATATGGATGGAATTGCCTTCTCAGGAGGAAAATAATGATCTGAAAGACTCAGAGGAAGGTAGCAACCTCTTCCAGAAGGAATTTTAATTTAAAAGATAACTGTCTACCTCTCCCCTCCCCTACCTGTCCTGTCAAGTAGAAAATACAATGGCAATGCTTATATCTAAGGAATAACTTTGTCATGCAAGGAAGATATATTTGAAGTCACCATCTATCTTGCAACAGGACTTGGAACATTGGCACATAGTTCGGAGTGTCACAAGACACGGTGTAGAGAACAGGCTTTATTGTGGAACTTTATAAAGCCACCATTCCCACAAAAAGAAGGAAAATGATGTCCCCATGTCCCTAGATAGATGAGGACAGAAATTTTAGGGCCAGAGTATGCTACTGGGTATGTTGTGGATAAATCATCCTGGGAAGGGGAGAAATCCTGCTTCTATGTTTCCTTCTCATGGAACAAGTATAAAGACAACTTTGTCAGTGAAGAAAAAACTGGCTACTTGGTCATCTCCAGTCTGTTTAGATGCCAGCTTTTTTTTGCAATAACTGCTTCATAAAGCCAGCCTTCCAAATTCAGGAGACCTTTGGGCCTGAATAATATTGAAGTTCCTTTGGCCAGAGCAAGTAATTGGTCCTATGAGTTCAGTTCAGGGATGGCCCCTCCAGCCAGATCGGTAGGGACACTCAAGTCCCTGATACTTCATTGTCAAGGATCCCCATGTGAGTTACCAAAGACAACTTAGAGAATTGCGTTTGTTGCATCACAGACATAATTTCAAGTACCAGATATGTAACATCTGAGCTAATATGGTTGGACAAGATTACTTCCAAACTATGTCAACAACACCAAATAGATAAGCATTTCTTTCACCGCCACGTGCAGGTCTTTAGGCTCTCACGAACCAGAGCTTGTAATCTGTACAAGGACCGCTTAGGAACCTATTGAAGTGTTATCATACACTTCCTTAGCAAAACAGATTGAAGTAGTGTTTAATCACTTGTTCATTCACGTATAAGTCAAACGTCTTCCCAAATATTTGCAGTGCTAGGCATGGTGGTGTGCACTGAGAATACAAAGGTAGACAAAAGAATATGCCTGACTACAAAATAAGAAATTTAGCATGCATAATTCACATATTTATAAAAGTCAAACTGAGCATGAATTGAAGTATTGTTTAAATATCCGTAGACCATAGACCCCATCAAAGAACATAAGCATAAATATATATTACATTTTGATTGTATATTCAGCTATTTAAATTAAATTCTAGGTGTACATGGTGGCCTTAAAATTTGATGGAACAGGATATACCTCCTATTAGCTCTCTTTCTGTTTGCATCTTCTAAGAACACATTTTATATAATATCTATAAATTAGGTTAAATCAACCATAAATATCTTGACCACTAAATATGCTCATAGTAATGCCATACTTTTAATTTATTTTCAGTGTTGGATTACCAAGTCTTCTACTGATTTATCTGAGTTTCTTGCAGAATAAATCCTACCACTTCTTAAGTGTCAACAATTAATTCACTTTTCTGGTCAACAAAACTATTACCAGTTGTTCCATTCTCTTTTTAGAGGCCTCTTTTGGAAATCTCATAGTTCGACTGTGAAGCTACCATTCATGGTAGCATTTTGGTTGACTGAGGCCATATTCGTATGTTCAATGTGGAACATTTGGGTAAATAAGATAAACATACATTCTATTGAAACCATGACCCATTCAATTCAGGCTCAAAGCAATGCTTAGGTTGATGAAAAATAGCCCAGCAAATTAAAACATAGATTTGAAAAACAGAAGAAAAAAACTTAAGTGCTTTGCACATGTCTCTCAAACACACTGAAAGGGATATGCAGCCCTCATGTAAAAATCACATTCTTTTTGCATTTCCTTCATTTGTGTAGTTTGTTGGTGGTTCCTTATTCATGACTCCCCTCCCTAATTCCCCCCAACTAGCCCTAGCCCATGTACTTCTTATGTTTCTGTTGCTCCCTCTTTTTTCCTGTTATTCTACTATAATTTAATTTTCCTTCTACTTTCTCAATGTTTTGTCCACTGCCTCATTTAAATAAAATACATAGTATGGCAACGATGGAAAGCTCCTGGATGGAAGTTGGAGGGGGAAGGGTAAGAAACAGAGGAAGATGTTACCTTGTCTGCAGGTCAATAAATAAAGAAGAAAGACAAGGGGCACTCATATGAATATTATTGTTCTATAGCAGAACATACATTTTTAAGGCCCTGAGAAATGTTCCTATTTGACTAAGGATTTGGGCATAGCATTGGGCGAACTAAAAAAAATTGCCCAGTGTTTGGTTGCATTAAAAATTTACAAGTCTGACTCAATCACTAACACCATTATGTAACTACCTTTTCCCAGTTCACTGCCAGTTAATCTGAACTTTTCCCAGTTCAGATTAAATGACTTTGCTTTTTACTATCATAACATTTCCTACAACCCACACTGCAGGCTAGTTATTCAATCTAAATGGTTATACTTAATCATACTTATGACAATGAGACAACACTGGAAAATGGAACAAGAAATAACTACACAATAAGTTTGTCCTGAAAGATAATTAACCTCACTGTCTGGTGAAAAGTGGTCTGGCCACCATCGCTGGCTAGACTGAATTGGCTTCAGATGGCCATTGTTCCTGAAACCTGGCAAGCTGACTACCTACTATGACTTCTCTCCATTGGATAAAAGCATTCAGTGACCTAAGACCATTATTATTTCATTGAGCAGCAGTAGTTTATGATTGGGTGACGTTTATCTTTAGCTCTAAAATCTTCATGAAACCTTAGTACATAGCTCTTTTAGTACACACACACACACACACACACACCAGAGCCACATAGACACACAATTTCTGGGTTCAGAAGATCGCACATGCTCAGTCACACATTCAACCAAGAGTTACACCCTTTTCCTCCCCAGGCCTACTGCTACCTAAATTTGATAAAGACCCTCCCTCTTCCAATCCAAGTCTACTTTCTTGTATTAGAATATAACACTTCTTGGTTAGGAAAACTTCATTATATTTGTGTTATATGAAATAGCCTGCATACATATCTGTCACTCCTATCCTAAATTCTCAATATTAATACATCTTTGAATCATTGAGGGTTATCTCAATTCCTAGGGCAACAGTAGGTACTCAGTAAATATTGGTTGAACTGAGAAGATCTGAATTACAAAGACAGCAGTCCACACAACCTCTTCATACCTTGTTAGCTTATAAGAGAAAGGCATGGTTTTTAGCATTGTATTCCAATAGATATAGATTTTTGTGGAGTAGCAGGTATATGCACTATGAACTATGAGCAAAGTGATAAGTGTTGTACTATAGATTTAAATATATAAACAATGTTCATTGAGCACAGAGAATAGGGAATGATTTCTATTGAGAAGTAGAAGAGATAAGAACATTGAGCATTTTATAAAGAATAAGACATTTGCAATGGGCCTTGAAGTTCGAGCAACCATTTATTTATTTTTTTGTTTTTTTGGGTCAGGCTACAAGGGCTGGCAGTCGAAGTGGGACAGGTAGCATTTGGAGAGGAAGCAGTTTGAACACGACATGGACACAGTAATGAATATACTACCATGTTTCCTTGAAAATAAGAGCTAGCTGGGCAATCAGCTCTAATGTGCCTTTTGGAGCAAAAATTAATATAAGACACAGTCTTATTTTATTATAATATAAGATCCGGTCCAATATAATATAATATAATTAATATAATGTAATACCAGGTCTTATATAATATAACATAAGACCGGGTCTTATATTAATTTTTGCTACAAAAAACGCATTAGAGCTGATTGTCCATCCAGCGAGGTCTTATTTTCGGGGAATGAGTATGAGGAGATAACAACAACTTCGGAGTGTTGCTGTCTGTATTGAATAAGATGACAAATACACTGAAGGCACGTTACACCCCTGGGAGAGAGCAAGGGGTTGTAACTGTTGAACGAATCTATGTGTTAAATCATAACTTTTGCCTCTTCCCCACCTCCTCCTGTTTTCTGGCTATAAGTTCTCCATATTAAATGAAGGATCAGTGAAGTTCTCTATATACCTTGCTTTCAAATAAAAAACAAAAAACTGTGGCTTAAGTTAAATCCCAGTGAAATCAGAAAAGGCATGGCAAATCACAAATGCTTCTCCTAAAGAACACCAGGTTTGAAGCATCGGATTGCATTGGAATAGAACAGATGGTTGAAAATTACAGTATTGACTGAAGTTCCTACAAAAAGAAAGAGATTCCGTCGTGTAAGCAGGAAAGAGATTTTAAAATAAGACAGATTTGGGGAGGAAAGTTTTACTTCATATGTTTTTGTAGACCTGAAGAAGTATTTAATTATTTATTTCAGGCTAGATACTCAAATGTGGCACTGTATTTAAATGTTTCTGTTAATAAGAGAAAATTTATTTTACTCTTTAGCTTCTTAGTCTATGGACTTTTAAGGGGCACGACACATTGATGGTTAGAGGCAGGGCACTCTTGTTCGAATGTTTTATTTATCATATGTTGTTCCTACATGCATTTTATTGAGATAAATATCAGTGAAGAGAGTTAGTAGAATTATCTCAGACCCTTACCATCTAATATTACATATTAGAATTAATAGATTATGCAGCTGAAATAATCTACTTAGCTTTTCTAATTCTGATGCCTTCAAGGGCTCAAAAGTATGTGTATTAGTAGAGTTCATCTCTTTCAGTCGGTTTACATTATTCCACTCATTGTCCATGGAAAATAAAGTGCCCTTTTTATATGGATTTAAATGTGCACTCAGCATAGAAAATTGCATGTGTATTCTGTGGAAACAAATAGCATCCTGCAGTTAAATACATTTCTTTGTTACTATGCTTCCCATATAAATACAAACATTCATTTTGTTTTAAAAATGTTTCTCCATAAATGACTTTTCTCTTTTTACCTGTGGGGTAGACACAGTCAAGAACCAGAGTGAAAAGATTTCTCCACAAAATGCCCTTTATTCACAGGCACTAAGGTATATATGTAGTTATTGTGCCAAACTGGTTTACAAGACTTATGTTTTTATTCCAATTCCATGAACCTCACGGAAATACTTTGCTCGGTGCTGAGAAAATTCCGATTTCATGCTTGGAAGAATTTTATCAAATATTTATAAACATAAAACAGTTATTTTTGCTATACATACACATATCATTAATACGCATACACACTTTCATTCCTCACACATACTGATCTAGATAAGCAACTGAAAGCTATTTCACATGAATTAGCCAAGAGGACATTTTTCAATACATGTAATCTTTGTACCCTGCTCCTTTCAAATCAAAGATGGACATTTGGTTTATAACTACAGGCATCCCAGAAAAAAACACAAAATAAAAATACCGGTCAAGTATTTTCTAATTAACCACCTGGATTTAGTCACCTGCTTAAAAACTAGTTAATGAGAAGGCCAGGCCATTTCAGGTTCATACATGACTAAAACTCATACAAGTTCAATTGTTGATAAAATAATGGTTGAAAAAAATGAGAAAATTGTGATGTTTGGGTGAGAATAATAAGAACATCTTAATATTTGAATATATATGTGTGTAGCTTATGCTCTCGTACCCTGCTCACACCTGCTAGGTCAGTGGTTCTTAAAAATGCAGTATTGAGACCCCCAGCTTCAGCATCAGATTACAATTTAAGAAAATGCAAGTCCTTGAAATCCATCTTAGACCTACGGAATGAGAAGCTGTGGGTGCTCTATCAAGCCTTTCACGTAATTCTGAGGCACCCGAAATTTCCAGAGCCACTGTTTTAGCTCTGCCTTGGATGCCAGCAAAGATAGTTTCTGTACAAATCAATCCATCAGAGAACTTGTGATCAGCTTCCTGATAAATTACCTGAACCCAAATCCCTGCTTTCGGGGCAACCCAAATTAAGACAGTGTACTTACATTATGTTAACACACACACAATCACATGCACGCACACACACATAATCTTAATAACATACTTTCACAGCAGACTTGTTGCTTTAAATCCAAATGTATTTTCACACGTTTGTTTTCCATAAATGGGAGTCCTTGAAGGGCAGAGGATAGCAGGTGTAATTTATCTTTATATCTCTTGGGCTTTTGGAAAATAATAGTTGTTCAAGGAATGTTTGTGAAATGAATGTATAAACAGATACAGTTGAAGGTTTTAAAATATTTTTTATTAATATTTATAAGTGTGTTAAAGGTTACAGATGAATTAACAAATGCTTACAGTTGCTAGTAAAGAGCTATAGAAAGCCCAAGTTAGTTAGGCACAGGCTAATAAGAAATACATATCATCATGGTGCCACTGAATGATACGTAAAACGTTTCTGAGAACTGACAGTGAACCGTGTGCGTAGTGGGACTCTTGTCTTCTGGGTTCACCTTATGTATTGCTGTGTTTGACAGCAAATGCTGTTTTGTATTCATATTGTAACATTTGTTGCTACAAATATAAGTGTTTGAAGTATTTATAAAGTTATTTTTCACAAAGGAACGGAGATTTCAAGATTAGAATCATTTATCCCCATGGAGAGAAGATATAAATGAAAATATTTCCAAACTCCCAGTGTGGATGAAGGTCATGACAACATTGCTGTATCAAATAAAGAAAAAAATAATAACCTGAAATAATTTTGTCTAAATGGGAATGTCCCCATTGTGGGGAACAATTTATTTCTGCAGTACAGCCTGTGTGGCACAAATCTCCATTCACTACCTACCAGTTTTTATTTTTATAACATTTTAAAGGGATACAGTAATTTATAGCTTGTGCCCAGACTCTCTCTCTTAGAGAG
Source organism: Rhinolophus ferrumequinum (assembly GCF_004115265.2). Lineage (NCBI taxonomy): Eukaryota > Metazoa > Chordata > Mammalia > Chiroptera > Rhinolophidae > Rhinolophus > Rhinolophus ferrumequinum. Next base: position 31,422,178 of record NC_046304.1, on the reverse strand, counting down.
ATATGTCTTAAGAAGAAAAGTATTATTATCTATATTTCTTCTCTTGCATTAATTTTTCTTTGGGTATTGCAAACATTAAAGGGAAATATATGAGCACTATAATTATCATACTTAATACTTTCTAGAAATACTGTCTATTGAATTTGAAATAGGCTAGGGAACTTACTAAGCAATTGCTAAAAGTTGCAGAGCTCCGCCAAATCTATTTTTTAAGTATATAAAATAAATTGAAACTGACTTTTTTTTTTTTTCAGTGAAATGTGAAGCTGTGAGTCTCATTTACTCGTATTTCAAAGATAATATCCTAGGCTCTGAAGTAAAGTTGTTTCATGGAGAATGAGCATAAAGAGGTCAATGAGATTCACTATTTTGGGTGGACTAAATTTAATTCCTCATTCTCCTATATCTCCACTTCTTTGCATCATCTCTCATCTCTTTTTACTCATCTTTTCACCTGTTAGAATTCATGTTTCTCTATTGCTTTGAGTATCCTTCTCCATTGTTCCACCCACAGAGAAGTTTCCATCTAATATTCGATCCTTGAAATGACCTTGCCATTCTGTTTTACCCTTTTGTTAAAAAAGCTATGGGGGGATGGGTGAGAAAGGTGCAGGGATTAGGAAGTACAAATTGGTGGTTACAAAACAGCCATGGGGATGTGAAATACAGTATGGGAAATATAGTCAATAATATTGTAAAAACTATGTATAGTGTCAGATGGGTACTAGAGTTATTAGGGGGAAATCACTTCATAAACTATATAAATGCCTAACCACTAAGCTGTGCACCTGAAACTAATATAAAATAATATTGAACGTCAACTATAATTAAAAAAAATATATAGCACAGGATGTGGAATACAGCATAGGGAATATAGTCAATGGTATTGTAACAGCTATATACCGTGTCAGAGGGGTAGTAGACTTGTTGGGGTATCACTTTGTGAGGAGTGTGAATGTCTAATCATTATGTTATTTTGTACACCTGACACTAATTAAAAAAAAAAAACACAGTTAATTCTCAACCAGGGAACAACAACAACAAAAAGCTATGTGATATTTGTGATGAGAGGACAGCTTTTATGTTCTCACTATAACAACTAATAACAACAACAAAATGGTAATTATGTGAGGTAAAAGGAAGTGTTAACTAATCTTATTGTGGCAAACATTATGTAATATATATGTGTATGAAATCATCACATTGTATACCTTAAACTTACAATGTTATACGTCAGTTATATTTCAGTACCTGGAAAAAACGTCAGTCTCTTTTAAAACCAGACAAACAAACAAACAAGAAGCTATGGGATTTAATTCTCCACTTCTTTGTTGGTGATTCTTCTAATCAAGGTTAGGATATCCTGTTTACATTTGTTTTCTCTGATAGCCACAGCATATTATTCATACTTCATAAATATTAAATAAAAAGGAAAAGTCTCATAACTGCAGGGTAGGAAAGCTGAATCATAAAGGAATTTGCATCAGCTGTTCCCTTCAATAACAGAGTTCTACAACAGAGATTTTTGCAAAGAGAGAAAAAAGGTAGTGATTTTTTTAACTTCTCACTTGCTGGCCCAGTTTGTTTTTTTCATTCTATTTGGAATTCTTTACTTTGTTGATAGGAGAGTTGTGTTTTTCCAACTTAGCACTTGCGATAAAAGATCATATTTTCAGCCCAAAAGTGAACTGTAAGTTTTGAGATGATGCATGCTCCAAATTGTTTTTCTTCCTCAGCACAGAACGGCTGAGGAAACGTATACCAAATGATTGCAGTTAAACAGAACAAAACTTGTCCTTCCCTGGAAAAGAAATGGTGTGGGAAAAGCACCTCCCCTTTGGTGGAGCTATTAAAGAGAAAGACGGCAGTGTGCAGGTGGTGATGTTTTGTTGCAAAGAAAGAAATACTTTATTAGGTCTCTTGGCTCAATAATAGAATAAATAGAACAATTAAGTGTGTGGAAGAATTACAAAGCACATTTGGAAGCTGGAGTCCAGAAATTGTACAGGTCTATATCAAGATGATAAAAAATAAACCTCAGTGGACTGGCCGGTGAGCTTAATGAAGTAATGGGATAAATGAATGTTTATCAACTTAATCATCAGTTAATGAACCTTATGATTAAGAGTCACAGGCCAGATGAAGTAACATGGCAGACAGATATGTCAAGTTTGGAGCACTGGAAATATCAAGATCAGAATAAACGTGTCTCCACTGACTGCAAAAAACAAACAGGAAGATGATACATTGTCAAAGGGCTTTGTAATCGATAGACTTATTTTTATAGGACGTAGTTGTCCCTGGTGTAAAATCATTGTTTTTATTTATTTATTTATTTATTTATTTATTTATTTATTTATTTATTTTTCAGCCCTCCTGGTGAAGGCATTGATAGGCTACAAAATGTTACTTTAAGCTTTTTGCTAAGGATAGGTTTTTGTTGTTTTGTTGTTTTGTGTTGTGTTTTTTTTTTCCCTTTTCTTTGTTTTTTTGTTGTTTTGTTTTTGTGTGTGTACTCAGTTTCTGGAAGAAGTAAAAGGGCAACTGCCAAAGAACTTTATTTAGATTATATCTTAAAGAAAATTAATGAGAACGTCTAACTTGTTAGGAAGTGACTAGATATTGTTGTGCTTGGTATCTTTGAGTTTGTTCATCTGTCTTTTTAGCTCTTTGAAATGTTTTAGAACTAACTAGAAGGCATAACTTATATATGGTAACATGTCGGATGATTTAAATGAGTCAAACAAAGCAGTCCGAATAGTTTAGAACTAAAAGTTCACTTATACAACAACAGAGTAATTGTCTTGATAATATTTTCTTAATCAAAATGATTCACTATTTAATCGTAATATACTGAAATTTCACTTGGGTAAATGGTACAAAACAAAGTCTCTGTAGCATGAAAGAAACCAAACAGCCTGCAAGTAGCTGGGAGGATCTGGGTCACAATAAAACTTGAACAAGAAGCTTTCAGAGAATTTTAGAGATATTCTTACTATCTAATGTTTCCTTTGTTATCCCCACTCATAAATAGAGCTCCCATGTAAAAAATCTTGACTGCTAAACTCCAACTTCACTGTTCAGGGAGTACTTAATTTGTTTCCCCTTTTAATTACTAGAAGACATACTACAAATATCTGAGATAGCCAGTTTTCCCACAGTGAATAGGTATCATTTTACCCCAAAGTGAAGGAACCCAATGTATTAATTAGTCTGTGCAGTCTGATTGTGAAGAAAGGCTCAATATTCATGAGCATTTCGGACATTTTCAAAGTTTTTTAAAACTCTACATCCAATTACTGTGCTCTCGGAAATTTAGGGTTTCACATACCCCCAGATATAAAGAGATCTCTGGGCCCTAGAGAACAATGAAAAGTAACAATGGTTGCAACAACAGTGAAGCCCAGCTAAAATCAACCTTAATTAGGTTGTAATTGAACTCCAGAATACAATTTATTTTTCTAATAAACAGAGTACATTTTAATATGTTTGGCATTTTATTGTTCTACTTACCTTTGAGTTGTACACTTTTTATAAAGCTATGGTATTTTTAGCCTACCAATCAGTTACCTCCCTACCTAGGGCACATCCCCAGAAGCAATTACTTCTTTAATTGGCTTTGATTCGTTAATCTCTGCCTTTTCCACTATGCTATCAGGCGGAGGGGGACCTCCCACCCACTTGTATGGCATAATACACACATCACAGTGAGTTTATCTTGATCCAGTCAATTTCGTTTTAAAACTTAAAACATTTAAAAAATGTTCAATAGGCTATCTTTTAAGAGAATTTAGGTTCACATCAAGAGCGAGCGCAAAGTATAGAGATTGCTCATATAATCACTATCCCCACACATGCATAGCAATATCCCCCATCAGAGGGATGCATTTGTTACAACTGCTGAGCCTACAGTGACACAATCATCACCCAAAGCTCATAGTTTATATAGGGTTCACTCTTGGCGTACATTCTATGAATTTGAACAAATTTAGAATGACATGAATCCATCATTGTAACATCACACAGAGTAGTTTCATGGCCCTCAAAATTAATTGGGTTGTTTGTTTTCTTATTGTTAAGCTTTAAGATTTCTTTATATATTTTGGAACACAATCCTTTAGCAGATGTTTCTTTTACAAATATGTTCTCTCAGGGTGTGACTTGGTTTTTCATTCCCTTAACAGCGTCTTTCACAGAGCACAAATTTTTCACTTTGATGAAGCCCAGCTTATCCATTCTTTCTTTTATGTCATGGATTGTGCCTTTGGTATTGAATCTAAAAAGTCGTTGCCATACCCAAGATCATCTATATTTTTTGTATATTATCTTCTAGGAGTTTTACAATTTTGCATTTTAATTTAGGTATATGATCCATTTTGAGTTAATTTTGTGTGTGTGTGTGTGTGTGTGTGTGTGTGTGTGTGTGTGTGTGTGAAGAGTATAAGGTCTATGTCTCAATTTTATTTTATTGATTTATTTTGTATGTGGATGTCCAGTTGTTCCAGCACCATTTATCCTGTATTGACTTGGCTCCTTTGTCAAAGATCAGTTGACTGTATTTATGTGGGTCTATTTCTGGGCTTTCTATTCTGTTCTATTGATCTATTTGTTTATTCTTCCACCAAGATCACATTTCTTGATTATTGTAGCTTTATGGTAAGTCTTGAAGTTGGATAGTATCAGTTCTCCATCTTTGAACTCTTTTAATATTGTGTTGGCTATTCTGGGCCTATTGTCTTCCCATGTAACTTGAAGAATCAGTTTGTCAATGTCCACAAAATAACTTGTGGGATTTTGATGGGGATTGCATTGGATCTATAGAACAGTTGGAAAGAAATGACAGCTTTACAAAATTGAGTTTTCATATTCATGAACGTGGAGTATCTCTCCATTTGTTTTCCAGGTTTATTGAGATAATTGTGTGAGTTTAAGGTACATAGTGTGATGATATGACACATATATATTGAGAAATGATTCCCACAATAGAGTTAATGAACACTTTTCATCACCTCATAATTACCATTACGACGACTGTGGAAAACAGTATCAGTATGGAGTTTCCTCAAAAAAAATAAAAATAAAAATAGGACTGTCATTTTTTACAGTGATCCTACTTTTGGCTACATACCAAAAGAAATTAAATTAGAATTCCCCAAAATATATCTGCACTCATTATTCATTGCTACATTTTTATCAGTAGTCAAGGTATGGAAACAATGTAAGTGTCATCAATGGATGAATGAGTAAAGATGTGATATGCAGATATAATGAAATACTATTCAGCCATGAGAAAAGGAAATCCTTCCAGTTTTTACAACATGGATGGACCTTGTATGCATCATGCTAAATGAAATAAATCCGAAAGGGAAAGACAAATACTGTGTGATATTACTTATGTATAGAATCTAAAAGAGATGAGCTCCTAGAAATAGAGAGTAGCATGGTGGTTACCAGGGGCTGAGGGGTGAGGGAAATGGGGAGATGTTGTTCAAAGGGTACAAACTTCCAATTATGGGATGAATAAGTTCTGGAAATATATTATACAGCGTGGTGGTTATAGTAACCAATACTGTATTATATATTTTCAAATTCCTGTACCTGTTGGTCATTTGCATATCTTCTTATTTATTTGTTTATTCGTGTGTTTATTTATTTTTTAATTTTTATTAAATTTGTTGAGGGTGACAATGGTTAGTAAAATTACACAGGTTTCAAGTATACAATTCTGTAATATATCATCTATCTATTCATTGTGTGTTCACCACTCAGTCCGTTCTCCTTCCATCACCATATATTTGACCCCCTTTACCCTCTTCTACCAGCAACCCCCCCTTTACCCTCTGGTAACCATTAAATTTTTGTCTGTGTCTATGAGTTTTTGTTTCTTTGTTTGTTTGTCATGTTCCTTTGTTGTTGCTTTCAGTTTTATATCCCACATATATGATTGAAATCATGTGGTTCTCCATATTATCAGTCTGACTTATTTCACTTACCATGATAATCTCAAGATCCATCCATGTTGTCACAAATGGCAGTATTTCATTTTTTCTTATGGCTAAATAATATTCCATTGAGTATATATACCACATCTTCTTTATGCAGTCATCTATTGAAAGACACTTAGGTTGTTTTCATATCTTGGCCACCATGAATAATGCTGCAGCAAGAATAGAGGTACATATATCTTTACAAATAAATGTTTTCAGATGTTTTGGGTGATAGATAGTCAGAAGAGGAATTGTTGGGTCATATGGCAATTCTATTCTTAATTTTTTGAGGAGCCCCCATACTGTTTTCCATAGTGGCTGTATCAATTTACATTCTCACCAGCAGTGTATGAGGGTTCCTTTTTCTCCACAGGCTTTCCAACACTTGTTATTCCTTGTCTTGTTGATAATAGCCATTCGGACAGGTGTGAGGTGGTATCTCATTGTGATTTTGATTTGAATTTCCCTGATAGCTGGTGAAGTTGAGCATCTTTTCATATATCTGTTGGCCATTTGTTTGTCTTCTTGGGAGAAGTGTCTGAGCAGATCCCTTGACCATTTTTTAATTGGATTTTTTTCTTTTTTTGTCATTGAATAGTATGAGTTCTTTATATATGTTGAATATTAGCCCCTTATTGGAGATGTTGTTTGTAGATATCTTCTCCCATTCAGTTGGTTGCCTCTATTCTGTTGATGGTTTCTTTTGTTGCACAGAAGCTTTTTACTTTGACGTAGTCCCGTTCATTTATTTTTCTTTTACTTCCCTTGCCTACATATGTTCTTTGGAAAATTTTTTATTCAGTTTCTCCAGCAATTTTTAATCAGATGTTTCCTTTTATTTGCTGTTGAATTGTGTGATTTCCTTAAATGTTTTAGATATCAAACCCTTCTCAAGTATTTGATTTTCAAATATTTTCTCCCATTCCATAGGTTGTCTCTTCATTTTGTTGTTTTTTTCTTTTGCTATGCCATCTTGTTGCATACATTTATATATTTCTGCCCTGTTCAAAATAATTTTTATGCTTGGTGTCTCATACAAAGTTTTGCTATAGTTTATGTGCAGTAAATTTTGGTTGTTGGACACTTAGTCCTACCTAATGTCTGAGTAAGATAATAAAGTCTAACAATAGAATATATGGTAGACAACGGACGTTGCATCACTGGTGGTTGTATTATATGATCTGCTAAGTCAGACTCTACTGAACTGACCATCCATGTCCCCAGTAAGATGTCCCTTTGTTTTCATGTAAAACTGGTTAAAATCATCTCTGTGAACCTGGCTATAGCCTTGCTTTTATTTATACTTCAACGACTGTTACTTCCTTGGGGTCTTGCTGCCTCCCTAGGGAAGACCCAGGACACACAAAGTAGGTCCTAAACCCTCTCAGCTCTCAAGCTTCCTGAACCTCTCTAGGTTTCTTGTTTCTTCTCTGAGATCCGTAAAACTCTCATTATCTCTCCTCTGTTTCTCCATCCTTTCCCAATACTGAAGTAATCTTTATTTAATACCAATAGTAGTGGGAGAATTTTAGTCAAGTTTTGTGGAAAGGCCTTTTTTTGCCTCGTGGTTTCCCCAAATATTTGTGTAATTTCTGGTCTCTAAATATTTAAACATTAAGAAGTTACAAGTTTGAGCTTACCAGGCTTTTTTTATGATTCATTTTGCCACATCCCTTTCCCAAGATAAGTAGCACAGAACAGACTATCTTCTGAAAACGATGGAAATGGAAGAGGGAGAGGAAATGGGAGAAATGACTAATATATACGCAATATCATCTAACCATAAAAAATGTGTTATTAACAGTTATTTTTTGCATTCATTAATAGAAACCATTTCAAAGTTTTAAAGGGCCACACCCACAGACATTGCCATGTTTTGCCTACAGAGTAGGCAGCTATGTGCCTCTCGAATGGCAATGAATTATTCTTTTCTCTCTCACTCTCTATCCTTTTCTTCCTTCTGTACTTCTCTACTTTCTCTGGTACTCTCTCCCTTGGGTGCTGTATGCAAAAATAGTAAAATGGTAATTTAAACAAAGGTAGACATGCTACAAAGAATAACTGTAGTAGAATTTTTTGGGGGAAAATAATGCGAAGAAATACTTTGTAAATAAACATATATGGAACATTTATGGGTGGAGTACTGAGCCAGAGTAGTATAATATTTAAAATTCCCAACAACTCTTTTACATAAAATTAAAAGCCTTGTTTTATAAAAGAGAACATGAGATTAAATATGTTGGGCACATTTATGCCAGCCATTCAGGTATGAAGTGACATGATCAGCATTGCAGTGAAGACTTTCTCTCCTCAAATCCCACTCTTCTGAGAAAATTCGGTGTCAATTTACTAGCACTCGCAGTCCTAAGTTTGCATGACATTTCATGCTGCTGTAAACACTTTGAAAATTTCTCCAGGCCCACACCTATTAAATCTAGTAGCCGGGATAAGGTCTTCCGACGGCCTCCAGGATGGCTGCATTTCCACAGTGGAGGCAACTTGCTATTCTTCTCACAGCCCTGTTGTCCATAAAGTGTTTTCCAGATCTCTGTTATGGCTTCGCCCTTTAAGGGAATCAGGTTTCACGTTCTGTTAAAATATGTGCGTGTGTGAGAGTGTGTGTGTGTGTGTGTGTGTGTGTGTGCACGCGCGCGTCCGTGCACTCATGACTTACAGGAATCAGATGGCAAACAGAGAAAAGATATTGATTGGCAGACAGTCAAGATCAATAACTGACACTGAAACTGGATAATCTGGCATCAAACAAGCCTCACTTACCATGTCTCACTTTTGCATCCCAGCCATTGCTATGTGGGCCTCTTGACTCTGTTTTCAGCATTCTGCTGACTTCCTATTGTCCTTTTACTCGAAATTAAAATGTGTGGGGGAAAAGCATCGGAAGCCATTGTGTTACAAGTTCAATTGCTGATATTTTTTACCTTTGACAAGTCCCAATTTGTTTTCCAACACTGTCACATATGTCCTAGTTTGTTTTTTTCCTGTCCTTTTTCTCACTAAAGTGAGCTATAGTCTTTTTTTTTTTTTATCAGAGTATTGATTTTGCTTTTAAAAAGGACTCTCTATTCCATTATTGCTCCGGATCAATTCAGACCATTTTGAATGAGAATTTTGCCTTTTTTCTTACCACACAAAATATCTTTGTTTTTATTTCACTGTCCTCTATATATCATTTGCAGAGAATTTAATTATATCCCCAGAGTTTATTTTGAAAGGTGTTGGTTTGTTTTATAAAAAAGTCAGGTCACTTGATAATTTCAATTCTTTTTGTTTATATATGATTTTGCTTATTTATTGGGCATATATTTGTTGTACCAGACATCATAGATAGCGCAGACGTTAAAGTAATAATAATCATTATTAATTAAAGTGAAATTTAAAATAATGAATATAATTATAAGTAATGTATATTAAGCGCCAGGCAGTAAACAAGAGAGCTTTATAATTCTTAAGGTAATAATACACATTTATTGAGTGCTTATGCCCTAGGGAATTTCTAATTGGCTGATACGAATAACATAAAACATTCCCAGAAACATGTTATGATGTAGGTACTGCAATTATTCCAATTTTGAGATAAAAATGCAAAGAAGAAACTAAATGACTCGATCACAGTTGATGAGTGACAGAACCAGGATTTCAAACAACTTAACCACTATATTTTTCTGTAGGTATTGTTATTATTGCCATTGTATATGTTTCACTTTACTGCCTAGAAAACAACCAATAGATCAATACGAAAGGAAAACACTTAAATTCCCACAAATCTACAAAGTTACCTGGAAAATTCAATCCCTCTTTCCTAGGATCTGCTCAATCAGTTATGACCAAGAAAAAATCTCAAATGCATTCATTCATTGCACTGACCTCAGAGCTGTTTTGAGCTCTGATCACAGCCACCAGTTTTTGGACAGGCTACTGAACCAAAGGACTCAAATAGGAAGAAGTCAGAGGCTCAGTTTTTACCCATTTTTCCTCCTAATTTGCCTTAAAGTAGTATCTTATTTACTCTTTAATCACACTCACTTTTACAAATTCCTCCTGCCAAGTATCTCGGACACTATACTAGGTACAAGGATTGCTGTAATGAATGTGAGTTTGTCACCTGTCATAGCTAACATTTTAATATTTCTAAGTTGCCTTTGAAATAGTTCTCTCTGGAGTTTTTCAAATCCTATTAGACAAATACTTGACAGTGAATCCTCTTTTGTCTCTATATCACCATTATCTTTCAGTGTCTTTCGCAGAGTAGGAACTCAGTGAATGTTTGCTGAAATGAATGGGAAGAAATTGACCTCCAATAATGAGTAATAACTTACAAAACTACTAACATATATTTCTTAAAGTGTGTTTTAGTCTAGAGGTTGGAGGGTCTGAGCAGATAGTTGAAAAACTTAGCTCTATATTGACTTATTCAAGGTTCTTACCATGTCTTTATACCTTTAAAAAAACTTTTTACTCCCAATATTTTAATTAAATTTACATATGGTAAAATGTGCATATCTTAAGTGCAGAGGTCACTAAGCTTTCACTAATATATATCCCACTCTATCACCTCAATCGTGACTTACAGTATTTCCATAATCGTTGAACCTTTATTTGTGCCCCTTTACTCTATGTACCCCCCACCCCAGGAATCACTGATCTGATTTCTATTATCATGGACTTGTTTTGCCTGTTCTTAAACTTCACATAAATACAATTATACAACATGTACTGTTTTGTATAAGACACTTTTTGACTCAGCGTTTTATTTTTGAAATTTACTCCTGCTGCTGTATGTTTTAATGGTTTGTTCCTTTCACTGGTATTATATTACCTTGTACTACAACGTGTTTATTAATTCCCTGTTTATGAACATTCCAGTCGCTTCCAAGATTTTCCATGATGTATAAATCTCTTATGACTTTCCTAATGCAAATCTTTCTGGGGGCATATATTATCATCCTTTCTGCCTAATTGCATGGGAATAGAATTGCTGAGTCATAGTAGAGGTATATGTTTAGATGTCAAATAAAAATAAAACTGTCAAATAGTTTTTCAAAAGTTTATGATATTTTACACTCTCATCAACGATGAATGAAAGTGAGTTGCTTCACATTCTCCGTAAAACTTGGTATTGTCAGTTTTTTAAAACTATTCTTAGGGGGTTTGCTTTGTATTTCACTGATGACTAATAACACTGTATATCATTCATGTGATTTTGGTCCTTCTCATATATTCTTTGGTGAATTGACTATTAATTTTTTGATGTTTGTCTTTAATATTGATTTGTACAAAGTCCTCACGTATCCTGCATACATATTCTTTACCAGATATATGTATTGCAATTTTTTTCTCCCAGTCTGTGGCTTGCCCTTTTATTTTGTAAGTGGTCCTTTGAAGAGCAGGCATTTTTATTTTGATGTAAACGTAATCTTTTGTGTGTGTGTGTGTGTGTGTGTGTGTGTGTGTGTATATATATACAGCACATTAAAACAAGTGACAAATTATGGGGAAATTGAAAGTAAGATAATTGAAAACAAAATCAAGGACAAGGCTTGTAGCTATTTGATGCCAGGAGACCTGTTGTATTATGTTAGACATAGAACATGCATTTAACTTTGTTTCCTACAAATCAAAGCAAAGAGGAAATATAATTAGTTAACTAGCACACAGATAAGGAGAAATACAAGATAAACAGAGTTATTTCTGGTATAGAAAGTTTCTCCCAATGGTCTCTCATGAAGATGATACTGTAACACTGTCGTGAGGAATATTTACAACATTCTTTTACTAAGTAGAGTACTACTTGAGCCTTCTATATCCAGTCTCCACTTTTCCCCCCCCCCGATCTGTGTCTTTAGTGGTTGTCCTCCTTGGGCTCTCTCTCTTGGACTTTCTTGCACTCTAGGAAAAACCAACAGAAAACTAAAGGCAGAAGAGAAATCATTCAGGGTATTTATTCACACTCCTCCCACCCGGCAGGGCCTATGGTTTCAGAGTGGTTACATTCTGCTACTTGAGACAAGAGCTCCTGTTGGCTTAGCCCTCTCTGGTGGCCACCATTCTCACATAGTTCTGGTAGCACCATTCTCTCCCATACTTCTTTAGATCTAGTGATGCACTGTTATCTTTTGTTGCTTCTTTTAACCCTGCCCATTGTTAATCATTCCTTCTGTAGGCTCTCTTTCATGAATCCTTGTACCATTTTGTTTCTGGCAGGAATAATGGCCCGTTTGTACAGCTTTTCCTCAAAACATCCTTCAATGTAGGTAGAACCACGATGCCAGGGTAATTAACCAAAAACAATTCTGCAGTGTTGTGCATGGATCGCTGATAATTTGCATTAATCCATGGATAAAATTTACACTATCTATAAAAAATGAATGGACCTAACTTTTTTCTAAATGAAATACAAATACTCTTAGATATACAAAGCAATATGCTGGAGGTTTGTAAGCTACAGGACAAACAAATTTTATCCCAAAGCACTGTTTTCTCTCCAATGTATGTGTGTTTGAATTTTTATTCTGTCACCGATATCTAGAAATAGGAGTTGTACATGTTCATGATGGCGCAGCACTGGGTTTATCTTTTCATGTTAGTATTTGTTGTTATAATTCATAGGGGTCACTGAGCATCTCTGTGAGTTTATGTATTTGGGAACTGACTATCATTTTGATGGTAAACCTGCAGGATTGGCCAAAACAAATAGTTTATTGGGAAGTCCAATGAGATCTGCAGAGGTTAGAATTCTTCAAATTCAAGTATTTGAAATATTTAAATCTCACATTCAGATGAGATGTGTATATTATTTATTAGGGCAATATTTGGATCTGATTTAGTGTGGCTCCTGATGTGCAGTTTTAATGCGGCATTTTGGTCATCAACTTTCTCCAGCTGCTGACTCCTCCATGACACGGTTTTCCTTGAAAATCAGTCTTGGGGTCTCACTTTGGACTGGAAACCTTGACAAGGGTATGAAAACACCCTTCTTAAGAATCTTCTTAGGGAAATTGTGAGTTTGCTTGCTTTTAATTTTTATTTTTCACATTCTTCTCCTCTTCTCCGTTAACTGATTTTCTTCTGAGTAATATTAATGCAATTGAGTATCTATTACAAAATATTGGTGTATCATTGCCAGCCTAGTTTAGTACTTGTATTAGTTTCCTAGGGGTTCTATAGCAAAGTACCTCAAACGGAGTGGCTTGAGCAATAGAAATTTGTTGTCTCACAGTTCTGGACTCTAGAAGTCTGAGATCAAAGTGTCAGTGGGGCCATGTTTCCTCTGAAAGCACTAGGGGAGGATGTGTTTCAGGCCTCTCTCCTTGGCTGTGACAATATAACTTCAATCTTCATATGGTGCTGTGTGTGCGTGTGTGCGTGTGTATGTGTGTATATGTGTACACAAATTTCTTCTTTCTATAAGGACCCATCATATTGGACTAAGAGCCCACCCTACTCCACCCATATTGGAGGAGGGGCCTACACCATTATGGGCTCCTCTTTGCTAGTTTTATCTGCAATGACCTTATTTCCAAATAAGGTCATATTTTGAAGTACTAGAAGGTGGGACTTCAACATATGAATTTAGGGTAAAACAATTCAATCCATACCAGTAGAGTATTAATTAAAATAATTTCCTTCATACCATCTGTTCATTTGCTTCCTGTGCACTAATGAAATACTATTATATTTGTATTTGTTAACTTTGAATGACAATATTGTGATTCCTTTAAAAAAGTCATTGTTCCAGATAGTAATAGAAATAGAATTTTAATAAGAGAATTTACAATTGTTTAAATGTTTGGTAATAAGTGTGTGTGTGTGTGTGTGTGTGTGTGTGTGTGTGTGTACACATGGATCTATCATATGACTAGAAATTGATATATCACGGTTTGGGGAAGCATAAAATAGAGTTACCTTCAATTTTCCTCAATGAGCAAATAGCTATATCAAGCACATTGTATACGTTGTGAATCACTTTTTCTACTGTCTTAAGTTCCTTTTGAAGAGTAATCTGATACTATGAGAAGATCCAATAAGTCTTTTAAGCCACTAGGTTACTAGAAATAATTTAATAATTCAGTGTACTAAAAGATCTCCTTCTGGTTTGAAAAAGTACCTGGTATTATCTTTAAGGTGTTAGGTGTATCATTTTTGGAAACTACCAAGGATTTAGCTGTCTTTGAAGAAAATTTTGACCACAAATTTAAAAATGAAATTCCATGTTCCCTTTGATTATACTACTATAAAACTTATGATGATAGGAGCTTTTCTAGAAAAAATAAAGAAAAAATGCAATCTAGGTCATTACAGTCTCTTAACTTTGGATTTTTTTTACTGATTAACTGAAGCAATGTTTTCACATTTGTTGTATTTTTAGTTATTTTACAAACATACTAGTCACTTTAGTGACTTTTGTAGAAAAAAATTATATATGCTCATTTAAAATGAATTTCAGGAATACAGAAGTGAGAGAAAAGGAAGGGGAGAAAAAGAAAGAAAGAACCAAAGTAGGAAAGAAAGGATAAAAGAAAGGAAGAAAAACAGAAATAAGACATTATGGAGAAGAAAGCATTACACTTAGTGGCTGATTAGATAAAGTCACCATTAAATAATTGAAAAGCCAATGCTGAGCCCTATATTGGAACCATTCCTTTTCACCTTGGGGAGGACAGTGATTTTTTTCTCATCGGGATAGACCTCTACTCTCCAGGTACGGATTTGCCTTTTCTGCTCATAGCGATTCTGCCGACATCATCATTTGTAGATTTGCCGAATGTATTATTCACTGATGTAAGATATTGCTGACCATCAGGGAACTCATTTTATGGCAAAGGAAGTGGAGCAGAAGATTCATGCTCATAAAAGTCACTGATATTCCCATATACCTCATTATCCAAAAAGGGCTGGCTTCGTAGGATAGTAAAATGGTCTGCTAAATGATCAATTGGGGTACCATTGTGGAGGCAGCACTCTATGAGGTTGAATTGCTATCCTACAGGATGAGGTATAGGTTTTCCGTCAATAGGCATCATAGGGTAGCATGTAAACTTGAATGCTTAGTCCAGGAATGAACAGGTATAGGTGTTATTGACACCATCACCACTACACTTATAATCCACTTAAATAATTTTTGCTTTTTATCTCAGCAAAGTTGGCCTGTGTGGGTTAGGAACTAGTTTCAAGATGAAAATGCTTACACTTCACAGCATAGTTCACTAAATTAGGAATGAAGGGCTGGCATTGTAGACTCTTTCGTGGCTATTTTGAAATCTTCAAACAACAGAGATGTAGGAGTTGGGTGATTTACTTGAGTACCTAGGAGAATTTGGGTTGCCGTCATCAAATGAGAGCAAAGACTATGTCTGAAACCTTAGGGAAACACTAGATTGCCTCTTACTTTCTTGCCCTTTAGTTTTCGACATCGGAAAATTACAGCAATCTAGATTCCTGAAACCAAGGACCTAGACTCCACAGTTGCTATGATCTGAATGATTGTGTCCCTCAAAATTCATACACTGAAACCTAATTCTCAATGTAATGTCATTTGGAAGTGGGGTCTTTAAGAGGTAATTAAGCCATCAGGGCACAGCACTTATGAGTGGAATTAATGCCCTTACAAAAGAGACCCCTTGTCCCTTCTACCATGTAAGGACGCGGCAAGAGGGCACTCTCTGTGAACCAGAAAGCTGACAGAACCTGTCAGCACCTTGATCTTGGACTTGCCAGCATCTAGAACTGTGAGAAATAATTTTCTGTTGTTTATAAGCCACCCAGTCTATAGTATTTTGTTTTAACAGCCTGAACAGACTGTTAAAACAACAGGATTGAAAATTTAGTGAAGAACCCACCTAGCAGAGATGCTATCAAAGGGTTAGAGGAAGACATGGAATGAGTGCTTGGCAAAGGAAGTCTTACTATCAAGTTAAGCACTGGGAACAGATATAGGACAGATATGGAAATAAAGACTATGTAGTAATAGCTATATTTTAGGTTAATACTTTTGTTTTCTTCTTTGTTTTCCTTTTCCATTTCTTGAAAAGTATTAATGATGACAAAGGTTTTTAGTTTCAGTTGGAAGTATGAAAGAATTGACACCGTTTTGTGATGATTCAGTAACTTTTGAGACTTTGGGTACCCTCATCGGGACAAAAGACAAGTGTGGATGCTAAAGTTCAAAAGGGTGGGCTGTTCTGGACATTTTCTGTTTGCCCCTCCAGACCCAATCTTCTCCATCCTGCTCAGGTCCTGGAAGCCTCCTCTATCTGGACAGCATCCATGAGCTTCCTTCCTTCTGCCTATATGTTAGATTAAGCCAATGAAAGACAGAATCTCAAGAAAAGTGGAAGAGTGACGATAGGACCTGTACTCCCCTGGTTCCCTCATGGTAGAAGTTGGTTGTATCTCTTTTCTACCAGGTGGCCATCTTCTGCAGTAATCCCTCCTTCTTGCCCCTTCAGGTCTACATGTGGTCATTTCCACCCTTTCTCCTTCTCCTCCTCATGGCTAAAACCGACTCTTGTTGGTTTTCTGAACTCTGCCCTCATCTTTGTAAATATGCCTTTTATTAAACTCTTTTCAATTACCTCCATTGTACTGTGCCTTCTATTTCTTGCCAGGATCCCCCAAAGATACAATATGTGAGTTATCAAAAACCAGAAATCTTGTCTTCCCTTTCTGTTCACTTTGCATTTAGTTTTCTATCGTAATCTCTCCAGGAAGAAGCATTGGTGCTTTTGTGTTATGTTGACATGATAAACAGCAAATGGTATTTGACGATATTTGAAACAAATGGTATTTGAAAGTGCTCACCCTCTTTATAATACTCAATGTACAAATAAGAAATCGAGGAGTGGTTTTTAGAATAAATCCCATTGACACATATTTATTAGACATGAACATGTAGATGTGCTGTGCTAGAATGCTATTCAGTATGCAGGAACAATAAGAATCACTTGTCAGAACTCCTGGTTTGAAATCATAAGGTTGCCACTTTTTAGCAGAGGAAACCAGAGGCTGCTTTGGCAGATAGAGTTGAAAATGATGTTCTCACACTGCGGAGGGAAGGAAATCAATGTCCAATTCACACATTTTATTCTGAGCCCAACCAGATATTTTCTTTTAGTTACGAAGGGCTTGCAAAAACACAGTGACCCATTCTCTTTCTATTTACTAGGTTAACTCATGGCTTCCATGCTGCTTATATGATTCATGTATCTCCAGTAAAAAATCAATACTGCGCTAAATGCAGTTTAGCCTATTTTTGCTGTCATATACATTAGTTTAACAATATTAAAAGATAAATTGAGGCATAATAAAAAAAATTATTAAGTTTATTGGGTGGCATTGGTTAATAAAATTATATAGGTTTCAAGTGTACAGTTCTATAATATATCATTTGTATATTACAGTGTGTGTTCATCACCCAGAGTCAGTTCTCTTTCCATCACCATATATTTGACCCACTTTACCCTTCTTTACTACCAATGCAAACATGAATTTAAACCTTTTGAGAGAATACAATTCATTAGAAGACTACTATGATTTTGATAGGCAGGATAATTCTCAAGTCTGGAGTACAATTTGGAGTCATGGTCCCCAAGACCCAAATCAATCAGAATGAAGATAGTCAAAGAAAGACTCTTTGAAGGAGTCATTTTCTTAAGCCAACTGATCACTTGTTTCATGATCTCATGTAGTTGAACCTCAACTTCCCCAGAAGTGTCAATCCAAGTACAGCAAGTGGTATTAGCCATAGCACAAACAACATCCGTGCTCAGCTAAAAGATAATCAAGGGCTAGCCTATTATCAAGAATTTTGAACAGAGAGCCTAGGGAATTTTTTTGGGCAGCCATTGCTTAAGCCTCAGATTCTGAAATACCTCCAAGAGTTAAGGAGAGGTTCCTGATCATAGCCTCACTTGCCCTTATTCATAGCCAGGGTGTAGGGATTTGCCAAAGGAAGCACATTTAAAATCATGAATGGCTCCTGGCAATTACTGTTTGAGTCTGTGGCTCAGGACATTGAAGGTGACAGCCAATGGAGGCCAGTAAAACTTACGGGTCTGCAGATGGCACCGCTGGTTTTATTCAGGTTACCTTCTGTACAGAACCTAGATGCAAGTTTCCCCAGGTTTGGGGCTGTCCAACAGAGACAGGAAAAGGGACCCCCGGGATGAGGGTGCTTGACAAGATAAAGGGCTGAGTTCGTTCCAGAGAAACTGAGGCATTGGAAATCAAGGGGAAGTTTGTGATGGGAAGAACTGCAGGATCACCAGCATTGCGGCAAATCCAGCCGTAATTTGAAGGTTGGATTATTCGCTTTGCAATGGCCTGATAATTATGCCAGGCCAGAGCAAGACAAAAGGTGGACAAAAATATCATAAAAACCTTCATGATGTAAGAATTAGGAAAAGGATGGTCAGAGAGGGAAGGAGGAATGGGAAGAAGTATTCTTGATTGTATAGTTGGGAGGAACCAGCCTACCTCAGTGTCAGCTACTTCTTGTCCAAATCAGTCTGATTTTGAGGTCTCCAGCAATTTGAGTCTCCAGAACCAGATGTCAGGTAGAACCTTCTTCAGTTGTGAAATATATACCCAAGTTTTGCCACCTTGTAATTTGGCAGCCTTGTCAGTGGTCAAAAGTATAATACTTGGTAGGGTCCTTTCCTTGAATCTCACTTTTGCAAAAGCATGAGAGTAAAACAATAACTGTCTATAAATGATAAAGGACTTAAAAATGCCCATGTTTAAAGATCTGATGAGAGTTCATTATAACGAAATTGACAGGAAAATGTCATTATTTCTATGACATACAAAATTTTAAGGTAATATCTGGAATTGTAACTGATAACATTACACATGGACATATCAGATGTTTAGGAATTTCTTACAGTTTCTAGAACACTTACATTGATAATGTGTGTCTACACAAATATAACTTAAGATGGTTTATCATCACTTATTTGACAATGCTTCCTATGTAATTCAATATATCAAATAAGTCTAATTAGTTTAACATTTCTCAAAGGATTTGAGATTTTCAAGGGACTCTGAGAAATCTCAAAATTTCTTTGAGATCAAAAGACTCCATTTAGAATTTGGTTTTGGGAAGCTATCAAAAGACTCCATTTAGAATTTGGTTTTGGGAAGCTGTCAAAATGTCAAAAGGTTTGAACATCTGACTAAATAGAATCACATAACACTATGAAATAATAATTATCTATTTAACCGAAGTGACAATAGAATATATAAAAGGCAAATACAGAAGGTTACATGGATGTGAACAAAAGTTAGCTTTATTTAATGTTGAAAAGACAGGGTTTTCTTAAGTAATCAAAGACTTGATAAAGATGTGTGAAACACAGTAAATGATTTTCATAAGACATACAATTTTGCTGTCCAAACAGATTACTTAAAAGATTACTAAAGAAAAACCTTTGTTTACAATTTCTTATTAAGAGTAGACCAATAATCTAAGAAAACTTTGTTCATTTAGCAGAGAGAAAACCAAATTCTAATTTTGCACCAGTGTACTTTACATAGTAAAACTCATTGGAAAAACAAACAAACAAAAAAAAATACCTTAATAAATCCATTCCAATTTTAGTCAGTTTGACCACACATAGAATTCCTCCCTAAGAATTGTTTTCCACAAACTTGCAACTTTTTAATATCCATTCAGATTTCATCTTGTTTTTTCCTCTTTCTCATTCTGGAACAATCAGTCATTCTGCATTCCTCACCAACTTTTCATACACAGTTGTTTCCTTTCACTCTTACTATTTCTAAGTAATTTTAATTACATATAGTAATTAGAATTCTTAACCCTTAGAATTCTTTGTTCCTAGTGAAAACTAAGAAGTAACCAATTATGAACTGTCTGTTACACTAGTGTTCTATGGACTGGCAAATTTATAAATATATTCAATAACTTCTAGAAGTATATTCTGCCTCATAATAATTTTTTTCAATGTGACACAAGACATGTTCACAGATAGTCACAATATCTTTAGTTCCTTTGTAAAAAAAAAGGTAAAAGTAGATAAACTTGTGTTCAATAGTTAATGTTTCAGTATTTCATATTATTTGGAAAAAATCTAGATGTTCAAGGAATAGCCATCATTTAACTTATCTCAGTATAACTTTAAGGTTTCAAGTTACCAAAAAGATTTTGGAAACTGTATTTAAGTAGACATACCATAAAGCATAATTATTGTTGAAGAGTTCATTTGTAAATTTTTATCTTACCTATGTTGAATTTACTTTTTCATAACTATTATGTTTATATTACTCATGCAAATTTCATGAAATATTAAATGGCAAACCATTATGTTATCTTTGTTAGTGATAATTCTATAACAGAGGTAAAAAGGAACTTATTTTGTTTTACTAAACCTAGGTAGAATAAAATAGTATATCTGCATTATATTTAATATTGATAGCTCTAAATACATGCCTATTTTCATTAAACCAACAAATTTAAGATAGCTTTTATTTACCAATAATTTTCCTAAATCACGTGAACTTGAAAATCATTTGGGTTAGTTTTTATATACATATTTTTAATTACTGCTAAAATTTATGTAATTTTTATTTTAGTTTCATTGAGAAATATTGAAATACATCACTGTATAAGTTTTAGCTATACAACATGATGATTTGATTTACATATATTGCAAAATGATTACCACGGTAGGTTCAGCTACCATCCATCTTCTCATATAGATATATTAAAAAGAAAAAAAAAGAAGAAAGGAAAAAAAAATTTCTCCTTGTAATGAGAACTCTTAGGACTTACTCTTATCAACTTTCCTATATCTCATACAGCAGTGTTAGCTATAGTCATGTTGTAAATCACAGCTCTGGTACATACTTATCTTATAATTAGAAATTTGTACCTTTTGGCCACCTTCGTCTAATTCCCCCTCCGTCAAGGAAAATAAGTATGAAAGATGTGATGTATAATATGATTATTATAACTATTTACTTTGGTCACACATTTATAACATACACACCTAGACGTACATAAACATACAGATAGATGCAAACAGGGATCTTATTATAGCCTTTGTTTTAAAATTTTAGCCACCAGACTACAATACGATAATGCAAAAGTTCCTAGTTTATAAAACAACAGTTGGATCCGAATTGTGTTTCAGGAAGATAGAAAAGTTAAGTTCACCTGCTTAGATGGCTAAAGTTTATTACTAATATTTGTGATAGAAACTTTTAAGATTTTTCACAAGCCCAGTTGTTAAAATAGCCCTTCCTTTTTTTTTTTCCCCTTTCTTCTTCTGATAAGAATTGCCTTGGTTCCTAGAGAAGACTAGGTAAAATGCTTACATCTCAAAAGGCACAGAGGAAGAAAGCAAGTTCTACCAAGAAGAACTTCCATTTCCTAAGTCCAGATCTCTTTACAATATCTATAAGTCTTTTGAGATAAATAGGGGAGGTTTGGGAATTGGTAAAAAGAATAGGTTGGTTTTGAATTGTTTCTAGAGCCACACTGTTTCTAGTTCTTATAAAGACTAGATTTGTAAGACCAGTACAATTGTCTTTAATTCCTCCTAGAATTGGGTTGCAACATGAATGACATGGAGATGGCCTTACCCATCCAAGTAGGTTATTTTCAATTTGCTTCTTTACATCAGGGAGAAGATTTTCAGCTAAGATGAAAATCAAAAGATTCCCATGTCTTAAATTTAGAGCTGTGTGGTTTAGGAATGTTTCATTAAATCCTTTCACAAAAGCTTCAGAATGTTTTTCTTTCCTTCTGGGTACATATTTTCACTTTAGATTAGGAGGAAATTTTATTTTTTTTAATTTTTTTTTTCTGTCAGGCTCTATTAGCTTTCAACTGGCCAACTTCTAATCAAAGATCAACTTAAAAAAAATCCTTTTGAATATCCTGTCAGGTTTCAACTGGGACAAACAGTAAATATTCCCGGCAGTATTGAACAACCATATGGAAACAAGAAATGTCCCCATAAAGGGTGTAAAAGGTACTGATACTACCCCTCCCTCACCCCAGTATCCAGAGCCACTTCCAGAGATTTAAAAAAAAAAAAAAGACTCACAATTTCTCTGAGAGCTGGCAAGTCAGTAGGACCCCGACCACAAATGGAATGCGACTCACATTTCTGTCCTGTCATATCTAGCCACAAATAGGGTGCCACTAACATTTGTGTCTGACCACATTTTGGGGGCCCCCAACCTGACAGTTGCCAAATCAAGTTCTCAGGACACAAAATGAGATAAACAACAAGGCACTAGCTGTCCCTGTGAGAGAAAGGAGGGACAACCAATGGGTACCTGAAAGCAAATTCATGAGTCACAATTCAAAGATCTAATTCAACCAGTCTGAATTTGGAAAGGAAAGGACAAAGTGCATTTTTACTTCCCTCCATTGAAGAGGCATCACAGATAGAGGTAGAGATGGAAGAGGTGACTTTGGTAAGAATTCTCATGCTTTGCCGGCTTCTTCCAGCATCTGCAGGCTCTGCAGTGAGTGAGGCGTCCCAGCGTGTCTCATCCTGGTCACCAGAAGCTGTAGAAGAGGGGAAATGACTTTCTCTCTACCCTTTATGGTGAATGCTTGGCTGAGACCCTTTTTTCTCTAGGGTACCTCATAAATGGTTAAGCTTGTCGAGGTTAAAAGTTCTCTACTATGGCCTCTGGAATTCAAGGTTATCATCGGTGAGGATAGCCTGTCTATTCATCCTTAAAACAAAATTTTACTCACCTCAGGCTTCACGGTGGACCCAGTTCAGTTTAAGTCCGACTCAGTTCCGTCCCAAACCTAGTCCAGTTTCTAACTTGAACCTAATCCAATTCCGGGATCGAGTCCAGTTTCTAAATCAGACCCAGTTCAATCCCAGACTCAGTCTGGTTTCTAAGTCAGACCCACTCTGACACTGGACCAGGTCTAGTTTGGAAGTAGGACCGTTTGACTTCAGACCCGTTCCGGTTTCTAAGTCGAGCCCAGTCTGGTTTCAGACCCGGTCCAGAAAAAGAAATGCTCAAGTGAATTGTGAAGGCTCATAATGCAGAAACTGTGGAGTTGGGATCTGACAGGGGCTTACCCACTACCTCCAGAGGCAGCGAAAAAGCAGAGAGTTCAAGGGGTTCAGTAGGTACTTACACCCAGGTGCTGGTTGCTCTTGGGGGTGTTGGGGGTCTCCTTTGGTTTCCTCTTCTGACATCAGAGTTATTTAGGGATAAACAGAGACAGAAGAAAAATTTTAGAGATTATTTGAGTAAAAATTGATTAGAATTGGGCAGTATCCAATATAGCAGATAGAAAGTTGCTCAGAGGAGCTGTCCATAATGAATGGCTTTTATAGGCAGCAGGGAGTGGAGCAAGAAAGTTAAACTAAGCAAAACAAAACAAAACAAAACAAAAACGGATTCATTGTTGCAAGGTTACTTCCCTTCAGGGGATGGCAGGGGTCTGTAAATCAGATTAGGGAAGTAGTGCTGATCAGGCGATTCCTGAGTGACTGGTTTCAGATTTCATTTCTGGAAGACCATAAACTATAAGTTGAGTCTCAGTTTGGTGATGCAAGGCTTATAAGCAACTCCATTTTAGAATTGTTGTCATGTTTTTATCAACAGATAAGCTTGTGTTTTTAACATACTGGGAAAGTATGGAATTCCTGACATAATGTATAGCATTATATTTTTCTAGATTTCATTGACATTCAAATTTCGCTCATGAGCAAATCCTCTCTGCATCCAGAATGCCTGTTACAATGCCTGGCAAATGGTAAGGACTCTGTAAATGTTAATTGAATTTCAGGGCTAAGTGGGCCTTTTTTAATGGCCAATATATGAGCACAGTTTTAAAGTTGTATTTCTTTATTTAAAGTAAATTTGATGAGCTATATCAAGAAGCAAGTAACAAGTCTAGGCAGACTGCTAAGAATCAAAACTGGCCCTCACTGTATAGCTTTCAGAATTAGAACATAAGTAGGAGTGTAAGGGATGTCTTTGTAAATACATAAATCTCAAAATAAAGAAGAGCTGCATTCAGATCTCCTCCCCTCTATTGGTATATGGCTATGAGCTCTGCCCTTGAAGGCAGACAACTGATACTCTGATTGCTTTTCAAATTGAAAGTCTCACCTGCTGTTTGCAAACGTGTTCTCTTCTCTTTTGCCCTGTTATTGAATAAACAGGCATTGATTTCTATCTCCTTTTTTTTTTTTTAAAGCAGCAACATCTCACAGATACTAGATACAGCCCTGCCTGTTTAGTGAAGGATTTAACAGAGTCATTTTTTTTTAAAAAGACTAATTTCTGCACAGTCTGTTGGCAGATTCCTGTTATGAAAATAATGAATCGGATGTGACAGATGGAACAGGTGTAACTCACTAATTATTAATACATAGCTTCCTATGGAGAAGAGTGTGTTGGAAAGTATTGACGACAGTATTATTAGCTGGAAACAATTGGGCAACAGACATATCAAAGATGGCTGATGATAGCCATGCTTAGTAAGCAGAACTGAGCTCTACTTTTGGATGAAGATCAGCACTTCCGCGGGAAATGAGTTAAAGGAAGGAGAAAGAAACTTTTCATCACTGTCAAAAACAATAGAGCACATCCTGCTTAAGCTGCTGAACACTGAGTGAGCTGCATACTAAATAGTATGTTACTAATATCTATTTTAAAATGTTCTCACTAGAATTGTTTGTGCTATACATGTTTACTTATTTTAAAATGCCTTTATAAATGACTTTGAAAATAAGTGCATGGGTAGGGAATAAGAGACAGTGAGAGCAAGAGAGCAAGAGAGAGTTGATTTATGATTAGGGAAGACCCATCCTATCTCCAAATTATCTGAATTTATTTAACATTTCTTGCTTCATTCATCAACTCACTGATACATTAAATCAATGACACATTTATTGATTATTTATATCTTGTACTCTTCCTTCCGTATTGTGTTTATAGTTTCTGTCCAAGAAACTCTGATAAGTTTACAAGTATACAGATCTGAATAAATCAATACAGCAGTATATTCATTCATGACTAATACCAATGTGTCAAACTTATGTATCCATTGTTTAAGGAAAAAATCATTGTTTAAGAAAAAAACCATACCATACAAAATCAGTCGGCAGAAGTTGATTTTATTCCAATTCGTTTGCCAACAAAAGGAGAAAGAACACAGACCACGTCTCAATACCCAACTCCATAGGGGATCGTAGACCATCTGTGTTTGCTAATTGGCCTTACCCAAAGGAAAAGCAAACTTCTCATTTTTCTCATATCTTCATGACCAAAGGTAGTTTTACTACTTGGAGTAATTTAGGCTCCTATCCTCCCATGACAACTGGGAGCAGTGACACTATCTTCCTTGATGATTACATTTGAAAGAAATGGTTCCCAGGTCCTTGAGAAAGACCTTCCTGAGTTGTAAAACTGGCAAGGAACTTTCTTTCAAAAGATTTACATCTCAAAGGGGAAGTAAAAGATTTGCAACCACATGTTTCTAAAGTAAATGCTCTAAAAAAAAGGAAGGTCAGGGACTTAGAGTCAGGTAGAAGCCTGTATTGTCAAGTTTAGTCAATCTGAAGGAAACTTCAAGTCCCTTTTAGTCACTATACAGCTCACCTAGCTTCTATTCCATAACACCAAATGTCTAGTTGATCCAAAATGCAATAGGAGACAAGGTCTGAGTATAACTCAAAATCTACACTGACTGAATCAATTGATTGCTTCCGAATACACCAGAACAACCAATGTCAAACACATAATCTCTTGTAAAAACAAGTAAAATGAGAGTGAAGCAGAAAGAAATAGCATTTGTTGAGTTTTTTTTTTTTTTTGTGTGTGTGTGTGTGTGTGTGTGTGGTTTTTTATGTTCCAGGCCATGTACCGTGTGCTGTTTATGCATTAACACGAACCCCGGTAATTATGTTTATTTACCAGATTGAGAAAGTGAAGCTCAATGGTTTGGCTCGCCTGATATCTCAAAATAGAATAGTTGGGAGAGTTGTGATTTGAATTTAGCTTTGGTTTCCAAACACCACAATCAACACATTCAAGAATGCTACTACCTTCTATAAGCATAGAGTTATGGGCTGAAGAAATGGATAGTTTTAACTGAGTAGAAATTGACAGGATCTTGGGAGTGAGGATAAAAGAAAGGGACCTTGTCTCTGTCTCTTTTCAATGCTTGGATAGCTGGCATTTCTTTTCTCACATTAAATTATTTTAGGGAATTAGATTGTCCCTGTCTCTACTGTATTGGATTAAGCATCGGAGACAGGGACACTTTTAAAAGAGAGTTCACGATATGGTTATGTTTCAGCAACCTTAGCAAGAGGATTTCACATTGATGGATTGTACAAAGTTTATACACCCAATTGTTTAAAAATCTAACAAGCACAATCCAATCCATTAATGAGAAATCCTCTTGCCATCGTTGCAACAAGTTTGCGAATTTAATTGTCTGTCCGTGTGTGTGTGTGTGTGTGTGTGTGTTTGCTTGTTTGTGTGTGTATAAAATCTAGGACGCTTTTATAGAAAAAGTTCTGTTTATGCTTCATTCACATACTTAGTAAAGGTGGACCCAAAGGGAAATCTCTTTTTTGTTCTGGAAGTATGGAAGTGGGCAAGATTTGCTCTAATTCCTCTCTGTTCTACACAGCCCTGTATGTCTTTGATGTCTCCCAAGTAAACAACATGAAGAAACAGAATAGAACTCACTGGAAAACTCAGGACCTTGTTCTACAAACTCCTTCAACCACATGTGCCTCCATTCTAACAGACAAAGAGAAACACCAGCACTCTGGGAAATTTTGTTTGCTTTTCTATGTCTGTCTCAAGGCTGAATTGCAATACTTATGAGCTATCATTACTTTACCTCCCTTACAGTTTCTCAGTGTCCACATACCCATTCTATTATCAAGAAAAATCTGTATGAATTCTAACACAGATAAATAATGGCAATGGCACAGCCTAGTTGATGAGATGAAGGATGCAGAATCACAGACTGGTTAAGATCTTGCTCTACCTTTCACTAGCTATGTGACCTTGGGGATTTTCATTTCCTTCTCTAAGTTTCGAGTTTGTCATCTAGAAAATAATAGGAAGTAACTGTAACTACACTACAGAGTTTATGTGAACATTAAATGAGATAATGCATATAAAACACTTAGTATAGAGAATGGAAACATTAATGCTCAACAAAGGGTAAATACTGTAGTTGGAAGTATGGTATATCAAAAGAGATGAACATTTCTCGATTTGAGACCTGATCGTATTATTTCTCTCATTTTTCACATCTGTTAAAATAGAATGGTTAAGCTCACATGTTAGGATGGTTACGTGAAGCATGTGGTCTGACACCCAAGAATCAGAAAATTCTTAGGCATGGGTTAGGAATGGAAAAAAGACATACTTAAAATTTTTTCTTTGGCCATGACTTAATAAATTTAACTTGCATTATCCTTTCAAAGATATAATTAATTTTATCTTGTGGTAATTCTATAATGAAAGTATGCCTAGTAAAGATGTTTTTCAATGTTCAAAAGCTAAATTTGCAAGTTGTTCTTCTTTGGATTGCGAGAAAGCTGAGAATTACAACTTAGGGTCTGGCCAGAGAAATTTAACAGACTTCCACTGGGGACAGCGGCAGTTGATGAAACTTCTTCTCCATGCGTTCTTCTCAGCTAAGCTAATTGTTTAATTGATTCTAAAATCAATTTTCAATTAGTGGTGGTTTGGCATTTCATATTAGCTGTTAAAATTTTGAGAAACGGTAAAAAGAAAAGCATGCAACTTAATGATGGCCTTTACCCACATCAAAAGCACAGTGGAAGCTAAAAGTTACAGACTCTTAAAATAATGCAGTACTTTGAAAAAACACAAGGAAATGGGGGTAGATTCTCTTATAGGTGGTATGTTTGTCAGCTGGCAGTCCTGATGAGGTAGTTATTCTTCCCTTGTGTTCATTATCTTTCATTCCTCAGCATTTGAATTCACAACATAGTCTTCTGTTTCCACCCTGAAAGCTTTGAGAACGAGGAAAACGATTTTAAAAAGAAAAAAACAAAGTAAGCAAACAAAAATACAAAAAACCAAACACCAAAACAGTTCTCAGTTTGCAAGATATTTCAGGATTGGCTTGTCTTTCAAAATTCCCTTCCCACTCTGGGCCTTTGTGTTGCAAAATATGAGTCCCAGCACATGCCTCTAAAGCAGAATAAGTTTTCACCCCTCTTTCCAAAAAGAGCTACTCTTGTTCACATATTCATGCACCAGATTGTTTTCCATGTTAACAATTATGCAGACCTCCTAACAGTGTTGTGAATTGTGTGCTAGTCTGAATCCAACAGATGTCCTTCAGACCAGAGGGAGCGCAGGGAGTTTGAGGGAATTCCTTAGCAACAGTATCTACAGCCCAGATTATGAAGCCTGTTCCTCACGGCGTCTTTATTCATATGTAGATGGCTGATAAAAAGTGCAGATAAAGTACTATGACTATCGAGGATATGTATATATGTAGAGAGATGTACTTTATATACATGCATAGTATATAGTATATAGTATATATCCCTTAGTGGAGGAACTGTAGGAAATTGCTTCTTATATTCTTTTTAACCTGCTCTTTCTTGTCTGTCTTTTCTGCTCATCCAAGCAGGTAAAATTGTGTTTAGAGTAGGTAAAAGTCCATCTCATAGAACATTTGGAGTCCTTAGGCAAAAGCTTAAATAAACAAAGACACAATAGTCTCTTTGTGTCACTAAGCCTTAGTATCACTTATACTGTGTCACTAAGAAAGCCTTCTACAGTTTCTGGCACTTAGTAGGTGCTGATTGTTGTAAACAAATGAACGAATGAGTGGATGAAGGAAAGTGATTCTTAAAGAATGATTGGATTCAGGGGTCTGCCCTTCATGACTCTGCACCGACAAGTGTATAAACACATTTCACTTCCTGCTTCTGGGGAGAGCTCTCCATAGCAAGTTTCATGAGCTAGTTGGCTGTCATTTTGATGCACATTCTAGCTGTAAGGTCAGTAGTATGAGCCTCTCCATAAGGCCGTATGGAACAAGCTCACAGTCATGAACATCACAAAGGGACATGTGTTTCGTGGCTGATGATCACCTGGTGGTTTGATCCTTTTGCAGACTATGCTGACCACTCTGGAGATTAGATGGCACGTGTAAGAGCTAATGTGTGTTTTGTTGAAATGTTCTGCCAGTCTGTTTTGTCAAGTGTTCATAGTGGATCATGATCTTGAGAACCAAACAGGATTATGTATGCATATATATATATATATATATATATATATATATATATGTTTTTTTGCCTTACAGGTTTGTCACCATATTTTAAAACTTTAATTTCCCATCACAACACTAACACCATATAAAAAAAAATGTGATTGAGTTAAATAAGAGAAAGTCAGTGCAATGAAACTATCCATCAGAGGTTTTGCCAGGGGCTGTACCATTACATACCACGCCAGAATTAGTTTAGCAAACATATTTAGGAATGACTAAACTACTAATGCAATGGCTAATCGAGGAGAGTCTCAGGCTGTGTACTGAACTGTAAAGGGAAATCATGCTGTTACTTTGACACCGTATACAAATGGCTTTCAAGTCAGGAGATTGTCTTTTCATAGGGCTCGAGGGGAAAAATAGTCTCCCAAATTGACACACATATCTATAGTATGTATGCGGAACTCTGTGTCATTGCTAAAAACAACACATAGTTTTGTGCTTGCTGAAAGATGTCATAACATGACACCACCATGGTAAAAGGAAGCCTGGTGCTTTCACCATTTTAATTGTAGTCGTCACAAAATTCTGCACATTAAGAATCAGGATGCTCATGTATTTTCAGGTGAGAAAATTGAGGTTCAGAGAGTGCCCTTGGCTAGCCTGCTGTGGAAAGTGGTTCATCAGCATAGTGAGCAGTCAGGCAGTCAGATGCAGCCGTCAAGGATTCTTCTTCGAAGTTTTTTTTTTTTTTTCCTTATGACATACAGACTTTGACAGTGGGAAGAAACTATGCTGTTTCCTTTGGGGAAACAGAACGATTATTTACACGATTTGGATTCCCATTGTAAAAGTGTTGCTCCACATTTTCGAATGAGAACCTAGAGACCTAACAGCAGAATTCCCAAAATGAGCCTTTCTGCCCAGTAGCTACTTCTGATGCTCTCATTCTGTTTCCTTAGGGAAGGCATTTCTCAGTATATTTGCTGACTGTTATTTTTAAGAAAAGACACTTAACGTGGAAATAATGGCCCCATGGGTGAAGAAGCATAAAACGAAATGCCCCAAGGCATGTGCATTTTATTACATTAAATTAAAAACACATCATCTACTATAATCCATCTAGTAAACAAACAAAGGATAAGCAAGCAAAAAGAATGCTAAGCAAATATTTTTATTAAGAAAGTAGCTTTTATTGGTTTTATAATGTTCATAAACTTAATAAATGTCTATTGTAGAAATTTGCATAACAAAGAAAAAACCCACACAATTGCATGAAACTCACCCAAAACACTAGCTGGAAATAGGCATTATGTTAACTTCTCTAATGTCTTAAAATGATTTCTCAGAAACCTGAGATTATGTGAAATATGCTGTTTTCTATTTTATTTTTAAATTAATAATATGCATTGAGAATTTTCCTTTTATTATACATTTTCGTAAAGACTTATTTCTAACATTTGACAGTATATCATATGTATAATGTAATTTAACCAATTCTTTTTATCAGTCATTTTGATGACATATTTCATGAAATGAATACTGTGATAAACAATTTTCTACCTAAATATTAGAAGAATTCTATGTCAAAGAGCCTAAGAACTTTTTTTGTGTGTCACATGTTATCAGACTTAATGCCTTCCAGACCAACTAAACCAATGTCTGCAGTATGCATAAGCATGTTACTCTTCAGCCCTTCCAGTATTAGATATTTCCCTTAAGAATAGTTTTGAGAGGGTGACAGCTGAAAATTCTGTCTAATGTCTTAATACCTTACATTCACTTAATATTATGCTTGATTCTTATGTATATTTGGGTGTACACACATGCATTTTTCTTAGCCATTTTTTACTTCTCCTTTTGAAATTTTCCTTGTTTCCTAATAGGAATGTTCATTACTTTATATTGATTACAAGAGCTATTTAGGTATTAGGACTAATAGTTCTTGGGTTGTCATTATATTGCAAGATTTTCTCCAGATTTATTTTGTGCATTTTATTTGTCTTTTTACATATTAATATGTGGTTTTCTCCCTTGCTTCAAATCTTAAAAAGTCTTCTTTACTATAATACACACACACACACACACACACACACACACTCACACATCCAGACAAGTGAAAAAATATTACAATATGTTAGTTTCTTTATTATTAGCCTAAAGTTGTCAATAATATTAACTTACTATCCCTTGATATCTGTAAAATCTGCAGTGACGTCGCCTCCCTTATTCCTATAATTGATAACTTATACTCTTTCTTTTGTTTTCTTCTGATCAGTCTGGCTTTGGGGTTTCATCAATTGTATTGATTTTGTCAAAGATTAGTTTTGGTTTCAAAAGCAAGCACTAGAAAAAATATTAATGGGTTAATAATATATGGTAATACAATGCTCAAAAAAGAACTAACTGCCACATACAAAATAATAGCACAGGTCTGTAAAAATTACTCAGACTTGTTTTTAAAATAAATAATTGATCAACAGTGTTAAATACCGTGTTTCCCCGAAAATAAGACCTAGACTGACAATCAGCTCTAATGAGTCTTTTGGAGCAAAAATTAATATAAAACCCAGTCTTAGTTTACTATAATTTAAGACCTGGTCATATATAACATAATGTAATATAAGATCGGGTCTTAAACTAATTTTTATTCCAAAAAATGCATTAGAGCTGATTTTCTGGCTAGGTCTTATTTTGGGGGAAACACGATAGTAGTACTAAATAGTAGTGTGTATACTTTTTTGTTTTTGAAGTTATTTTTCATTAAGTAAAGACATGGAAGAAGAATTTGAGATGAGAATATTTGAAGAGTCAGGATAAGGACATTTGAGCTGTACAACTACTTTTTATTTAGCATTGTGTAGATTATTCAGGGGTAGTAGTAATGCCAAAAGACGTTCACAGAAGGCTTAGCTATCTCTCTATTCCTTGAAAAAATCATGAAATCAGTATTACCTCCAATAATCATTAAGGAGACTCTATGGAAGAGTTTGGATTATATTTTTCTTGAAAGAATTATTATTTTTTCAAAAGAAAATGGCAATAGATTGTGAAAGTGTAAATTAGGACAACTTTGAAATAAACATTTTGGTAGTATGCAATTCAAACCAGTATTAAAACTTCGATCTGGCAGTTCTGTCTTGGAGTCTTTCCTGAGGAAATAAGCTAAAATGAAGAAAAAAAATGTAGGCAAAACTATGTTTATTGTAGCAACACTGTTTTTTAATTTTGAAAATTGAAAGACAATTCTTTGCTCCAAGATATGGTAATAGTTAAACTTGTTAGCTCATCCAGTCATTTGAGTATAATTTAATCATTGAAATGTTTACAAGTGCCATGTACTAACTTTGAAAATGCTTGTAAAATAATGTTAAAAAGGATTATACACAGTCAATTATAATTCTTAATAAACAAATGCAGATAAGAAGGACCCGGTAAGTCAACATATTAATGGTATCCATCTTTGAAGGA
The DNA here is from genome assembly GCF_004115265.2 of Rhinolophus ferrumequinum. NCBI lineage: Eukaryota > Metazoa > Chordata > Mammalia > Chiroptera > Rhinolophidae > Rhinolophus > Rhinolophus ferrumequinum. The sequence goes on along the minus strand of NC_046304.1, from coordinate 31,389,475 downwards.
GGATGGATTGGTAAGAAACAAAACAGTACTTATGAATGGAGATTGGACTCTAAATTAGTCAACATGTCATGTCTGTGACTCATGTTATACTTAAGTAAGGTACATGATATCTCTTTTCCTTAGTTTCCTCAATTTTGTACAGTGAGGGACAATATCAGTATTACATCATGAGAGTAATTGTTTTGTTAAATGAGTTGATGCATTTGAAACATTTAGAACAATGCATGAAACAAAACACTCTTCAAATACTAGCTATTACTTGGATGACAGATGATGTATATTTCTGTAGTGCATGTTCTATATTTGTAAATTAGTTGTATTTTTATAATGGAATCGCAAAAAAAATAACTAGCGGAGATTCACTTATCAATAATTCCTGCATTTTACTTTCTATTTTCAAATCAGTGCCTGTGAGGAAAAAGCTAGAGAATTTTATTTTCCAAACTTAGCTCCAATGGCAAGAGGATTTACAAATTTTATGCTCAACTTGACAGAATTTCTGAATGATTCCTTCTCCACTCATGTGGTGCGCTTACTCTCTTCACCAGCACCTGCTATGTTACCAAGCAACACAGAATCAAACTTTTATAGATTGGCTTATGCCAATTATTGATTTTCCTGGTTTATAAACATCAAAACAATATTGAAAGAAAGCCTGGAAATCAAATTTAAATTGTGTGGGTTCAGTATATTTTGTCACAATCATTTTAAAAATATTTAATAACTCTAAGAGCAACTTTGCTTTTGGAGTGAAATGCATTATAATCCAAAAATGCCTCTTGCCCAAATCCTAAAACAAGACATATCTTTTTGATGAATAGGTCAAAAGATTATTCAGAAATTTAGAAATAGTCACACATGGACAGGTTAGGTGCGATAGATAAAACAAATTTTTCAAAAGCATGAGAATATGGTACCCATTTAACTTGAATGAACTTTTACTGATGAATCAATTCCCTTCTTCTAACAATTCTGCTGTTGTCATTACTTAAGAGTCTTGACAACCATCAACCACTTTCACATGAAAGTCGTCCACTTGTGCCTTCCTCCATGTAAACACTTCCAATATATTTTATGTATGGACTTGGCGGTAGGGAATGAGTAATGCAAATTCTACAATTGTGTTTGTTTCTAACAACTTGCACTTTAAATGATCTGGTGTCTGCTTGTGTGTGTGTTTGTGCAGTTCATTTGCTTTGTGTTACTTTTTACTGTACTGTTTGGAAAACTTTTAGTAGCAGTGAACCTAATACATGTCTAATGTATAGGAAATCACTTATTTTGTAACTAAAATTGAAATATAATGTCCTTAATTTTCTATATCGGGATTTATTCATGAATAATGGTGGAAAATGAAGATCCCTATGACAAAAAGGGATATGCTTTGCCTATCTTTAGCCTGGTGAGAGCTCAGATAGAAAACTATCAGCTGTATCCAATGGATTATGTTTTTCTATTTAACAGGAAGAGCATTTGGGAACTACCCTGCCCAAAATAATTCAGAGCAAAACCCCATCTTAACCTCTCTTCTCAGAAATCTGTACACAGTGCCCCTAAGTTAGTAGAGGCCAGGTTCACCAGCCAAATCAGCCTTCTGGCAGGTTGCAGTGTCAGAGCGTCAAGGGTTGACCAGAAGTCCCAGGCTGTTCTTCATTTGAAAGGGTAGTGGCAACACTGCTGTCACAGCAAGGATCTGCCAGTCACAGTCACAGGCATAAGCCACAGCTTGCTTTCCCACAGGCCTGGAATTTCAGGTATCGCTGTATATCTGCACCTCATGTATTCTTCTCCACTGTACCTGTTAATGGAGCAATTGTCAAGCAGACGTGAGGGATTCTAAATTTCGTCTTTTCTTTTGTCTGAAGCATCCAGCTAAGAAATCCATAACTAACTGCTTTTTGCCACTGATTTTACACGGGGGCCTGCACTGCAGTTGTTGTTATTGTACTTCTCTAGTTGGCTTTTTTTTTTTTTTCTCAACAATCTTTGGAACTGTCCTACACACGACTCATTGTCTTCTCTGCAGGAAGGTAATATGGCTCTGTGGGAAACACTGGAAAATGTTAGACACTAACTGTGTCCTTTGAGCCATGGACACATACAAATGTATTGATACACATATATATTTATTGGACACATTTAAGTGTGTTGATAATAATTAGAATAAAAGGAACTTCATTGTTAGAAAGAACAGAGAAGGAATGAATGCAAGCATGTAGTGCAGTTTGAGGACATAGGAAGGAAACAAAGAAAATGGATGGCCAGGTCCTACAACTATTCTCCTAAATCAGTGGTGGAGAAAAAGCTTAGTTGAGTGAGTATGGGAGGAAACAGAACGGACATAGGTTGAGATAGATTGAGATTGCTGAGAGAATCGAAGTAAAGCAACCTGCCAGAGTAACTTTATGCCTCATGGAGAGAATTTATCATGGGCACCACGAAGGTGTATGGCAAAGTGTATTGGGGTGGGAGTTTGAGACATACCCCTGGAAACATACCCCTTCAAGGAGTTTGAGACATACCCCTTCAAGGAGTTTTCCTTGAAGTCCATAGTGCTGACCCATTTTTAAGTCTTTGTAAAACAACACATAAAATTCTAAGATAGTCAATGTATTTTTGACTATGGTGGCAACTTGAGGGAAGAATTGAATCACTTCCATAGTAGTGGTGTCAAAGACTTTTGAAGACATACTGTTGTTGCAAATTTTTTTTGAGCAGGTATCTCTAGCATACATATGAGTATGTTTATAAATTATGTATATGTGCTATTAAGCTTCTATATTAGGACTATTATAAAATATACAAATTGTACATGTTAAAGGATGAAGTAAATATAAATATATAATTTCAATTTTTTCTTAAAAACGTTTGCATCATACCTCTCATGCCACTTTGAAAACCACTAAATATATTTTCCTTTGATTTCAATTGAAATCACTTGCAAATCCATTGTCTCTGATGGCCACAGGGTAGGTAAGACCATTGACATTATTTCTCTGATACATATGAGACAATAGAGACACAAGCAGTTTAAAAATGGTTTATCCCAGTTCCTATAAGTAGATTTAGCTTGCCCATTCAGTCTAGCACTAGGAATTTATACATTTCATACTAGAAGTAAGCATGCCAAATCTGCAATTTCTATAGGACATCTCACATTTATACCTCCTACGTTTTACTTTCTGGGAAGATCTTACTCCACAATTAGGTCTATCAATTGAAGACACATGCAAATCGCCCTTGCTATTCAAGCTGACCCCAGCAAACTGTCTTCTGGTTCCCCACATTGTATCAAACGACTGCTAGCTTTTGGTCTCAATGAAAAGGAGTAGGTAAATTGAACATTTCTGCTATTCCCTAACATGCAGAAAAGGACACTCACAAAATAGACTGGCCCAAGTTTTCAATTTCACATATTAGCGCAACCTTTTTCTTTGTAGCTGTTTGGGGATATGTTGAGGTAGTGTGCAGCTCTGGCTATATGTTATAGAGTTTTCCATACTTTGCCCCAAATAAGGGTTGGTTGTGATCACTGAACCCCAAGCAGATCAATCTGCTTTTGTTTTCTCCAAAGCTTTTCTTTGTCATTCACTTTTTCTTTATCTGACACTAGATTTCATTATGAACTTCAAGCACCTCTTTTTCTTCTTCTTCTTTTTGCTTATAACTACCATATTTGGAGGTACTGTAGAGCAAATTACTAAGTACCCAGCTGCATATTTATTCTATTTTACTTCGAGACACTCAGTTGCATCTTCAGAAAGCTTTGATCCTGGTCTGACTGGCTAGCCTTTAAAAAATGATACCACCATTTACTTATGTTTTTACATGCTGGAAATTACTACAGTAGATTATTTTTGTGTTTCCTCCTTTACTCTTAACAACAGTCTTGTAGGATTCTCAGTAAGATCCACATTCGAAAACTCTGAACACTGAGGCTGATAAAATCACCTCACTTGCCTAATGTCACAGTGAGGTAGCAGGGAGGGGATGAGGTTAGTTTGATTTTCAAACCCAAATCAGGCTGACTTGGTTGCCCATTCTTTTAAACATTTACCATATGGCCTCTAGACAAACTGTTTGAATTTTTTTTGTCCTTATTTGATATTCTACTCTGCTACACATTGCTGGCTATGGTTCAAATATGATCCTATTGAAATAATCCCAGAAATATTAAATGCAAATCAATCAGTATAACTTAGAGTTAGATATTAGAATGTTTGGATATCAGCATCTTTTTGGATTATGCTACTCAACTGGTATCCTAGCACTGGGGGGTATTCCAGAAAGTATGTCCCCTCTTTAATTTAGCTTGCTACTGTATATTGCTGCTTTTACTACTTTACTACCACAGTAGTACCACTACAACAACAACTACTACTACTACTACTCACACACACCCTAGATAACTTAATGGGTCCAAAAGTAGAAATGACTATGTTCATTGGCCACAAGGAATTTACTAATTAGTAGAGAAAGAGCATCCACAGAGCTGTTTTAAAAGTCATTAAGAGAGAGGTGCCTTCTTAATTGGCATTTTGTTGAATATTTCTCAAGAGGTAGTGAGAAATGAATTGATTAAGTTACCAACAATGCAAAGGTTACAAAGATTAGATCTAGTCTCTTTACTCAAAGAATCTATTGGATTTTAACTTTTATTTTCTTAATTTAATGCCAGTACATTGCAATGTTCACTTTATAATTTACACCTCTAGCTTACTGTTTTACCTTCAACACCTAGTTATCAGTCTATGAGGTGATTCTCCAAGTGTTGGCATTCGACATATGTCTTACTTCCCCAGGAATATCCTCATTTGCCTAAGGACAATGGAAAATGTGTCTGCTACTTTGTATTCTTAACAATGGTTGGCACAGACTATCCATGAAGTAGGCTGTTACCAAATATCCATTGAGTTGTCATAATGAATTTTGTAGTAGCATTTTTGGAAGGCCACGTGGACCTTCAGAGCATGCTACCAATATCTACTTAATGAGATCACAGACAAATCATCATCTCTTTTAGGCTGAATTTTATTTGTAAAATTCATATGTTACATAAAATTTGTATGTTACATAAAATGCTCTCAAAGGATTCATCTAGCTAGACAGATCATATAATATATTGCCCAAACTGTGATGTTTTTAAGAGTCAAAGTGGGCTCCCATAGAAATTACACCAAGAAAACAGGCCCAAAACCAGTAGTACTATCATATATAAACTAAGCATCTGGTCATACTTCTAGCTCATAAACTCTAAAATTTTATAATTTGCCATTTTATTCATTTTTAGTTTGTAATCTTAGCAATTAAGAATATAGAACTTGCCTTTATGCCTAGCTTACTTCACTTAGCATAATGTTCTCAAATACTGTGTTACACTCATTTGTAGAATCTAAAAAGAAAAGTCAAACTCATAGAAAGTAAGAGTAGAATGAGTTGCTAGGTGCTAGGGGTAGGGTCGAAAGTTACAAACCTTCAGTTATAAGATGAATAAGCTATTCATCTAATGTACAGCTTGGTGATTATAATAAATAATATTGTACCACATTTTTGAAATTTTCTAAGAGAGTATATCTTAAGCACTCTCATTACACACACACACACACACACACACACACTCACACTCAAAATGGTGACTATGTGAGGTGATGGATGTGTTAATTAACTTAATTGTGGTAGTAATTTCACAAGGTGTGTGTATGTCACATCATTATGCCACGCATTTTAAATATATAGAATTTTATTTATTAGTTATATCTCAAAAACAATAAAGCTAGAAAAAGAAAAGTATAGAATTTGCAATCCCAAAGTCCTGAGCATAAATTCCATCTCTGCAGCTTACTATCTCTGTGATCTTGGACAAATTTTTTATCTTTCTTGATTCTCTATTTCTCCACTTATGAGAAAAAATAATAATATTGTTTTGTTTGACATGGTTATAACAGGAATGCAGTAAAATTAGATACATAAGCAGACTTAACATGGTGACTGGCACATAAAAACCAAAATAAATGGTGAGAGTTATTACTATTACTACTACTATTATTGTTATAATGACTACTATAATTGTTGAAATTATTATTTTTATTTAGTTGTACAACTCATGTCGTTGGTCTTTGCATTTCCTCATTGGTTGAACAAATTACCTAATTTGAATTACGCATCACAATTTCATATATTGATTTGAAACACTGCCACTTGTTAGGCAAAATATGCTACTTACTCCATCTTAAGAAAATGTGTTAAACTTCTCATTGCCTATCCACATCACACAATGTAGTGTTGGCGTATGGTGGTCACTGTTTTTATGATCACCTTTGAAAATGTCTCCTTTTGAAACACACTTCTTTTTGCACTTGTTTCAAAATTCCTTTGTGAAAGGACTCCACCAATCTATTTTGAGAGGCTAATTGTAGGCCATAGATAATTACTCACTCCAGAACTGTGGAGTGAGTAACTACCCAGTTTGGATTAAAATAATCACAAGAAAACACAAATCTAGGCAATCAAAGGAGAGCACATATGGGGAGACTAACATAGAAAATGCCCATCTTATAACAAAAAGGTAACTTATGGGCACTAGCCTTTGTGTGAAACAGTCTTCAAAGACAATATTATAAGATAGGACTTCATAAAAGAATGATCCCCCAAACACTGATTGTGCAGAAGTAATATATATTTCTTATAAAATTTTCTAGAGCATTAACTTTATTCTTTAATATTACCCTAAGAGTGCTTAACTCCTGAGTGTTGGTGCTATAAATCTTCAATTGAAAGAAGGAATATCAGTCAATAAATACTTAACGACAGTATAAATTATGTACAATAAAATAAGTGAGTATTGCAGGGAAGAACATAGACTAATGGGCCTTCTTACAAAATGCCGTAAAGACTAAACATCCTAAATCTTTAAAGTAGGGATGCACCACCTGAGAGAAATAATTCTTACAAAATATCATCTTTCATTTTAGGAATTACTTTTGAAAAGCCAGTGAGTGACATATATATATAAGTCTGATAATTAAAAAAAAAAAAAATTGGTAACTCTAACCAAAATGTCCTTAGGGATATAACATTTAATATATTCTTTAATCATAATTTGGTTTGTAAATTGTAAAGCATTTTGAATAAGCTCTACAGAGTATTAATGAAAGTTTATATCTTATTTACTCTTTGAAATACCTTTACTGAGTTTTACTATAATTTATTCATTTGTCTTTTAATGCTTAGATCTAAGTTACTGAACAAAGATGACTAATTATTTCCTAGGACTATTATTTTTAGTGGGTTATTCGAATAACCAAAACAACAAATCAATAAAATTATAATTCAGTAGGGATTTCAAAGGAGGTAATACTATGTGTTAGTGTCCAGTTATGCCTATTAAGTATAGGTTTCTGTTTTTTTTCTATATTTACTTCTGAGATCTGACAGATGACAAACTTTAAACAGAAATGTTAGGTTCTTCTGGTTAGTTTCCCATGTAGTACTTCAAAGCCACTTAATCATAGCAGTTTCTTAGACAGTCCATGGTGCAAAGGCTAGAAAAAGATAAGCATGGAAAAGACATGAAACTAAAACCCTAAGTGACATATTGTCTTTAAATTGAAGTATTTACCATCCTTTCCGTAATCCATTTTAAATGGTCATAACATAACTTGCTTTTGAAGAAAACTTATTTGAAGAACCTGATTTATTATGTGGGTACATGCATTGATCTTATTTTACAGCTGATTATTCAACTTCCACATAACTTTGGATGCTTAAAGGTAGGCATTATGTGAACCTGGAGGTATAGCGTAAGACAGAGACCATGCTGCTGGTTTCTCTAAGCGATCTCTTCTCTGTACACTGACGGAATCTCAATCCAGCAAGTAGCAATAAGATCTCAAAAATCCTGTCAGCAAGCATATTGGCAGAAGATTTCAACATAAATGAGCAAGTAAAACAAACTTTAGGTTCATTATAAGCTCCCAAATTAGCAGTGTTTGTGAGGTCATTTTCATTAGCCACTTTATTTAAGTTTATATCTACATCAAATTTTGGCCCAATATTTTATAGATAACTAATAATATGCCATTATATGCCAGGAAGTAGCCAACTAATGCTCAAGGGCCAAATGCAGCCTTAGTACAATTACACCCATTTGTTGAGGGATCGTCTGTTGCTCCTTTCACCCTAAGAGGTCAGGGTTGAGTTGTTGCCACAGAGACTGTATGATCTGTGAGGCTAAAGTATTGCCTCCCTGGAACTTGACAAAAAGTTTGCTCACCCTTGATATCTACTAATCAAATCATAGATTATTCCGGATGAGAAGAATTTAAGTGATTATCCATCCTGTCACTGGAGGCTCACGGAATGTCCAAGAGAGGACTCCTTCCAGAGCTGTGGTGACCGGGCTCTTGTGTCTGCACAAGAAATAATTCAAGTGTGACACAAATGCAGGAAAGCAAGTGATTTACTGAAAATGAAAGGACACATTTGAGAGGAAAGTGCTGGTGAACTCAGAGAATGAGTCGCCCTCAGGAGGTCGTGATGGGGTTTTTATCCCTCCCAGGGTGGGAATTGGTGACTTCCCATGGACATGGTTCATTCCTCTCCTTCCCCTGGGCAGGACCCTCCTTTTCCAGCTTTTTCTTCCTTATTTGGTTCCTCTGGAACTGTCATGGCGTCAGATGCATGATGGGAGTCGTAGTAATCGCAATGTAAATGAGATTATAATGACATTATCATTAGCTAAAGGTCAGGTCCCTGTCATAGGGATCAGTCCAGATGGATGAAACTGAGTATTGCTTATCTCCATCTGCAGGTACTGGAGACAGTCACTTATTTGTGTAACCAGTGAGGCACCTCCCCTTGTACTCTGAAGGGGGTTGTCAATTTCCTAGGCTATCTATCCTGCCTCAACACAACTTCATTTTGACCAAAGAGAAAACTGAGGTGCAGGAAGATGATAATTTGCTCAAAATTACAAAAGTAATACAAAGCTAATCAGAGACAAAAGCTTAGACTATGAACCAGTTCCTGCTGCTTGATCCATGAGTCCTTGTGCTCTAACTTAGTAAGCCAGGCTTCTCAGACAACTGATAATAGAGTTTTGACAGTTTGGTTAGCAATAACATGAAAACTATTGGAAACAACTGTTCTTGCAAAGTAGTAACACTCAGCATGGCAATGGAACATTTAATGTTTAATTACAGTCATTATCTCAGTTCTTTTTAAACTTTTTCCCTCTTTCCTCTAAATACTCACTTCTTTTTACCTTTGTTCTACGTTGTGTATGTATTTTATTATAAATTTCCTAATATATCTTTTTATTGGGGAATGTTGTGAGGCATATAATATAAGGTAAAATAATTGTCAGCATAATAAAGAATGGTTTGTGAGAGATTCAGAAACCGTGAACACCGAGTTTTTGCTGCCACCCTCAGAAATATTTAAGTGAAAAATTGTCTTCAACTTACTGTTGGGAAAGAACTATAGCCAGTGCCTTATGATTTAATGACTACAGTTTTGTCTTTTCAAATGGGAATGCTTATCTCTTTTAACTCCCAGAGTGAGTTTCAGTAATTCCTTTGTAAAGCTTTCTAATAATCATCACTGATTTATGCAGCTGTTATCTCCATGGTTGCAACATATTTAAGGATACTTAAAAAATTGTATAATTTTAAATTAATCTCCAGAGAGAGTTAGATATGTGTTATAAGATGATTTAACAGGTGTAGAAAAAGTGGCACAGGTTGCTTAATTTGGCTTTGGAATGGTCAAAACAGCAAACACGTGGCAGAACTGGAGCAGGAATTTATGACTTCTTGGTCAGAATTTACACCCCTGGGTTACACCTGTCAAAAGGTCCAAGAAAAACATTGTGTTCATACATTTTTAAATGGTGCTTTGCATTTGATTATACAGCAAAAATTATTATGAAAATGTTTAATAGGTGATAAGAAGCTTCTTGAAACTAATAACATTAATAAAAAGAAAAGCCTCTGCCTGTATAGATTTGATAACTCATAAAATAATTCCAATACATGTTAACTAATTTTATTATTAAAAATTTTTTATTTCACTATTTTTTACCTAAAACATATATACAGAGAAATCTTGCACACACACGCACATGTGCAGTTCAAGGATTTATTATGAAGTCTACAACGGTACAGGTCAAGCAATAGAATGTTTCTAGGACCCAGGGCCAGTCTAGGACGCATACTGGTCGCTGTCCCTAAACCCTTCCTTTCCTCCAAAGAAGCCCCTTAGCTGATCAACATGGTAATCATTTTATTGCGTCTATTTGGTTTTACCAAGTAATCATGGATATCTGAACACTACAGTTTTGCTTGGTTTCTAAGTTTTATGTAAATGAAATCATGCAACTGTCTGTTGTGTCTGGCTTCTTTCACTTATGTTTGTGAAATTAATGCACTCTGCTCATTTGCATTGCTATGCAGTATTTAGTTACGTATATGACCATAGCACCATTTATATACACTCTACTGTGGGAAGATATGCAGGTTATTTCCAGTTTGGTGATATTCTGACAATTTTGTCAGGGTTTTTTTTTTTTATGCCCTTATGTTTGTTTTTATATTTGGTTGATATCAAATAATGGAAGCATTGGATCAGTGGATATGTGTTTATTCATTATTGGTAGGTGATATAAAATGGTTTTCCAAAGGAACTGTATAAATTTACACTACCATATCTGTAAAAGGTTGTCATTGGTTTGTGTTCTCACCAACACCTGATATTATTATTTTATTTTCAGTCATTCTGATGGCTATGCAGTGGTACCTCATTGTGCTTTTGAGTTTTAATTCTTTTCTAGGGAGGTTGGACACTTAGGTTTATTGGCTATTTCTAAACTCTCTTTTGTAAAAGATATTCAAATATCTAATCTTTTTTGCTGTGAGGTTGTTTGTCTTTTTCTTGTTATTGTGCAAGAGACCTTTTTGTATTCTGGAAGCATTCCTTTTGTGTATATATAGCACACATATCTTCCATCACTCTGTGGATTGCCAGCTATGTTTCTGATGGGCGACACTTCTTTCTTTCTTTTTTTTTGAAGAAAACTTAAAATATTTCATATGGTCAAATTGACCAATATTTTTCATTTAGTGTTTTGTTTTCCTGTCCTGTTTAATAGGTTTTTCCCCACTCTAAGTCATTTTATAATTTTATAAATTAAAAAATACTCTTAAAATTAAAAAGATTATAAATTAAATATTCTTCTGTATAACTTGTAGATACTTAATTATCCTCCTTTCACAATTTGATTTGCTATAATCTGAAATTAAATTTTGTATATAGTGTGATACGGGTCTTTTTTTTTTTCCATACAGATATATTAAGCTGGTGCAAAAGTAATTGCCGTTTTGCAATTATTTTTAAACTTTTTAAACCACAATTACTTTTGCACCAACCTAATAGTATTGTCCTAGTACAATTTTCTTTTTGGAAAGACTGACTTTCCCAATTGTTTTGCCATGCCATTTTGATCATACATCAGGTGGCCACATATGCATGGATTTTTATTCTGGGCCCTTTTCTTTTGTACTTTTGATTGTCTATTCCTGAAAAATAACACCTCACTATTCTAATTCCTGTAATTTTATAACTAGGCTTGATATCTGGTAGAGCAAATTTTCCCACCTTGTGTTCTTTATTTGGATGTACTTTGGCCACCCTTAACCATTTGGGTTTCTATAAATTGTAAAATCACTTTCTCAAGTCTCAAAAGGTAAAATTCATGGACTTTTAGTTTAAATAAACTTTCCATAGCAATATGACATATGTAAAAAATATGAACAAAGTATTCAATGAGATTCTTTTTTCACCTGGTAAATATAGCCATTTAATAATGATCTCAATCAAGAAATAGACTATTCTCAGCATAGCAGAAGTTCTCCTTGTTCCCTATCTAGTCAGTACATCCATGAAAGATGGCAGGGGGATCCCAATCCACTTCCTGGTAGGAAAAAAATGCTTTGTTACTGTTATAAACATGAAAGAATTGAGAAAAAAGTGTAGAAAATTATCTATGTAAATAAACTTAGTATAGCTTTATTAATTTCATGACATTTAAAAAATTACAATGGATTCATAAAGATAACAAAATTGAAGTAAAGAACAACCCTGACTATCTTGATGTAACATATATGCCGATAGCACTTTAATTATACCATCTGTACCCAGCAAGCTTTCTGCCTTCTTGCCCTCACTATGTTGTTTGCAATGTGGATGCTTACACAGTTTTGCAAACTGAAGTTTATGTGTTCCTTCCTCTGCTTTGGTAGTTCAATATTTTGGCTGTCTATTTTTTTTGCTTGGCAAAATGTGATTAATTGCAATTTATTTCAAAACAAAAGTCTTTTTTCTTAAATCTTTCTGGCATACTCTCAGTAATTATGCCTCTGTACCAGCCTGAAACCACTGGTATCTATCTTCCTGCTCCTTTATTGCAATTCTTTCATTCTCTCTCATTCTTAATCCATATTCTCTAAAGAAATGTTTGAATACAATTTATCTTCCCACATATGTCTATTTTCAGGGAAAAAATGCACTAATCATACAAGAATATTCTTGTCTTCATATAAATGAATAATTTATAGTGGGTTCTCTCAATACATTATTCATTGATATTCGATTTATACATTAATCTTGTTGAGCTGTGATATATATAGATATATATTTATATATAAAACAATATGAGTATAGAAATAATATATACAAATACGTAACTATTATGAATACACACACAGGCACACACACATATTCCTGAGAGACAGATGGATCCATTCATCCACTCTTGTTGTGCTAACTGTATCATTTAGGGCATATAACACTTGCTATTTTAACAAACAAATCCCCGACTATTAGTGATTTAATCCAACTGAAGTTCACTTCTTGATTATGAAAATCCAAAGGGGCGCTCGGCAGATGGCACAGCCTTCTTCTATGTGGTGGTTCTGATATCACCAAGGGCTTCAGAGGCTTCCACTGCATCAGCTGCATTCATTTGGAAGATAAGGGGTATGAGAGTGTGAATAATTGCATGTGAGGGTTTTGATTTTAATGTATTTTTTAATGGGCCAAGAACAAACATGACAAACATTAACTCCACCATCATTGAACTGGCCAAAACTGCGTCACAAGCTGGCAAATGTTATGTGGTATGGATCAAGGAGGAAAGGGGTATGAGTTTGGGGGACAACGAGCCAGTCTCTGCCACAATGGAAACACAATGGGATGGGCTCTGAATTGTATAAACTCATGCATCCCATACACCCCAAACTTTCTTACATCATAATTTACATGTAAACCTCAACGTATTTTTATGTTTCCCAACACTTGGGTGCCATCTTTATAGACCCAATATTTTCTTCTAAATATTTTTTAGAAGAAAGATAGCACATTATTCAGTGGGTTTGTATTCTGCTTCCTGTACGTTTTTCACATCATGTTATATACTCTTGGCCTGAGGGTAGTCACTTACTGGTTGTTTGCTAAGTTAATATTTTAAAGATTGCTTTATGAAATGTAGTATTTTCTATGAGTTATTTATTCACAAATATATTTCTAAATGTTGGTATTTGTATCCGTATGGTGGTGTTTAGCTAGAAAAGCAGGAGACGATCAATAATTCAAGCCTAAAAAAAGAACTAGGAAAACACTGGGCTAGAAGACTGAATTATTCAGCTTGGTTTCGACAATGATCAGATTCACAGGATTTTGCTATTTCTTTTTTTCAAATATTGACATTGTCTAACCCCCTCATCAATTTTGGCTCACCGAATATTTGCATATGTATAGAAAAACACATTATAGGTTATTAGAATTTGAAGTAATTAAAATAATTTGGGTTGATTATTATTATATCTACCCAGTAAATCTCTTCTGAGAACAATATATGTTTCAATAAATCATGAATCAAACCTCAATGTGTTATAAATAAATTGATACTCTTTTTTAGTGTTTCTTTAAGTTTTTTCTCCCCAAACTATTTTCTTAAGAAAATATGTCTTCCGAAAGTTCTTCCCTACTTCCGTAAGAGTGATCTACATCATATGTAAATGAGTGCCTCTATATGATTACAAAATAGTAGGGACCTTTTATAATCCTGTCTCCTGATAGTCCACACCTTGCATGTCATAATCCAATAGTATGGAATTACTTAAAGTCAGAACAGGTTATTATGTCGAATCTCTCTGCTATTATTCATGCTGTTCTCGTCATTTAAAATTCCTTTTCCCCTTGACTGACTTTTTAATTCCTACTGACCTGTCACAGCATAGGTGCCACCTCCCAATGAAGCTTTCTCTTACCTATCTTCCTCACATAGGCTGAATAATGTTTTCCTTCATGTATATTTCTTGTACAATGTATCATTTTGTTTGGGGATTGTTTTCTAATGTGTCTCACTATCCTTCAAAACTATAAGCTCTTAGAATGTAACGGGATCATTAATTTATCATATGTTATCCATAGTGATATTCCTAATAGAAAGTAGGCGCTCAGTTAACATTACTTATTGAGTTGAAATGGCCTAATAAAACATAATGTATCACAGGGCATGGAAATACTGTCAAATGATACAAAGATTATTGAAATCTATATTTGATATATAAATAATGCAGAGATCCATATACCTATTACTTGAAATGCTTTAATTTAGTCATAATTTAGATTCTGATTTCTGATAATCAACAGCAATTCTTTGGCAAAATAATTGTTGCATCATGTTGCCCTGGGACAAATTTGCTTCAGGTTCGAAACTATAGAAGTTAAAATTCCTTCCCTCTAATCTATATTACAGTAGCACTGAGTTAACCTGGTCTTTTATTTTAGAATGTCAGAAACAAAAATAAGATCTGTCACAGCCAATGCTCATTGCATAAAACAGGCAGAAAGGTAAATGCCTAATATCTCTTAGTCTTTGGAAAGAGACATATAATATTTACATACATATGTATATAATAATACTTTGGTGATGCATTGCTTTTAGAAGGTGCCAAGTTTTCATTTGCCAATTGCTACTGTCTTAGCCATGATAGTCGATGTTGTGTTGTGGTAACTAATTAATTCCCCGATATAAATGACTTTCCACGTAAAGCATATTTGTCATTCATGCTAAGTGTGCAACTCACATTTGCTGAGTGCTTGCTTGCTACACATAGTTCCTCAGAGATCCAAGCTGATGGTTATTTCACCAAGGCAGATGTTCTGACTGCCAAAGCAGGGGAGATCATACATGGAATTCTCATTCTACTTTCCTATTCTTTGACACAGAAATACTATACATTACATCCATTCACAGCCATTGGCCGAAGCTTTCAAGAGGGAGCTAGGGAATCTGGGGGAATGTATAAAATCGATTGGGATCATTACTAAAGCTCCCAGAAATAAGATGTCTGGAGCAATAGCCTGTATTTTAGTGGGCCTCTTTAAGCAGCAGACATTGCTTAATACATCCTGTTCTGGTGCTATAAATAATCAACACACATCTGCCAACAGACTGAATGCAATAAAGGAAACACTGGACTTAGAGTCACACAAACTTTGCAAATAAAAATTTAAGTCATTAAAACTGTTTAATATGTTCCGTGAAATGTGGAAGGAGAAACTCTTTGGGAACCAGGCCAACTTGGATTCAAACATAGCAGATTCAAGTGACTTGGGACAAGTAGTTTGACCTCTTGAGGCTTCAGCATCCTCATCAGTAACATGTGGCTGCTTTTGCTTATTTTCTCAGAATTAAATGAGAGAACATGAAGTGCCTGAAACAACATTGTAGAAGGCAACAAATAAAAGTTACATTGACTGTTTCCATATATACCTGTATACTTGTCCCCCTTAGTGCTCAACAGTATCATCAACCACATGTGATGGTGTCCTGTCCTTCGGTGAGCATATGGACAAGGGAGAAGTCTGGCAATATACAGGCCTGATAATTAAGTTCACGAACTCATCCTAGAAAAAGTGCTACATACCTCATTGCTGAATATCACTAAGGTCACCTTCGAAGTACTCCCCTTTGGAAGCCATGCACTGATGCCAGCACCTAGTCTACCCTTCAAAGCAATTTGGAACTCTTTTTCTGGAATGGCCATCAGAGCTGTCATCGTATTACCCTTGATGTCCTGAATGTCATCCAAATGACTTCCTTTCAATATTTCCTTTATCTTTGGGTAAAGAAAGAAGTCATTGGGGGCCAGATCAGGGGAGTAGGGAGGGTGTTCCAATACAGTTTTTTGTTTCCTGGCTAAAAACTCCCTCACAGACAGTGCCGTGTGAGCTGGTGCATTGTTGTGATGCAAGAGCCATGAATTGTTGGCGAAAAGTTCAGGTCGTCTAACTTTTTCACGCAGCCTTTTCAGCACTTCTGAATAGTAAACTTGGTTAACTGTTTGTCCAGTTGGTACAAATTCATAATGAACAATCCCTCTGATATCAAAAAAAGGTTAGCATCATCGTTGCAATAAGTTTGTGGACTTAATTGTCCGACCTAATACACTGTCCATGTGAATGTAATACAATACGATGAGTGCCCCAATAGGGGTATATGCATGCTGCTTTGACAGTCTAGAGGGAAAAGTCACTAATTAGGAGAAGCAAGCATTGGAGATAAAGGCAAGTCAGGAAGATTTCAATGAAGACAATTAATAGAATACATAGAGAAGGAAAATAGCCATAGCCATTCATAACACATCAAATTGCTGTAATAGTAAGTGTGATGATGTATATAAAGTGCCCAGAAGAATGTGACACAGTGCTAGCATTCACTATATGATACTTACTCGTAATACTCCATGGAAGGTGTTTACTCTGTAACCCCTGCATAGAATCTCCATGATTCATTGATTGATTGATTTGCCAATCTGCTTCAGGCTCCAGACATTACAGCAGTAGCTCATGTACTCCTCTGGAATTCCATGTCAAGGAAAGTCCTCTACAGGCCTTCAGAATATAATGCCAATGACAAAGGCATAGTAATCACGACTGGGCAATTTGAATGTGTAAAGGGCTCTTTCATATAAATATGAGGAAAATTCCATAATAAGCTAAATAGTGAAAAGATATCAGCTACTCATTATTAGAGAAGCCAACAATATAATTAGTTGGAAAGTTAGCACCACTTACTAAGAGGGGAGACTTGACCTAACAGGTATATGAGGTCTGACAATTACATTCCCAAACTTGCCACCGTGCGCTTACATTGGCAGCACTGTACAAACAGCTTGGTAATGTCTCATAACCTTGGTATATCAGTGTCTCACAGCTGTGTGCCTGTCGACGTGTGGCGGTGTCTTGCTGAGTGGTGTTCATTATTGTGTGTTTCTGTGTGCTGTGGCAAGAATGTCTGAGCTTGAATTAGAGCAATGAACAACATTAAATTTCTTGTGAATTTGGCAAGAGTGCAAGTGAAATCAGGGACATGTTCGTCCAAGTTTATGGGGATAATACCATGAAGAAAACGTCAGTGTACAATTGGATTAAACATTTTTCTGAGGGGAGAGAACACGTCACTGATGAAGAGAGGTAAGGGCAGCCATGAAAACATTGCAAAAATTTGTCGAATTATGCGTCAAAATCATCGGCTGACTGTGAAAAGCATAGCAGACTAAGTAAACATGGACAGAGAAACTGAGACAGGGTGTGTGCAAAAATGGTCCTGAAGGAGCTGTTGCATCACGACAATGCACCAGCTCACACGGCACTGTCTGTGAGGGAGTTTTCAGCCAGGAAACAAATAACTGTATTGGAAAACACTCCCTACTCACCTGATCTGGCCCCCAATGACTTCTCTCTTTACTGAAGATAAAGGAAATATTGAAAGGAAGACATTTTGATGACATTCAGGACATCAAGGGTAATACGACAACAGCTCTGATGGTCATTCCAGAAAAAGAGTTCCAAACTTGCTTTCAAGGGTGGACTAGGCACTGGTGTTGGTGCATGGCTTCCCAAAGGGAGTACTTCGAAGATGACCATAGTGATATTCAGCAATGAGGTATGTAGCACTTTTTCTAGGATGAGTCTGTGAACTTAATTGTCAGACCTCGTTTTCAGGGTCCAGAGGAAGAGCTTGTTTTTCTTATTTTTCTGAATAATGGAATTGTGTAATGTAAAAAATTGTTTCTGGACGCCTAAAGACCATAACATGCATATATGCACACTTATCTCTTTCCAGTATGTTGGGGGGGTGCATCATGTTCTCGCTCTGCCACTTACTAGATGTGAGAATTTCCTAAGGTACTCAGGCAGCTTTAGCCATATTTTCCTAACCCATTTGTCCAGATAAAATTCCTACTCTATAGTTGTAAGTATTCAGTTAAATAAAGTAAATCTCAGTAGCTCTTTCTATTGTTCCTCTTGGTAATTTTCTATTCTTATCAATCCAGTATAGATCTGTCTAGGGAGATTGGGAATTAAAGAGGGGGAAAGCATTAACATGGAGAAACAACGCACAACATTGATATTCAGACATTTTTTAAAAACTACATAAACCCCCTCTTCCAAGAAAAATTACAGAGAAACTCGCTATGTAAGACTGGTAACTAATACTGCTTAAATTGAAGTGGACGTGAGAGAGGAGTCCTGCCTAATAGGCCCTTGCACACTTTGTTGGCTTGAGGCAACTCTAGGGGACAAAGAGGGCTTACACATTTTGAAAACAGCTCAAAGGCTCTGATTTATTACCTGAGTAGAGATTTCTTTTTAATCAAGTAAGAATCATTGGAATACTTAATTTCATTTTGTTCTAAAATTAAAAGCAGACATTCTTAATTGTAATCATTTGTATTGATCATATATTTGGACCTAGTTTGCAGTTTTCTTTTCCGTTATTTTTAATATTGTCTCTGTAAAAAACACTTTTACTTTCTGCTTTCCTAAACAATTAAGTTTTTTTGTTTGTTTGTTTGGTGAATGATGCAATTATTACACAAAGTTTCCAGGTGTAGGTTTGTAATTATTTATATTGCTTAGGAATTGATGTCTTTCTTCCATCCAAGAGCTCTTGTCTTTTTCAGTTAATGAAAAAATCACAGACACTATCTCTTGAAAGATCAACTCTCTCTGTCAAAAATATTTCTTCTTTTTATTGTTATGAAGCTCAATTCAAATTATGTCGGATCATGTACTCCCGACCAAGTTTTCTTCACCTCTTTTTCAGGTTTTTCTATCTCTTTGTACTATGTTCTCCTAATTGTCTCATTTTAATCTTCTACTTCACTAGTTAAGTCTTCAACTCTGTTTCATATGCCTATGGATTTTCTTTTACTTCAATGCGTATATTTTTACATTTAGAAATTCATTGTGTGTCTATTTAAAATGCTTACATTTGTTTTATAGTAGTTTATTTTGTTTTTGCAAAGAAAAAATGTGTTTTTTTTATTTGTTTTTTAAAAAATTTCCTTGAATGTAGCACACACAGAAAGTGATGGTTCCCCCAGGCCCCATCAGGAATGGAGGAGTAGAAGAGGGCAAGAGAACAGAGATTTCTTTTCCAGGCCCAGGCATGTGAAAAATGATGGACAAGCATTAGTTCTCAGGAGGACCCCCAGATGGTCTGTATTACTGGTTAGCCCTCTGGAGCTGAGAGCATCAGCATCTCCAATAATTCATTTGTATTCAACAAAGATGGGGAAGGAAATTCCCTTTTACTTGTCAGAATGGAAAGAATAGACCCCATGGTCTGAGGGAGTATCCACCATCACTTGATTTTGCTGACCACTGCTCTCCTCAGCTAAAACATTGGGAGAAGGCACAGAGGTGGACTGGGAGACGTAAGCTCCTTGCATAGCTGCTGCTCTTGGTGCAAATATACCCATGGTGCTGAGGGACAGGTGGCCCAATTGCTGGGGAAGTGGTCCCATCATGGAGGCAGACTGGAGAGAAATGGGGTGATCAACCCCTGGTGTGAGAACTGAACCTGAAGGCTGCATGACGTATAACTGGTATGGTGCATCCAAGATGGGTTAGGTACTGGTAGAGGAGATGTCTGAGTTACTCTCTGATATGAAGATATGGGAGATGGAAGACATGGGGAGAGTGCAGACTGAGCAAGCATACTGTTGAGGGTGATGTTTTAAGGAGTTGGGCAAAACACATCCTGAAGAGCTGTTGTGGGGTCATAGGTCAAGGCCATACCACCCGTGTCTCCATTCCTTGGCCAGGCCTGTCCGTTTTTGCTCCAATTTTCCTTGGTTTTATCATTTCTTTGGACCACCATCAGTAAATTTGCAAAGCAATAGATTAAATGGGGCTGGCACTCCAGGGGGTGTCTTAATATATTTTCTATTAAAGTGGGTGATGATGGCTTTACACTTCTCTATGGACTCCATCCTTGCAAAGCCAACCTCTCTGCTGATCCTGCTGGTGTCTCAAAGGATTTGAGTGGAGAGAACCTGGCCAAAGTGTTTCAGCATTCCTTCCAGTTCTTGCTTATCCATTGACAGTGGGAGGTTTGATATGTGTACATTTGTGGGGTCCTACTCCTGTTGCTTTGCCATCTTTGCCGATATATTACTGGTTTTCAGTGCTGTTACATTCTGTGTGGCTGAAGAACTGTCAAGGTCCACAAAGCATAGCCTTTGCATTTGTTTGTGGTCTTGTCCAGGATGGCTTTAGTGGAAACAATCTTGCCATATGACAGCCACAGCTAGACAAGGTCCAGGTCAGTTGTACCTGGTGGCAATCCCTGGATGTAGAAGTTACGTTTGCTCAGCCGGTTGTTTCCATTGCTCCCATTGCTACTGTTAGAGGTACTGTGGCTTAGACTAGGTGGTGCCTTCTGCTGAGATGGTAACACACATGACTTCTTATTGTCCTTCTTATAGCCAAAAGTCCAAATTCCAGGTCTGGAAGTCACTGATAACAGCATTTTCTCTTTAATATTAGGGAGCTGAGAGAAAGAAGAGGGAGAGGGTTAGGGAGGGGGAAGAGAGAAGAAGAAGGAGACAGAGGAAGAGCTATAATACCCTACTCTTTTCATTTCGTTTCTAGTTCTTCATGTTATACCTGCCCACATATTGAGCATACTTATCTAATAGTCACTTTCAGACAATTTAGTAGCTATTTTCAGTTTTTGTGCTGTTTTTGTTTATGTGTGGACTCTTTCTTATCATGGTTTATTTCCTCATGTGGTCTGTAATTATTTTGTGTGGGTGTGCTCCTCTTCAAATTTTTTTTTTAATTCTGTGTGGTTTTTGAATATCCTCAATTTTCAAAACATTGAAATAGAGTGGATTTGGTTTGGTTTCTGTTAGGGATCCCAGGAATTTTGATGGCTCTACCAGATTCTGTTTATGTCTTATTTAGTGGTTCTTATACTATATAAGTATTATAAATCAGGATTCTATATCTACATACATGAATTTTTGGGGTTTTTATATTTATTTCCCCACTCAAAGCCCAGAAAGAAGAAGAGCTTTTGTAATTTTGCTGGCGTATTGGATGATTTTTTTTTTTTTTAGATCCTAAGAGTAGGTAGTATTTGGAGCTCAAGACTTAATTCAGCAGCGAGAAAAGTTCTAGTTTTCTGTTTAAATTTCATATTCACAGTTCTTTAGAATCTCTTCCTGGTCTAAACACCTCACGGATCCCTACTTTATTAGCTTTGCCTTCGGTTCTGATTTTTTTCTCTTTATTTCAAGCACCTGGGGAATTTGTCTTTTGTCTGACTTGGTTGTGAATGTAAATATTTTGTCTAGCATCTTTGTGTGTGTGAGTGTGTTTGTGGTTCATAGGGTGAACCATTTGAGTACAGTCTACCATCTTGTCTGAGTCTAAAAATTCATTTTAGAGAAGAAGTAATTTAGTTATGAGCAATAATCAGTATATAGAGTATGTAAGTGTAGATGACAAAAAAAAAATCCCTTTCTATTTCCAGGGAAACAAACCAAATAAGCAACTTGTTTTATGTGCTTGAATATTTATATATTTATACAATATAAACACTCTTCTACAGTCCTTGGGTTGTATCTGGAGAAATTATTCTGTCTTGCATGAAGATCCAAAGCTAGGATCTTAGCATTTTACGTTATTACTCTAAAATTTGGAAAGCAGTTGGATTTACTGGATGAAACGTAAATGTGTCTCTAATTGATTGTTTCTCATTGTCATCCTGCTACACTTCCAGCTGTTGTCGTAAAACAGTTTTTGAGCTTTACAATTCCTTCAGCAAACAAGCTCACTACAGGACAGAATCTGAACTTTCCTGAGTCTATGAGTACATGACTAGTTTTAAGGTCACTATTTCCTAAGGAAAAAATATATGAAGTGTGACAGTTATTAGCCTGATTTTTAATAAATGTACAGTTATATATATATATATATATATATATATATATATATATATATATTCCAAATGATTTTTTACATTCATTGGGTAATTGATGTATTTAGAGTCTGTTGCCTCTAATACAGAACTTCAGCCACTGCCGTGATTCCCCCAAACCTTTTGTCACAGTATTGTTGGAAGCATCTATAAGGTTTGGTTACCATGGTGGGGAGGGGTCTACAGATTCCACACACACCACAAAGTAATTGAAGTTCCTCTTTTTTCATTTCTTGGCTTCCCAAGTATTGAATCCTACAGGTCCATTTTCTTTCACTCAATTACACCCCTACAGATCCCGTCATGACTCTGACTAGCAGACCTCTTTTCATTGCTGCAGACCCATTGTGTTCTTCTGCTCCTTCCATTGATCACGGCATGTGCTTGGTATGCACGTTCTTGCTGCCTGCAGTGATATACTAGATTGTTTGGGTTTCTCATAGATTTTTTTGTTCAATAGGGAAAATGCTTTTTTTTTTCCCTTTCCTTTTTGTATTATTTTCAAAAATGTAATGACAAACTAGAGCTGCTCGTTCTCCAATGTCTCACAACGATTGTAGGAAACTGCTGTTAAATTTCTGTTTGTAGTTCTCCCTCCTTCTATGTGACTTAGATACTTGTCAGTTGGGGATTGGGTCAAAAGAAATCAAATTTCCTTCATTTTACTTTCAAAGAGACTCCTATTGGTTCAGTTCTGTCCTATAGCTTTGGTAAACATACGTAGCAGTAATCCAAGGTGGGACCTCTGTCTTTTATTCAAAAAACATTTTTTAAGGTGTGCACTCTACTTGGTCACTCGCTTGTAACAAATAGAGTATAAGAAGGAACAATTATTAACTTTTCAGTGGAGAAACCTGACAAACACCATTTTAACGAAGTGGTCCATTTCAACATCAACATCATCACTAATGTTAATACCAGAGTCCCAAATATGATATGATGAAAAGGGCACTTTATCTCCATGATATACTTCCCCAAAAGCAATAAACTGGGTGTAGGTCTGAGAAACCACTAAACAAACTCAAATCGAGGATCACTTTACAGAATAACTTGCCAGTACTCTTAAAATAATGAAGGTCATGAAAAACAAGGAAAGAGTGAGAAACTGTCATGACTGACTGAGGCAACATGATAACTAAATACAACATAGTATTCTAGATCAGATCCTAAACAGGAAAAGAGCATTTGTGAAAAAAAAACAAAAAAAAAAACTAGTAAAAATCCAAATAAAAGATTTTGTTTATATGTTAGTATTGTATTAAAATTTTCTTAATTTCAATAAATGCACCATGGGTTTGTGTGGCATAAAGATTAGGGAAAGCTTCCTGAAGTTTACTAATGTATTCTCTTTACAATTCTTCCATAAAACTAAAATTATTTCACATAAACTATTTTCTTTAAAGAAATTAAGTTCCTTCTATAATTTAAAAATCTCATGTGAATGCATACTCATCAGGTTCTCCTAGACTTGCTTTCAAGAACTGGACAGCTTATTTCTAGAGAAGGAGTAATACATTCTCCTCCTAAGGATAATTAATCTATTGCATTCTGGATGGTTTCTCCTGAAAGAAATGACACTTGGGTAAGCCAACCACCAAGAGTCATCATTTCCTGGAAGAATCTTATTAATGCCTAGTGTCCTGATCAGAACTTGGACTTAAGGAACCAGTGACATGTTTGGATAGAGAAATTTTCTGAAGAGATAAGCGTAGATAACCTGATTTGCATTTTTTCAAGGCTTTTAAATTCTGTATCAGATATTCACCAGAAGCTGGCTGGCTTCAATTATCTAATTCTAGATTTGAAACTGTCAGTCCTTTTCTAAAACAGAATAGTTCAATGGTGAATATTAAATTGAAAATATGAGGAAAAAGTGCTCATCTAGGGAGAAAACATTGATAAATTCTTGGGATATACTCTGTAGCCCATTGTAATACAAATAGGACAAGCTGTCAAGCTTCTATGTAAAATCTGATACCACCAGCCAATGCCAACGAAACTCTGATTTTCAGCTTGTCTCATCCTGGCTGCTAAAGTGGAAGAATTGTGGTGATGTAGCATTTTCTGCATCTGTTCCTTCCAAGAGCTGGAGCATCTTCAAAGAGGTAAGTGTGTGTATATTATGTTATTGCAATTACACTTCCTGGGAAGAGAATGGGCTCTTGTTTTTCACTCTTGAGGTCTATTTACTGAAAGAATAAATGCCATATCCCTTTGATTTTATTTTCCTTTAAAATCATTCATTCTGGGTTTGGTCTCTTCTCCAAATTGCAGAAGCAGATTAATGCTGCAATTATCTGCATTAGTAATTGAATGGCTCTCATGGCAAACCTCAGAGATATATTGATTTCCCAACCTTTCTAAATAAATACCCCCTCTCTAAATAAATACAGCCCCAGGTAAATAGCCACCTTCTGCCCTAGACACTTAATAACAAATGTCTCTTAGCCAAGAATCGAGGAGGGCCACGTGGGTATTCACTGATTACAGACTTCCCTTGCAAAAATATTTTGTCCTTTGTTATTCCTATATTCCCTCCGTTTGTTTTTTCCAGGTTATACAAACTTTACACTCTCCACCCCATCCATTAGACCTATCAATATATCCTTTCCTTCCCTGCTTCCACCTCTCCATTCAGAGCTTGCCTACTCAGGCAAATATGGAACTAATTCTTTCCCACAAAGTTGTAAACATGTCTAATAAGTAGGCTGATTATGTGTCATGTAAATGAGGGGTCTTTGGGGACTCCATGGGGGCATTAACTCAATGGGATACTAGGTCAAGAGGCATACAATTACATTGTCCAGGAGACTTGGCTATTGATAAAACTTAATGTGATACTTTTCTCGAAGGAAAAAGGAAGTTTAATAGGGCAAAATCTTAAATTAATAAATAATAGTTTCTAATCATTGAATTTCAAACGGTAAGCAGTATTATGGGATTTTGACAACCAAGGTAGGTCTTTTCTAAACTTCTAAAATGATGTGTCTATTTTTCATCTCCAACCCTCCATCTTTTGAGAAACACTAGTAATATAGTTAGTAACAGATATAATAAAAATTGCGTATATATGCATAGCACTTAAAAATTTTTAAGTAGTATAGTATTTATTTTTATACTTACACTACATGAGAACTCTATTGTACTTGTGCAGATTTGTGTGGCTCCTTTTGCAGACGACAGCATTGAGTCAAAATTCAAGCCTAGGTTGCCATTTATTTCTCTTTCAGTCATACAAAAGAAAAAAAGCAAACTATGTACCTCCATTCTCCTATCTGTCAGACTCTGTGCTGGATATTAAGATGAAGATGATACAGTAGGGACTTGCAAGTTGCTTATTTTCTAATGGGAAGAGATAGACAGGTATTACAGACATGACTCACTTTCATATCCAGTGCACTTTGTATTAAAGGATAGCAACCTACTTCCCCTGTAACTCTACTCATGACAGCTGCCCATATTTTTCAACGACTTCAGGTACAATTTTTGGAACTTTTTGACATAGCTTTTTTTTTGGGTTTTGTTTTTTAAACTCTTTTGTTGTTTCCTGAGAAATTGGGCAAGAGATCATTTCTATGGATCAGAAAAATAAAGGAAGTGCATTTTTGAATGTGTTCCTCTCTAGAGAAAGTGTGCCGGCCGTGATTAGAGACTAGTGGACAGGTAAACTAGGTATAGATGTAATGTCTCAGGTGGGTGGCTCATTAAACAAGAATAAAGGCACAATATGAATACAAGGTGCAATCTTAGAAGCCTGTGAATCAATATAAGGTAAGTTAAATTAGATCATAGGAACAAAAAACAGGTGGCTTAGGAATGGGCAAGGATATTTTCAAGATAATTTCAGAAAAAAAAGCTTTCTTTTCTTTTTTTCTTTTTTTTTTTTTTGATGCTACATGGGTTAGCTTTGTTTAAAGACAACTTCTTTATGGCAACAAACCACAGGAAAGCGTTCTGAATAATCTTGTTCATATTCAAAATGAGAACAATTATCTGGTAGCACTGGCATTACCTGGGAACTTGTTAAAAATGTAGCATCTCAGGACCAACCCTAGGATTACTGAATGAGAATCTGTAATTGAACAAGGTGCCCGATTGATTCCTACCCATGTCAACCTCTGAGAAAGACTTCTGTGATAAGAATGTCTATACAATCCTCAGACCTCATTTTAAGAGCTGCAAGTTTTCATAACAGCTTTGCAATAGATCCAGTCCACCAGTCCAGGATTGTATAACACAGTTGTTTGAACAGGAAGCTGTTTGACTTTCCAGACACAGGAGAGGAAGCTCCTCTGATGGCTTACTTTGTCTCTGAGCACAGTGGGTAATTGCCAATGTATTGTTTCGATGAGCGCCAAGTAGGTCTGACCTAGTATAGATTGCAGTTCCTCTTCCAAACATTCATGCCCAATGGGGGTAACTGATGAGATGATCTGGTCGTGTAGTCTGAGAGAGATTCCAGCTGTTTCCCTCATGTTCTTGTGGACTCACCATGGACAGCATATTAATTAGTGCTTTGGCAGTATTGTACTATAAAACTTTTAATAAAAGAAGTGATGATGGAGGGTAACCAATTCATTTCAATATTGTTGTTTCTTTGAGTGAAGAAGACATCTTTGGGTAATTTGACAGATACCAGTATTTAAGACAATTGCTCAGAGGAAGGAATTGAAAGTCAATGAATTCTTAGGACCCTACAATTTTGTGGTTCTCCAAATACAGAATAGTGTAAGGGATAGGATTATGGAATTAGGCAGTCTGTGATTTGCTTCTCTATTTTTACCCTTTGAAGTACGTGACTTCACGCAAGTTACTTAAATTCTCCATGCTCCCATTTTCTCATCTGTAAGATGGAGGTAATTATACTTATCTTGAAGGAGAGGTGTAAGAGGTAATGAGATGATATATATAAGGTACCTAGCATAAAGCCTATCCCGTGTTTAGCCTTTATAAATGTTAGATCTCTTCATTTATTGTCATCCTATTTCTCTAAACTGATGAAAATGTGGAGGAAAAACCATTTAAGCTGTTTATTTTCTTATTATATCATCTTGGAAAGCACAAACATCCAGGGAAAAGAAATTGCATAAATGGAATGAATATTACCTTTTAAACATGATGATATCATATATTCAAACAACAACATTAGTATCTTATTAAGCTGGGAGCCCATTATAGTACTATCCTTAAGTTTTGTGTTATAAAAATACTTAGTATGTTATCTTATGAGGCCCCAGACACATTTGCAAAGTACACAATATTTATTTCCAATCCACCATCTACTCTGAGTCTTCTCTTTCCCAGGTGGGTCCCACAGTGACCCTTTCTCCAGTGTATTTTCATCCCCTGCCACTCTGCCATATACACATGTTCCAGATTTTATTTTTCCCATTACCTTTCCTCTATCAAAATTACTTATCCTGTGACCCCACCCTTCACATTATCTATTATAAAAGTAATAAATAATACAGCAAAATAGTTGCCATTAACAGTGATAAAGAACATCTTAACCTTTGCCATAATAGGGATTGTGTATACATCTCAGCAGAGATTTCTGGACATTCTATTTCAGCCCCCAATGGAGTGACTTGAATGCTATCATATTAGGTACAGAGTGGCAAGAGGCTGAGACAGAAGGCTTCAAGGGAGGGGACTTGCAGCAAAGTTTCTGTCTTTCTTTTGATCACACACTGTTTATGGGCAGAGCTTGCCCATATGGCCCAATATTTATTGATACAATATTTAAATACTTTTGGATCTGTAAAAATTTCTCCTTAAACCAAATGCTTCACAGTACTCATAGATATATACTTTTATCAGGGTTCTTTTCTCCATGAAAAATATTCTTCTTAATGGTTAAAGAGTCAGAATCAAATTGTTCAGTCTTTTTCTTAAGTGTTGTAAAGATGAGATAATATGGTAAATGTGATAGCAGAGATAATGATTAGAACACACCCATGAGTTCTGTTCACACTGAAAGAAAAATTCTGAGCTAGAAAAGAATCAACCCTTAGAAGGACACTAAAGACGTTTCTGCCCCAACTGAATAAATAAGTGTTTTTTCCCCCCCTACCACATATATACCAAAGGATGGACCTGCAGACAGTTTGGAGTGGCAATATAGGCCTTATCCCATAAAAAGCAGCATTATACTTTCATGATCAGCCTCCATAATAGATCGACGGAGAAATGGGCTTCTAAAACTCCACAGAGGGCTGTTAGTGCCCTTGGTTTTGGAACTGCTCTGGGATAAGAAGTCCTTTTCACTATTTATGGAGTTTGGACAAAACCAATACTAGAGAGGCAGCCACCATAATAAGTCAATCCTGATTATGGAAAAGTTGAGGGTTTTGAGTTAATAATGTCCTTTCAGCAATGCCCTTAAATCTTCTTAAAGAGCTGTTCTTGTTGACACCACTGTAAGGATTAATTTATCATCTGTATCTGTACAGTCCTGAATGTGTTGTTTGAATGGTGACTCAAGTTCACCAAGCCATCATGCTTCCTATATCATGCACACTATACTGGACACCACCTCCCTTAGTACTTACAGAACAGCTAGCACATTGCTAGCTGGGTCTGACCAAAACATTGCCGATTGTCTAATTTTTCAGCACCAAATCTGCATTGAGCACAGAAGTTTTGTTTTGAATCATACTGAGCCAAAAAGAATCAGTTGTTAGAACTAATGTGAAATCATAAGTATAAATATCTGGTATGTGGAAAAACAATATAAAATACCAACAATAACAATAATAATATCGATGATAATAATAGTGACTAACCTTTAGTGAGCACTTAAGAGATTCCAGACAGTGAACTAAGCACTTTACACGCACAGTCTTTCGTCCATGCAAACACCCTATGAGAAGGTACTATCATTATCTATTTTAACAAGATATAAAGGTTAGTTTATTTGTCCAGAGTGAAGTAGAATAGCAATAATGACTAACATATGCTGAGTATTTATTAAGCGACTGGCACTGCTGTAAGCCATCGATGTGTTAATTCATTTATTTCTTGCTATAAGATACAGTCTATTATTTTTCTCATTTTACAAGTGTTATGAGCTGAATTGTGTCCCTCTTGAAGATCCTATGTTAAAGCTCTAAACCTCAGTCCCTTAGAATCTGACTGGACACAGGGCATTGAAGAGGTGATTAAGTTAAAATGAGGCCCTCAGGGTGGGCCCTAATCCAATCTGCCTGATGTTCTCAGAAGAAGAGGACATTTATTTGAACACACAGGGAGACACCAGGGGTGTGTGCACACAAAGCAAAGCCCATGGGAGGGCACAGTGAGAAGGAGGTCGTCTACGAGCCAAGGAGAGAGGCTTCACAAGATATCAATCCAGATGAGACTTTGCTCTTGGACTTCCAACCTTCAGAGCTGTGGGGAAATCAATTTCTGTTGTTTTAAGCCAGCTAGTCTATGGTATTTTGTTATGGCAGCCAGCAAACCATTGCAACAGGTGACTGCACAGTGGCACAGCTAAGTTGCATGTACATAGCTACACAGGTCATATGCTGAGCAGCTGGGATTCGAGCCCTCGTGGTCTCATGCCAGGATCCACACCATTACTCTCTTCACAGTAAAGCCTCTTGTGACAGATGTGGAAACTGAGGTAGCAAGTGGTTCAGTCGTATGCCTCATATTGCACATATTAGAGCCAGGATTCAAACCCAGGTCTGTCTGATTTCCTTCTAGTTAAATTAGAAGAATTGTTGTGATTCCTCAGATAGCCAGGTTAGCTAAAAGCTTGTATTTCACTCAGTTTTAAATGTCCTGTAAATGAGCCTTGAGAAAATGCCGGCTTTGACACATGTATACAGGCTACTTAGTTAATTTTCAGGGATAAAGGGTAGCAATTTTTTGCAAAAGAGCTCTGTAATCACTTAAGGTGTTACCGTCATATTCTTCAACTTCTAACTGCCCCTGGTAAGCCATACATCATACCATTCTTTATAATATCAATTTAAACGCAAATTTTATTTGTCGTGCTGATGTTGAAAACCTTTTAGTGTCTTCCAGAACTACCAGAAGAACCATTATAATAGAGGCCCTAAATTATAAAGGGTTTCTCAGGAGGCTGGCACTTCCCATATTTTAGTCAGTGACAGGATTGGAAGTATCGCTGTGGAATGATTATCACTGAGACAATGACTCAAGTCAGGGCTGCTGCTTTTCTGACGCAAAGCCTTACAAATCTCTGACCTCATTCTAGGCCACACGTGGAAATGTTCCACACATTCTAAGGGTTAGGAAAAGACACACATATGACACACAAGTGAGGTCGGACAATTATGTTCACAAATGCATCCTAGAAAAGTGCTACATACTTCATTGCTGAATATCACTACAGTCATCTCCATTTCAAAGCTCTTCCCATAATGTATAATAAACTTGTCGTGTTTAAGCATAGTTCCTTTAATGCAATGAGTAATATTGAACATTACTAAGTCAGCAGCAACAGTCTTCCAGGGAGGAATCTGATACTACTTAACATAAATACTACCAAGATTAAGCATTTTCACAAAGTACCATATGATAGTCTCTTAATAGTTTGCTTTATAGTTCATCTAACATTTGAACATCTTAGCTTAAACACAGAACAGCTTTTAAATGAACATAGTTTAAGCTATTTGAAAAATGAGCAAGGTGAGCAAAACTATGTTTACTTATTTTTATATCTCTTTCTTAAGTATCTTTTTGGATCCTAATTTAATTATTTAATATTAATAGCATTTAATACAAGTTACTGTATATTAACTGTATGCCTGACACTAAACATTATATACATACATACATACGTATGTATATATATATACATATGTGTATGTATGCATGTATACACACACACACACACACACACACACGAGGTCAGACAATTAAGTTCATAAACTCATCCTAGAAAAAGTGCTACATACCTCATTGCTGAGTATCACTATGGTCACCTTCTAAGTACTCTTCTTGGGAAGCTATGCACTGACGCAGTACCTAGTCCACCCTTCAAAGCAATTTTGGAACTCTTTTTCTGGAATGGCCATCAGAGCTGTCGTCATATTACCCTCGATGTACTGAATGTCATCAAAATGTCTTCCTTTCAATATTTTCTTTATTTTCGGGTAAAGAAAGAAGTCATTGGGGGCCAGATCAGGTGAGTAGGGAGGGTAGGGTGTTCCAATGCAGTTATTTGTTTACTGGCTAAAAACTCCCTCACTGACAGTGCCGTGTGAGCTGGTGCATTGTTGTGATGCAAGAGCCATGAATTGTTGGCGAAAATTTCAGGTCGTCTAACTTTTTCGTGCAGTCTTTTCATCACTTCCAAGTAGTAATTGGTTAACTGCTTGTCCAGTTGACACAAATTCATAATGAATAATCCTTCTGATATGAAAAAACTTTAGCATCATCATTGCAACAAGTTTGGGAACTTAATTGTCAGACCTTGTGTGTGTGTGCACGTGCGCGTGTTTGTGTACACACACACAATATTTCATGTAATTATTATAGCAATCCTATGTGTTAGAGAATATTATTATCTCAGTTTTGAAGATGAAAAAAAGCAGTACAATCACTTATTTAAAGAGGAGCCAGCGCTTATACTCAGTCATAACTGAGTATTTAATTTGCAATTGTTGAATAGACATTGTATCTATCCACTGATTTATGTGTCCGTTCACTCATTCATATATTTCACAATCATTTATTGAGTACTCATTGTGTGCTAAGCATGTTAAACACTAATGGGAGGGAGATAAATAGACATGGCTTCTGCCTAAAAGGAGAGAACCCACTACAGAGGAGAAACATGAGATGATGATTATTGTACTACATATGATGTGATTTGCTGTGCTTATAGAGTAACAACAATCATTTTCCACCGACTGTTCTACAGAATATTCATTTCACAATATGCCCAAAAAGTGTGGCGAACAGCTCACCACATCTCCTTCTTAGGGACTCATATTTCAAATTTACCTATTATGGGCTCTCATGAAAAACAAAACCATTTAGATGACTCCCTGACTTACTTGCCGTGCGTTTTCTGTAAATCCTATTAATGTCATGGAACAGGCTCCGTCACAATGCCTGGGTCATTCACCTCACTTCTTCTCGTCACACAGGCATTTTATTATCTCACATCATCACAAGACCAAGAAAGGTGGGTACAGTTCAATTAGATCTTATGAAAGAGAGAGAGAATGAGGGAGAGATCACAGTTACATGAACTTTTTACAGTCTGTTGTTACAATTTTTCTATTTTATTACTAGTTATTGTTGTTAATCTCTTACTGTGCCTCATTTACAAATGAAAATTTACCACAGTACACACGTGCAGAAAAAAAAAAAAAAAAAAACAGCATCCATCGGATTGGGCACTATTCATGGTTTCAGGCATCCAAGACTCCGGGTCTTGGAACATCTTCCTTGTAGATAAGGGGGAGGGGGGCTCCCGTACAGCTGAAGAGATTAGAAGCTGTTTTTTGCTGTTGATGTGGCGAGATTCTGATTTCCCAACCTGATGACTCAAAGATAGCTCTTGTTCAGGTGCAGTTTGTACTTCCTGCTGAACCATAGGTCATCTTTTGAGTACCAGCCACATCCCTGTTACAAGCAGAAGAGACCCTCAGTAGCAGGTTCCCCAAGAACTCTGTACCAGGAACTTTCTCAGTATTACCTTCCTGATCTTTGATTTCCAAACTCCAAAAAGTATACAAGCCTCTAATTCTTTGAAGTAAACCTACAATTCTAAGCGATTTAGAGAGCTTTTATTTACCTGACCAAAGCGTGGCTGACCTACACTACGTGTGACAGTTAAGAGATTCCTGGGCTAGATTAATGTCTGTGGGAATCCAGGAAAGCTTCCAGGAGAAGGCAATATGTGTCGTGAGTCAGGAAAGTCAAACAGGCAATAATGAAGTGGAAAAATAAATCTTGGGGGTGGTGAGGAAGGTGATATTATCACATGAGAGAGCAGAAAGGGGAAGCAAGCACTCTCAGGACTCTTATAAGGGCAGTAATCCCATTTTCTGAGTGCCCCACACCCTCACGACCTCATCTAATCCTAATTCCTACCCAAAGGCTCCCCTTTCTCATGCCATGGCATTGGTGGTTAGGATTTCAACATATGGATATTGAGTCAATGTTTTAGTGATTCAAAACAAAACACACCTAAAAAACATAATCACAAAAAAGTTGCACCGAGCCATCCTCAAGTGATTTGTATAAATGTTGGGAGAGGATTGATGATTCGTAAAGTTTCACTTTAAAATCATGGAAAGGAAAATGTGTCTTATGTTTTGAAATGATGATGAACAATGTCTTCATAGTTTGTGGCCTAGTTAGATTTTGATGGGTCTACAGGAGACTCTTATTCAATAAATCAGAATATTGAGAAATAGTAATAATAATAGTAGCTAATCTTTATGTCATTCTTTATATAACTTGGAGGCTTCTGACCCAGTATTTAGATTAGATAAGCTTTTGCCCTTTTACTAGGAAAATAACAAACATAACAAAAGTTTTGCACAACCATATTGTAATGATAGGCATAATCATATGGTTATTTTTATGTATTATAAGCTTCATTTATATCTATTCATTAATTTTCCATAGTATTAACTTCATTTGAATTTATTTTCTTTAATCATAACTAAAGTGACAATCATGACTTTTTGGTACCTACTTTATGTTTGACATAGATTTTCCACTCACTGTCACCATTAC
Organism: Rhinolophus ferrumequinum; assembly: GCF_004115265.2. Classification (NCBI taxonomy): domain Eukaryota; kingdom Metazoa; phylum Chordata; class Mammalia; order Chiroptera; family Rhinolophidae; genus Rhinolophus; species Rhinolophus ferrumequinum. The sequence continues at coordinate 31,355,409 of NC_046304.1, read as the reverse complement.
ACAGCCCCCAGCACACCCCATCCACTTATACACAATGAGGTGATTTCCCTTTTCCATATTGTATACAAATAAGGAAACAAGAGCTCAGAGACATTGGTCTAAATTTATACCTTTAATATTCCCCAGAGCTACTGCTTAGATGCAATTCTCTTTTTTTTAAATCCTATTCTAAACCCGTCACATTGTGTTACGCCAAAAAGTTGGTAGAATAGAAGAGACAATCATCTATTGTATTTTGTAGTCATTGTTAAAATGGGAATGTAAGTATTTTACTTTCTGTTCTAAGCTTAAAGTCTAAGAAACCTCTAGTACTTTCCTGTGCAACTGATTATTTGTAAAGTGTTTAATCTCTCCTCTTTGACCAGGCATGCATTCACAAAATAAGGGGTTGTTGAATTGATTACCCATTTGTTTCTGGAAGTGGCTTGTAAGAGTGTCGACAATGATCGGTCATTATCCTAGGAGACGTCCACAGTGTTTTCACAATGTCTTATCCACCATGGATAAGGATCTAGACGGCTAGAACATGGTCAGCAACTTGCCACTTAGAGAAACCATTGATTTCTTCCCCTCCAAGTCAACAGGCATACTTAAGACCACGAATTCTACAGGCAAGCTCTTACTCCATTCATTTTTATACAAGGATTCAATGAGCTCTTGGCAACTTCTCTATTCACCTCCTTCCTGTAAAAGTTGGTGCTGTAAGAGAGAGGGATAGCAACTGGCTGGGGAATTAGTCAGAAGCCTGACTCACAGAATATAAGCATGCTGGAGGCAATTAGTGCATCTTAAACCCAAATGTGAATTGTGTCCAGCAGATTTCTTTTTCTACTATAAAAATTAGGGTTGCACTTCAGTGGGTGTTGGGGAGACTGGAACAAAGTGTGTGGCAAAGATCAGGATCCATGGAGATGCATGCATGAGCCATATTAAAGAGTGGGGGCTTTATTGATTTTAATCTAGGTAAAATAAGAAGCTACTGAAGACTTTAGACCAGAAGAGCACCCAAACTCATTTATGTTCTAGATCAGTGCCTCTCAAGTGCACATAAATTCCCTGGGGGCTTTTCTAAAATGCAGATTTTGATTCAGTAGGTCTGGGTGGGGACTGAGATTCTGCATTTCTCACAAGCTCCCAGTTGATGTTGCTGCTGCTGATTCAATCTTTAGAAGAATGAGGTTCTAGAGGATCACTGAATATTGTTGGAAAATGAATTTCAAGGAGACAAAAGAGCAAGCAGGAAGACCAGGTCAGAGAGGTTCTTCTTGTAGCATTTTTGGTGAGAGATTATGGTGACTTGGACAATTTTGTTGGGTAGAGATGGAGAAAGTAGTTGCTTTCAGAAAATGTTGTACAACTGTACTTGGTATAAGGTTGTTGATAACTGGATTTAGAGAGAGGACAAAGGGAAAATGAGAATAAATGCAAATTCCAGAATTTTGGCTTGAACAGTAATGAAAATGGTGATACTGTTTGCCAAAATAAGGAAAAGGGGAGCAGGGCAGGACTGGGATTACATTGGTCTTGATTCCACCCTATCCCACATTTACCATAGGACGTAGGTGGAATTTTTTTTTAAATTATATTTTACCACTTATCATCAATGTTAGAGATAGAAAAAGGAGAAGATTGTTCCTTGATTTTATTATCAAATGATGGAACACTTTATAAATAATGATGCTAATAAAAAAGAAACTTCTTAGAAGATGAGTGTCTCAAATCCACTCTGAATTCCTCATGCACATAAAAAATGATAATTGAGTCCCATGCTCAAAGGAAAAAGTATTATGGTAGAAGCTACTGAAAAGTCATATGGCAAGGTCAGTTGAGCTCCAGATGGTTAAGTCTGGGTGTTTATTTTGAGCTGTAAGCTTCATAGAATTAAAGAAGATTAAAAAAATTATTTATACATAAAAACAACCAGCCCCAAATGGATTTTTATTGCCTATGTGTTGTTAAGAGAGGTTAGCTCTTCCTTCGCTTTGTCAAATGTGATTAATGAGATGGAAAAATTCTCCCCGAATTTAAAAACTGTTAAATTATGAGGGAGCACTATAATATATCCAGGCAATTAGAAACCAGCAGGTTTGTAGCTTCTATGATCGGGGGCCCAGAGTTTGCTCCCTGAGGTGTGTTAAAGGAGTATTAACTAACTCTGCCTTTGACATGCTCTGTTTGAAGATGCTGATTTTTACTTCACAAGTGCTGTTGTTTGAAATAGGAAATATTCTTGAGCCTTCCTAGAAATCTGTGAGTCTGATCAAGGGCCAGACAGAAAGTCTGCTTAACAATGAGGGCCATGTAATTTGTTTGGTCTCAGACCTTGCCTAACAGAAATAGATGAGTTGACAGAGAAACTCCACCTTATGCCTTGTACAGTAAAACCATTCTAATTGGTAACAAAACCCTGTTAATTAAGTAATCATCCTGATTATCTGGAGCTGGTATGGCCAGAGGACATTTGATTTACAGAGAGTTATGGTTTAAAAGTATCAACTCATACCAGTAATTGGAATGTGATTGTACGCCAAGTTATAAGTAACAAAAACATTTCAGAGAAGGGAATAAAGAGTAGACGAGATGCAGAAGTGTGCTTGTGGAGTGAGAGTGGAGGAAGCAGTTCATCTATTGAACTGTTTATAAAGAGCAGTTGAAGAACTACAGGAAGAAAAGAAAAATTTCCCCTTTTTCTTAGCTGAATGTAAAACATTATAGGTTGGTAATTCACAGTAAACCTTTCTTTGGGAGATATATTACAAGCCAAGTTCGGCTCAATTAGAAATAATAGAAACCTCTAGGTTTTGTGAAATGTTTTATAGTTTGCAAAGCAAAGGTGATTCTTCCTGGTAGTCATTCTTTCTGTGGCTCCAAAATGACTATGACTTTTACTGTATTATATTTTAAGGTGGCTTCCTCCTCCACTAGATTTTCAACTCTGTTATCTTGGCACTTCTTATTATGTCCTCAAATAACTGTGAGTGATTGAAAGATTGAGTGAATGAAAACATTTCAAAGTCACCATCTCATTTGGTCTCGATACAAAGATTTTCAGTTTACCCTTTAGAGAGAAGAAAACTCAAATCAACTGTGCAGATTAGAAATGTTAGAATACATGAGTTCAGTGACTTGTGAATTTTCCATTGTGGAGCCAGAGCCAGAACACAACTATTTTGATTCCCAATCTTTTCCTCTTTGCATTTTACTCTGAGGTTTTCTGGGACAATGATTAAAAAGGCATCCTCAGTACGCAGGCTGGAAAGGAGTGAACTGAACACCTGATTATTTTGAACAGCCCTGAATTCTCCATTCTCTTTCCGAGACGTATATTCTGCTTCCTCAAAGTCACATACTCCACCAACTTCCCAGGCTGTTCAAAGATATTGTGTAACCAGGGATGTCTATTTCAGCAGTTGAAATTACTTAAAGAAGAAAAAAAAAAGAATGTATAGAGAATATGTAGTGTGACCCAGGATCCTTAGATATGCTATCTGTGTAGTATCTCTTCTTTATATGAAACACACAAATACACACACAAAGAGTAAAAATCCCTTACACTCTCACCACTGTTCGAAATACTTATGAAATATGGAGTATGAAGTAAAATCCTCTCCTGTAGAGCCTTCAATCCCATCTCAATCCTATTTCAGTCTTGATTCTTCCAGGCTTTTTCTAGTGTCTTTCTGATAGAGCCCACCCCATTCATCTCTGTCTTTGTGTCCTTATATTCTCACCTAAAACAAAATGTTATACATACTCATCATCAACTTGCTTTCTTTTTTTTTTCCTTCCACTTAATTATACATCATTCACATCCACATGAATTTAATCTTTAATACAGCCCTGGAGAGAAAGTGTAATTAGAGTCATTTACCCAAATGAGGACATTGAAGATAAGAACTTTCAAAAATTTTGCCCAAGGCCATAAAGTAAACAGTGGCGTCAGTGCGTAGACCTGACTCTCTCGTGTTCCACAGCCCGTAGTCTTGTCGCGGAAGCATGGAGTCTCCTTTGGAGAAGAGAGTAGAAACTTGCCCACTGTCTTACTGTTTTATACACAGTCTGCTGATTAAAGTCAGATGTACTAAGTTTCTGTACTGTTTCGATCTATACCATCAAACTTTGGGGCTTCCCTAAATTCCACCTGTTACTGAGCCCACTCCCAAAGCAAGAGCGGTGAATATTTAGTGAAGCACAGCTGGCAGAGGCAGCTGCAGGACTCGTTGGGATTGGCACCGGCTCCAAAGCTCACAGCAGCCATTGTGAGGGTGGAGATATGCCTGTGGCGCCTGAGCCAATTCTCTGCTCCTGTTGTTGGCATCAGGGTGATTCCAGACTTAAACATGTGCATCCGAGCATTGTTCCCTTGGTGCTGGGTTAACACGGTGGTGTGAACATCTGAACCACACTACATGCTTTGCTCTTCTGTAGAACCCTGCATTCTAGGGTTACACTTTTCGGGTTGACTCTTTCTGTCATTATTCTAAAGCCAATGAGATAGACTCTAATCTCAGACTTGCCACTTAATTAGCATGCACGCCTGGTTTTTAGTGATGAGCTCTTTCTCTGCTTGGCACACAGAGCCTGATCAAGAAATTTTGAATGATAGACTAAATGAATGGATGATTGGGGCCTAGGTTTTGGCTAAGGTCAGAACTTTAAGGTATTCCAGTCAAAACTACTTAATTGAAACTCCTGCATCATAAAAGAAAGAACTTTCAACTTAGAATAAGAAAACTCGGGTCCTTGTTCTAGATCTATTTATGGTTGTATGACTACAGATAAGTAAGTTAATTTACGTCTCAGACTTTTCACCTTCAAAAAAAGGGGAGGACATACTAATGGAAAAACTCTCTTTCAGAGTTCTTGTGTGTAATGAATGAGAATAAATGTCAATGTGCTTTTTTTTTTATCATACCATATAAAATAAAACAAATGGAATGCTGGTTATACAGAATTTTTATTTATTTATTTAACAACTGGAAACTATACTAATAGTCAGGCACAGTCTTTGTTGTCAAGATACTTGCAAAATAATTATGACAGCAGGGTAGATGTGAAATCATGGGAAATTTAGGATTTCACTAATGTGCCAGAAGCTCAGGTGAGCTTGAAGAAGCACTGGAAATTCAGTTGGATTTATGAAGGCAGTCTTCTGAAGAAGATAGAGTTGAAAATCACAGTGCTGCTCAGAAAACCCAAAAGGTAACTCATTTCTGAAAGCCTTTTCCAGTTTGTGCAAATGATGAAATTAATTTCCCTTAGGAATAACGCTATGGTGAACTCTGAAAACCATGTGGGCTCTGTCTTCTAAGTCTTTCCTTACACTAGTTCTTTAAATAAAACGGACCTGCCCACGCATCACAGGACAGGTGGAAAAGTGAGTCAATTCTTGGTTAAAGCCTGCCTCAGCTCATCTCTTCTACCTTGTCTTGTTCTCTGTTTCCAGTTCACTCTGGCATCTTTGGTTTCAGGTACCTGACTTCTCGTTTGTCTTAGGGCTTTTCTTGTCTTCCTAAGTGACCATCCCAACCTCACCTAACCCAGCTGGACTCTGAATTTTAGCTTCCCTGCAACTCCAGTCAAGGTACATTTTGCTGCTGGCCTTGACCTTGCAAGGATCACAGCAGGAAGGCTAACCTCACCCCGTGCCTCTCACACTGACCCTAGGTCTCCCCATTACAAGGGGAAGAGTATAGGTATTTTTTGTTTTTGCTGAGTGATTAGAAATGAGGAATGGAGATGTGAAAGTTTCATAGCTGTGTTCTTATTTGCCATCTCTAAAGATTCCTATCTTTTTCATCTCCATTTGTTCTTTTCTTCAACCGCTAGGTTCCTAGGTAAATAATTCAGACTTCACTTGTTTATTTATACAAGGTGATCTGAGGCAACTTACACATAATCATAGAAGCAGTAATATTAGAAAACTTAAAAAACAGAAAAGAAAGAAAGAAAAACCCTAGTGATCAAATGGATGAAGAAAACGGAATTTGGAAAACAAAGGCTGTGAAGAGTAACAATAGCTGAATCCATCATTTATGTCATTTTCTGGCTTCCAAAGGAAAGAAGACACTTGATGTGTCATAAAGTTCTCATTCTTTATTAGTAGAAAACAGGCACATTCATAAATTAGAAACAAGCTGTATTTTGGTTTCGGTTCTGAGAAAAAAAAATTCCTAGTTGATTTTCACATAAGGAATTTTGAACAAAACTAATGGATAATATTTTTAATAGATGTATTGCTCCTTCCCCTCAAAATAAAAAATGCTCCTGCATTCCACATATGACTATTTCTTATATTGAAGCTATGTGAATTTGAGAAAATGCATTGCGTCTTGTTCTGTACAGGTAATTCTATACATACCAGAGAGGGGGATTTATTATGATGCAAATGACTCTCACATGCCTGGCCCCCTTTCAACTCCCTGCACCAAATTTGCGTTTCTTTGTTTTTCTTAAGGAGGGTCTCCTTAATTGTATAAGTTTAACATTCCACCAAACCTGTATCTACTCCAAATCAAATGTCATGTGATCCAGGTAATCGCTTTAAGGTAGTTGACGAATAAACACATTTAATTTACTAGCCTTCTGAAATACCAGTTGTCTCCTCTCGACTGTTAATATTATATGGCAGTGAAAGTAATAACTGAGGTCTCATATCAATATTCAAAGGAAAGCTATTGTTGTCGATTGCAAGTATCCACAAACCCTAGATAACACGGTTTTGTTGGATTTATTTATTAAAAGCTCACAGTAGATTTGTTGTGTGAAATGCAGTAAGTACTAAAATCAAGGGCGTAGTTCCTACTTTTAAAGAACTTCTAGTCCGACAGGAAAGAAATATGCATTACAATATAACATCCTGAGTACTATAATTGCAGTATATACAAGCAGTAATGAGAGAACTAAAGACAAAATTATGGAAATTATGCTTAAGTTCTCTGGGAGAGTTAGAAAAGAATTCACTTAGCAATAGAATTAACAAGTATAATATTTTGTTATGAAAAATGATACCTCAAATTTCCAGGTCATTTTGGGTATATTTATTAAACACATAGTTTGATAATGATTCTTCAGGAGAATAAATAAGAAGTAGGGAATCAAACGAGAATAGGAGTGAATTTGGGTATATGTGGACCATTAAGGTAGATAAAGAAATCTGAGACATTACATTCAAGGCTGTGATTGGTATGGAAAAGGGGAACTTACATTAGGATGGAGGTGCTCAATGAGCCGGGTCAGAGGGTCCTGAGTGGTCCTGCAATGTTGTACATGGATTTCTGATTCACAGACTAAGATGGTCATTTGAGTGAAGTATTTTCAAGTATACAAGGTTACTGTCAAGGTTTTTCTATGCACACTATCCAACTTCTGTTGTGTCTCCAGAGCCATGACTATGTAGAGAGTCGATGCATCTGGTGAATCTTTGTGTTGCTTGGGTGTCCTCTTTCACCGCCAGTAAATCTGGAACTCATACTTTTGGATACACTCGGACTCACCAACTTTAATCTTATGATAGGCTTTCTACGGTCCTTCAGGGCTGATGTTTTTCCTGATTAAATAAGAAGGGCAGTATTGACAGGGACACCAGGGCAGCCTGAAAAAAAGAAAACAAACAAACAAACAACCAAAAGGCAACTCTCTTCCTTTGTATCAGCTGCAATTGATGCATGTTGGAAAACCTTCCTGTGTCCTAAGTGCCAGTCCCTTGAATATGAGGCTCTGAAGTTTTGCTATTGCTGTTACTATGTGCTCACTGTTCCAGAACGGTTGGCACTCTGCTCCTACTGCCTTCAGTGCCAAGCCCTGGTGTCATGGCTAAAACCTGCCCATCCAAGCATTGTCATCCCATCTGCAGCCACCAGGTCGCAAACATGTAACAGCCTGGCTGCATTTGATCCTCTACCCTTGTTCTCCCTGCCAATAATTGAGATAATTGTCTCAACTACTGTAGTTCCCCAAGGAGAAAGATAGGATGACAATATCCTGAGGTTATATTCTGCTAAGAGTGATTCATTCTAGAATGTTCTTCAGCATCACATGTCTTTGTATTTATTCATGTAGTCAATTTCCCCCAGAGCACCTAGATGGTTTTAGCAGGAGAAGGCCCAGCGTCGCTTCCTTCTCAATTCAGCACTCTCAAATCATCTTTCTCACAACCACTTAACTCAGTGCAGGGCCCAGCCTGCTGGCCCTGACTTTTCCCAGGAATGTGGTAATATTTATCACAGAAGCCTTGTTTCTTCCCAGGCATGTGGTGATATTTATCTTAGAAACCTGCCTTGCATATGAATCTTGGTTAGAAAAACCTGAGTCCTTCAGAAACACTTGCTGGTGGAACAGATAAGAGTTTGTATCCTTTCTTTTACTTGATGTCCCCATGACATTTACCCACTCCTTTCTCAGTAACCTTCAAGCTATGCATATCAATAATTTATCTTTCTAAAGAAAAAAAGTGCTATCTTACCACACAGCACATAGACCCACATATGCATTGGTTTATAACCTGAGGAAGGCATATGCATAAATGTCGAGAAGACTGGTCTCATGAAAACACAATCCGAAAAAAAACATTTGTAAAACGTTGGGATGCAGTATAGAAATTTGGCCCATAATAAAATAATACTTTTTAAGACTGATGGAAATAATACCTCCTGAAACAAATACAGCAAAACACAAGCTTTGATTACCTTTATCTGCTGTTGTACCAACACAAATAGACCTGGGGGAAAAGCACAGAGCATGGAGTCAGGAAGTTTTTAGTCTTTTATATTGGTTCTGGAAATAATTTGTCTCCCTCCCACCCCATATTTGCAGATACTTCCAAATTGAAATTATTTCACCTCCACAAATATGAAAGCCATCACAGGTCTTCCTGTCTCAGCAACTTTTGTTGGGAAGTTGCCCAGACCTGAATAATATTAGATACTGTATTTTCCTTTATAAGAAAAAAAAATATGACTCAATAAAAACCTTCCCTGAAGAACTGAATTATCGTAGTTTAGTGACAATATGTTATTTTGCTATTTTCCAAATGAGTTGATTAAAATTCAAGGGATCCTAAATTCTACAGCCCCACACCCCAATGTGGTTCTCCTGTATTTACCATGCAATTTGTGTTACCTAACCTGAAAAAATAAGTTTGGCTTGAACCCCAATTATGCCTTTGAATGATGATAATAAAGGAAGACACTTAGAAATGGCTCTAATTGTTAAAATTGCTAGGATTTTTTTTTTTAAGCCTTCAATGATCAATATCCAGTGTTAAGCACTGGTTAAGCAGTTGACACACGTTATCCAAATAAACATTCATGTTGTCTCTCTGAATTAATTATGTATTTTTCAATTTTTACCATCCAGGACGTTGAGACACATAGCTAATGTATGTTCTAGCATCAGATACTGGGTTTCTCCCGTCTCCTGTTATGTGCCCCAACCACTGTAACACATTTCAGGTTTTTCTTACAACACTTCAGTTCTGTAACCACTGTCTGGATTAGTCAGCACTTGTCACTGTAATGCTACATAACAACAACAACAACAGCAAATCAAAACAAAACAGTAATATATATAATAACCATTATTTTGTTTTGTGTTTTTTTTTTTTTCATTTAAGAGACTGCAGCTTGGCAGTGGTTCATCTGAACTGGTGGGATTTGGCTTAAGTTTGGTTCCAAGCCAAGGACAGGTTCACGTGAGTTTCACGCATCTCTCATTCTTCTGGGACTATGGATTACTCAAGATATGTTCTTATGGTAACAGCAGAAGAGAAAGAAGGGTGAGTACGAAACTGCAGTGATTTTTAAGGCTTGGAACCAAGGTGGCTCACTGTTACTTCTACTCACATCACACTGATCAAACATTGGTGGGTAGGAATACATGCATATTCTCTGCCTTTAGTAGAAGAAACTGTAAAGTTATATGGAAAAAGGCAGAGATACAGGGGCTGGTAATGAATCAAGATAAGTGATACGTATATAATCCCTTTCAGTTAGTAAGTGGCATAGCTAATAGTTCAAACTGAGATCTCTCTTACTACAGAAGTATCTTTTGTGAAATTCTTTCATTGAGAACTTGCGAGTTATAGTTTTGAAAGGCTGTGGAAAATGGCAAAATGAATCTTTCTAGGCTTTTTCTCCCTTTATCTTCTAAATTCAGAATTAATAACTTCATTAGTTTTAACTTAATTACAGGATTCCGGAAATGTGAACAATTGTCAGTTGGTAATTCACAGGATTACTTATCTATACTTGATCAGGTATATACATGTTGGTCAGAAGCAACCACACATACGTGTACTCACAATTATTTTAAAGATTATAGTCATTGCAGGATATTTTTCCTTCTATTTTCAACTTTACACCCACTAATACTGTAAACTCTACTTATATTTTGAAAATCAAGTTTACATTCCTCAATTCATAGAGATAGATAATTCTATTTGATTTTTATGATATTTTGATGGAGATATATTTTTCTCTATTTTTGTATATATTCCAGTACTATTACTGTAATATAATAATATATGACAAATATTATATAATTAAATTAATATGATGTTAGTGTATGAGAACTATTTATAAGAGAAAAGCAAATAGGTTAGCTCTAAACGAATTATCAAAATAAAACTTGAATTTAAAAAAAAAGAAAACTATGAAAAAGGGTGTCATGTTTTTTTAGCTCTTCTTATTTAGATTGGAATATAAGTTTGGTAAAATTGTGAAGCAAATACTATACCTTAAAACTTGAACTTATTGTTTCCATACTTTAACAAGGTAATAGTGCTTTGGCAAATTGCTTTACTCTAAGAATAGTACATTGATTTTAGAGTCACATTGTGTATATGGCAATCCTAAAATTTTGGGCTATGGGAGTGGAATAAGGGAGAATTTCTAATATATTTATTTCTCAAAAAACTCAGCATCATTGAAAAAAGTCCAGGAGAAACTTTTCATTTTCCCTTAAAGCCAGGGTGCATTAAAAATATTGAACCAACAAAGGATACTCCCTGATATGAAATTCATTTCTCATAGTGCGTCTATCTCTTTAAATGTAGATTTTTATGTATTTAAATGTTGGACGAAAAGCTAAATGTAGCTGAAGCTCTATAGGTTTCCAGGTCAACAGAGGAAAATGAAGATGATGTTTTTAGATCTCCAGAAAAGAATCAATCATTCCAGTAATATTGTCAAACTCTCTTATCTTTAATTTCTATAAGAGAAGACACATTTGTGGCTTGGGTTTATCAGATAATCTCATAGAGTGTGTTTTTATGTGTGGCTGACTCACTTAGTCCTTATTAGAAACTCATAGCTTTATCCTAAAGGATCAGTTGTAAATAAGTTTCCTAACAGAGAAAAAGCGCCAGCTGATCCATAAGTGATTTGGACAAAACTTTCATGTTGGTATTGTTCTATAATTTTTTTTTGTTTTTATGATGGAAAAAAAGAAAAAAAAACAATCTAATTTGAGGTGGTGGTCACCCACATTGGCTACGGCTTGAAATATTGGCTGGAATATTCTCTGACCTCATAAAACAGAATGAATGTGTCTGATAGTCTTATAATAATAGAGCCAGGAAGACACAATGCATAGAATTAAATTGAAGAATGGCTGGGCAGTTCTCATTTCAATTTTGCAAATGCTTCTGTGCAAATGAAAAGAAACTCAGAAAACATACTATACCTTTGCAAGATATCTGATAGAGGAGTGTTTGACTTTATACTAAAAGAATTGTGCCTTTTAAACTACCGGTGCTATGAATACTTCTGTAGTATAAACATAGTTATGCTTAGAATGAAACTGAATATATTTTTAAACTTTTTATTGTGGAAGCTTTAAAATATATATGGAAGTGCAAGGACTAGTATACTGAGTCCCCATGTACCCGTCACTCATCTTTAACTCACAGTCAGTCTTTATCATATTTACTCCCATGTACTTCTGTCCCGGGATATTTTAAGAAAATCCCAGATATATCTCTTCATCCATAAATGTTTCTGTAGGTAGTTCTCAAAGTTAAGGACTCTTGTTAACACAACCATAACATTTGTTGTGGTTAACATAACCATGATGATTTCTTTATGTACAGTCAATATTAAAATTTCCCAAATGATCCTCCACACACACACATGGAAGAACATCATCGACCCCCACCCTCCACACACACACACACACACACACACACACACACACACACACTTACATATGACCGTTCCTCTTGTTTGAAACATGATTCAAAGTTTCATGTAGTATGATTGCTTGAGATGTGTCATGAATGTGTTTTAATTTATAGGGTCTTTCTCTAGTCTTTTTGGTTTGCAGTTGATTTGTTGACGAAATTGGGTTTGCCCCATAATTTCCTACAATGTGAATTGTGCTGATTGCCTCCCTTTAGTGTCAATTAATGTTTTTGTTTGTTCCCTACAGTTCCTGTAAATTGGTAATTATATCTCAAGGCTTGATCAGATTTTGGTGTTACCTTATTTTATGTTTTTGTAAGAATAAGAATACTTTCATCAGGAGGGACATAACGTCTTGCCTTCGGTGAGAACTCCATTGCTGATCACTACCTGGCTCCTCTTTTTCATTAGGGACTAAAAAATGGTGTTTGTCCAAGATAATCATGCCTTCCTCATCTATTAGCTTTAACAGGTCTCTAAGGATAATCTTCCTTGTTCAACAGTTTGGATTCCTGAGTTATCTTTTTATAGGAAATCAAGGTAAATATTTGATATTTTTAACATTTATCCACTGGTTTTCAAAATAAGTTGCTTTCCTTACATTCTCCAGTGGTATGCCAATTAGTTTTTTTTAAAATTTATATTCTTATTTACTTAAGGATTTAAACCCAGTTTATACATTTAAATGCATCACAGTAATTATTGACCATGGTGATTTAAATGTCCCAACTTAGGCCAGTGGGAGCTTCTTTTAGTTAACTCCCGAATCCTTTTAACTCTTTCAAATTAGTATTTGAAATGTTCCCTGCTTGTCATCTATATGACAGGATAGTCCATGTTCATCTTGTACATTTCCTGCTTTAGGCCTGAAATCACACCTGTTTGCAAGGTGCCCTAGTTCTCTGAGCAGTAGATAACAGTCAGAGACAAAATCTGGATACTATGGTTATTTATTGCTACTGGGTCAGTCATTGTTTAGAAGAGTTTCAGTGGACAGAGCTAGGATATATCTGTTTTTATTTTCAGGACATGCTTTATGAATTCACACTGATGCTTCCAATTCAAATTGTAGTTTTAAGAGTTGTCACTTAACCTCTTCTGTCTTCCATCTGTATTTCCTTTCTTCTGTGCCAAAGTCAGCTTTTAAATGTGCCAAAGAATCAGCCATTTTCTTTATTTCACAAGATGCATACTATTATCTCAGAATAAAATTATTATCTCAGAATAAAAATAACGCCACTGACAACAATATGACTGAAATTTTTAAATATATTTTACACTTATGTTTGTCCTTAGAACACATACCACTTAGAATATACTTTATTAGGAAAATGTAGTCAAATTACACAGTTTTAATCACTTGGAATTATTCTCTTATGGTTATAACATCGGCTGGATTTACAGTTACCTTACTTGTTTCATTTTGCTTCTGATTTGGGGGATTTTTGCAAAGTTTTTTATATTTTTAAATGATATAAAATACACCAGATTCCAAAGATCAATATATTAACATGCATGTTCAGAGAAATGTAGTTTCTATAACTGTCCTGGTTTCCCTATTGTCTCCTTTTCTTTATAGATAAAAAAAAGTTTGTATTCGGTTTTATTTTTCTATTTAGGGCTGTCATGTGGAGATATCTATCTGCTATCTCTTTACATACACACAGAGCCGTAATGGCAAAATATTACATATAGTTTCTTCTGTCTCACTTTTCACTCAACCTTAAATGCTGAATATTATTCAGTGTTAGTATACACAGAGATACCTCATTTTTCCAGCTGTATATTTCTCATAGCTGCATTGGATAGATATTTTATAATTTATTCAATGGGCCCCCTTTTGATGGACATTTGGGCTGCTTCCAGTATTTTGTTATAATTTTTGGCTAATTGAATAGCCTTTTCATAATTTCGCTCATGTAATTTTTGTATGTATTACCAATTCCCCTCTTTAAGAGGAGTAACAATTTGCATTCCCACTAGCAGCATCTGAGACTTTGTTTTCTCACAGTCTTGCCAACAGAGTCAATTGTCAAGCTTTTGATTTTTGCCAGTGTGATAAGTGAGGAATGCTATCTCAATGAAGTATTCATTTGCATCTGTCTTTTTATAAGTGAGGTTTAGCATCTTTAATATGTTTAAATTCTATTTGCATTTTTTCTATGAAGGTCATGTTCATATTTCTAGCACATTCTCCAGAAGATAGTTGATATTTTTCCTCTCTATTTTTAAAAGTCTTTAAAACATAAATAGTAACATTATTTATAATGTAAACTACAAATATTTTCTGCTGATTGTCAATTATTTACTTTGCCTCTGACGTTTCTGCCATGCAATTTATTTTTTTACATTTATACAGCCAAATGTCCATAGCTGTTTTCTTTTGGCCTCTCAATTTTGAGTAATAGTTAGGAAAGTTTCCCTAACCCATGATTTTGAAAAAAATTCACTCATGTATGAGACTAGATTTTATGAATAATTGGCCACTTATTTTATATCCATAAACTTTAATGGGAAGAACAGAATATTACATCTAGATCTCATTCCTGGCTCTGCCGCAAACTAGTTCTATGAGCATGAACAGACTACTAAAAGAAACTGAGACTCAAATAGCTTGTGTAAAATTGTTACACAAATAGCTTGTGTAACTATTAACTACCAGTAGGGATTATTATGAGGGTTAATTAAGAACATAAAATGCCATAGATGACATCCTCTTCATAGAAGGTTCTTCAAACTTTTTTGTTGACTCTGAATTTGTTTTATGCATGAGTTTCTTTTTTTTCTTTTTATTATTAATTTCAGGTATATAAAACAACATGATGATTATATATTTACACCCCTCACAAAGCGATAACCCCAACAAGTCTACTACCCATTTGATATTTTATATAGCTTTTACAATACCATTGATTATATTCCCTATGGCTGTACTAATGTGTGTGTGTGTGTGTATATACACACACACTTATATACTGGGGGTGCCAAAAAATGTATACAAGTGGACACTTTGGTCAACGTTGCTCAAGCAATAGTTCCCCATAATCAGAAGTGTCTGGACGCTGATGATAACCACTTTGAGCACCTCTCGTAATTGCAGAAGTCAAACATGACCTGTATTCATCTTTTGTTATCGGTATATATTAAGTATTACAACTTTAATACAGTTTTTCTTTCTTAGAATGTGTATACATTTTTTGGCACCCTCTGTATAAATTTATAGTTGACATTCAATGCTATTTTATATTAGTGTCTGGTGTCCAGTGCAGTGACCAGGCATCCATACAACTTATGAAATGATCCCCTCTTTCTGCAACAACAGAGATGGACTTAAAGGATATTCTGCTAAGTAAAATAAATCAGACTGAGAAAGACAAATACCATATGAACTCACTTATATGTGGAATCTAAAGAACAGAATAAACAAACAAATGAATCATAAATAGGCTCATAGATACAGAAAACAAACTGATGATTGCTAGTGGGGGGTGAAGGTGGGGGATGGGTGAGAAAGGTGATGGGATAAGGAAGCACAAATTTGCAGTTACAAAATAGTCACTGGGATGTGAAGTGCAGTACGGGGAATATAGGCAAAACTATATGACTTTCTTATGTAAGTTATTTGTGCTAGGCTCTTTCTAAGGCAGGATTTGTTTTTGACTCAAATCTAAGTTATCACATTAAAAATTACTGCTTATTCATTTTTATCAATTGATTTTCCATTTTTTGCATCCTCGGTAACAAAGAAGATTATATGTGTCTGTTATTTTTGGAAGGAATCAATGAATGAGTTTTAAATAAAGATTAAAGCAATCATTTTCTTTTCAGTATCTGAGAACCATGCTGAAGTTCTCAAATATTTTTCTAATATCCTTTACAACTTGACAATGCTCCTTAGTGCCTACCTTCGCATCATTTTCTGCCACGTGCCTTATGCTCCAGGCATTCAGGACTCCTACTGTGCTTGGAAACCTCTCTTACCTCTAGACATCCATTCATTCCAGACCTTTCTTGAGTCCTTTTGTGTACCAGGAACTCTTCTACACCCTGGAGTTCACTGCTGCCATCATACTTCCTCTGGAGTTCACTGTTCATGCTTCCTCTGTTGAAATCTGCAGTGCTCTTCCTCCCTGGCAAAACACTATTCAGTAATGTACAGATAGCATCTGACTATTATCTCTGTTCAGTCCACAGTGGTCCCCTGAATAACGCCCTCTTTTAACATCAGCAATTCCTTATGTTAACTTTTTATTGAAGTATAACACATAACAGAAAAGTACATAAATGAACCTTTATAGAGTTAACAAAGCTATTTAACGTGCAATATCAAGTCACAAAGCATTACGAACCCCTGAGCGTCTCTCTTCACGCGTAGTTCAAATGAATATTTACCCCCACAGGTAATCACTATCCTGACATGAAACATTACAGATTGTTTTTGTCTCCTCTTTTCCCCTCACTTTTAAAAAAAATTATATGAATGGAAACTTATAACATAGGCTTTTTTTCCCCCCGATTATTTTCCAGGAATATACAATTGATTTATATTTGCTTCTAGTAATTGACTCTTGCAGGTGGTGCTATATGAATATCCTTGTACATTCCTTTTGTTGAGTGTATAAATACACTCCTCTTGGGTGGAACCAATTGATCATAGTGTGTACATATATTTATTTTTAGAATATAGTACCAAACAGTTTTCTTGAGTAGTTTTATACAAATTTGCAATTTGTTTATAATAGCGGTGTTACAGATGGAGCAGCGGCTCTAGTTATTTCACATCCTTATCAACACTTGGTTATTTGTTAGTTTTTTCTTTTTTCTTTTTGTCTTTTTAAATTTTTATTGCCAAGGTGGATGTTTAGTGGCATCTCATTTGGGTTTGAGCCCCCTTTTTTACGTTTATGGACATATTGGACATTTGGCTTAATAGGTGAATTCTACCAAGCATTCCGAGAAGAATACTAATCCTTCTTAACGTTTTCCAAAAGAAAAAAAAAAAAGAAGAAGAAGAAGGAAAGGGAACCCTTCCAAACTCATTTTATGAGGTCAGCGTTACCCTGATACCAAAACCAGACAAAGACACTACGAAGGAAAGAAAACTATAGGCCAATATTATTGATGGACATAAATGAAGCAAAAACTTCAATAAAATACTAGCAACTTGACTCAACAGCCCTTGAAAGGATCATACACTATGACTAAGTGAAATTGATCCCTGTGGTGCAAAAACAGTTCAACATGTAAAAACCAATCTATGTGATACACCATATTCACAATATAAGATAAAATGACTACATGATTATCTCAATAGACACAGAAATAGCATTTGACAAAATTCAACATCCATTCATGACTAAATCTCTCAACAAAATAGGTATAGAAGAAACATACCTCAACAAAATAATGAAAATACCGACCTGAGTTCATGATCAATGGGGAAAAACTGAAAGCTTTCTCTGTAAAAATTTGTAGAAGGCGAGGATGCCCACTCTCACCACTTGTATTTAACATAGTACTGAAAGTCCTAGCCAGAGGAGTTAAACAAGAAAAAGAAATTAAAGGCATCCAAATGGTAAAGGAAGAAGTAAAATTATCTGTTTACAGATGACGTGGTCATATCTGTAAAAAACCCTAAAGACTCAACAGAAAAAAAAACTATTAGAATTATTAAACAAACTCAGTAAAGTTGCAGGATACAAAATCAACATAAAAATCAGTGTGTTTCTATATACAAACAATAATTCACCCAAAAAGGAAGTTCAGAAAACAATTCTCAATAGCAACAAAAAGAACAAAATATTTAGGAGTAAACTTAACCAAAAGAAAATTCTGTACTGGCACAATTTTACCCCTGTATTAACCCCTTCCACTTTAATTCCTGCTTATTTTTCCCATTTGGGACCCAGGTGTAGAAGATAATAATGAGTCTTGGATTTTACCTATTTGAAGGATGTCACTCATTGATGATGGCATTAATGACTTTTGCTATTTTATGGCTCTGCAACTTTGTTGGATAATCTCAGAGTTAATAGTTCTCAGAGTTAATAAGAATAATAATAAATGGCATTTGCTGTGCATTTGCATGTGCCAGGAACTGGTCCAAACAGTTCACAGATATCAATCTACTTAATTGTTATCACAATTCTGTGAGCAAGGTACTGTTGTTCCCATTTTACAGATGAAGCATGGAGTGAGTAAGTCATTTTCAGTAGTCACACATCTGGTAAGTGTGAGAACTGAGATGTGATTGTATGATGTAAACTGATGTTGCCACATCCCAGGGCTCTTAGCTACTATGCATTGTTGCTTTTAATCACAGGTTACATTGGGGCTTTGCTTTAAAGAACGGATGCTGTGCTGTACTAATTAGAGCATTAATAAGGTCTCCCTTATTAATAAGGATACTTATTAACATTAATAAGGATACTTTGTTTCCCTTCAATCAGTGATTTCTTCCAAGACTTCTGTTAAATAGTGGTAATCAAGTTATTCTTAGATCAGCTAATTGATCTTCTTTAGAGAGACATATTTAAACATTCAGAACTTTCTTCTTTTGAGATTATGTTGGTCAGTACAAACTTATTTTTGCTTGAGATGCATCAATAGGGTTTGTATTAAAATATTCCAACCGTGTCAATCCCAATTTTTTGCTTTTATTTTCAAAATGATAAACATCTTGACAATATCCTGCAGAGAAAATAATTGCCTTGTAAGACCTGATAGAAGCTTTATTTTTTTATCTCGAATTTTAAAAATCCTTTACTATATATCATTTGATAAATAATCTTTATGTCAACTAATACATAAAGATTCACTCAAATATCACCTGTTGTTTTTTTTTTTTTTAATTTCTTGGCCCCAGCATTATAATTCCCTATTTCCCATAGCAATTTATGTATTTTTATGTAGTACTTACAGAGAGCTGTAGCATTTAACACAGGATTATAGCGATTTCATTTGCTTATGCTCAAACCTGTATATTGAAGACCTGGGCTGCTACGAGGCCACTAGGGTATACAGGTCCCCAGGCAAATATTTTTGAAGAGTCCCTGTTTATATAAACAATTTGTTTTAAAAATATATTATAATACTAATGGACTAACATGAGGTATAGTGATTGTTGATCTATATTTAGAGTCACGGGCAGAGAAGAGGTAGCTATATATTTGCTTATTGTCCCACTAGGGCTTGTGAAGACTCTTCCTTGCCTCCAGGCACCCTACTTTCCCATGCCAGTTCAAGAACTAACTCTTAATGTTTTTCATCATCAGATGTGCTCTGCTTGGGTAATTTTCTATCTTCCACCACCACACAAAGCAATGCTGTCATTATCACCATACCATGGCTCTTTAGAGCCTGCTAATATAGAAACAATATAAATATTCTTGCCTTGGCGATATCTTGATCCAATTTGTTTCATGCTGATTCCATTATTGCTCATGGTATTGCATCATCCTTCATGATCTCTGTGAATACTGGCTTCTGATTACTTTCTGAAAGGTTTGTGTGCTTTGTACATGATGACCACAAAGACAAGTCTTACTCAGACTATGCAGGAACATATGAAAGATAATTTGTTTACTTGTGATGTGAATTGGACCCTTTGTAAACATAGACCAACACATCTTCCTCCAACAAGTCTTCTGAAGATCTTAGGCTGCCTTAGAATATCTCTTTCAACGTGATGATATCCTTGCCCTCCACACACTACCACCAGCAGTTTGGATAGGCTACAGCCTATGGATGCAGCAAGAAGAACAGTCCCCTTTACATTAGGAAGTCCCATCCTTCACCTGGCAGAGCTCAAGAATGACTTGGGAAAGCACAACGTCACCACATTGATTTGAGGTGGGAGACAGCACAGAAGACCCCGTGGCATTGTGGAGCAAGAGTCTAGAAAATACCCAGAAGAGATAGGCATGATCGGAATGATTGATGTATGACATGGTGCCTACAGAGGGATTGTGGTTACTATCGTGTTTGTCAGACACAGAAGTAGGGTAAGAGTTAGCCAACGGGGAAATGATACCTGCCACTACTCTCAGCTATAAACTGGAGGTAGGTTAGAAACCAACAGGTGGAGGAATAAAAACCAGCAATAGGCATCCAGCCCATCAGGATGGCAGTCTCAGCCCGAGCCAATCCTAGGCCTTGGAGGGGGACTTACACATTTTTTCAGGAAGCCATTGTGAATACTGGCTTCCAAGGTGTTGGTGCAAAACGAGGTGCAGGAATCCCCCGAGGCATGGCTGACGGAGGCCACGCTTGCCCTAACTAAGAGTGATACTGTTGACACCAGTGGACAAATCCATGTGCAGATCTTACGACTATAATTCACTAATTATGTGAATAAGGGCCAGTTCCTTCTCTATTAAGTAAAAATCTGTTTATAGATTGAATGTTTCTTGTGCAAATCAGAAATCAAAATGAAAGCAAACTGACGTGGTTTCATTGGTCACCAGTAGCTGTACCAGTAACTTTTTTTTTTTTTTTCCACAGTACAGTTAGTATAGGACAAAACCCCTGGGGACTCTTCCTAAGAAATTTTCCACTTTTATGGAGTTGGGATATAGAGAATCCTTTTTTACTTGGTAGAAAAATTGAAAAGATATAAGCCTGAAGGAACCTGGAAATCTTTTCCCTCAGTCCATTGGAGAAAAATCCATCTTCAGTCACAGAGAAAGACAGCGATAAGCAAAATAACCACTGGGAGAGGAAAAGATAGTCTTGTGGAATTTTATCCAAGATTGCCTCAAGATATAATTCTTAAGACATAATATTACTACTTATGATTCAATATATTTCCTCTTTTTGTTTATGCTAGTTCAAGTAGCATTTTTGTTTTGTGGAAATAGAATAAAAGTTCTGATGTGTCAAATAACGAACACACTATCTATTTAGGTAAACTTCCAAACCTTGGTTGTAATTATTCAGAGTAGCATTGGATGTCTGCTGAGTCCTATTGTTATTCGTAATAGTTCTGGTAGTCATATATTTGTGCTTGATTATGGTTATCTGTCTGGCTGCCCTCTTTTTACCATCCCTAACTCACACATGTTTTCAGCTGAAAACTTTGAGATCCATCATCTGTTACCCAAACACTTACATAGCTCAATGTTCAAGAGAGTAGGAACTCAGTAAAAAGTGAACTGGATTCAGTTCTTGAGAAACAGGAATGATGAACCAAGTGTTCCCATATATTTCCATTTTCAACTGCTTCCAATGTCCCCATTGTTATTTTACAGTGAAATTGTGCGTAGTGCCTAGTGTTGACAGGGACCCATGGAAGATGAATTTATAGTTATACAACCTTGAACATGCTAAGAGTGAAAAAACCATCATAGGTTTTTACATAGGGTGATTTAAAAAATTCTATGATAACAAGGCTTGCTAGTATTTCTATATTTATTAACAAACTAGGTTATTAAGTTAAAATTGAATTCATTAAAGGTATAATTATATTAGCAACCTTTAATAAGACAACTAATTTTAAATAGCAGTTCTGGGTCATACCTCTTTGCAGCTGTGAAAGAACACTTAGAAATGTTTTATCTTCCCTCTTGCCTTGTGAGAAGACTTCTGCAGTGCATTCTGTGCAGAAACAAATGTGGACATTTCTGTCACTCCTGTATGTTCAGGAAAATGCAAAAAATGTCACTTACTCCCCTTCTTAACATAAACTGCCTTATTTATCAGTGAAAATGCATTTTGTTATTAAAAGCAACCATTATCTTTTTTAAATCAGCTTTTAAATCCCAAAATTATGTAAACCTTTGGCACATTGTCTGTAATTTATCAGGATTCTGGTGAATCGAATCCCCAAATTGTCAAAAGATTTTGCAATCAATCCTGATTGTAAGAGATAAAATTAATCATAGCATGACTCCGAATCTCTTTCATTCATTTTCTCTTCAACTGATCACAGAGTAGCTAAGTTACACTGCTTTCTCCTCCCCAACATCCCTACATCATTTACCTGCTTACTCATTTCACTTGGCATTGAAAAAAATGGAGCATAATACATATTTAGCCTTTCGGACAATCTAATCAACTCTCTGCTTAAAAAACCAGAAATTTCTTAGAGACAAACTTATGCCTCAGGGACATCAGGTCTTGCATCAGTAAGACTTAGGGTTGTTTATCAGGTCTGTTTTCTCTTTTGCGGCACGCAGCAGGAATGCTAATTGTTTACCAGTCTATGCTGATGGTGTTTCTTCAAACACTGGCTCTGAAGCAGAATATGGCATCCCTCATTCCTCTTTTCTTGACTACTGAAGACGAGCACAAAGTTTCCTCCAGTGAAGGAAAGAATGGGGAAGGTGGGGAATAAACCCATGAAATAACAACAAAATAAAAATTGGAGAAAATTACAGCACTTCCAACATCTTATAATACTTTGTATTGTCATGAATCTTAGATCTCGATAGAGGTCTTTCTGAGCTAGTGGCTTTATGTGCAGCTAGATTTCTTGTAGGCAGTTTTATCCACCTAAGGACAAGACCCACCGATTTGCTGCCCTCCTTAGAACTTACTTAGAAAAGGCCACAGTCATTCTATTCCCTATAATAACCACCCAAACCAAATCACGGGCTATGTACACCCTCCCTCTGTGTGCACTTCCCAGACACAGGTTTCCATCCTGGGAAACCCACCAAGAAGCTGAAAGGATGCTAAGGATTTAAGGCTTTCTCCTAATTCAGGGACAATGTTATTATCTGTGTGACCGGTTCCCTAAAGTACACACATTAAGTGAAATGGGAGGACAGCGATTTCAGAAACAATGACACAAATGGAGAGAGGCTGTTTAAAAGCAGCTGAGACTTTCTTCCTCCATGAGTTGGTGGATCATTATTCATCAGTCTGAATGTTCTTAAAATCCCTGGAATCTTTTACAATTGAAGATACTGGTTTCATTGATCTGGAATGGGAACTGAGATTCTGCATTTCTAACAAGATCCCAGGGGCTGCAAGTGCAGCTGGTGTTCAGAAAACACATGGGATAGCAAGGATCTAGGTGACATGGGCAGCAAGAAGAAGTTGATGCGCTCCAGGGGATCCAAGAGGTGCCACGAGAGCCAACTGTGATTACATTCTCCGTGTCTTTAATGAGAACCTCCCTTTCTGCTTTCCACATAACTGGGAGGTCTTTCTAAGAATGGCTGCTGCGTGATCCTTTGCTGGATATAAATTAGCAGGCGAGAGATAACTTCTCATCAAGATGCCATGGAAAACATTTAACTGGATGAGAAAAGAAAAACAAAAAACTAGCCTCCCATGCTATTTTTAGAACATAACATAACTGCTAATGATTTAAAAGTTATGTACTAACTTTTAAAAATAGATCCAAACAATTTGAATACCCTAAACCAAAGGTTTTTTCCCCCTTAAATTAGCAAAAATTGATTTTGCCACAAACCTGACCTGATCCAAAATAAGCCTTTCTTTTGTTTTCCTTTATTTTGCTTAGTGAGTGTTCAAGCTCCTTGCTGCAGAAATAGTAACACATTTAATATGGAGTGCTGCACTAGCAACAATCAGGGTATTGCCTAATAGTTGGTATGAACCCTCATATTTCTTTTATAGAAACTTTAAAAACTATGAATTTTGAAAAACCATTTAAACCCAAGGAATTTCCATAAGAGATTAAAATCTGTATCAATTATATATAAAAATGGGATGCACTGATTGATTAGTTTAAGTTCATTAAGACCCTCATACTTAATACAATTTATATCTAATGATATCTAAATATTCTTATGTTTGTTTGTTTTAGCTAGAAGGAAATCAAAAACTTAATTGACTTCTGGTCTCCTAAAACAAATCAATTTGGATAAAATGAGGTTTTGCATTATAGAATTTAAAGATGCTAAAGGAGAGACTTGAAATTATTTTGGTGAAAATGATATTATAATAATATACATTAAACCTACCTATTCCTAGTGAATATGAATCACTACTGTCCCCTGCAGCAAGTATTGGTCTCCATTTTACATTTGTCGGTATTTAACTACTCATTTAATAGGGTTTGGTATTTGTTTCCACTGTAATAAATTCCTATTTAATATTTGAGAAATGAGAAAAAGGAGTAAAGGGGCACATTACAAAAGACAATTTTGCTTCTCAAGTATTCATCTGCCATGAAATTATGGGCATTTTATGTGTTTTTCCCATAATTATTGTTGATTTTTAAATTTAATCCCATGATTTTTAAATCTTTGAATTTTCCAAACCTTTTTTCCTGTTTGGGATTTTTATCATATTTATCTTTATTATACGGGGTGAGATACAGAAGGCTACAGATACTCATCAAGACAAAAATTTTTTGTTGATCATAGTTTGTAATATCCTGATTAAAAGTGGTAATATTGATGATGACCATTGTCACCAACGTTGACCAATAATACTGGAGTCTGGATTGTTTCCAGTATAAATGAGATGTCGAATATATAAGAGGCTTGGTTTTTATGTACATTTAATGCCATTTATGTAAATTCACAAATTACCCACTCATATAAGTACACATATACACATACACATTATGTCAATGTGTCTAAATTTTAGAGGTATAAATTATGATTACTTTATTTTAAGGTAAAAGAGGCCAATTCATAAAATTCCATCGAACAGTGTTTAACCAATGAGTTTTCATTACTCAGATTTAAACCAATCGTGATAGCATCATCAGACATTATATAATAAGATTTTCACCCAGTCAAGTTTGATGGAATAAATATGATACCAAGGATTATACTAAAAATCTAAGAAACAGCAATGGTTACTTTTTATCTATAACCACATTTTATTATCAGTCACCAAAATGATTATCATGCATTATTTAAAATGAGAGTCATAGGCTTCCATAGACAAGATCTGAAAATTCACGTAGAACAAATCTCCTTTATTTTTAATAACTGGAAGAATAGATAATATCATGGCAGAGGGAGAGGAAAGCAAGTTGAAGGAGGAAAACAAAACAAAATTTACCCAAAAACTTCACAAACTCATCAGTAAGTCTGTTGGCAACATCGTTTAAATCCCACTTAGTCCTTTTGTCATCAGATCACATCTGCAGTATTAAACCCAGTATGTTCATTCAGCTTAAAAGGATTGAGAAAAACGGGAGAACAATGGAGAAGAAACTCAAAATGCTGGCCTGAAAATATAAATAGTTATGGGTGCCAGTACTATATTTACAATATTGTTTCCAGTCTACAGATCTTTAAAGGGACTGGTATCCAAGAATCATAAATTTCTTTAATAGCCTTGGCAGTTTGCTGAATCCCAGAATGGATATTCTGCCATCTCTGTGGTAAGCACTTAACAATGCCTTTTCTAACACTATCATGTTGATGGTGATTGTGCTTTGCTATTTGTACATTTCTGCTGAATTCTTTGTTGTAAGTTTTTCTTTGTCTGTCTTGGCTAGCTCCCAACAGTGCTGATTGAGAATCCTTGAAAAGGAATTTCCTACCACTGATTATATCTTTCCAGGCTTCCAAATATTATCTTCCTCTTTCTATTTTCATTTTTCTCTCTTGAGAAACATAAAATAAGCTCCCAAGAATATTGGAAGAACTCTACCAGATTTAGATCAAGCATCTTCCTTCTTGACCAAACTGGTACTCAGGTTAAAGACTGTAATGTTTTAGGAGGGCACCTTTCTCATTAACTGCCAAATGAATGACTGTAAAACACTCATCATTATCTTACTTCTAAATACAGATCAATTTCTTCTTAGGATACTCTCTGAAGCTCTAAATTTTATTGAATCATCTGTCCTCCCCCCGCCCCCTTTTCTTTGTCTAAATTGGTTTATTTGGATGTTTCTGGGCATAACCATTAGCTCATCTATATCCATTTCTTCCAACGTGAATGAAAGGTTTCAATGTAAAACAAAATTTCCGTGTCAGCCTTATTATTGCAGAACTCCAATTTGGACATGCATATTAGTTCACAACCCCTTTGTTGGACATGTAAAGAATGTTCAAAGGAAAGGAGAGAATGTCCAATATGGGGGGAAAAAGACTCAGTACGGATATGGTAACTGTTTTGGTTGAGTTCCTAAAGATGTGTCTTATGTAAGAAGAATTAAATTTATTCTCTTAAGGGTTTGAAATAGAGAATCAAGGCTGATCACCTTAGGTGAAAGCTTCAAGGGCACAGATTTCTGATAAATTTTATAAGTAACATTCCTAATAGTTAAAACCCTCCAAAGATGATTGGGTAAATTTCTGTAGGAAGAACATTATAGTAACATAGCTTTTTATAAAATATTCTCATAATACAGGTAGAACAAGTAAAATACTGAAAACACATGTGAGTTATATTTTCAACAAAGGTAGATGAAAAAGAAAGTGCTAGAAATCACAAACATGGGTGGATTTGGCCCAAACACCCATCAGCGACATCTTCTGCACAATATTAGCAGCTGGGTAGGGGCAGTGTCAAAGATAAAAGGAAGGAAAGGAGATATGGTACTGTGAGCCAACAAAAATCAGCTCTACAAGGGAGAACTACATGCTAATAGTAACCTAGTCAGACAAATTTGAGGAAAATGTAGTAGAAAACACACGTTTCAGATTAAGAGGGGAAGCACTGGAGAAATATGGCACAATCTGAACATTCTAACAGAGATTGCAATGTATTTAAAAAGGAAATATAAGAAAGCTCAAAATGGCAGATCTTCTTGCCTAATAAGGAATGATGGAGGGAACAAGACTGAGAGAGAGAGCAAAGCGTCCATCATCAGACACTATTAAAAGTTGCTAGGACAACAGCTCATGACACTGGAAATTTATAGTTGATGGGAATTAACATTTATTCAATTTCTCTGACATGTTTCTGGGTTACCAAATCGGTCTAGGGAATGAAAAAGATATTCTTATTAAAAAAGGAGTCTAGGCAATAAATGCACAAAGAAATACAGAATTAGAATGTAGAATTATAAAATTGGAGAATAACAATTTTACAACCCTTAATTAAATACCATCAATAGATGGTGTGCTGGGTTGTGTTATGTTAATCATTCCAGTCTAGATTAAAAGAGACCGAAAGATCCTTAAGACACCTACTGGCAACAAACACAATGAGCAAAACATAGTTGGATCCTGACATGTACAATACATTCACCGATACCCCAATTTGGTTTAGCCACATTTCACTTGCTCAGATGCCACATGTGCCTAGAGGCTAGCGTATTAGCCAACGCAGCTCTATAGAGTGGCCTATTAACTCATATTGTTTAAACAAACAATCCATAATTTGTATATAAATGGACAAATTGTTAAAATTAGAAATTAACCCAACCTTATTATGTCATGGAAAAATATTAATCATAAACGTGTTCAGTTTGAAAAAAATATTTTCTTAGAGGTTTGATTTGGAATACAAAAATAGAAAACACAAAGAAGAGAAAATATAATGACAATCATTCATTTATTGAATGATTACTATAATACGGGCATTCTAGGTCTATTCCATTGAATACTTACGATAATTTCAGAGTGCAATTACTGTTGTATCCCCATTTTATATTTGAGGGAATGGAGGTTTAAGGAGGTTTGGTAGTTTGCTGAGATTTGAGAGTTGGAATGCCAAACTTATATCTGATTGACTCTACTCCCCAAGAGCCTCCTCTGTGACTACAGTGAAAAAAATTATCTTGTTTAGTTAGACTGGGATATGAAAAGGGGTCGGGGGAACAGTCAAAAAAGGCCATAGACACTGAGCAAATAATAGAGTGGTGAAACAGATGAGAGGATAAAGGACTAAAGGATTTTCTTACATCACTTTGAGGTCCCCATCTATGTCACAGATTTTATTCACCTAAAAATTCTCTCCAGTTCACGGTTTTGTGTGCAGGCGAATCTATAATTATGGAATTTATTCTGTCTTAGTTAAATTTAGAATGGCTTAATGGATAGCTCTCTCTAAAGCCTATTACAATATACCTAAGGTCATCACAATATTAATGGCTTCTTAAAAAGGAAACTGTCTACGACTACTAATAAGCACCATATTTTATGCATAGTTTATGCCAGTCACTTAAAATTTATAATGTATGTTGCTAAAACACTTATTCAATATTGATAGCTTATTTTATGCCAATTCTAGTTGGTATGACAAATATATTAAATTGCTGAAATGCATATACCTTTGCTATTAACATTCATTTAATGTGAATACTTTCTAAAACACTTATGGAATAATAATAACCACCTCATGTTCAAAATCATTTATAATCCCACCTACAAGGAGCTGCTGATTCATCAAAGGCGATATGTTAATACATCAAAATCACTGTACAACATATGTTGAGAAACAAAGGATAAGTTGATAGCCTGCTCCATAAATTAAACCTATAACTTTTAGATCAGACATGATTTCTATCCTATAGACCCACTTGGCAAGCCAGGCACTAGTTATCCATTAAAGTGGCTTGTGTCATCGGAATCCTTGAGTCTTCTTCCTGTCTATTCTTTTGATGACCACACCAATGTCACGAAGACAAATAGACTGTCAATCATTTTTTTTCTCTCTCAAATGGTAGAAGCTTGGGTGAAAGTTAATTATGGGGCAAACATAATTTGAATGTATATATTAAGTTATCCAAATACTTTGTTACTAATAGAAGACTGGTTATAAGCAACAGAATGGCTAAGTTTTTGATACAAAGGAGAATAGGATATAGTGACAGTGTTAGGGAAGATCACAGTGAAGATTGACCTAAAGTGAAAATGAAGCATTATTCCTAGTGGCCAAGACATGAAAACAACCAAAGTGTCCTTTGAATAGATGATTGGATAAAGAAGATGTAGTACATATATACAGTGGAATATTACTCAGCCATAAGGGAAAGATGAAATACTGCCATTTGTGACAACATGGATGGATCTTGAGATTTCACTCATGCTAAGTGAAATAAATCAGACGGAAAAAGTCAAGAACCATATGACTTCACTCATGGTGAGATATAAGACTGAAAGCAACAAATGAACAATACAACAAAGAAACAAAAACTCATAGATACAGACAACAGTTTAGTGGTTACCAGAGGGTAAAGGAGGAGGGGGAGTGGTAGAAGAAGGTAAAAGGGATCAAATATATGGTGATAGAAGGAGAACTGACTCTGGGTGGTGAACACACAGTGAAATATATGGATGATGTATTATAGAAATGTACACTTGAAACCTATCTAATTTTGTCAACCAATGTCCCCCCAATAAATTTAATAAATAAAATGAAGTATTTCATAGTTGGTATCCTAGTTGTAAAGATATAATGCATGTTATTACACAGAGCTTTTGTAACATAGAGAAAAAAGAGCCTACACTACTCCAAAAAAGTAAACGTGGGATTCAGAGAAGAGATGATATTTGAGCTGGGTCTTAAAAAATAAATTTAAAAATAATAGCCTGGTTTGTTCAAAAATGGCAATTCTTGAGATAGTTAAAACAGAGAGGACAGGAAAATTAATTAGAGATAAAACTGGAGAGTTAGGCTGGTGCCAGAAAGCAAATAGTTTTGTGTGCTCCATAAGCATTTTATCCTACTGTCAAGGGAGTGAAATTCATTGTTTTAAAATATAAGACTAACATACCTGGAGCTCTGTGTTTATATTTATCATAACTGGTACTATGGAGGGAATACGTTGTACCAGTTACAACGGAGGATAGATCAAATGCAATAATGAGGTGAGAAATGATAAGGTATCAATGAGTTGTATTCCACAGATATATATGGTGTAGACATAAATTTTGATCCAAGTCATGATCTTTATTAAGGTGTCATGAAAACATTACTTTGGAAATATAAGTAAAATCAATTTCAGTTGGTAGGTCAGGAAAACTAAGGTTTTGCTTGGTCTGAACAATTCTTATTGCTTTTTATAATGCTGGTGACAATAATAGAAAGATAGAACACAGGATATTTGTGTTATAGGAGAGCCTACCGTGCTGGGAGCAGTTAGATTTCTATGCCAAAGATGTTGACTTTTCTTTTCTTTCTTTTTTTTTTTTTTGGTCACAATCCTGCCCAAACACTAATCCAGTTTAGATTAATTGCTTCCCAAACAGTATGTTAAATGTTGCAGCTGTAGTAAAATAATTAACTATGTGACCATTTATCATATTATGCTTTAATGCCAAAGGGACAATATGAGCAATGAGTATTTATCGATATTCTAATTATAACTGAGCATCGATACGCCTGTTTATTACTATTATTTTTAAACAGCATTTTGACACCATCCACAACAATTTTCATTGTATTGCTTTCTGCATTGGGATAAGACTGACACTGAGAACCTAAGGAGTACAGAGAATAAAACATGTTTGTTATCAAAGGTGAGGGACAAATGGAACACCGACCTGTCATAAATACAGGACAGGGTTTCTCAACCTCAGTATTATGAAAATTTTGACATTGATAATTCTTTGCTGGAAGAGGTGTCCTGTGCATTGTAGAATGTTTAGCAGCACCCCTGGCTTCTACCCCCCTATAGGTCTGTAGCACTCACCTACAGTTGTGACAACCAAAAATGTCTCCTGATATTGCCCAGTATTGCCACTGATATAAAGTATCATTAAGATATCCCTTCACATGAAATTTGCGCCAATGAAGTAACCCACCATGTGTTCTACCCCTAATTATTAAATTTTCAAAATAAACAGTTGCAAACAAAATTACAAAAGATCCTCTAAAGTAATACTCACCAAAACTAAATTATTAATGTATATGGGAATATATTTTGGCTTTTTGCCCATCAGTGCAGGTATTCAGTTAACCCTAATGTTTTTCTACTTATCTGAATCACTCGCACAATTGACTTTACCATCTTGCTAGAGCAGCTAAAAATATGTCTTTATCCATAAATCATTTGCTAACTAAGCATATTGTATGTTTTCATATTCAAATGGATTTTTATAAAGACCAAATTCAGATTAGTGTGCATCTTCTATCTCTTTTAGCTCTCCCACCTACGCATTGATAAACATGAACTTGTTTTCTCTTTATCTAGAAAGGGAAATGGGTAAAATTTGAGAACATGTGCATGTATAAATTCTCTTCTAAGGACTTCATGATCGTAATTTAGAAAAAAAAAAGCTATAACATGTAAACTGCCTTCTTGGAAAGTGGAAAGAGTGTTTCACTGAAATTAAAAATCAGTTTTCATGTGTACATAGTCTACTTGATTTCCACCATAAACGAAAGGGAGGATGGGAAACCTGAAACATAGGGGAAAAGCTATGGGCTTTTCCCACATAGTGGGAACAGCATAGTTTTCAAATCCCAAATCTACTGATTTCTAGCTAAGCTTCTGGCTAAGTTACTCAAACTTTCTGGGTCTCAATTTCTTCAGCAGGGGATGCCATAATCTACCCTCAGATTTGATTTAGGGATTATAGTGACAATAGTAATAATAATAATAATAATAATAATAATACTTATCAGTAATTTCTACTTGCCAAACATGTTCTCCAAATGATCTGTATGTATTATCTCAATTAATAATAATGACAATACAACGAGGTAGGTATTATTATTATTATTATTATTATTATTATTATTATTGGTGTTTTACAGAAAAAGAAATAGAAGCAAAGAGAAGTTACACATCATAAACACCGAAACTGAGATTTAAATTTAGTCAATATGACTCTAATAAAGTAACTCTTGAAGTTATATTAGGTTTTCATAAAGGACCTAAAAATGTCTTATGCTTGGTTGGTTAGCAATACATAATAGTTCTCTGCCTTCCATTTATGTGAAGAAACAGAAATGATAATCAACTTACCTAAGTATGTGAAGAAACTCAGAGATAATGGCAGGGAAAGAGTCCAGTCCTGCTAACAAACATATAAACCAAAATCACCATCCCTCTCTACCCACTTTAGCTATACAACGTCTGGTGATTCTTTTCTTTTTGACCGTCAATTTGGGGCACTGCCTTAGTACAGTTCTGCGTAAGTTTTGCTCAGTTCCAATCAAGTTTGTGTATTGCTGCCGGAGGTTTCTGAAACTGAAGTCTGATGATACAGATGCCTTGCTTAAATGTCCTTCAAGAGTTTCCTTTGGCGTCTAAGTCTAAATGACTCTTTTTATTTAGTAACATCTAGTTAATTTGAAGATTCACATATACTTAGAAGATTCACATATGCATAGACCCAGTAATTTCACTCTCAAGTATATATTCTAGATAAACCCTTGTACATATGTACAAGGAGACATTTACAAAATGTTCAATGTGACATTATTGGCAATAGTGAAAAATGGTAAACAACCTAAATGATGACATTTTTCAGAGCAATAAATTGAATAATTATGAGATAGTCAAATAATTGTATACTAAACATTTTAAATGAATGTGTGGCATTTATAGAATGCAGGCTCTTTTCCAGAAAATAAAGTAATAACAGCAAAAAAAATTGTATACAGCATAATATAATTGCATATCATCTAAAATACACAAAATTATAACATATATTGTTTAGGGTTACATAGATGTACAGCAAAATTTGGGGTAATTATTACCTCTAGTGATGAGGGAGGAGGAGGTGAAAGAAGAATTTTATGCACAAGGTACTCTAAGTATATATTTCATTTAATTTTTAATCTGAGTGGCACGTGCATAGTATTTATTATAGTTTAGATCTTTTTGTATGCTCTAAATAGTTAATAAAAATGTAAATCATCTCCCGAAAAAGCAATAACTAAAAATAAGCATGTCAAAAAAAGGCCCATTATGAATTGATCCTTGCATGTTTTTCCAGTATTATTTATTGACAATCCATTGGGGCCAGCCTTCCAGTCACAACGAACTATGTAGTTTCCTGAACATACCATTCTCTCTCTTTTCTGCATGGGCTGCATAATGCCACCATCTTTTCCATGTACCTTACTTACTGCTGCTGCTTCTTAAAGCTCAGCTCCGAGTACTGACACGCCAGGTTTTTTTCTTGAAGTCTTTATGTGGTTAATGACTGTGTTTTGATTTCTCATAGCACCATTTCTACTTCTGTGTCCGTTCTTAAAACAATAGCTATTCACTCTTTTCTCAAATTACAGGCTTGAGGAATGCTGGTAACAGAGGCTGCAGCTGTACCTGTGCGGCTGCCCTTACAACCACTGTGCCAGGAAGAAAGGGACATGGTAGGTCACAGCCTGGCTTTTAGGACTTCTGACCAGAAGTGACCGAAATCATTTCCACTTACATTTCATTGACTGAAGCAACTCATAGGGCCTCTGCTAACTTCAGAGGGAAGGGGAAGTACAGGCCTTACAGTGTGGCTAAAAGGTGAGAACTGGCATGTGTGAAATATGTGAATAGTCCTAACAATGCCAACTATAATTGCATTTGTTCACGTTGTATTATAATGTATCATTTCTTCCTCCTCTACAACAATCTTAACCATCTTGGTATGTGCACGACCTATGTAGACATCTTCAAAAGAATATTTGTTGCTTTGATAAGTGAACAGGAGCTCACTAAATTGTGTTACTTCTATATTGGTTGGCCATACAGAAAGTAATATTTGTGAGTGAACATTATCATTTCATTATTGGCTCGTTTTCTGAACATATCCTGCTTGCTTGACTGCAGGGTTATCAATCTATAAAATTTTCAGAGCAGACCATATTTAGCTCAGTCTTCCCACAGAGGTAGGGGAATCTCGGCACCTATTCACATTTATGTACCTGCCAGATATTTGCTGGAAGGTGATAAATCAGGCCTGTCTATTGGAGGGGTCTGTCTATGATCTAAGGATAGGGGGACATTTTCTTCAGTTTTCTTGGCATAGACGTTCACTGTAAAAATCGACACTTCACAAAGCTTTCCTAAGGTGGTGCTCATTTAAAATCATAAGGAACTTTCCCTCCTTGAAAATGGTATACCTATGTATCATCAAAAGAGTCATGTCAATAGAAATCCAACTTTTCCTAAGGCATTGGTTTTTAGTTCTTTTTTTTATGTTTTTCTCATATCTTTCTTTTAACAAAAATTATTTTAGCATGTTGAGAGGTGGGAAGGAGTGAGTGCATCATGAATTTCCTTTTGCATTGCATTATTTTAACATTCTAGGGAATTTCTGAAACTTGGGACTAAGCACTCTGGTTAAGGATTAACTGATCTGATATGCAATATCCTACTTAAATAATAAGCATCCATTTGGATCTTCATATTGAAGGTTAAATTTGCCACCTACGTTTATGAAAGCACAACGAAGTTGTACCCTACACTCTTTCAGTGTTTACCAACGTGTTAGCGTGGTCCTATTACTCCAGCAGGAAATCCTGTCTGCCATGCCTTAAAAACATGATACGAATTAAGGGCTGCTCGTAGTTTTCAGGGCTCCCCCTTGTGGTTCAGACCATCAGCATCTGGACTCTTTCAACCGCTTCTGTCTGGTCTCTCCGTAGACTATTGACTGATCCTTTTGAAAAGCAGCCCCGTATGATACAATCACATCAATTCTGTGCTTAAAATCCTCCATTGGCTGCCCCTCTCACTGAGATTGAAAAATAGTCCTCAGCATGGCACGTAGGGTCCTCCCCTTACCTTGCTCCTAGCGAACTTCTGCACCTTCTGCCGTTCTCCCTGCCTCCACTCTTTCTTTTTTTCCATTTAGTGTTAACTTATGCTCTTGTCCTAGGGACTACGAAGTCCCTAGGGATGTTTCCCATACCTAGGATATTGCTCCCTCCAGTTGGCAAATGATTGGTTCCCTCTCTTCCTACAAATCTTTGCTAAAAATTCATTTTCAGAGGGGATTTCTCACATAATCGTATCTGAAATTGACATATCATGACATTCTCTAGCCCTTCATCCAACATTCTTTTTATTCTTAGTGTTTATTATCATCTGATATGATATTACACGGTTGTTGTGTGTATATATACATACATATACACATATAAATATAAAAATAAATAAAATTGTTATTTGCCTGCCCTCACTAAAATAAAAGTTACATAAGGCAGGGAGTTTTTAGTTTTGTTTACCAGTACCCAGAAGACCACCAAGGACATTGTAAGTGTTCAGAACATATTTGTTGAATGAATCAATGAGTGGATGAATAAACTCTTACAGAGTAGATGGATCAGGACTTTATTCCCAAGGTATTTTCCAGGTCCTTTGTACTACTAATTTTTGTGCTAATATCGTAACTTGGCAGTTATATCAAGGACCGAAGTTGAAAGTGTGCCATGGATATAATTTCATCACTATTCTTGCCCTAGTAGAGCACCCCTTACGCACAGGAAATCAGTAGCCTCCCTCCCTTCCTCCTTTCCATCCTTTCTTTTTTTGTATTCATTTACTATAGGAATTAAACTCCCATGACTTTCTGGTCAATATAGCGAAGGCTACCTTCTTAGGAATGTTCCTTTGTATTTTACTGCAATATTTTGAGATTTTGCTGCAGTATGGACATAGCTAGTAGCCTAAAAGGCTGCTACTTCAGCACTGTGAGATGCTTTGTATTCCACACAGTTCAACCATGTTCTTGAAACTGTGAAGGAAGCCAGTGGGTCAAGCTTTGGTTTGGCTTAAAACCTTGATCAAGCAAACGGGAGAGAATTATCAGACAGCAAATACATGAGGCGGGGAGTGGCTGGGGAGGGGAGAAAATTCATAGACACAAGAGCTACGGCTGGTGCAGTTTGCATTCTGAGATAACACACGGGAATTCAGCAAGGTAGAATGTCACAGTTGTGGATAAGACCACTAGATCTTGAGTTGTGTAGCTTTTCATCTGCTTGATTAGGAAAGCATAAGCTCCACCCCAGTCAGCATAATCAGTAGCTTCAGTACAAGCCTTGTGGTTATACCAGTATGAATTGGCAAATCGCAGCCTCTGGTCCTCAGTTGGAGCGCCAGTCCTGTCCGGTGATCAGGGTCTATGGCATGCAGAGATGGTTATATGATGCAGCTTCCAGCCATGATCTGCTATTTCAGCATTCTACCAGGAATGACTGCCTTAATCACTTAGCTGTCGGGTTTCCATTGAGCAGGTCTCATTTCCTAAAATGGTTTGCTCTGCAGGAGGCCAATTCCCTCCCCTGCAAGACCAGGCTACAGGGGATCAGTTTTGGGCAATTTAATCCTTATATCTCACTTTGTTTAGGCACTTTTCTTACTTATTTTCTCTCATCAGTTTAATTAGCTGGGAGTAATTAAGAGATCTATCTGGCTATTAATAGAAAAGTTCCATAATGGCATCTCGTCATAAATCATCTATTGTTGAACCTGTGCATTGTGGTATCATAGTCTCTAAACATACTGAGATTATCTCCATCCTGTTTTTAATTCTCTGATCTCTGGGTCTTTATATATATATATATATATATATATATATATATATATATATATATATATATATATAATTTAAAAATTTTCAATTACAATTGATATACAATATTACATTAGTTCAAGTATACAACATAGTGATTAGACATTTATATAATTTTTGAAGTGATCACCCCAATTGATCTAGTACCCATCTGACACCATGCATAGTTATTACAGTATTAGTGACTGTATTCCCTATGCTATACGTTAGATTGCCAGGACTATTTTGTAACTACCAATTTGTATTTGTTAATCCCTTCACTCATCCTCCAACCCCCCCTCCCATCTGGCAACCATCAAAATGTTTTTTGTATCTATGAATTTGTTTCTGTGGTGTGTGTTTGTTTATTTTATTTTTTAGTTTCCAAATGTAAGTGAAATCATATGGTATTTGATTCTTCCTCTGCCTGACTTATTTAATTCAGCACAATACCCTCTAGGTTCATCCATATTGTTGCAGATAGCAATATTTCATTCTCATTTATGCCTGAGTTATACTCCATTGTACATGTGTACCACTTTTTCTTTATGCATTCATCTGTTGACGGGCACTTAGGTTACTTCCATATCTTGGCTAATGTAAATAATGCGTCAATGAACATATCAATACATATGTTTTTTCGAATTAATGGTTTGGATTTCTTTGGATAAATGCCCAGAAGTGGGATTACTGGATCCTTCTTTGTCTCTTGTTATAGCCTTTTTTTTTAAAGTCTGGTGTAAGTGTTGCTACTCCAGCTTTTTTATTTATGTTTATTATTTATTTATGTTGTTATCTGGTGTAAGTGTTGCTACTCCAGCTTTTTTGTTGCTGTTTTTCCCATTTTCATGAAACATCTTTTTCCATCCCTTTACTTTTAGTCGCTGTGTGTTTTTTTAATCTGAAACGAGCCTCTTGTAGGCAGCATATGTAAGAGTCTTGTTTTCTTATCCATTCAGGCACCCTATGTCTTTTCATGGGAATATTTAATCCATTATATTTAAAAGAATTGTTGAGTGGTATGTAGTTGCATTTTATTATAATTATCCTCTTTTTTTTGTATTCTTTTTTTCTTTTCTGATTGGTTGTTTTCTGTTACCTTATCTTCTGAATCACTGATTTGATCCTCTGCTTCATCTAATCTACTGTTGGTTCCCTCCCATGTAGTCTTTATTTCAGTTAGTGTACTCTTCATTTCTGACTGGTTCTGAGGCAGGGTAGATAGCCTCGGGTATTGCCCCCCCCCCATTCCCGGATACGTAATGAGACACCTCCCTTGAAGGAAGTGAAACAAGGAACCACATCTGATACTTGCCAATAGAAATAAACAAAAACGAGTTTCATCAGGCAGAGCCAGTATCCATGACAGGGGCCAGACATTTAGCTAATTTTAATATCATTATAATCTCATTTACTTTGCAGTTACCATGACTCCCACCATGCACCTGACACCCTGACAGTTCTGGAGGAACCATATAAGGACAAAAAGGAGGGAACAGGGGATCCCACCCCTAGAGAGGAGGAGACAGGGTGACGTCTATAAATTCCTGTCCCTGAAAAAGATAAAAACCCTAATCAAGATCTTCTCAGAGTTTGCTCACCCTTCTTTCTCAACTGTGTATTTTTGCTTTAATAGTCTCTTGTGCTTTTCTATATTTGTCCCACTCTTGAATTCTTTCTTGCACAAATACAAGAACCTGGTTTCTGCTCCAGGTTGAGTTGGCTTCAGGACATCCCGGGGGTCTCCAATGTCAGTTCTTTTTTCTGTTTTCTATTTCCATTTTTATGTTTTCTATCTCTTTGTTGGAGTTCTCACTGTGATCATTGAGCATCCTTATAACTAGTGTTTTGAACTCTGCATCTAATAGATTACTGGCCTCCATTTTGTTTAGCTCTTTCTCTAGAGCTTTGTTCTGTTCTCTCATTTGGGACATGTTTCTTTGTCTCCCCATTTTGGCTGCCTCCCTGTGTTTATTTCTATGTATTAGGTTGTGCTGCTATGTCTCTGTCTTGGTAGAGTGGTCTTATGTAGTAAGTGTCTGGTGGGACCCAGTGGAACAGTCTTCATGGTCACCTGAGCCAGTTGTTCCAGATGCATCCCTTTTGTGGATTCTGTGTGCCCTCTTGTTGTAGTTGAGCCTTGATTGCTATTGGCACATCAATGGGAGGGATTGACCATCAGGCTGATTCGTTTAAGGACTGGTCCATGATTAAGTGGAGGAGCTGTTGTGCAGGGACTGGCCCTTTAGGGCAGGATTCACATTAGCAGGGTTCTGGTGCCTGCTTAGTCTCCCCTTTGGGTGTGTCTTTTGCAGAGGTGGTTGGGTTGTACTCTGGTGTGGTCTGCAGTTAGCCACCAGATATGTTAGCTCTGGGGCCTCTTTGGGAGGGGCACTGTTGCAGGCCAAGGGCAGCTGTTGTGTGGGAGAAGCTACACT
The DNA here is from genome assembly GCF_004115265.2 of Rhinolophus ferrumequinum. NCBI lineage: Eukaryota > Metazoa > Chordata > Mammalia > Chiroptera > Rhinolophidae > Rhinolophus > Rhinolophus ferrumequinum. The sequence goes on along the minus strand of NC_046304.1, from coordinate 31,316,460 downwards.
GTGAACTGAGGCCAGCTGCCAGTAGTGCCGGGTTTGGGGCTGCTTAGCAAGATGTATGGGGCAGTCCAAGGCCAGATGCTGCTTGTTTGGAGTTTGTGAACCTTTGAGAGATTTTATGAAAGTCCACAGCATAAGCCAAGACAGGCCATTTGTATGGAAAGACATTGGAGGTGGCTTGGATGTGCCCATAAGTTAGGTGAGGCAAGGTCTCAAAGAATCACGAGGGCCAGGCAATCGAGTTAGCCAGGTTGATGGAGACTCAGATATGGCAGCTACCTGCATGTGCAGGTTTGGTGCGGGAAGGGCTCAACAAAGGAAAAATGGCTTCTGCCAGCAGTCTGTCTGGGAGAAAGCTGACCATCCAGCACTTGCCTTGAAGCCAGACAATTCGGTTCCTCCCTGTATTTCCCCAGTGCCTTTCGAGCTGCTGCCCTAGAGCTTGAGCTCAGAGTGAGTGAGTCCATTAGCAAGGAAGTCCATGTGTAGGCGCTTTAAGAGGGAAGGCCTGGGACTCCAACAGTCCTCCGTCTCCCTCAGCCACAATCTCCACTGGTTTTCATAGCCAGAAGTTGTGGAGACTTCTCTTCCCGGTACTAGAATCCTGGTCTTGGGATCTTGGTGTGAGGCTGGGACTCCTTGCTTCTCAGGGGGGATCTCTACAGCCAAGATATCGCCTGGTTTTTAACCATCACACATGGGTGTGGGACTAACCCGTTCCATGTCTCTGCCTTTCCTACCAGTCTACATGTGGCTTCTTCTGTATATCCTTAGTTATCAGACTTCTGTTCAGCTAGACTTCAGACAGTTCTTGACAATGGTTGCTCTGTAGTTTAGATATAATTTTGAGGTGGTTGCAGGAGATGGAGAGCACAGCTTTTACTTACTCTGCCATCTTGATTGGAAGCCTCTGATATCTGGATCTTTATGTTTTCACTTAACACACGAAACTATAATGTTCACTAGGTGTGAGACACTCTTTTAAGAGCTTTATAATTATTGACTCATTCATCTCTGATAATCCCTCTATGGTATATGTACTATCGTCGTTCTCATTTGGCAAATGGGAGAACTGAAAACTGAGAGCTGAAGCGACCTCTCCTTGGTTCTACAACTAGTAAGTCCATAACTTGAGCTGGTTAGTTCTAACCTTAGTCCCTTGTCTACTATCTTATCAATATTTCATTAATTACTTTTCCATCTAAAAAATTCATATATTTTTAATTGTAACTATTTTCCCTGTTTTTCAGGAAGGGTAAATTTTCTACAAATTCCACCATAGATAATCATGATCCTTTTCTTAAATTCCCCATTCAAATATTTGGTTTTATGAACTTACATATGGATTCCCCCCAGATTCAGAAAAAAAATTATTTCATTTTCTCAATATGAAAAGATTGTGTTTCCATTATCTTAGTTTTAAGGCATGTAACTATAGAGAGATTATGAAAAGTCATTTGCTCTAACATGGAGTCCCCATTATGATGGGAGGATAAAATGCTGAAAATATATTTGCATGAAATTTCTCAAAATTAATTATCTCCTTAGTTTTACCAGTGTCTAGAAACTGTTTTGAAGGAAGATAAGTATTTTACTGCATAGTAATACCACCATAGCTTTAAAAAAATCTTTCTAAAATATATATCTAGTTAAGAACATTTGGCAAAATGCCATTGAAATTTATCCATTTGATATTAATAGCTACTATTGTTATGTAGAATTTTCCAAATATGAAATTCATTTAATATTTCTAAAATAGTAGAACTGCATATATTAACATTTAATTAATTCTTAACTAATTTCTCTTCCATCACTGAATAAGCACAGACCTCTTTTTACTGTCATTGTTTTCAAAGATATTAATTCAGTCATCCAGTATAGTATTTTAACAGCTTTGATAAGAAACTTTTCAATGTTCACCTCTCATCACTGATCTTTACTTGACTGGAGTTTATCAAGTGATTTTTTTTTTATACTCAGATTTATAGCTCATGCAAATTAACTTTGTAATAATCACATTGAAATATATCAAGATATAAATTGTAATTTTTATGCCTTTGACTCCTGAAAATGAAGGTAAAATAAATTGGTTTAGTAGGCAAATATTTAGAATTAATGTATATTTCTTATTGAGTTGCAGGGTCATAGTAATTTTCACAGCAAAAATCTTATTTGACCAATTATTTTGCATCAATAAAAAAACTATGTTATTCTATTAACAAAGAAAGATTTTTCAGCAGAGGAATGAGGTTAGCATTTCAAAAGGCCACCCACACTTTTTGTTTAACACAACCATTCCATACTTCAAATGGTAACATCATTCAATGCCAGAAATCTCTAACTTTCTATCAGATATTTCCAAGGCTCTCTGATTCTCCAGCCCAGACTATCTCTACAATCACCTAGATGGTTATGCTGCAAATTTCTCAAAGTCCTCAGAACAAAATTCATTTTAAATAACTCAATTATAAAATAACTTTAAAGAAAGCTTTAAAATCGGGTAGAATAATAGATTAAAAACTGGTATGAATGTGACCAAACAGAAAGAACTTTTCTGTTCTTAACCCAGTAGGTCTTGGCTGTTTTTATTTGAATGCTATGAGGCTGGCACCTCTACTTCATCCCTCATTATATTAGAGTTTTTCCTTCTCAAGAGGAGCTCAACTTTCTTACTCAAACACTACATCTCCCTAAAATTCCCCACATATCATTTCAATGGTTGCTTTACCTTTACCCTTCCCCTACATTTCAATAAAACAGTGTTATGTTTCTTTTCCCTGCAATGACTTAGACTAAAAAAAATTCTCTAAATTCATTCATCTTTCGATAACACGTTTTTTGAAATCTTACCATGTATTAGACATGGTTTAAATGCTGTGCCTTCTTTGACAAAACTTATACCTGGAATGGAAAAGCACACCCACCACAAGAGATGATAAATTGTAAGATCCTTAAAATTAGGGATCATAATTACTTCTCATATTCGTCAGCCCTCATCTATATCTTCTTCAGAGAGAGTATGACAGATAAGGTATACTGAATATATCTTGTTAATTTGTTACAAATTATCTTATAGTAGTATGAACATACCACTTCACAGCAGTCTTCATATTAAATAGCTAATTTGTTTATTTTAGAATTAACACACCAGGGTCAGTCATTGTATATTATTCACAATGATAAACTCACCCAAAATCGGATAAATATTAAATACTGATTTTTTTCCATAAAAAGCAAACTGTAATTTAAAATATGAATGTCTGTCGAAGAAAAGGAGTGAAAGACATAGGTAAACCCAGATCCATACCCCATTTTTCTCACTGTGTATAGTTTTAAATAATGACTGATCGGTGTTTGGGCTAGATATAAGTACACGCAGTAACTTGTTCATTATTCAAAACAGCAGGATATGATAGATATTACAATATTCATTTCAAAATTATGGGGAAACTTTTATTTTTTGCCTGAAATGGAGGTAAAGCTGAGCTTTAAATCTTGGCCACTGGAGGCCAATTCCTGTTCACTTTGCATTTTCTCCCAGTTATTTCAAGAGCATTAAATAAAAGCACCTTTGTTTCTAAAAATGTAGAAAGTCCCTTTAGGCTCGTCATTGAAGAAGGGGAGAGGATAGAACAGAAGGGAACGTTATTCTGTATTTACCTCCAGCAGGCCCAGGCAACTGCAGCTGCAGACCTGAGACAGCAGTGGCTTACATCTAGTGATTTAGCACAAACAGAACAACTCGTCAAGAAAATGATATGGTGAGAGTATGTGATGAGCCACTAATACGAGGAATGTTGACTGGCATGACCCTTTCCCAACCTAAGAGCATGACTGCTTTCCCAAATGCTAAGTCAGCAACCTACGAAAACTGAGGTCGGGACTAAAGCCTAAACTCCTCAAATGTGATACATTTCGGGTATTTCCACTTATACAGTGATCCTACCACCTTCCTATTCTGAATTTCAAAATCTTGGATTTGGGCTTAACAAGAGACCATACCCAGCCACGAAGAACTTTAGCATTCCATTTTCATTTGCTATTTTGAGAACATTTGTACAATGTCATTTACATGTATTTCTGATGTGTTACTTTTGACCACTGAGCATTTGCTGGCATAGCTGGAATCATCTGAAAAAAATATGTTCACTTATGTTTCTAGAGGTTGATGCTAGGCAGACCCAAAGAGTTGGAAGTCGGAACAGCTCATGCATTTAAATTAATAAAATTAGGTCTGAAAACGTTTATGCTCATGAGTCTAGTTTTGGACCATATTTACTACTACAAATATGTCTTCTCTCTTAGAAGACCACGCCATGCTGTGGGGTGAAATAGAAGTGGAAAATCAATATGAGGGAGAAAATTGTAACCACACAAAAAGTTAGGCAGTTGAACCAACTGGCTAGAAAGCTTATAAAAGACAGTCAACAGAGTTATTCCCAGCTGAGTTTTAACAAAGCTCTAACAAGAATAATTTATGGATAATAAATCGGGTCTTGATTCTGTGAAGAGTTTATGGATAAATTGATTTTTCTAGAAGGCTTTTAAAGAAAGAAACCTCACATAAAAGTCAATTTGCTGCTGCATATTATAATCACTCACAAAGAACGTATTTGCTTTTCTTTGGCTCAGCTGATGGCAAAATTGGGCCCAGAGCTTAAATTCCTAGCCTGCCACTATGGTCAGAGAGAAAACCTGAGATTTGGAAAGGGAATATATTTTATATTATGCAGGGAAGACAGAGAAAAGAAGAAAGAGGGGGAAATTCAAGAGAACAAAAGAAAAGTAACGTGAAAATGGTGCAAAAATGAAGAGAAAAAATTGGCTTTTCATTATAATTTGGAGAAGATGTGAGCTAATTTTTTTAAGTATCATGTATTTGACAGCTATCAATTTACTTATCTATGTGTTTGATTTTGTTCCTTTGTTAGAAAAATAAGAAAAAGGATTACTAACAGATCTTCAAGTTTCTTAATAGTATGACATTAAACAAATGAAAGTGATGTTTTCATTTCCAAGTCTTTATCTTACTGGTGAGTCCACAGAACTAAAACTGGAATTTACTCAGCTAGTTTTTCAGTATAAATGCACAGATAATTTGTTGGTGTCGTCTTTAAATTATTTTAAATAAAGTGTAAGGCCAATAGCCAGAATTCTTTATCTTCTAGGTTACATAGCTAATTAATTATATTACAGCAAATGTAATATGTTAATCTTGGAATTGAGGGTACTTTTACGTATCATAGTATTTCGTACTTTCGTAATTCTTTCTATCATTCATGCATGCATGCATTCATTCCATAAATATTTGATCACTTACTGTGTGCTAGACATTGGTCTAACTACAATAGATACAATGTAAATAAAAAATAGAAATATTAGTAAAATCATATTTACTATTAGTAAAAATAGTAAATAAAAATAGAAATTTCTGGCTTCAGGCTTCATGTAGTCTACGTTTCAGTATGGTGTTATTATTTTCCATCAGAACGGTGAGAGACTGCTTTTGTTTTGGGGTGGTGGTAGAAGACGGTAAAGGGGGTCAATGTGATGGAAGGAAAACTGGCTTTGAATGGTGAAGACACAATGCAATATATAGATGATGTATTATAGAATTGTGCACTTGAAACCTGTATAATTTTACTAACCAATGTCACCCAATAAATTAAATAGATGATAAAAAAGTAATTTTACATAAAAATAAATAAAAACATATTTAAGTCAATGCTACTTATGATAAGACTTTAACATATGGAATATCAACTAATAGTTTAATTACTCCCTCCAATTTAGGAGCACTGTTTGTTTCCAATTATGAATTTATATAAGTCCTTCTGTTGGTCTCTACCAAATCCATACTTACTGAGATAAGTATGCGCTCACTGTTAGGTTAGTCTTTAAATCGCACATCTTTGAAGCATTCAGGGATTTCCTTTTTCTTACTTTATATCAAAAGTAAATAATCACTTTTGTTGGAAATAATAATCCTGCTTGCTTTCCTTGTTTGGAAGCAGCACTTAGTCAACTTCAGAAGCAACTGGACTCTGAATAAGCAGCCAGCAGGAGAAGGGCTTGCTAGATTTTAGAAATTGGCACTGTTGAATTTCCAAAATCATAACAGACAAAGGAAATAAGCAGATAATCATTTAGGATATGTAGTTTTTGTTTTCATTTCATTGGAAAGCCCTTCAAGAACTGAGATTGTCTTTCTTATCTTTTTTTTTTTCATTTAATAAGCATTTTTATTTTATTTTATTTAAATTTATTGGGGTGACAATTGTTATTAAAATTACATAGATTTCAGGTGTGCAATTCTATATCACATCATCTATAAATTACATTGTGTGTTCACCACCCAGAGTCAGTTCTCCTTCCATCACCGTATATTTGATCCCCCTTACCCTCATCTCCCACCCCCCACCCCTTTACCCTCTGGTAACCATTGTACCTTCAGCGTCTGACACAATTCCTAGCAAACTGTAGCTACTCAATATACACAAGTTCTAAATGGATTTACATTTTGTTTTCTGTTTTAGTTTACTCACCAGTTCATACCCAGTAGCTGAACTCTCACACTGGCTTTTTTCTCAAAATGCTTTGTCAGAGTTTCATGAAGAACATTTTTAAATTACATTTCGATGTCTCTGTAAAAATATTTTATCCTGTCATTTATATTTCAGTATTTTCTTACCCACATTATTCCTCCCCTTCCCCCCCCCCAGCCTATTTTCATGAACCATAAATTTTGGAGCCAAACTTAGGCTAATAAAATAAATAACATTTGTATCCATAGCTAACTTGTGGTTGCAATTCTACCACAACTAATGGAGTTGCATTCTAATTTGCCCTTTCCCAATAAATTTATTGACATTAAATATATGTGATCTATTGGTAAACTATTTTTTACCATCATACAAATTGAAGTGTGAAACTCAAACCAGTTTTAGATGCAACACCATTTATGTTTATATAATTTTATTTACAGTAATGTATTACAAAATTCCTAAAAATGTAAAAATTAGCTCTCCCCATGAAACAGTATGAGCCAACTCCAATACACCACTGCAAGCATTAAATAAACCATTGGTTAAAGAATTACAGTATTTTATAATTATACAATAAAGATTATTTTATAATGGCATGGTAAAAATTATAGGATTTTTTTATAATTAGAGGATAAAAAACCCTGAGGCCCAAAGAAATAAATAAGGTACCCAACATTTTTATAATGCGTCATATTTGTGATTCTCACCAGGACTTCTATTAAGTATTATTATTAAATCCATTTTTATGACAAATGCTTATTTAAAAAATTCAAATAATGTAGAAATATAGAGTAAATTTGAAAATCCTCATCATAGCTCCTTCCCCCATATCTTTCCTTAGAAATAACAATTTATCTTCCAAATTTCTCTCTTCTATCTCTTCTTTCCTTCTTTACCATGCTTTTTTCTTTGAAAATAATTGTTTTTTTATAGTATATGTGTAATGTAAATTTATGTAGCCATTTGTTTATTTATTCAGCTTCACTATTACAAACAAAGCTACGAAAACCATCTCCATTTTATATAGATAGTTATAAATATTGTCTTTGATATATTGGGCTGTTGTATAAGAATTTCCATGTATAGATACCTTGATGATGAATTGGCCCATCTAATTCTATTTATTTAATAATTTTGCATCTTATTTCAACATAGCACACAAAAAGAATGGGCCACCAATCATGTGTAAGTGTGTCCATTTCTCTACACCTATAGTATGTCAACAACAGTATATGAAAGCAGATTCTGCATCTCTTCCCAACTCTGTGTACAGTTATGTCATATTAGTAGCTTGAAATATGCCATGTTGAGAATATTTACATCATGGAAATTGACAAACACTACAAATGAGGGCTTTCTTCCCTAGACAATTTGTTTACCAGTGTACCATCACCTATGCTCTCACTAATATTAGCTATTGTCTTTTAAATACTTATTGTACATTGTATATAAATATTATTTGCCTATTTTTCCATTGAATTATTTGCACTTTTCTTATGGGTTATTATGATTAGTCTATTCCATTACTAAGGAAAGTGAGTTGCAGAGAGAGAGAGATTAATTAGAACATATACAGAGAAGCATCTATGCAATAGTTACAAAATAAGTATTAGGTTATTATCTTTTCTTCTCCCTTCCCCCAATTCCTTCTTTGTCTAAGGAACATAGGGAGTTTGTGGTGAAGATAGTCACAGAAATTAGCCCTCATGACTCGTAATTTATACCCCCCATTATTATAACATTTCCCTTTATTTATGGAAGTAAATAAAGAACCCATAATTCCGTTGAGGTTATAAATTTAATTGGTAACCCCCAAAGGAAATTCTATAAAGGATTCTCCAACTGGTCACTGTCCCAAAAGCGATCCTTCTCATGAACCTTGGTGATGAGGCACAGACATAACCAACATCAGTGACACTTGGTATCATGGAGAGCAAGTAGCCGAATGGCTGACAATTTTCTCACATTTGCCTGGTTATTGGGTCTTGTATAAATATTGCTTAGTCTCAGATGATATTTTTACCTGTCTGTCTTCCCTTTTGCACCTCCCTAGTCCGGGTGAATTTTGATAGTTATATTGTGAGCAGGATTCAGGCTGGTGGTAGAAGGGACAAAATCGGTTTTCAGATGTTGAGTGAAGGGAAAATCTTGGCATGAGAGAAAGTTTTCAATTAAAGCCAGCAGCTGTGCTATTTACTTAGTGCACTTAAAATGTAGCAATGCTAGAACATTCTAGCTTTCACTGAATTATTTTCTTAAATCAGAAAGTAACAGAAAGGACAAGTTTCAATTTTTCCTTTAATTTTCAAAGTTTTGTTCTTTCCCTCTTTCTGTCTCTGAAATTATGCTTTCTTTTACAAGAATCACAGCTTGGATTTCTTGGACGTTCAGGGTTTCTCATGATGTATTGAGGTCTTTCAGTTTGCATTGTATGTTTTTTGAGTAAGCTATTTAACTGGCACATATGGAAATAAAAAGGAAAAGTGACGCAGAAAACTCTCCCCCCCCCCTTTTTTTTTCTTGCTTCTTCTGCCCTATTCTAGGAAAAGTCGTTTTAGGAAACCAGCAGGCCTGCCTAGATTTTTACCAGCCCACTGTTCTTTTCTCTGTACATTCACTCCCTCCTCAGAGAACACCACCATTTTCATTATTTTATTCTGAAGAGTCCCAGACTTTCTCAGTGAAATTTGCACTTAAATACAATATTTCATCATGAAATCACTCCTGGTCATTTCTAGTTGGATGCTCTTCAATTATATATTTTATGTGTCTGTACCCACGCTTAACATTTTACTACTACAAGTAGTGACTTCTTGCTATGGTCGGAATGTTTTTGTCCCCACAAAATTCACACGTGGAGATCCTAACCCTCAAAGTTGATGGTATGAGGAGAAGAGGACTTTGGGAAACAATTAGATCATGAGGGTGAAAGCCTCATGAATGAGATTAGTGCTCTTATCACAGAGGCTCCAAAGAGATCCCTTGTCTCTTCCACCATGTGAGGCCATAGAGAAAAGATACCATCCTGGTTCATATGAACCAGGTTCATATGAACCAGCTATGAACCAGGATGAGGGTCGTCACCAGAATGTGACCATGCTGACACCTTGATCTTGGACTTCCAGCCTCCAGACCCGTGAGAAATAAATTCTGTTGTTTATAAGCCACCCAGTCTGTGGTATTTTGTTATAGCAGCTCAAACAGTCTGAGGCATCCTACTAACTTTACTATGTCTATTAATGATACCATTTTTCCCCAGTTACCATGGAAACTGATTATTCCCTTCTATAGATTGAGTCATCATATTGACCATTGGACAGCTGGCATAGTCTCCTATTGGTCCTCCTTAAACCTCCGCTTTGCTTAGTCTTGACTTTCACGTTGTCACTCACTTACTTGTTTAAATTCACTTGCTGGATTCCTATGATCAGGTACTTTAAAAAAATCAATTCCTCTGCTTAACTTGGAATGTCCTCAAAAATCTGGCCACACTATAATTGTTCAACTTATTTTCTTCTACTCTGGAAAATCTTCTCCCTAGTCAGAAACCTAGTCTTTTAGTTTGCTTTCTCACATTCGTAATCATTCCTTACTCTGGATTATCATTTTTGTCGTTCCTCTTTCTTGAAATGTCTTCTACTTTACCTTTTATCTATCACAGTTTTATCCGTTCTTGATAACTATAGAAGAATCATTATAAAGTTAGAGCTAAAACTTACCTAAATTTGCAACACAAAAAATATAAGCCTCAGAAATGTTTAGTCACACTTTGAAGAAATGGTAAAAATAAAAACAGAAACCAAGTTACCTTTTACCTGAGTTTTCTATACCCTGTTTCCCTGGAAATAAGACGTAGCCGGACAATCAGCTCTAATGCATCTTTTGAAGCAAAAATTAATATAAGACCCAGTATTATATTATACTATATCATATCATATCAAATCATATCATATCATATATCATATCATATCATATCATATCACACACGGGGTCTTATATTAAAGTAAGACCAGATCTTATATTAATTTTTGCTCCAAAAGACGCATTGGAGCTGATTATCCGGCTAGGTCTTATTTTTGGGGAAACATGGTATTACATTGTGTTGCCTAAATAAAGAGTTAATGCTCCCAAATTTCTCAGGAAATTTCTTTTGCCTACTACAATCTTCTATGTTCTTATAGACTCATCAATCCAATGCCATCTTTTGCTTTAAAAAAAAAATTCTTTTCTCTGTCATGTTAGATTTTCCTTTTAGCTTTAGACAATATGTAATTTTTAAAAATGTTTTAATATATAAGTTATATTTCTTCATCCAGGTCATTAGTGAACATGTGTGAATAAGAGAGGGTCAAGGACCAAGCTTAGAAACACATTTTTGAAAATCCCTTTCCTTTTACTTTTAAAGTTTGATTTTTCCACCACATGCAAAGCATCTAACAGAACTCTTTTATTATTTTATTTATAAGGATATATATATATATATATATATATATATACACACATATATATATATATGTATATATATGTATATATAGTATTTAAAAAACGTTTTATATCTTTTGCTACTGTTTGTCAATTCGATAAACACATTCAAAAGAGAAATAAAGGTAGTTTGACAGGACTTGCATTTGATAAAGCAGCTTGGGGTAGTGTCTGGTGATCACTACACTGATGCCTTCTACTTTTGCCGTTATTTCAATGATTAAGCTTACTGAGTATATGTGTGTTTTTGTTGTTGTTGTTGTTTGCTTGTTTTTTAAGTTTTGAAATCTCCCTTGTCCTTTTGTCTCAATATTCTGCTATCCTTCACAATGAAAGCACTTGAATTTTCAGTGTGGCCTAAGTCTACTGAGAGGTTCTGGAAGCAACACTGTCCATGACCAAAGGACAGTTAAGGACCATGCTCTCAGTAACCCGATGAGTTGCTTGACTTGATAAGTCAAGTCAAATTTTCCCCTTGGTGGATTCTGACCACCCCACCCTCCAGCAGGTCTAATAATGCCTTGTAATATGACTTTAATAATGCATTTGCCTTAATTATTTGGACAAATATCGATCTGGATTCTATTTGTGTGCGTGTGTGTGTGTGTGTGTGTGTGTGTGTGTGTGATTCCTTAAGCTGAAAACCGACTTAGATGATTAGTTCCTCTTAGTTGGGTGTGATGTCTTAATCCTATGAGTCCTATCTGGACTGGAATGCTGTCTAACTCACACTCTGGTGCCAAGAATCCCATTTTTGTTGATGAACTTTCCTGACCCTGTTACTTTCCAGCTGGCCTGTCTCACTGATCTCTGCTTCTTGTCTGTCCCGGGACTTCTCATTGTTATGTTCTCTGCACTTGCTGTTATCCTTGCTGAACTTCGCAGACATTTCCTGTCTGCCTAGACTGCCACCTTTCACTTATCATCACAATCTCCAGACCTGGGGTTCTGGTTCACTGGATTGGTGGGGGAAAGCTGTCTCGGAAATTCAGACTCCTTCAACTGAGATGCTGTCACTTGCTTTGCTCCTGCCAGATTTTGTGGCTACTGCCTCGCTGCCTAGAATGTCAGTCCGTCACCTAAGTCCAGACAGCCCTGATGATTCTCTGCTTGCCAAGATCCCCTCACTGGCACTGAGTCTCTGTGCACCTCCCACTCCTTTGTTCCTGCATTTGCTTCAGTCTTTGGTCCTGAGGAGTCTTTCTAGTTTCTTCATCCCAGCACTTTGGTTAGTTCCAGAATTCTTGTTTCCAAACCCTCGTTTTTATATCTTCTCCCACACACATGGTGGTAAGAATTAAGTAGAGTGTCAATAGATATACGTATCCTGCTCTTCACCATCCCTTTCAAAAGCCCCCCTTGGGCAACATCACTTTTCTATTATGGAGGAGTTATTTATACTTTTTCATGGACCTCAGAGTGAGTCTGTGTTTTTATGTGTTTGTCTCGTCTGTTGGATTGTGTGTTATTCTGGGACAGAAATCACATAGTTCATTCACATGACCATTTAGAAAGAACACTTGCCACATGCCAGGCACCATGTTTGACAACATTGATAAAGGAAAAAATACACAGTTTTATAGTTTTATTAAACTCAGGGTCATGGGATTTTATTACTTAGTGTACATAGTTTAGGTTTAAAGAATCCACAAACATTTATTGAATGAATGAATATTTGCTGAATGATTGACTACAGATTTTAGAGCCAGCTTTCTAAAAGATTGATGTACTTTAGTGCATGCTGCCTAAGAAGTAAATGACATTAATTGAGCAGAAAAAAAACTTAGAATAACTGTTGAAATTGTTTTAGAGGCTAGAATGGGGGAAGAAGATCATAAATAACATGAGACTTTAAGTCAGAGCCCAACAAACTATTTTGGTTAATGGGCCAGATCACAAACATTTTCAGATTTGTGGTCCATACAGTCTCTGTCACAACTACTGTGTCTCCCTGAAAATAACAGCTAGCTGGACAGTCAGCTCTAATGCATCTTTTGGAGCAAAAATTAATATAAGACCCGGTCTCATTTTACTATAAGACCGGGTATAATATGGTATGATATGATATGATATGATATGATATGATATGATATGATATGATATGACATGATATCGGGTCTTATATTAATTTTTGCTCCAAAAGATGCATTACAGCTAATTGTCCGGCTAGGTCTTACTTTTGGGGAAACAGTACTCAGCTCTGGTACTGTAGCTTGAAAGCAGCAACAAATAATATGTGAACTTATGGGCTGGCTAAGTTTGGATAAAATTTTATTAATGGATACTGAAATTTGAATATTACATAATTTTCATGTGCCGTAAAATATTCTTATTTTGTTTTTGTTTTTTTCTCAATCATTGGAAAACCATTCATGGTCACAGGCCTTACAGATCCAAATGGTAGGTGGAACTGGGCCACTGAGCTCTAGTTTAAGCTTCATCTAGGCTTTTCGTCTATGTCTCTCCAGAGCCCTTGTAGTAAGGTTAAACTTGGGTTTCTTGATAAAAAATACTTTGGGAACTTTTCCAATTAAAAGTAGCTTCAATCCAGTTTATATTTTTAATAGAAGAAAGGGAGATGGAGAAGGAGTGGTAGCAATGTCAAATATAAACAAAGCAAAATGGCACAGCACAATATAAAGATATGCGTAATTGTGACTCAGCTGAAGTCAGAAGTCTTTATTGGCTTACTTTCTAGATCGCATCCAAACTTCAGACTCAGTGATTTTTCTCATTGACGTGTTAGCAGAGGAGACCTAATAAGGTTCAGTACATTATCTTTTTGTGATTAGGCTTGAAAAATCTCAGTGTTGTTTGCTTACAAAAGAAGCTGCCTTTATTAGGGTCCTAGCATCACATTAAAGTTGAGGCAGTTATGTTTGATTCTGATGGCCTGGATCAGCCTTTGTCTTAATGTAGTCCAGTCTACTCTATTTCCCCGAAAATAAGACCTAGCTGGACATTCAGCTCCAACGTGTCTTTTGGAGCAAAAATTAATATAAGACCCGGTCTTATTTTAATATAAGACCTGGTCAGTAAAATAAGACTGGGTCTTTAATATAATATAATATAATATAAATATAATACCGGGTCTTATATTAATTTGTGCTCCAAAAAACACATTAGAGCTGATTGTCCAGCTAGGTCTTATTTTTAGGGAAACACGGTATGCCAGCGTTAAAAACAATGTTATCTGCTAGTTGGGTCAATTGAATGAATTGAACTATTGCTTGTATCTGAAAGTTCAACAGAATGACCCATGTTCTGATACCCTGTTCAGGTTGGTCCTCTTTTCAATGCTTCTCTCCCTGAGACCACCTTCAAAGTCCAGGCAGATGGTAAGAAATAGGTTTCCTGCAAATGATTTTAAAGGATGTGTGATCTGAAGAGAGGCTGGTCACAATGTCATTTATTTTCTTCCCTCTTTGTCTTTGAAGAGCTCTCCTTTCTCTATTGGCCATGAAATTTTTCTGTTCCAGCAAGTCCTAGATTTATCTCTCCCTCTTCCCAGTGGAAGAATAAAGAAGTGACATTAAACAGAGGACTGTGGTATTGAAAGCAAATCAGAGGTTCGGCAACCTTTTCTGTGCAAAGGGCCATACAGTATATTTTAGGCTTTATAGGCATATCATCTCTGCTGCATCAGCTCGGCTGCTTTGTAACATGAAAGCAGCCATGGATACTGTAAACAAATATTTACATTACAAACATGTATGTCTATGTTCCAGTATATTTATGGAACCAGGCAACAGGCATGATTTGACTCCCAAGCCAAAATTTGCTAACTTCTGAACTAAAGGATATGTTGTGTCTGTTAAATATTTTGATATTCTTTATTCTTAAAATTGAATTATGATATTCTTTGTCTTAAAACAAAATAAAGCATATCAAATTAAGTTTAAATTATATATGATTTATAATGGGACAAAACCTTTTACACATATATGTATATATAAAGAGGGAGACTTTTTACTAATATTAGGAAATGCCCCTTTAAGCACCTGCCTGTATTCACAGAGCCTGCTTGGGCAGCAGACATTTCTGTACATATTTGCTTGGAGAAGGGCTTGGAATAAACTGTAACTTTAACCATTTGCATGAGCAGAAGACTGCATGGCTCACAGTATAAATGTGACAGCTATTTCATTTGCAATCTTCACAGACTTGCTCGCAGTTTCCAGTTGGTGCCTTAGCGCTTACGCCTTATCCTACGCTGGCTGAACACGGCTGCATCTTCCCTCTTTCCAGACTCTAGTTTTGAGTTGACAAATTCTGCAGATTGATGGCAGATTTACACACGCTCTTTGTCCACCTGGTGCTTATTCAAAACTGCTTCTCTCAAAGTGGACGTTTGACGGCGAATGTGTTTATTCATTTTATGCTAGACAGATCCTCTGATGCTATCTTTCTAACGTCTGTAAATAATTCTTGGGTTGCGCAGCAGTGGAAGCCTAAGGCATTTTTCGTGTAACCATTAGTTCTTTTGCAGTTCTATACTAGCGTTTCTATACTAGTGTCAATCGTGGATATTAAGCAAGTGCCTAACTTGGAAACATGGACAGATATTGGCTGAGTCTTTATTATACATCTGTTACTATATTTAGATTTCTCATTTATTATATATCATTTAATCATTCTAAGCAATGAGATAGATAACGTTAATCTTAGACTAAAAGTGAGAAAATAGAGTTACAGAGAATGTAACAAAGTTTCTGAAAGTTTCATGTGTAGCAAATGAGCAACGCTATAGTAAAATGGTACTGAGGAGCTCATTTTCTCCACCAGAGTGGGAGGCACCAGAATTCTAGTGCTAGTTGCACTCTCCCTAGCAGTTGTGACATCGGCAAGTTATTTTACCTCTCAAAGCCCACGTCTCCATGTGAAAAGTGTAGGGCTGTTGTTGTTTAAACCAGATAATGTTACCTGTAAAGTGCTTAGCAGAGTATCTGACTCAAGATAATATGCTCAGTAAATGTTCCTGGCTATTATTAAAGTAATAGATCCAAAACGTAAGTCCCCTTTCTCATGAATTCATTGGCTTTGTGATCTTTATCCAAACATTACCGTTATTTTACCTTGACTATTATATTTCTGTGCATATTCATAAAATATACAAATCAAAATTGAGAGAAACTAAGGAATCCTGAAGTTCAGGGTCCAATTTCAAGTGCCTGTATGGCCAGGTAGGTAACATAATTGACTCAAGTGGGTTGGGTGTAGGTACATTGCATATATTCTGTGAGTGGTGGGCATTGGAGCACACACACGCTGTCTAGTATATGTGCTGCTGAAGCGAGCACAGACACACACTATCTAAAAAATGAGAGCTACTTAGTTCCACCAAATTGTTGGCAAATAGGAATCTAGGTCCAAATTTGTTAGATGATTCCATTGTTCAATACCAGGCAGAAATCTACACTTTCATGTGAACTATGTCAATTGTAAGATGTTGGCTCTCAAAAATGTAAAAACACTATGGGCAGACAAAACACATCTTCCAAATGGAGTTGGTGCTTTGGTCATCAGCATGAGGACTTTGCTAGGCCAACCCTGATATTTGACCAGTAAGAATGCTGAAATTAAGAGGGGACAATGACTCGGTTACGTCACACTGCACATTAGTTGACATCCCAGGGTCACACTCTGAGAAACACAGCAGTATCTGGATTAAAAGGAAGGCCTCTTTTATCACCACGTTCCATTACTGCTGTTCTTTTTGATTTGAGCAGTTTCATTTAGGTAATTCCTCCCCACATCAGTCAAGAGGCTATTAAAGTGGAATATATTCCTTTCTAGAATCCAGGATTATTCTAGAATAAGTGACTTCTAACTTTTTCTTGTTTAGATGTTTTTGGCCTAGGATGTGCACATCAAATATTATATATATATATGATATTTAATTTCAACATTTTCTTTCTATTAAAAACTTCCATATTTATAAAATATGAATTATGTTGTTTTCTTATTTGAAATGAATTTTCAGGAGAAATAATGAGGATCATACTTTATAACATTGCTATGTTATTGCAACTCCCCAGCATAATCACTAAAACAATGCTTGGGTTGGATTGAACACTTGTTTAAAAAAATAAGAGAAAGAGGATATAGAGATAAGTATGAGGCTCACATGACAACCCCCAAACTGCTAAATACTGTATAAGAACTATCAGGTTTTATTCTCTCATGAGATCTATGAAGGGAGATGAGGAAAGATGCATGAGGACCTAAGGCTGTGCAGTCGTACCACAGGACAGCAAGTCCACTGTTAGGAAGTGGTGGGGCCAAAAGTAAAACCCAAGTCTATTGGTTATGAAGCGTTGAAGTCATTAATTTACATGGCAATCGGGAACTTAGACATGGCTTCCTATCTAAGTGAAGAGAAAGAGAACAGAATTATGCTGTAATATAATACCACAGACGTCTGTCTCCTTCCTTCAATTCTTGATTCTTGACCTGGCTTGTCTTCTTGGATTTTGGCTCTCTGAAAACATTGCTGATTTCCCTGGTTCCTGTTTTCATGGCTAGAAGTCCATGTTCAGACAGCTTCCTATACACTCTCTTGAACATAACACCTATCACACATAGCAGGCTTCTCTAGATAACCTAGGCTCATGGTTTTATCTCCTCCAGCTGATTTTATTCTGGTGTCTCCCAACACCTCCCACAAATTCTATTTCCCTGTGTTGCGTGCCACCAATCTCTGTTTGACTCTGATAGTCGCCATTGCCCTGGAAAATTATTTGCCTCATCCCTGAATAAGGGAAAGAAAAAGAAAATTTTGAGAAAATAACTCTTTGTCTATGTAGTGATATTTGCTCATTTTCCTTCTCCTTCACCACCTTTTCCTGCCATATCATGGGGTGATATGGAGAGTGGGAAGTTGATTCAGAGACTGTAGAGTGTCACAAGCCTATTTCAGTGGCTCATTGCTCTGGAATACCAGAGCCTATTGGGGGAAATTTCTGAACTCTGGACAAAGCCATATCATAATATAAGCTCCAGAAAATGAAACACCTCCAATAGGGCTCCCCAATGGGTTGTATCATATAAACATAATTCCTTTCTTAGGACATTTGCTAAGTATATTCCTGCCTCAGTACTTTGGTACTAGCTATTCCCTCTATCTGGAAAACTCTCCCACCAGCACTTTAACTGGCTGACAATTTTTCATTAATAGCGATTCCTCAAAGAGACTCTTTTCCATACTGTTATTTAAAATCAAAGAACAAAATCTGTTTTATTATATTATCCTGTTTTATTTTTTCATAGTACTTATCATCTAGATACATTTTATTTTGTTTATATATTTGTGCTATAGTATCTATCTATCTATCTATCTATCTATCTATCTATCTATCTATCTATCTCACCTAAGCCTAAATTCTATGAGAACAAGAACTTTTCTGTCTTGCTCACTACTGTATCTTTATATCTAGAGCAGTTCATGGAAAATAATAGGCACTCAATTAAAAAAAAAAAAACGTTAAATGAATGAATGAATTAGGTTTGTGTCACCTTTTAATTATTCAGTAATAATTTTGGTTAGAAATATAGTGCTTTGTTTGAAAACATGGGTTATCAAAGGCATAGACGGTATTGCATTGTATGCAATATAAAAATAGAAACTCTCCTGTTAATAGATCAACCTTTATTGGATCTTGGATTATAAAACAACAAAACAAACAAACAAATGTACCCACAAAAATCAATTTTAAAAGACATATTGGGAACAAGTCACAATATTTAATATGTACTGCATATTATATGATAATATTAAATTAGTTTTATTATTGTGATAATGGTATTGTCGTTATATAGGAGAATATCTTAATCTGAGGATGTGAAAGATGAATTATCCAAGAGCGAAGTGACATACACACATATACACACACATACACACACACACACACACACACACATCTGGAGGGAGAGAACATACAAATGAGATAAAACATTAATAATTCGTGAATCTAGTGAAGTCATGTTACAAGTCATTTTATAATTCTTTCAACCTTTCCATGTATTTGAATATTTACAAACTGAAAATTTGAGAGGAAACAGGTTTTTAAAAATTCCTGATATAAGATAAGTAGCTAAATTTTGCCTGGAGTTTACTTTTAATTTTTATGTTTATAGTATCTATTTGTTGACATAAAGATGCTTGAAAATGACTAAGAATATTTCCCTTTATTTAATAACATTTAATTTTGTGCCCGATATTAAAGTGGCAAGTGAAAAACAGCAAAGTTTGTAAAAAGTTGCCTTTGACGCTCAGTTACTAACATCTCCATTTTAGGTCCTTACTTTAAATTTTATAGATACATTTGAATTGTTAAAAGTTCTCCCATTCAGTCTAAAGGAGATGAGATTTGATCAAGTTTATGAAAACTCTTTTCTTCTGAGTTATGATAACACATAAATGAAGAGTGTCATCACCAAGGCCAGTTATTTACAGGAAGCTACAATAAATTTTCTATCTCTAAATTTATATACTTTCAGTACTCGAAAATAATTCAATTCAATGAACTAGGAAACTGTGGTAGACAGATATTAAATAACTAAGAACAATAAAATGAAAATGCATCTCACCTTTCCTGTGTTTTTATGAGCATCTTTCAGCAATAGAGATAATATAATATTTGCCTCTAGGTCTTAATGTTCAAGTTCATAGAAGTAATTTTGAAGATTGTTAGCTTCGTATACAGATAGCTAATTAATGATTAGTAGCTTTGCACATTACAAGAAAACCGACTGTCTATTATAGTGGCTTAAGACAGTAAAATAAAAGGACAGTTAATAATGTGTAGTCACGCATTTCACAAAAAAGTTAGAGTTGAAACTGTGAAAAAGTGCATACTGTGACTTGACACCAGCTAGTCGTTTTTAACCAAGAAACAATTGCATTGAAATGTATTTTCATTACTGAGGTTTGGATAGATCCACTAATCTTGATCCTAAGTACAATTTAATACTTTTTAATGAGGTGTTTCACACTAAAGAACATGGGAAATAGGAGATGTTCCTACAAATGCTATTTTACTTTGTCTGTTTATTTATTCTTTGTCCTTATTTATTTATTATTTTGTCCTTAATTTATTCTCTGAAAATCAAAGATTAAAAATCATAGGTTCCTACCTTACCAATCATGTTTACAACATATGGGATTTTGTGTGATATTTTTATGAAGGAGATTTAGGGAGGTTTTAATGAATTCTGGTGTAAAAATCATTATAATGTTGTCTATAAATTAGTTAAAGTCAGTACGAACAAGAATAGATGGTGGATGAAGATATATTACTAGTAGTTGTACCTCCTCAAGACTCCACTTAATTAACCAGAAATACTAAGTACAGTACTGTCACTTTTATTTATTTATTTATTTATTTATTTATTTATTTATTTATTTATTTATTTTTTGGACCAGTCTCTCTATAGCTATCTGTTATTCCTATGTGTCATTGAGCACAAACCCTTCTTTTATCTGTTTGTTCTTGCCTCCATGTACAAACTCCTCTTTCTTTGCCATAACTATTATTCTCCATTGCTGAAGAGTTCAATCATACATTTAGGGATCATATACATTTATTCAATAAGTTATGTTTCAGTTTGTAGTAATCAATATGTATTTAAGTAAAGATTCATCCCATGTTGTGGGTATTCACTGGGGATAAAAATATCAACTAACATTTATAAGACAAATTCTACCTAATATTGTCTCAGTTACTCCTCAGTACAACCTTGAGAAATGGGTATTTTGAGCCCATTTTTATGTTTTAAGAAAACCTACAAAAACTGGATTAAAATCAGTGGCCTGGTAAGCAACGTAGCTAGAATTTGAAACCAGATCCTCTGACTGCAAGCTCCGTTCTCTTTCTACTAGAACAATCTGCCTCTCAGAAAGCAAAATAAGACCATAGAAAAAATTTTGGTGAGCTCCAAACCCCTTTCCTGAAAATTGTATCAAGATACTGAGAGAAACAGATGAATAGCTTGTGGCATCCTCAAAGATCAAAACTGTAACCCTTAACTCTCCCGTGCCTTTGCAGGACAATCTGAATTTGGAAATTGGAAAAGTATTGTTAACAATTGTAGAGACTGAGGTACGAAAGCTGTAATATTACTTAAGTGGAGAAAGGAAGTAGGGTCCGTGTGTGACCATGTGGAGAGAAATCAAAGAAACCACAAGACCCTGGTGGTTTTGAAAAACTGAAGGCAGAATAAAAAAAAAAAAGAAAAAAAAAAAGTCTGTTGACCGATAGTAGCTGAGAGCTAGAAATATGAAGAGACATATTGGAAAATAAAGCTAAGAAAAGAGGAAAAAAAGCAAGACTAACTGGATGGTCAATGCTATATCATTCTCCTGAATTACTCTGACAGCTACTTGAGTTCACAGATGAAATAAACAAAGTGGATGGCAGGAAACCAGGAAGAGAAGGGCTCTAATATATCGTTACTAAAGGGTGCTCCTGAAATCTCCAGCACCAGTCAGTATCAAAATGATCCAATGATTAAGGCTGAGGATGGAGGGTGCATCTGAAGGGTTCATAATAGTGCCACCATTTTCATTACTCAGCACAAATTTCAAGCCAGGTAATCGGTGTGAATATACCATGTCTGGCCTTCAGGGCAGCCTCACCTCAAATGGCCATTCCCGTTCCTTCTCCTAAAGGGGAATTATGAATCCTAGTTAGGACTCAATGACTTAGCTTAGACCCGGCCCTTTTTTGTTTTCAGTCTTCTTTCTTTGTTTTTACTTCTCAAACTTTTGAAATCTCCAACAGTTATAAACCCATACTAGTATAAGGTGAACTAAAAGGAAATTACAAGGAAAGTGAGCAAATATTTGAATATCACAGCAGTGTCGGTTTGCTCTACAGGTTGCTACATGCTAACTTAATTTCTGTTGTTTACTGGTCCCAGGCTAGTAACCGTTTGTGGACAGCTGATAATCCAGGGACCACACTTTGAGAAGCACTGGTTGGCTTGGTGCCTCTATTCTTTTACTGTGTTATAAATCAATGTATGGACAGAATCTTTATATATTAAAATAGAATTTGAGGTGTAAAATTCAATTGAGTTTTGTTTTATTTTTCACAGATCTCATTGTTTTTAAACCATTTGCAAAATAATGTTAAAGTGGTCCAGGGTGCTTCTGAATTAGTTTGCTTTTTCTCAGAGAGAGAAATAGGAAATGTCAGCTGTGTGGGCCTAAATCTCACGACTTCTTCCCCAGTGCTCCCAGGATTGGGAATCGATAGCTAGAGGATAAAGCATTTTTCCTCAGTGTTGGTAAGTTCTAAAGAGTCTGATGAGCTTCTATATGTCTTAGACAGATCAATTCAAAATATTATGACTCCATCGTTCCCCAAATGGGGATCAAGACTAGTTTGCAACAGTGGGTACAAATTGAGAAATCCCTGTGAGAAAGATGCCATACGTTAAAATCTCCTCTGCTGTTCATGCTTCTAGTGCATGTTGATCCATTGTCTGACTTTCAGGAATTTTTGGAAATGAATGTATTGTGTGTCCCAAAAAATGGTGTGTTATGGATTTCCAGTAGATCTGCTTTTATTTGCGTTATGTGATGTCATTAGGCCAAAACTGGAGTTTCTCCTACACTTGGCCCTTATCCAAACAAGCCCAGCATCAGCAGAAATGTCATATGTCACTAATGAGGATTTTACACTTTTTTTTTTGACAAATAAATTGAGATATAAGAATGAGTGAGGAAAGACTAATAGTTAACATACACATAGCATTTTGTGTAGGCCAGAAGCTGTTCTAAATGTTTGATGAGTATAAACACATTTTGCCCACCTAACAACCCTGTGAAGTACAATTTACTCTTACCCCCACTTTCCATTGCAGTATTATTCTCTCTGTTTTACTATTCTGTTAGGGTGAACCAGTGGTGTCTTTAAGGATTAGGGCAGAGTCTCCTCCTGCAGGTTCTATTGCCCTTGTTAAATCAATGCAATTGGAATCTACCAAAAACAGTCAAGAAACCTGAGAAGCTGCGGGGAATTAGACCAAGTAAATAATTCTGCCACATTCATAAAGCAGGCTGAGTGTTTCCACAATTCCAGTTCACAATTCCAGGCAGAACTTTTTGACGCAGCAGACCATGGGATCTTTCTCTGATTACATCTCTCCCATCCTGTTAACCCTGTTCAAAAGCGATGGTTCTTTGACATAAAAAAAAAAAAAAAAAAAAAAAAAAAAAAAAAAAAAATCCACTGTTAGACAGATATTTGCAGATTCCCTGGCATTTAAAACGTTTAAACAGCATCAAGATGGTTACCTTCTTTCACTTTAGACCCACTTGTATCCATCTGAAAACTCTTGCTTTTGTTACCAAAATTGCCATTTTCACCTTTGCCCCTTTCAAACATGGTGTGTGCTACTAGCCCACTAGGATGTCGGTGAATTAATGTGATGAAGGGGAGCCGGGATGATGGTGTCGTGAAGGAGTATGTATTGATGATGCATTATAGAAGCTATAATTTCTTCCTTGCAACATTTTCCCCAAGGCTTCTGTATTGTGCTGCCATTGTTCATCACTACAACCACCGGCAACCTGAAAAATGCCGTGATGGTGGCAGTATCAGGAGTGAACGCTGGAAATGAGAATTTTGTCCCCACTTCAGGTTTTTGGGTTTTTTTTCTTTTTCTGAATTTTATTCTGCATCATTTCTTAGACCCTATATTTTTCAGGCTACACCGGCCATGTAGTTCATACTTAGAAACATCCAAGTTCTCATTGTAGGTTGGTTCTTACAGAGTTACAGGCACAAAAAAATTCTTAGTAGTTAAATGAAGGCCAAAAATGGGTTTGGGTACTCTTGGCTATCCCTTTGCTCTTCACAGTTCTGCATTATAATGATGCAAATTGTTGTTAAACTGATGACACCCAAATTCCTGGGAATAATTTTAGGTCACGGTGATAACATTGACCCTATAAGAATGTGTAATACTGCTGGACACAAAAAGAGGCTTGATCATTTCTATAAGCATGGCACATGTTCATATTTGTGGTCCCCTGGAGAAAACTGCCATTCTCCATCCCTTTTTATTTCACTCTATCTGTAGTATCATAACATCAGAAGGAGAGAATAAACTACACCCCATTGCCTGACACAAAACCATATTTTTATTGAATCTGTCGAGTGAGTCTAAGTATGACAAAAGAAGAATCTGAGTGCACATTTCATGAAAACTGCAAAAATCACTCTATCTTGTGTACATACACTGGATTCTCTTTGTGCTCCTTTCATAAAATCTGGATTTGCCTAAATTCTTTACATTAAAAAGTTCTAGTAAATGCAATTCCTGTGACTTTGCTAGATAAAGTCAAGGGCACATCCAACCCAAAAGAGTAAAAATTATATTTAACTACATGGACTAAAAGCAACATTTCCTAGCTTTGAACTCTGACTATGATACCACCTCATTAACTCATTAATGCCTCAGTTTTCTCACCTAAAAAAATGGGGCTAATAGCAGTGCCTACCTCTGTAGGTTGCGATAAGAATTAAATAAATTAGTACTATATGTAAAGTGATCAGGCAGTGCCTGACATACAGCATTTGCTCTAAACGTGATAACTATTATTGCCATTATAATATTAAAACATTAATTCATAGTACATTTGGATCTAAGAGGAAAAAGATGTCAAACAAAATGAGTTGCCCACATGGAAAAATTGGAAATTTAAGGAGGAACAAGTATCAAGATAAAGCTCTTCACATAAGCAAAAAATGGTAATAAGATTTGTAATATTTCAGCATTCATTTATTGTATTCATTTGTTCACTACTCTAGGAACTGGAGTTAGGTTAGTAGGATGAGAGATGATATCTTTGATGCTGTATTTTAGTGGTAAGAGACACAGGGGGAAAAAGTAAATGCATTTGACTGTGTTAAATGCATGAAATACTAGCTTGATATGAGAGAGAGTTAACTGAACTGGAAGGAGTTTAGCACCAAACTTTGGGGAATTGGCATTTGAATTGAAAACTGAAGGTATGTGGGTAAGCCATTCTAACAACTGGAGAAAGAGAACTCCATGCAGATGGACCTTTGGCCTTTCATTGGTACTAAAAAGGTCATTTGGCTGAAGCATGGCAACTCTGGAGGAGAACGATGGAAATGGGATTGGAGAGGGAGGCAGAAGCTAGGTCAGGTAGGACATTGTGCTGTAAGACCTTACAATTATTTTCAGAGTGCATCAAGAAGCAATGAGAAGGTTTTATATAGAAAGTGATATGACTTGACTTCTATATATTAAAACCATTCTGACTGTTGAGAGGAAAATGGATGGGGGTGGGGGTGGTGCTGTGCAAGAGTGAAACCAATTAGAATGATTAAGAAGCAGTTGCAGAAGTGAAGGACCGAATGTCCAACCAGGGTGGGAGTGTACCTGGAGAAAGTGGGCGGCTTTCAGTTATATATCAGGAGTAAAACTGACTGGACCAGCTAGCAGATTTGATGTGAAGAGGAAAGCTGGTTCTGGTAACTACATATATGGCTTAATGCATATTTTACACTATGAGACCTTTGTGAGAGAATATCTGGCCAATGTTTGGTCCATTCGTCATTTCTTAGTCCTATCAGATGATGGAAGTCCCTCTCCCATTTGGCCTTTGTCCATCCTTCTGTTTCAATCTCCTTCACCTTCCAGCTGAAGGGAGCTGGAATTAACCTCAGAAAGAGTCTTATCCATTGTGCCTTGTGTAAATTCTGCCTTCCATCTGCTTACCAAAAGGTATTTTCCCTTGACTTCTCCAAGGTGTACCTAGATTATATGTTTACTCATTTTGACTAGAATAGTAGTCAAATCCTCTCTCTATCACTGCCAAGATTCATATTCAGCCCGATTATGATTCTTTACACCAAACAGCCTATCTCAAATAATATTCCCTTTGGCTATATTTTGCATCTTGAATTATCTTGTTTTTGTTCCCCCGATACCTGCTTTTATGATCTGCTCAACATCCTCTTACCATTTTCTTTGTCATTTCACCATGAGGCCCCTCATGGAAGAGTACTCATCTTCCATGCCTTCTCTTGGCTTTGCTCATTGATTTTGACTCAAACATAGCCCTTATATTACACTTACTATTAATAGCTCAAGGGAAATATTTCACCTGAGCCTAAGACTACTATTTCTGCAAAAGAATTCAACTGCCAGTTCTCCCACAGGTTGTTTTCCAGACTTGCAGTTGAGATATGGAAATACGAATCCCTGACTTGATTCTTAACCTACTTACATAAAGCCTTGCAAACAACAGTCTGCCTACCTCTTGCCTGTGTTTTCTCATGGGGAGCTGGACCTCCATCTCCCTAATAATGCATTTGTTTGCTTGTCTCCAAACCAGAGGTGAACTGGAGGATCCAGCAGAACCACAGTCTTGCCATTTTTCTTATATCAAGGGCCATTTCTCTGGAAGATCAAACTGCATCCTGCCCACAATATTAAATACTAACACTGGGTAAGGTGGAACTTGTTTGCGCTCTGGACATTCTAATTCGTACTATTAAGTTTTCTCTTCAGGAGCAAGGACTCCAGCCAGTTTTCCCTAGCCTCAGTTCCAACTCCTTCTTCCTTACTAGCCTACTCCACCAAAAGGCTGGCATACCTTTTGGGTTACCTAGTCTACAATGTGAGATCCTAAATGCACACCTTCTGAATGTTAAAATATCTTTACTGGCAATACCACAGACTGCTGCACAACCCAAAATCTCCCATTATGAACACTACAAGGCCAGGGAAATGTCATTTAGGACAAAAGGTAAGCTCTTGCTAACCAAAGAACTATTCAATACCTTCCTTCCTCAAAGTGCAAATGTGCAAAATATTTTTAATATTGTAATACTGTAGTTTTTATATTTCACCAAGGTGAAACCATGAAGACCAGAATAAGGATGGGAAATGAGTGTAATGACACAAATCATGACAAGCTAATGTGGCATAAGTGGAAAGATTAATAATGTAATAGATATAGAAATCTTATTACATTCACAAACACAAGCTGGTGTAGTTTTGATTTGTGACTGCTGACGCTCTGAGTTAGGTCCTTTACAGCTTATGTTTTTACGCAAAACTTACATTGGATTTGTTAATGGGCTGTGCCTTTTTCCTCTTAACATAAAAATAAATGTATCAAAGAAAGTAGGTTGAATCTAGGAGAGAAAAACATATACTTGCTTGAGAAAGCAAAACAAATTCAAAAGGATTTACCCCCCTGAATTGGCAAAGTCTCATTTTTCTAAGGAACCTTCAGACTTCCAAGAGACTCACTCTTCTGTGGCACTGAGGTAAACAGTGCAGATTATACCCTTTCAGACAATAGAACCAGTTTGCCTCACTTCTCTCTCGGAATCTCTCTAATCAATCATTCCCTGCACCACCACAGCCATTTTTTAAAAATATATATTTATCAGGGCAGTACTGGTTTTCAGTTTTGACATTTCTCTTTTGAATTATTTGCCCCGAATGAAATCTGGTTTTTAGAAAATTGATTTATAACTTTCTGGACTTTAAAGATCTTTGCTTTCTTTTAGGCAGGGAGGAGATAACCACATTTACCTCAGCTCATGTCAGGGCGGTATGATGTTTGCTGGGTCAGACAGAAAAAACTTACTTCTTTCTCACCTAGCGTTAACTTCTCAATTACACACGCACAAGAAAATGTGACTTGACAAGTCTAGGAAAATAGATTTGTAATTGTGGTTCTTAGATCAAAGTTATTATCAAAATCCCGTAGGTAATGGAATAAACATAAGTTCAGAGAAGTCTTGGACCTAGGTCTGTTTAAAATACATAGGGATGTCTAGACATTAGCCTCAGACTTACCTGGCTCAGCAGTGAATACTCAGGAATGTACATGTATATCTGTTGTCAGGCCACTTGCCAGAGTTACCAAGAACAGTGAGAAGGGGCTAAAGGGTTATAACAACTCACTGAAAATGGCAAAAAAGGTGCTCCTTAGACTTGGCAGAAGTCCACTCTTGTTCATTACACTGATGAGGGCCTTAGGGGATCAGGAAGCTAAAATGACTACTGAGAGTTTGAATCTTCTAATATGTGTGATTATTTCAGCGTAAAACAAAGACAAAGAGGCAAATAACACCAACACCAACAGCAAAAGCTAATATTCTTCAATGTAACTGTTACAATCTTCTAACACACTTATAACTATCCTATCAAGATGTTTACACAAATTATAGGGCTGATATCCATTTGACAATATTTCTACCTCTATATTCTGTAATTACTAAAAACAACCTCATTATTACAGAATATCTAAATGTCAGGTTTTTAGATTTTAACATTGATATTCCCATTAACTTGATTGTTTTCGGGCCAGGTTAGGGTTGGGAAATACATGATGATGGGTTAGTAGAAATTAGGACATATTTCTTCTCCAGGTTTTGGCTGTAATATAATTTTATTGCTGAAATGCTTGACATTTTATAAGCTACCTATCAGAGTCAAATACCTTTCACACAAAATATTTTTTCTTCTTTTTAAATTGTTATCTTTACTAACATTATGTCAATGCATTTTGTACTGCCTTAGCACAGGGACTTTTTTTTTTTCTTCTGTTCATTTGACTTTTCATAGCCTGCAAAGCATATGGACTGTGATCTCGTTCAGAATCTTTATGACCTAAAGAAAAAGCATAAGGCTAAATGGACTTTTGAGTTCCCATTCTGTCTTGGCATTCTATCACTAACCTAGCATAACTGGCGACTCATGAGCTTTCCACACACAAAAATTCCACAAAGCAGCAAAAGTATGGTTTTAGTTAGGTTATTATAACATTCCTTTCAAAGACTTTTTTTGTCTTTTCTTTACAAGACACATCCGTTTTTTTCATTCAAATCTTTTACAGTAGGAAAAAAAAGGAAATTAAGTGACTTTTCAAAAGCTACCATAAACAGAGTTTGCATCTGACAGAAGTTTAGTTCCCTTTTCCTTGGTTGGCCTTTGGATGTAGCAGATGGTATTATATCCAAAAGCATGTGATATGTGCCAGGGCAGGGGAAGGACTGGTAGGGCACCCACAGGAGACAGTGGAGATGGATTTCATGTTTTGTAACCTTATAATATCTCTTTCACTAACTAATATATTTTTCTTAGATAAAAGAGGCTTCTAAAAACATCCTAAGTGTCCTGGTACACTTGTACAAAGTTTTTACTTATGTTGGAAGACAATACCAACATAGCAGGTTTGAGTCATTTGTGTTCCTAGCCAATTTTTTTTTAAATAGTCCAGAGTTTTAGATTAACCAGTTGTGCAGCAGTATATAATATTTTTGCTTCTAAATAAGCATATTTAAGAATGAGGCAGAAGTAATTTATATTGCATTAAGTGAAAAATTATAAGACATTCACAGTTTGAGCCCTGAGCTTATTGTATAAAAGTTAAATTGGTTGTACATGAAGTAAATTCTGTTTGGTTTTGCTCAAATCTCCCCTGGAATGTACTTTGACTATAAAAGTCCAAAGGAAAGAGTACTTCATAATTACCAACTCTTCCTCACATAGACAAATATATTGGGTGTTTCCAAGCTATATTTGATTATATTCATATAATATGTATTTTACTGAATTTATGGTATATAAATGATTTATATATGCATATTATGAAATGCAAATATCTGTGTATAAAATGCTAGCTAGAGGAAAAACAAACATCAAGACACCAATTAAAATATCCACAGCACAGCAAAAAATAAAAATGTATTAATTATAGTCCATCTTATATTTCTAAAACCAAAACAAAACTTCTGCTCCAGAGAGATGTTACCTTGAATAAAACTCTAAAAGTTTATTAATAAATAAAACTCCTCTTACATTGCTATGCATTTCCAATGTTATAGAAAAGAATTAAGGTTTAGTGAACTTTTCTTCCATTAGCCCCTGTAATCAAGTGATAGTAGCTTGTTAATCTAATAAATGAATGTCATGATACATCAGAAAAAAAAAAAAGACTTTTCTTTATTGCAGGTGTCTACATGTGGTCTTAACTGAGATTCTTCAGACCGAGACCCTGAGATGAGGATTCGTATGCAAGTGCTTGTTATAGAAGCACTTCCATGAAAAACTAGAAAGTAAATGGAGAAAACAGGGCAAGGGGAAGAAGCCAAATCAGTGTGAGATTTCAAAGTCCCAGTCTCAGCCTGTTGCCAAAGGGTGCTCTGGAGTGCAAATTGTACCTCAGAATATGTCCTACTGGAAACAGGGGAGCCTTATTTTCATACTTTGGCACCTGCATGCTAGAATGAGGTAAACTCTCAGGCCCTTTGTGGAAAAGTAGTTCCAGTAGCCAAACAAAGGACAATATTGTAAAGAAGGGTTATAGTGCAGCCTTTAGAAGCAAATTTATATGGAAGCTGGAGGCAAGTCTCAAAAAAATAGCAAGAGGAATGTAAGAGTACCTGGACAGAAGACCAACTGTAGCCACTACACATTTGGTACAGGTGGTCCTATTTTCATTGAAGTTATACTATTTCCAAAATTATAAAATCATATACAATGTCAGATAATTAAGTTCACGAACTCATTCTAGAGAAAGTGCTACATACCTCATTGCTGAATATCACTACAGTCACCTTCGAAGTACTCCCCTTGGGAAGCTATGTACTGATGCCAACACTTAGTCCACCCTTCAAAGCAATTTTGGAACTCTCTGGAATGGCCATCAGAGCTGTCGTTGTATTACTCTTGATGTCTAGAATGTCATCAAAATGTCTTTCTTTCAATATTTCCTATATCTTTGGGTAAAGAAAGAAGTCATTGGGGGCCAGATCAGGTGAGTAGGGAAGGTGTTCCAATACAGTTATTTGTTTACTGGCTAAAAACTCCCTCACAGATAGTGCCCTGTGAGCTGGTGCATTGTCATAATGCAAGAGCCATGAATTGTTGGCGAAGAGTTCAGGTTGTCTAACTTTTTCTTGCAGTCTTTTCAGCACTTTCAAATGGTAAACTTGGTTAACTGTCCAGTTGGTGCAAATCCATAATGAATAATTTCTCTGATATCAATCAATAAAAGGTTAGCAACAGCTTGCAACAAGTTCGCAAACTTAATTGTCATACCGTGTATATTAAGATCACACATAATTGTTCCCATAATTTCCAGGAAATATAAAAAAGTAAAATAGACAATATTCCAATATAGTAATCTTTATCGATCAAATAAAAAAATCAGACTTAATTTCCTCAAAGATCTTCTTAACAGAGTTGTCTGCACCAGCTACTGTCTCAGTATATGACAAGTGGACCCATTCCAGTTTATGAACTCTGAGTACCATTCTGTGAAGAGATAAAGAGCAATCAAAGAAAGCATTTAGAAACAGAGCAAGTATTTGTAGAATAATTTTATATATCAGTTGAATCAAATGACAATAAAAATAGAGCTTATGTTTTGTATGTCCTTGTTTTTTCATTTTATTTTGTTGTAATTTGTTTATTTATTGTATTTTATGGAACCGTTGTGCTGCAACAGATCAGAAAATAAAAAGCTATCCTTCAACACAAGGTAGTTTATAAGGCAATTTGAGGCGCACTGTTCTATATCATCCATCTCTAATCTCTCTCCTCCTATTCTTTCTTAAACTCATTGACAGTATGTTTTTTACCCCCGTATTAGTTTTGTAGGGCTGCCATAACAAAGTACCAAAACACTGAGTGGCTTAAAACAACAGATATTTTTTTCTTTCACAGTTCTTTGAGACTAGAAGTTTGATGTTAAGCTTTTAGCAGGGCCACGTTCCCTCTGGACGTTTTAAGGGACAACCCTTTCTTATAGCAGCACAATTCCAATCTCTACCACGATCTTCACATGATCTCTCTCTCTCTCTCTCTCTCTCTCTCTCTCTCTCTCTCTCTCTCTCCCTCTCTCCCTCTCTCTCTCTCTCTTTTTCTCTCTCCCTCTCTCTTTGGGATTTAAGCCCACTCTAATCCAGTATGATTTCATCTTGATCCTTAACTAATTATATTTACAAAAACCCAATTTCCAAATAAGTCACATTCTGAGGTTCCAGGTAGACATGAATTTTGGGGGGACAGTTATCAATCCACTACACTCTTCCTATTCCCCACATTGCATTTATCTGCGTTTCTACAATAGCCTTCACGTTGCTAAATCAAATGGTCAACTCTCAGTCCTCATGTAACTTGACTTATATACATTATGACCATATAGTCATGGTTTCCTGAGATAGTTATTTTAAAACTGTTGCTTACTATTATTTTGGTTTCCAGGACACAACAATACAATAGTTTGATTTCTCTCCCTACCTCTAGTTTATCCTTCTCAGTCTCCTCTATCTCTCTAGCCTTCTCAGTCTTCTCCCCCCGTCTCTCCAGCCTCTTGAATTTGGTTTGCCACGGTGTTCAGTTCTTGGTCTTCTTCTCTTCTCTCTCTATACATACACTTTCTCTCTCAGTAACATCATGATTCCAAAGACTTAAATATGCTTATATGTCCTCAACTCCAAAATGTGTATATTCTTATTGACTTCTCTTGAACTCCAACTTTGCGAATATAATTGATTATTCAATATCCCTACTTGGTGACTAACAGAAAACTCAATTATGTTAAAAAGCAGAATGTCTAACTTTCCCTGTTGAACATATGGCTTCCTCCATTTCAGTAGAGAAGAGTAGTTTCTTGACCAAAAAAAAAAAAAAAAAAATTGGTCAGGATAGATCTTACAGAGATTTTATTTGAACAAAGACTTGAAGAACGTGAGGGAATTACAGCTGGAAAGCATTCCAAATAAGACAGCAACTAATACTAAGGCCTGAGGAAGAAGCATATTCTGTGTGTGCTTGGAATGGCAAAGAGGTCAATATGGCTGGAAAAGAATGGATAAAGAGCATATAGTAGTAAAGGGGGACAAATCATATATAGTCTTTCAGCATGTTATAAGGATTTTGACTTTTATTCAGAGACATTACAGTATTTTTTAGAAGTTTTTTACCCCCCCCCCAGGGGAAGTAGATAGTTTTTCTTAAAGTATAACCTATATATAGAAAATTGAAAAAGTCAGAATCATTGCAATCAAGAAATTTGTGTGTAATTAATATACGTGTCTCCCAGCACCCATATCAAAACAGGATATCATTACCACCATCCCATAAGCTCTACTCAGGTCCTGTTCCAATCGTTAGCCTCAAACCATGTCTCCAAGAGTAAAGAAATTCTGATTTCTAACAACATAGATACATGGATAAATACAAACAAATGTAATATAGATACATTATATCTCTATATACCATACAGATAATATAGATAAATAAAATCACGTAGTGTGTACTTTTTGGGGTCTGACTTCTTTGGCTCAATTGAGCCCTACTTCATGGGAATTAAGAGGGCTTCTCAGTAAAACTAGCACAGCAGTTATTTAACGAAGAAAACTTTCTGGGGGTGATGAAAATAATCTCTGTGGCTGGTGCAAAAGTAATTGTGGTTTAAAAGGTTAAAAATAATTGCAAAAAAAAAAAAAAAGACGTGATCGCTTTTGCACCAATCTAGTACATCCTGATTGTGGTGATGGGGAAGTGATAGTACACAGCTGTCAAAATTCGTGGAACTGTACACGTAAGAAGAGTGAATTTTACCACATGTAAATTATACCTTAACAAAATAACTGTAAAAAAAAACGTTGCACATTAGGACTGGGGGGGGGGGGGGGATCTTAAGCTGTAGGACTCCAGTAACAGGATTGGTTTTTACACTTCTATTATTAATGTGTATCAGCCATGTCCCTTTTGTCAACCATCTTCTGTGTCTTGAAGCTTATTGCAGGTTAACTCCCAGTCTTCTCCTTTTAGACTCCTGATTGGTTCAGTTAATAACTTTTTTTTTCCTTCTTGTTTAGAGCATTTTGCTCTATGATTGTGTATAGAGAAGTTGTCCTCCCCCAACCAGCTGCACCTTAATGAGGTTACAAACACACAACGTGGTTGTCTAACACTGCTTCCTAATGAGGACAGGGAGCAAAACCCTTTTACCTCGAAACAGCCTTGGTCATGGTAAGTCCTGAAATGAACATGTTCAATACACTAATGGATTTTCAAATTGCACTATTTAATAAAACATAGATAAAGCTGAACATTTAGCTAACTCCTTGTCATTTTCTAAAATCATCAGGCTTTATCTGTTATCATCCTGCCTCACAATTTGTAGTTCCTTTCCATTGATTTTTGACTACAGAAGTTTGATTGACGAAGCTTTTGGGGTTTATTCTAAAATGATAGAATATTGAGTCATTGGTTAAGATGCTGAAATTTTGAGCCTAGATGACTGAAGTATTACAGAAAAATAAAAACCAGTTTAGTTACAGATATAATCTAGGAATAGATACATTTAAATTGAATTGAAATTCATGAAAGAAGTGCTGGAATAGAATTACCACTAAAAATCAGAAATAGCTATCAGTTGTAATTTTGATTAATGGATAATTAAGAAAGAGTGCATTTTTGAGACCTTAGTTCTTCAATTTGTGTTGGGACCATAAAGGCTTATTTTTCCTTTCCTCTAAGCCTCTGTAGCAACGGGTTAAGAAGTGAAAAACGTATAATCGCTAACTGCTATTTTGTCTGTAAGGCCAGGCAGAATAAGTTTAAATGACATTTTTCATTTACTTAACAAGCGTGATATAAATTTATGCTCTGCACAAGACGCTGTGCTGGCAGCGGTGGGCACAGCTTCCACCCTCCCACAGGGTGCCTCCAGTGGGAGTGACTGATAAGTAAGTCACTAGACAAATTGCAATTCGATATGTTGTAGGAGTGCAGAAGATGGAGCAATCAATCCTGACTTGGGGGACAAAGGAAAACTTTTGAATTGGATCTTAAAAAATAAGTGAGATCTCAAATGGGGCAAATAGAGGAAAAGCATACCACCAGATGGTGGTAAAACTACGAAGACAAGAAATAGACATTTTTAGGGGAGAAGAAATATTACGATGTAACTCATCTGAAGTATGTAGAGATGTAAGTAGAAATTTGTACCTCTAGAGAATTTAGGCTATGTAATGGAAGACGTTAAGCTTCCCGGTTATTAGTAGTTACTCTTCCACTTAGGATCACCTGTTCTGTCTGCCTTCTCCATTGGATTCTGTCTTAATGAGGGAAGGACCAGATTTTATCTTTTTGAACACCTCATCACCAGAGCCTAGCACAGAGCCTTGTACATATTAGGCAATTAGCGAATATTTATTAAGTGAATAAATTAATGTCATGTTAAGGATTTTCATAGTTACTTTATGTTACATATGAAATATCCAACTGCACAGAAAGAAACATTTTTGAAGAAAGAAGTGAAATAACTCAAGCCACACTTCAAAAATATCACATAAGGCTTATAAAATAAATTTTATAGGAATCAGAAAAAACTGAAGGTGTGGGATTGTTCAGGAGATATTACAATATTCAACTGAGAAATTCTGAGTGGGTAGGATGAAACTTGAAAAGACCACGTGAATTATAATCTAATAGAAGTGGAATCACTAGAGTTGGAACTGTCATTAAATGTGAGGGGTCAGGAGTTATGTCTGAACAATGACACTAAAAGTAACATTAATTGAGGATAGAAACAAAAGGAAATCAACAGAATCTTAGTAATAAAAGCAAATTTTACTTTTATAATATAGGTCTTTCCTAAGTACTTTCTCTTTCAATATCATCGCCCTATAATGCAAGGTAGGGAGAATGTCTCAATAAATATTGCCATGAACTTGATATCTCTTTATATCAACGGTTCTTGAAGTATAATCCTTGGGCCAGTAGTATCATGATCTCCTCAGAAGTAATCAGAAATGCAAATTATCAGGACTCAAGTCAGATTTACTAAGTGAGAACATCAGAGTCCCAGCAATCTGTTTTAATAACCCCAACAGATAGTTCTGGTGTATACTCAAGTCTGAAATACCACTCTCTACATCATTCTACTTACCTCTCTCCTGAGACTTCGGAATGCGTTCAGAGAATGGCTTATTTAGGGACATCAGGTTCTTAAACATCTATGTGCTTTAGAACCATTAAGGCAGTTCTTGAAAATTACCCAGTGTTGAACCCTAAATTTTGATTTGCTACATTGGATATAAAACACTGGAATCTGCAGATGATTTCAGAAGTTTCTCAGCTTGATTATTTTAACCTATATTTCTTTAAAGATAATGTTATGTATAAACATGTAAGGAATTGTGATACGTTTGGTTTACATTATCAATGACTCTCTTAATTCCTAAAATTACTACTTTGCCATAAAGACTCTTTTGCCACAATAAACAATGCTACAGTAGACTTTTGTTGCTATTGAAGTTAATGTTTGCAGGCTGTATCATTTTTCAGATCTTTTACTTTCACTTTTTCTCTACCATTATAGTTTAGATACATTTTGAATGATAAAATATAGCTATATTTTGTTTTCCTATGTGAGTCTATTGTCCAACTTTTGAATTTAAACCACTTACTGAGATTACAAATACAATTGTACTTACTTTGATAGTTTTACTTTTTATTCAGTGTTTTTCTATTTTCTTCCTTTTGATTCCTTTTCAAGTTTCAATTGGATTAGTTGTTTCTTTTCCTTTCTAATAGCTTTCAGTTAACCTTATTTTTAAAGAGCTTTATTGAGTTATAATTGACATACAGTAAACTATATATATATATATATATATATATATATATATATATATATATATATATTTTACATGCAATTTGATAAGTTTGACATATTTATATGCACAGGAAACCATCATACAAATCAATATAACAAATGCATTTATAACCCTGAAAAGTTTCCTTATGCTCCTTGATACTCCTTGCCTTCTGCCCCTCTCCACTCCCCTCCATAGAAGCTGGCGCCTGGCTTCTTTCATTCACCATACTTATTTTGAGATTCATATATGTTGTTTGTATCAACAGTTAACTTCTTCTTCTTTTCTGAGTATCATTCTATTATTTGTATTTATGATCATTTGTTTTTCCATTCATATGTTGATGAACATTTAGATTATTTTCAGTGTTTGTCTGTTACAGATAAAGCTGCTATGAGTATTTATGTACACTCTTTGTGTGAAAGTTTGTTTTCATTTACCTTGCTTAAAAACCTAGAAGAAGAATGGCTGGATCCTATGATACATGCATGTGTAACTTTTTAAGAAGCTGCCAAAATGTTTGACAAAGTGGTTGTCCCTATGTACCTTACCATCAGCAGGGTATGAGTGTTTTAGTTGATCCATGTCTTTGCCAATCCTTAGTGTGGCCGGTTTTCAGTTTGTTCTTTTGTTTTGTTTTGTTTTGTTGTTAATTTTAGTAATTCTAATAGGTGTATAGTGGTTTCTCACTGTGGTTTTAATTTGGAAATTAATTTCCTTAATGACTAATGGTTCTCTCCTTTTCTTCATGTAGATCTGATTTCTGAACAATATAATTTTCCTTCTCTCTAAAGCACTTTTTTTTTTTTAAACATTTCTATCAAGGCAACAAATTCCTTTAGTTTTCATTTGTCTGAAAAAAGTCTTCATTTCGCTTACACTTTTGAAGGATAATTTTGCAGGGTGTAGATTTCTAGGTTGGCCTTTTTTCTTTCAACACTTCACTTCTCTCTGTTCTTACTTGCATGATTTCTGAGAAGTCAGTGTGGTTCTTTGTTCCTCTATAGGTAACAAGTTTTCTTCTTCTGGCTTCTTTCAGGATTTTTTTTTCTTTATCTTTAATTTTCTGTAGTTTGAAAATGATATGCTCAGCTGCAGTTTGGTGGGTAACATTATCCTGCGTGGTATCCTCTGAACTTCCTGGATCTGTTCTTTTCATTTTGTTTTGTTTTGTTTTGTTTTGTTTTGTTTTGCTTTTTGGTGACTTAACATTGATCTGGAGGAAATTCTCACTCATACTATTATGTCAAATATTTCTTCTGTTCCTTTCTCTTTTTTTCTCCTCTGGTATACCCATTGTATTGCATATGTTACACCTTTTGTAGTTGTCCCACAGTCCTTGGGTATTCTGTTCTATTTTTTATTTTTTTCAGTCTTTGTTCTCTTTGCTTATTTTCAGTTTTGAAGTTTTCTATTGAAATTTACTCAAGCTCAGAGATTCTTTCCTCAGCCTTGTCCAGTCTACTAATAAGCCCATCAAAGACAGCCTTTGTTTCTGGTACAGTGTATTTGATCTCTAACATTTCTTTTTGATTCTTTCTTAGGATTTCCCTCTTTCTGCTTATACTGCCCATCTGTTCCTGCATGCTGTCTACTTTATCCATTGGAGTTCTTAGTATATTAATCATAGTTATTTTAAATTTCTACTCTGATAATTCCAATATCCCTGCCATGTCTGGTTCTGATACTTGCTATGTCTCTTCAAACTGTGTATTTTACCTTTTGGTATGCCTTGTCATTTCTTGTTGATAGTCAGACATCATGACTGGCTAAAAGAAACTGCTGTAATGGACCTTTAGGTATGTTATGTTGAGGAGTGGGGGACAGTAAATGTTCTATGATCCTATGATTAGGTCTCCATCTTTTAGTGAGTCTTTGGCTCTGGACTGTGACCTGCACAATTGTTTCTCTTTTTCTCCCCCACCCAGGTGGAACAGAATGGCTAGAGTAGGATGGAGTTGGGTATTTTTCTTCTTCCACATGAAGACTAGATTCAGCTGGAGTCAAGTATTTCCCTTTCCCTACGTTAGGCTCTGATAATACCTCAACAGGTTAATATAATTACAGTGACAGTATAGTTAACTAGTTTCCCCTGAGCTCAGACCTTAAGAATAGTGTTCTGCATTTTTCAAAATGGTTTCTTTTCCTCTTTCCCTGCTGAAAATACAAGGGGATTTTTCTCTACGAGGGCTCTTGCTAGAGCTTTTGGAGGTAAATCTCAATACTGTGGGGTCCCCTCCCATGACTGGTCCCTCTGGAGTTTTTAACTCTCAGACTTCTCCATGCTGAGCCTCCAGTAGTTTGTCAATTACAGTTCATATTTCCCTACGCCAGCACTGGTTCCTGAGGCAGTTTCTACTCACGATTCTCTGCTCCGGTAAGTTTGTAATTTCTTTTTTATTCTGTCAGTCTAACTAAAAGTTTGTCAGTTTTGTTAGATTTATACCTAAGTATTCAATTTTTGTTACTGTTATATATATGGTATTTTTAACTTAAAATTTTATTGTTCATTTCTGGTTTATAAGAAAGCAATTGACTGTACATTGAACTTGTACCCTTTGATTTTGTTATACTTGCATATTAATTCTAGAACTTTTTTTATTCATAAAATTGTTAGAGTTTTCTACACAATCAGATCATCTGTAAATAACAGTTTTATTTCTTTTCAAACTATATACCTTCCTTCTCCCCTACCCCCCGCCCTCCCACTTATTGAACTAATTAAGATTTCCAGTATGATGTTAAAGAGGAGTAGGGAGAAAGGATTTTTCACCATTAAATATAGTGTTAGCTTTTTTTTTTTTTTGTTGTTGTATATGTTCTTGAACAAATTGAGGAAGTTCCCTCTATTCCTAGTTTGCTGAGAATTGTTATCATGAGTAGGTCTGGCTTTGTCAAATGCTTATTCTATATTAACTGTATGATCATATGATTTCTAAAAAAAACAAAAACAAAAACAAACAAACACAAATCCTGTATGTATCCTGTGATAGTGGATTAATCAATTGATTTTTAAGGTTCAACCTGTCTTGCATATCTAGAGTAAATCCCTCTTGTTCGTGGTGAGTAATCCTGTATAAATCATTTGCTTGGATTCGTTAATATTGTGTTGAGGATTTTTATATCAGACATTTATGAAAGCTGTTGCTGTGTAGTTTTTCTTTCTTGTTCTGCATCTCTAGTCTGTGACCTTTGTGGTGGTTTCTTTCGTGGGTTACAGGCAGACCTGGGAGTTGTTGTGGGTTCATTGTGAGACCACTACAATAAAGAAAGTATCACAATAAAGTGTGTCATAATCTTTTTGCTGGTGGAGGGGCTAACCTTCAATTTGTAAAATATTCAACATATGTGAGGCACAATAAAGCAAAGAGCAATAAAACGAGGTTTGCCTATAGTTTTCCTATAAGCCCTCTATTCAGTTCCCTAGCTCTAGTATCCCAAATAAAAATTGCTTTGAGGCCTTGAACTCTGTTTACTATGGGGTTTTGTTGTTGCTCATTTTCTGTACATGAGAGAGGAAGGTTAGAAGAGACTGAAGGGAAGAGAATTCCATTCCTCTGAACTGGGATAAGATTCTGACAAAGACTTTTTCCCCTGGAGATTAGCCCTTTGTTATGGAAAAGGTTCTGGGTGTATTTCAAAATGATTATTCCTCCCTCTTCCTTCCAGAGCAATTAGGGAATTTTTTTTTTTTTTTTTTTTTTTTTTTTTTGACACTCAAATCTGAGAACCTGGTACTGTAGTCCTTGGAATAAATCCCATGAAAATTTGAAGCACTTAAATGACAGCAGCTCCCAAGCAGATTTTCACTGTCATGCTAGTCCATGCATTTCATCAAAATTTCCATTAAGCCTGCCTACCAGTTTATGGCTCCAGGACTTCCGTTCTAGTTAACAGCGTTCAGCTGTGTCTCTCTGGATACACCTGTCTCCATATTTTGGTGTGGCAGTT
Organism: Rhinolophus ferrumequinum; assembly: GCF_004115265.2. Lineage (NCBI taxonomy): Eukaryota > Metazoa > Chordata > Mammalia > Chiroptera > Rhinolophidae > Rhinolophus > Rhinolophus ferrumequinum. Next base: position 31,275,809 of record NC_046304.1, on the reverse strand, counting down.
TGCCCTGCGTTCTCAGGGCTCTGATGGATCCGACAAAAGCCATTGATTTTCACTTTGCCCAGCTTTTTCTTATTATAAGAGTGGGAGTGACAACTTCCAATCTCTTGACATGTCAGAGCTGAAACTGGAATTCTATCTCCAGTGTATTTTTCATCTCAAATGCTGTAGTTTTATCTCTCAAAGTTCAATTCCAGTGCTTTCTATATAATCCATGTCTCTATTTAATTTTTTTAAATATAGACTTCATTGTAGAACATATTGAACATACGGAATACAGCTATAACTTTTAAAAATATTTTTATTAAAATATAGCTAATACACAATATAGTATTAGATTAAGGTGTACACGATAGTTATTCAACATTTGTGTACCTAAAGAAGTGATTACCATAAGTCCAGCACCCATCTAACACTGTACAACGCTATCACAATATTTATGACTATATTCCCAATGCTGTGCTTTACCTCCCCATGACTTATTTGTTTTATACCTGGAAAATTGAACCTTTTATTCTCCTTCACCTCCTCCCATGTTTTAATTTTCCAATCATAGTTGACATTAAATATTAGTTTATATTAATTTCAGGTGTAAAGCATTGTGGTTAGACATTTATATAATTTAAAAAGTGATCCCCCTGACTAGACTAGTACCCACCTGACACTATTCATAGTTATTACCATATTATTGACTATATTCCTTATGCTGTACTTTGCATCCCCATGACTATTTTGTAACTACCAATTTATAATTCTTAATGCCTTCACCTTTTTCACCCTGTCCCCCCAAACCCCTCCCATCTATCAAACCAATAAATCTAGTACCCATCTGATACCATACATAGTTATTACAATATTATTGACTATATTCCTTATACTGTACCTTACATCCCCATGACTACTTTGTAACAACCAATTGTACTTCTTAATCCCGTCCCCTTTTACACCCATTCCCAACCGTCCTCCCATCTGGCAATCATCAAAATGTTCTCTGTATCTATGAATTTGTTTCTATTTTGTTTGTCTGTTTATTTAATTCTTTAGATTCCACATATAAGCAAATCACACTGCATCTGTCTTTTGCTGCCTGGCATACTTCACTCAGTACAATATCGTCCAGGTCCATCCATGCTGCCAAGGATAGTGAGAACCCATTTCCTTCCTTGGCCAAGCAATATTCCATTGTATATATGTACCACCTACTCTTTATCCATTCATCTATCGACGGACACCCAGGCTGCCTCCACATCTTGTAAACAATGATGCAATGAACATATGGACTCACACTTCCTTTGGAAGTAGCATTTTGGGTTTCTTCAAATAATTACCCAGAAGTAGAATTAATGGGTCATTCTCCGTCACTTGTTATAGCATTTGTTTTAAAGTCCATTTGGTGTGGTTTAAATATTTGTTTGTTTTTGTTTCCATTTTCATGAAATATTTTTTCCCATTACTTTACTTTCAGTCTGTGTGCGTCTTTTGATCTGGTGAGTCTCTTGTAGGCAGCATACGTAAGGGTCTTATTTTCTTATCCATTCAGCCACTCTGTCTTTTGATTGGAACACTTAATCCATTTACATTGAAAGTAATTGTTGATAGATATGTAGTTATTGCCATTTTATTCATATTTTTATTTATTTATTTATTTATTTATTTATTTATTTATTTAAATTTTTTCTGTCTTAAGTTCCTCTAACATTCCTTGTAATACTGGTTTGGTGGTGAGGAACTCTTTTAGCTTTTTCTTGTCTGGGAAACTCTTTATCCGTCCTTTGGTTCTAAATGATAGCTTTGCTGGTAGAGTAATCTTGGTTGTAGGCCCTTGGTTTTCATCACTTTCAATATTTCATGCCAATCCCTTCTGGCATGCAAAGTTTCTGTCAAGAAATCAGCTCACAGTCTTATGAGAGCTCCCTTATAGGTAACTAACTGCTTTTGTCTTGCTGCTTTTAAGATTCTCTCTTCTTTGTCTTTAACCTTTGGCATTTTAATTATGATGTGTCTTGGTGTGGGCCCCTTTGGTTTCATCTTTGGGACTCTGTGCTTCCTGGGCTTGAATATCCACTTCATTCACCAGAATATGGAAGTTTTCAGTCATTATTTCTTGAAATAGGTTTTCATATCTTGCTCTCTCTCTTCTCCTTCTGGTACCCCTATGATGCGAATGTTGGTACATTTAATGTTGTCCCAAAGACCCCTTAAACTCTCCTATTTTGTGGATTTTTTTTTTCTTTTTGCTGTTCTGATTGGGTGTTTTCTGCTACCTTATCATCTAAATCACTGATTTAATTATCTGCTTCATCTAATCTACTGTTGATTCCCTCTAATGTATTTTTCATTTCATTCCCTTTAACATATTTTTCATTTTATTTCTGACTGGTTCTTTTTTATGTTTTCTATCTCCATTTTTATATTTCCATTCTCTTTGTTGAAGTTCTCCCTGAGATCACTGAACATACTTATAACCAGTGTTTTCAACTCTGCATCTGGTAGATTGCTTGTCTCCATTTTGTTTAGTATTTTTTCTGGAGCTTTGTTCTGTTCTTTCATTTGGGAAATGTTTCTCTGTCTCACCATTTTGGCTGCCTCCCTGTGTTATGGATATCAGGATGGGAAAGAACCCAAGCAGCACTCAGAGAGTTAGGAGAGTCAGCTTTATTATGCCGGTGGGCTCAGTGGGATCTTTCCCAAAATACTGAGCCCCTAGCAAGGTTTTGAGCAGGTTTTTTGGGTTGGGAACTTCCTTGAGTTGGGGAAGGGGTAGGTGTCATCTGGTGATTGCTTCAAGGTGTGGTTTGGAGGGGGTTATGCGGAAGTGGGCTGGGGCTTAGGCTGGGGCCTTCTCTCTCTCTCCACTTGGGCCACCATTTTAGCTCAGTTCCAAGTGGCAGGGAACCATTTTAAGGTCAGTTTCTCCATCACCTGTGTTTGTTTTTATGTAGGGCTGCTATGTCTCCCAGTCTTAGTACAGTGGCCTTATGTAGTAGGTGTCCTGTGGGTCCTAGTGGTGCAGTCTCCTTGGTCACCAGAGCTGGGTTCTCCAAGTGTGTCCCTTGTATGGGTTTTATGTGCCCTCCTGTTATAGTTGAGACTTGATTGCTCTTTGCATGTCAATAGGAGGGACTGACCCTCAGGTTGATTGGCTGTGAGGACTGGCTGTGACTACAGTGGAGAAACTGTTGTGCAGTGGCTGACCCTACACAGCAGAATTCGCGTTGGTGGGGCTCTGTCCAGTCTGCCCTTTGGGTGTCATCTTTGGAGGTGGCTTGTGATGGTGTCTCCCCATCTGAAGCTGGCCACTGGGATTGCCAGCCCCAGGGCAATGCTGGGAGTGGATCCACTGCAGGCCAGGTTCAGCTGCAGTCTGTGTCCTGCTTGGGGCCATCTGGCATAAGCTACAAAGTGATCCAGAGATGGTCACCACCCATGCTGTGCTTGGAGGTGCCTTGAGAGTCCAAGCTATGAACCAACGCTGGCTGTATTTACTGCCACGCTTAGCTCTGCTCAGCCAGAGCTATGGAACATGCAGAAGCCAGATGATGCTTGCTTGGGTGTTGTGAATCTGTGAGAGATTTTAGGAATATCTGAAGCATGAGCCAAGGCAGGCCATTTATATGGAAAATGCCCTGGAAGTGGCTTGGGTGTGCCTGAAAGTTGGGTGGGGCGTGGTCTCAGGGAATCAGTAGGGCAGACCAGATAAAAGGTGATAGCCAGTTTGAAGGAGACTCAGACTGGCATGTGTTTGTGTCTGTATGCTGGGAGTGGGGAGGCTCAGCAAACAAACAATGAATTTTGGCATCTCCTCTGTCCTGGAGAAAGCCTCCCTATAGCCCTTGCCCTGAAGCTATACAATTCAGTTTCCCCCCCAGTATTTCCCTGGAGCCTTTCCAGCTGTTGCCCCAGAACTGGAGCTCAGAGCAAGAGCGAGTGAGTTCATCAGCAAGTAAATCCATGTGTGGTCCCTTTAAGAGGAGCACCTGGGAATGCAGCTGCCCTCTGTCTCACTCAGCCACAATCTCTGCTGGTTTTCACAACCAGAAATAATGGAGACTACTCTCTCCAGCACTGAAGCTTTGGGCTGAGGAGGAGCTCAGCCAATAGCGGCTCCTTGCTCCTTAGTGGGACGACCTCTGTAGCCAAGATATCCCTTCTGATTTTTAATGGTCACACACGAGTGTTGGACCATCCTGTTCTGCATCTCTGCCCCTCCTAGCAGTCTCAAGTTGGCTTTTTCCGTATGTCCATAGTTGTAGGGCTTTGATTCAGGCAGGCTTCAGCTGATTCTCAGTAATGGTTGTTCTGTGGTTTAGTTGTAATTGAAGTGGTCCTGTGAGGAGGTGAACACAGCATTTACCTACTCCAATGCCATCTTGACGGGAAAGGAGCTATAACTTTAATGCCATCATCTACTGATTTAAGAGCCATGACATATCTGAATTGGTCTTGAGGAATTGATTTTTCTCCTCATTATAGACAACATCTTCCTGTCTGTTTTTTCTGTTTGATTTGATTATTTTTGATTGGATGATAGATGTTATGAATTCCACTTTTTTGTATGATGGGCATTTTTGTATTTCTATAAATATTCTTAAGCATTTTTCTAGATGCATTTAAGTTACTTGGAAACAGTTTAATACGGTTGAGTCTTGGTTTTAAAGTTTGTTAGGTGAGAACAGAACAATCAGTGCATAATTTGGAGGTAATTATTCTAATCTTGTGTGAACACAAAACACTGTTACAACAGCAACAACAACAACAACAACAAAATTCGGTTAGTTTCTACATGTATGTCTTGACCAGTGCTGAGCTGAATACTGAAGGAGGACTGTGCAGAGCTCTGGAATTCTCTCTCTGTGTGGCATTCTTTTCTCTAGTATTTGTCCTCCTCAGACACTCATTCCATCTCCTCAACTAAGGAATTCCACAAGGCACTGCCTGCATTCCTCTTTTCAGGATGCAGCTTAGAAACTTTCTCCAGGCAATAAATTGGGGCAATTCTGGGACTCACCTTGTTTGTTTCTTGTCTCTCAGGGATCACTCTCCTCATTTGCCCCATACCCATATATATTTGTCCACATTTTGCTTGTTTCAGGTAGGAGAACACATCCACATCCTGCTATTGTATCTTGGTTGGAACAAAAATTTCTAAATAATTTACTAAAATATGTTAGAATTTATATTTATATTTTCATTCTAGTGTATATATTGTCCCATTTCTCCCCTCTCTATATATGTATGTATGTATGTATGTATATGTGTACACATATGTGTATACATATCTTCACCCTGCCCATTGCAAATATTAGCTTGACTCAATTTTCTCTGTGATATCACTTAAGAAGATAAACTTATGTTTTAGATGTGAAAAGCATGTGTGTGTAATAGAAATGCCCCCTCCTTTTGTGTTTTCAAGCATAGAAAAGGGGAACTTGCCTCATTAGATAATTGGATCATTAAAATTCCACATATTCTTGGGGTTCATTAAGCAGCATTCTAACAGCATAGGGAGCTCTTATTTAGGTGAACAAAATCCTAGAATATAGATCTGAATGTTTTTTTTTTTTTTCTTTCTGCTACTGCCCAGACATTGACACAATATCTATTCACAGTGTATTTTCTCATGTCACCAATGTAAGTTTCATTTAGGTTATCTACTATTATTTATTCTGTGAAATAGACCTTATCTGCCTCATCAATTCTAGAACAAACAAAATAATATATCATGGGCCAGAGGATTATATTTGGAGGCCTATGGATGCATTTCTTAACACTAAAGACTAATTGCATTACCAATTTGCCATTCTTGATTAATAGAGCTTTCTTTCTTTCAGGAGGACCCTTGTAAAAGAAACTCAAGAGGCTTTTTTAACTCATCTTAGTTTCTGAAAATATTGTTTTATTTTGCTCCTAAAGAGTTTTAACCTCCTAAAAGTGGAATAGGTAACTTTTAGCTACTTTTCCGAAAAGATAGAAAATCAGAGATTTAAATCATCAGATAGGAATTCTTTTATACATGCAGCTTGAGCCAAGTTGAGATTTAAATATACCTGACCACTTACTACCAAACAAAGATGACTTTTAAGAGAGTATCTATTTTCCATTTAAAGGTAAGTATAATTTTGATATTTTACTAAAATATTGTGAAAAAATTGGCTAAGAAATTCAGTATTGAATGCTTTTACAAATATTGGTCACTCGACCCCATTTGACTCACAAGAGATGGGCTGCAGATCACAGAAAGGAAAGGAAAAAATTATTTTCCATTGTCTACAGAACATGTTACTGTTTCTACACTAATTATTTTGTTATATCACTCAAGTGCAGAGGCTCTCAACTGTGTAAAACCCAACATCTCCTTTATACAACAAATGTTTTGGGAAATTGTCTTTAATATCATTAAACAAAATCCACATTTGCAAATACATATAATTCCTTAATTATAAGATAAAGAAATAAAATAAGTATATGTTATAATACATTAATATGTATTTAAGTATGTAAATACTCAGGTATAAATATACTAGAGCACATGATAAAATATTCAGATGCTCACACTTATATAGGATCACTGTAAATATAATAGTTTTTATTCATATGTAACATAGACTTAGGTTTTAGATTTAGCTAATTAGAACTAGGAGTTTCACTTACATGAATGCCCATAGGGACATGTGAAATTCATACAGCATGCAAAACTTCATTGTTATGTTTGTCCCTTGAATTGTAGGATATCTAGCATTCAAGATACCTGCTACTGTATGCAAATTACACCTCCTAATCATTGTGGTAAACAGAAAAATGTCTCTACAAAATTTCAAAACAATGTACCATCCCCTCTGAGAAATAACTGCTTTTAAAGTTTGCATCTGCAAGGAAACTTGAGGGCCATCAACCTTACCAGAGAGAGAACAGGCAGCCAGGGTGCTTTATTACTATGGGCATCAACTGGAGTGGATGGAGGAGAGGAACAAGAGAGACATGAGCTCTTGAGAGACAATTAGAAAGCCTTCCAGAACACTGGGGCAAAAGGCTGATGGGAACTTCAGGTGGGCCCAAAAGTAGTTATTCTGATTTCAGCCAAACCCATAGGCTGGTGAGGGTATATACTCTATTACTATATTTATATAGACAAGTATTCACTATTCATATCTTGCCTACTTTAAAGAAGGGTTTGTGTATTCATGTTAATATATGTATAAATAAGAAGACATAAATGCATAGACCTACAATTTAATTTAATTCAACCAATTTATGAGTATATTGAGAGCTTGTTCTATGTCAGTTATTGTTGTACGTTAATGGAAGCAAACGAAACCCTGTTCTCAAAACTCATTGTACACACACACACACACACACACACACACACACACTCTGCAAAATTAGTTCCCTTTAGTAGAAATAACATGTGATTGGAATCTCCTTGTAACATCTTACAATAATAAATATACCTCCAAGGAGGCTTATCACCTGCAATAGAATTTTCAAAAATGCCTATTAGTGTTTTCCCATATTGCCATTATATTAAACATGGGTGAAATATTAGTTTCCAGGTAAAATGTAGCTCTAAAGAACAGAACAGTTCCAATATTAGTATGGCCATTTACTCAATACATTGTTTTCTACTCAGATAATTATTAGAAGAATTTAGTACTCTTGAGAAATCAGATATTTGTAGTTGTCTCATATCTTGTAGAGTACCAAAGAAGTGAGTCTATTTCCTGTTGGCTATGCTCCATAAGTCAAAGAGAGCATCAGAGATAATTTCTCTTGGAGTAACATAGGTACCTATCAATGTGCTATGGGTTTCAGATGTGACAAGTGTTTTCTACCATATTATTTCTTCAGCTGACTCTACCGTAGTCTCAGAAATTCATGTTGATTATTCTTAAGGTTCTCCCACTCAAATTAAAATTAAACCTTACTTGAAGGTGATATTAAATAGATGTTTAATAATTTTTCTTATCTGATTTATCACTTAGTTAATTGTCTGACAGAATTCAGAGAAAATAGGATAGAAAAAGTCATACAACATTTACTGGTGACAAAGAGGACAGGAGTGAATCAAAATCCTAAGTAAGAGGAGCAGAGTGCAAATCATTTATATATTAATTAACAAACATTTATTTAGCAGCTGTTACGTGCGAGGTACTTTTTTTTTTTTTTTGCCACTGGAATTACAGTAGCGAAATCGATAAACTCAATCTTATTCTATAGGAGCTTAAAATAAATTTACGATAGGAACTGTGATAGGAAGAGGTGAGGATGAAATTTTAGTTAGGTTGAATATAATCAGCAAAGGTCTCACCGAGAAGTGAATTTTGAATAATATTTTAAATAAAATGAAAATCTTTAGCTACACAGATGTCTGGAGAAAGTGTTCTCTAAGCAAAATAAATAGGTTCAAAGGCTGAGAAGGAGGCATTTGGTTGACCTCTTCAGGTAACAATAGGGAAGACCAAATGACTAGATAAGAAATAAGGAGAAAGAAAACAATAGGAGATGAAATTAGAGAGTAATAGGGGCCTGATCATGCAGAATCTTATGTTCAAATAAGTTCTTTGATTCTGAAATGGATAGCGATTGGATTGTTTCTTGCCTACATGTTTTGTTTTGGGAGTAAATTTATGCTCAGAAACAGAGATTGTCTTTACTAATAGCTTTTATTTAAAATAGGTTCACTGTGGGTATTATAGTAATTTCACAAGCTGGTAGCATACAGGATAATGTCTCTTAATAGGCCAATAAAAAATAACATACTCCAAAGTAACGATAGATTCATTACACTATTGTTTCAGACAAGAGGAGATGAAAGAAATAAAGTCCAAAATTCATTAAAGTGTACCTTTATACCAGTTGGTATTTGGGAGAGACTGCTTGGCCAACCAAGAGTTGATGTACAGCTTCCAGCACAAAAGCAAAAGTCCTTTGTTGCTAGAGCATGTTGCTAGGGAACACCTGCACCAGTGTTGATGAGCAAGATGTCCTTCACAGGGCTGCTGCATGGCTTTTGCCACTGACTGTAAAAGAGTTGCCTTTATTGGGCCAGGAACTAATGCCTCAAAAGGTTTTCTGAGAGCTATTTAGATAAACAAAGAATAGCCTTGACCAGGCTGAATACTCTCTGATTGTCCTCACAAGCTCTGGGTATTTTATAGTCTAAATGTCCGCTTGCCATTGTTGTTTCTTCATATTTTGTTATCCGTAAGCCCCAGTGGTACACCTCAGCAGCTGAGCTATTGAGTGTTTATCAAGGACAACAGATAAGATGATGACATCTTGACACAGCTCACTTCACTCTTATATCACAACTTTACTTATAAAACCAACTTGATTCTTAGATCAGAACAACTTTACTCTTAAAAACAACTTCAGTTTGGGTCATAAACAAGTAAACGAGTTTACTGATTTGAAATCATACTAAACTGATGCACAATAGGAATGTCATGATCTCATATTAAAAGAATCACTGTTGTTTTAAGGATCAAAGAGTTCAAGGTGAGAATATTTGGCAAGTTAATGACATAATCCAATCTAGAAAAAATGTTGGCAGATGGGTTATTAAGAAGCCCTGGGCATCTGAGTGTGTTTTTAAGGTAGATCTAACAGGATTAATGAGGGACTACAAATGGCCTGAGAGAGCAGTCAAGGATGACATCAAGATTTTTGCTTGAGCAACTAGAAGAATACAGTTATCACTAAATAAGATGAGGAAAGCTTCTGGTAGAGATTGTTTGTGAAGAGATATCTTGAGTTTAGTTTTGGACAAGTTATGCTTGAGTCACCTATTTTATGTCCAAATAGACATGTTACATGAGCAGTTGTACATACAGGTGTTCAAAGCAGTAACCCAGCCTGGATATATAAATTTGTCATATGAAGGTTGGACAATTAAGTTCGCGAACTGTCCACTGTGTAAGTGCACGGTGGAAAGTTTGCGAACTTAATTGTTTGACATTTTTGTAAATGCAAGTTAAAGCCACAAAATAGAATGGAATCACTTTATAGATGGAAATACCGTATGCGTAGATCTCTAATGTAGAAAAGAGGTCTAACATTCAAAGTTGAAAAGATGAATGAGATTCAGCAAAAGAGCCAGAGGAATTTCTAGAAAGACAACGGGGTGTTCTGGAAGCAAAATGAAAGTAAGTGATGTTTCAAGCCAGAGAGTGATGCACTGTGTCAAGTGCCTTGACCGGTCAGTAGAGACCATGTGGGAAGAGGGCAGAGGCAGCTCAAAAACATTAGATGCTGGAAGTTTGT